>NC_056727.1:723620749-724263249 GCF_019279795.1 Protopterus annectens | reverse complement strand
CTCCCTTTAAAACTTAGCCTTATTCCCTTAGGTGTGACAGTTCTGAAAAAGTTTGGCAAGTGCTTTATATATACTCTAATGCAATTCTTGAGAGAGCTCAGTTTTACTGTTGTACTTGTTTCTGCTAAAACTGTCCACAAATTAAGGTCAGTCCTTTGCAATTATTAATGTTTTCTTTTAGTTTATATTTTCCTTTATCTTCCAGAATCTAAATACACTAATTGAATTGCTTACTTCTGCTATAGTTTTCTGTCATTTTGTTTTCTTTTTAATCACAATATCATGAAAAATGCTTATTATGCTGAAATTGTAGCAATTATATCATCATTCTAGAGGACAGTAAGTCCATGAGGCTCAGGAGCCCCCCTAAAACTTTTTTTCCATATTTAGCCACCAGACAATGTTCCCATTGAAGGTCAGTATTTTTCTGCCCTTGCTGAAATCAGTTTCGGCAAGCACTCCCCCCCGGTAAACATCACTTGATGGTTTGCCAGAACCTGTCTGAGGACACTCTACATTCCATTGTAAAACTCATCTTACATCCTAGCCTTTACTTTGTCAAGTTGCCAGCCGCTGCTGAGTTACCGGCCTGTACTTATCAGTTAAATTCAGTTAGATATGCTAACGCTGTACAGAAGGCTGCTTTTGTTTAGAACACAATGGTTTTATTTACCCTAGTGTCCACCAGCAGGCACTGTTGTTGGTACAAATGACAACTGGCAATTATGCTTTGGCCACATTCTTGCTACCAATTCAGCTATGGAGTTTTTAAACAGGATCTATTCAAACTTAATGTCCCTAATGTGCTCAGGTACATGGAAAAAGTTTTGTAAAGGTGGAATTTGAACTCATTCCACACAAAAGTATTTGATAAGTGGTTCTGGGGCACTTCCTCTCCCAATCTCTCTCTCTCTCTTCACTTTTGGGTTTTCTATGTCTGGCCATCTTCCTTTCTGACCATTTGATCCAAATACCCACCATGTGGTGATCAGGTGGCAGTTCAGCAAGTCAATTGACCTATTGGTAGGCATTTCATCAACATGTTTTGAACAAAGTCATTGAATGCCCTATGGCATATGCAGGATATGTATGTGCAGTTTTGTATTTGAATATGGTGTCTCTTATGAACAATACATGAGTAGCATATAACTCCAGTAACACCTCATTACTCTGGATTGAAAAAGGCAACCTTTAACTTCAATTTTCCTCTGGCAGCTATATGTATCATTCATCACATAAGCAGTGAAGTATCACAGTAGAATTACATAATCAGTCGGTAGTATCTTCTCTCAAGCAGTGTACCAATAGACTGCAGGAAAGACAAGTACTTTGAATAACAGTTAGACCATGGTACAGATGCATAAATAACTGAATATTCCTTTTGTAAGCTGTGGTCAAATGTAGGTAACTGTCTCAGCTACTGGCACAAACTCTGACTGTATGGCACTAAGCCAAGGACTTGATGCCATGCAGCAAGCCAGGGGCTTGCAAGTTTTTGCACAGCCACTTGGGGCTTCTTTAATTATACTAACAAATACAGATGGAAAAAAGTTTTGTTCCAAGTTTTCATTTTGTGAATACATTGCTGATGATGTCAGTTTGCACATTATCACAATAAAAATTGTATGAGCTTACTTTTGGTGAACATGTTAGCTTCTAGTGACTTTGTAATTTCAACACAAATTGTGAGTAATCTGGTGTCTGTAACAGAAAGTATAGCTCACTATGTCAGATGTAGAATTGTCAGAATTGGTCAACAAGAGTAATATCATCAGACAGCTCTGTGGCATAAAGCAATAAAGCCTTAACTACTGCATAAGTGACCTAAATTTAATTTGTAACTGGGTACCTATAGAAACTGGCCAGAGTGGGCAGGAGTAAATAGCTCCTGCCGGCTCACCATCCTGCAGAGGTTGCTTGGCTCACTATATAGGGTGACACCTAGTGGAATCACCCCTTATTACCAAATGGAGACAGAGCCTGCCAAGCCTATGTAGTCATGGTGAATTGCATCAATAACATAGCATGCTTCCCCTCAGAGGACTGCAATAGCAGAGTCAGCAGTACCAACAAGGGGAAAGCGGGTTTCCAATGATGACAGTTTAGGCTGTACCCTTCAGGACCAACAAGCTTGCCTGCTCCCTATCACATGATTCTCACCAAAGAAGGGTGCAGAAAATTGATATGGACTTCTGGGCAGGAGCAAAATGGCCATACGTTTCTCATCCAGCCTAGCCCAGCCCAGAAATGCCCTACTCTCCTGGCACTGGAACAAATGGTCTAACTGGGTGTTAGTAGTGGAGCTACTGGGGGGGTGAGTTCCTGGGTGAAGCAAAAAAAAAAAGAACAAGAGTGTTAACATTATCATCAACTGTCATGTATTTTATATTCATGCCTTTCCATACTGTACTGAATGTTTAGAAACTGACAAAATTAAGATTTACAGGGTAATCAAAATGCGACTTTGGCTACCTTCAGGCCAGTCTTGATCATTACATGGGTAGACACAAATTTATCATGTATGGCCCTGCTCAGTTTGGAAGACAAGCAGTATTAAGTGCTCAAAAATGGTGGCAAAACATTTAAATGTATCTAATCTGAGGTGTACATGGCTACGTATCTATGACCCAATGATTACTTGCCTAGTATTGCTCATACACTCTTATACAGTTTGCAATATCTGCTTAGTTTTATTATATTTCTGTAACTTGGAACATAGTTTATGGTGTACATTACCAGATGGCATTCTATTTTGTTAATTCAGATGGACAACAATAATGATAATTTCACTTGCTAGATAAATAACTGCGCACATTCTGATCACTGACTTTCTGCAAGACTTGTTATTGAAGTCTTAAGTGGATCTTTGATGGTGATCAATACAATAAGACATACTATTTACTCAAATGGGTTTGCTATTTTTTTATGATAAACAAGCATTATTCATTTATAAAGAACTGATCTGTAGTGTAGAACAGATTGCTTTTGGAGTGGTTTGCTGGTTGCTTCAAAGCAAGGTGGAGATGCAAAGAGAAAATTAATGGCTGGGTCTAACTGAAAGGCTATGTTTGTATGTGTTTACAATTTTAAATAAATAATTCAGCACACACTATTATACATGCTAAACCCATGTTTGTAGCAGTAATCTTGCACACTAGACTATGTTCCAGTGCTAGTTTGAGAAAGAGAACAAATTTCAGATTTATGAATTAATGGCACAAGTTTCACTGTGAGAATTTTGTTTTATTTATCTTATTTTATTTATTATGGGATAACATCTTTGAATACAAATGCTCAGCCCTGAATGCATGAAACTACTTACCTGAGTATATATGTGAAGTGTATATGTGATCTAGCATATGTGTAACAATGAAAACATGCAAACTAGAAGGGGGGCAGATCCCCCTGCATGCCAACTTCCATATCTTATTTTAGTATACTCAGTTTGAGGTCACTTCATCATGGAAGAAGAATACATAGTGTACTAAATGATATCTGCAAATATACAAAATAAAATGAAAAATTCTTCTTGCTTCTAATTGGTTGCAGTCTTTCACCAATGAGTATTACAGAATAGCCCTTGTCAAAAAACTGAGAGAGACCATGATACAGTGCATTACTAATACCTGCTAGCATGCAAAATAAAGTGAAATATTCCTCTTGCTTACACTTAGTGATACCTTTTAGTGACAAGTTATACCTGAGTAGTGTTTGTCAAAAACTCAAGGTCGTATTGCTGTCACAGTGCACCAAATAATATACGATAACATTCAAAGTAAATTTAAATAGTCCCCTTTCTTATATCTGTTACTATCTAGTATTGGGTATCACAGAATAGCACTTCTTAAGAAGTGAAGCCCACATTGCTGAATATTCTTTTCCAATTATCTTTTTGTTTAGTAGAACATTAATATGGCAGAATTAATACAGCTTCAACATGCTGCCAACTAACCTACAACTAGGTATCACAGAATAGTGATAATATTCAAGACTATGTTGCTGTCAGTTGTAGTGCCACAACTGTCTTTCTTTGCAAGTGCGTTGGCCTAACACAGACTCTATATGCTGTATTTATTACCCCCCATTGGATATCATAAACAAAATAATAGCATGTGAGATAAAGTGTAGCATTTTTTTTCATACTTATAAAATCCATGAATTTGTATTTTGCATTCTCACTAAACTGCATGTTAAATGACATTTACAAGCGTTGATACAATAAATACTACTCTGCATGCTGTTTTGCTGCCCACTCTAAATCTGGTATCACAGAATTGCACTTAACAATCATAGATACCAATAGTTGTCTGAAATCTTGTTTTCCTGAGAAAGAATGACTCAGTTAATGAAAGCTATAAGATGCATTCTGTTGGCATTTGCATTCATTCTGTGCACAAAGCTGATTATGTCAACCGTGTTTTGAATTCCCAGAAGCGGTGTTATTATTAGTGGTATTACCAGAGAGGAACTTTATTTTAACTTTCACTGAAAGGTTGTAGAATACACATGTGCATATGTGCACACACACACACACACACACACACACACACACACACACACACACACACACACACACACAAGAAATTTTGCAATACATACCAAAATATCTAATTTCATGAGGTGAGAGACAGAGCTTTCAGGCATTTGCAGGAGTAAGATTCGGAATTATTTATTATACAAAAAGCCCAATAATATTGTGACATGATATAAATCTTCTTGCACTCAGCTGTTCCTACAAGTGATGACTTTATGAGGTTTTGTGTGTAAATTAAACTTCAAAATCAAATAGATAGTAGCTGCTCTTCAGGCAGCCATTTCAATCTTTTAATTATTCTCATATTTTTTTTCAATTTGTTTTCATATACACAGCAAAACAATGCCTCTATTCTTACACTTTCCAGTCCACTATCAGGTGACAGGTCATCACCAGGATCCACATGCAGCTATGGCCCTGAGTGTCATTGGTTACTTAATTTAGTTATAATCAGATAGGACAAAATCACAGCAGCAGGTTGGAAAGCAAGAGAGGTCAAATTATTTCACTATTCTTCTGCAGTTGCCGTAGCAACAACTCAACATTTTTTTGTTTTACTGCACACTATCTAAATCTGAGTAATGCTGAATAATGACACCACTTTAGTATCTGTGATTACAGTGGAAGTGACAGCAGACACAGCAGACTGAATCGTACTGTGGAAATGGCATCTCCTTATTCTTGTTTCTCAGTTGCACTCATACTGAGTAGGACTGCAGCTAGTTTAAGCTGCTTGAGTACCATGACTGAGAAAAAACACTTTTCTTTTTTATTTCTTTGCTGATTATAAAAACTAATTAATGTTTTACACACAAAAATATGTTTTTTTGAAACTTTGGGAGGGATTGCAGTCTTGCACCCAGTAGCACAATTTTCCCTCATATTATGCTGACATGAATAGACATTTGAGAGTTATGGTCGGTGACAACGTAGAAATGAAGTCAGCTTCAGAGATGCAGTAAAATGCCTATAACGATCCACATTACCCGAAAATTCAGGATAATCCTGGTTCATAAGTGAAAGTATGGAGATGGAGGTATATGGTAATTTGATGAAGAGGAATGATATATGCGATCTGTCTTGCATGCTTTCTGACAAACTCTGCCCACATTCTGGGGTGCCAGGTGTAGGAGAGCATCCAGGATACAGCTGTCCTCATGTGCATAAAAGTGTTGCACATGCATAGCCAGTTTCTTAGGTACCCTGGTGCAATTAGTCTTGCAGTGGGTAACAGGGTTTTCAAGCAACTGCCGAGCTTCCAGACATGGCACAATTTGTGCAGGGCTGATGTGTCAGCAGTCACATGACAGAGCTTTTCTCAACTTCTCTAAAATAAGCAGGAAAGAATTTCCAAGTCCATGTAGTGATTTAATGAGTACATATGTACTTACAAATCAAGAAAACTCCACTGATATGCTGAGATACATCAAAGACGTGGTAAATAAATGCTGCTGTTTGATGATAATACACATTTGTTGTCATGTAATTCTGCTTTTCTAAGATGAAAACAATGACGTAATTTGCCTTTAAAAATGTTTGCAAAATAATGGCAGTATACTTACTTAGCATAGGCTTTTTCTAAAAGTGCAGGCCAGAATTCATTTTTCTCCTTGGAGTGAACAAAAAGGAGTTCACCATCTTTTGTGGGAAGTCTGTCATCTATAACTACATCATACCAGTCACCAAACTGCCAGAACTGGAATAAAAAACACAGAAACAAATACAAAATGAATTAACTCACAATGTATGAAAATGCTGTAGGAAAATTATGTTATACATTTCCTAATTACAAGCCTCAAAAGCAGTGCAGATGAATTCACCACTCCTGTTTTATGTTATGATTGAAACTGATTTACAGTTTATATTGTGCAGACTATCTCATCACACTTTGTGTACTGATACAACCATCCAAAAGTAGAGCAGATGTGGTGGTCTAACAATTAGCCATTCGATTTCAGGTCTGTCTTTCAACATGTAGGAACTCCTGAATACATAAGCCTACTAAGTTACAAGGAGGTTTTATAACAGTTATCAGACTTATAGCATGGGATTAATAATGGTTTTGTTGAGTGAGCAAATAGCCACGATGGACTCATATCTAAGGGTGCCACACTTGAGTCAACAGACAGGAGAGCATGATTCCTAAATTTCCATTGTGCTCAAGTCTACATGGTGCAAAATGCATAATTTTTTAAATCTATCACTGTCCTGTTTACTCCATTTAGGCCTTTCCATCTGGGGTGACAGCCATGCAATCCTGAGGTAGTCCTATGACACATTTGCAGCTGCCTGAGCTACCAAACCAGCTCATTCATTCCTCAGCGGTGAGACCAGGCAATCTAACATGTCTAACTGAGCGATCTTGTATCACCTGGTAGCTTCCCCATTTTGTGGTGCCTTTTTCATCCTCCACTAAGCATTGCTTGCTGTGAGATGCATGTCTCTGCATGCTAATTTTCCCAGCCACTATACTTGCGCAGGGTAGCACATGCTCATCTGGGCCATACCTCAAAGGTACAACAGCCAATGTTTCCTTTAGGAGTCACTAAAGCTGCCTCCCCCCAGGATAGGTGATCCAGCAGTAGGCTGTCACTTCTGTTCTTCCAACCGGGCTCTTCCAGCTTCCAAGCTTCTAATCAAACTCAGGTCAGACAGGCTTCATACTCTCTTTGCCACAGAGCTGCAGTGAAATGTACAAAGGTTTGTACCTTTTTGATCATGAACGACTACAATATATTATCCCAGTTTTAAAAAACAAAACACTGGAGCAAGTTGTGTGCACTGAACCATGATGTACTGTACTCTCCTGTGCTCCCTGCTACCTCCTTACTTCTCTTCATTTGAAGGCACAAATTGCATGCCAGTGCTTTCTTTATCAAGTTAGACTAGTTAACCATGTCTAAGGGTGCTTCTGTTTGTAGCAATATATTTGGCTATCCTGGCTCCTCTGTATCTATATATAAAGCATGCATCACGTGTGTGTTGACATAATTTAAATTGCATTTAAATCAGTTGTGCAACTCATATTTCCATGAATCATTCTGGAACTTTATGTCAAAGTTTGCTGTATCAGAGAAAGTCACTGTACAGCACAAAGTGTTACATTTTGAAAGGGGGAGGTGGGAGATAGTGTCCTGGACCACGATCAGTTACACACACACACAGTATAAGGGATGAAAGGGACTACTGCTGGAGAAAAAGCTCTATACTACTTTAAATACAAAAAACATCCTAGACATAAAATCAAGTCCAGGTTAAAAGGAGTAATATCCGATATCGCTTTGTCTCAAATGCTGAAGTTGTTAATAAGGACTTATTTTATTACATCAAACAACAGAAAGGGAAAACTATGAAAAATAACATATTATCAATAAACTCAGCGATCACCCTGTCACAGGCCACAGCAAATTTGCTTGCAGAAACATCTTCTGAAGACTTTAATGCTACACAGACAGGTAAGACATTCGTAATATGACTAGTGCCACAAGTAAAATTAAATGTTCAACTTCCATTGGGCCAGGGACCATACCTTTTCATTTCCTACAAAGAATGAAGAAAATTTTAGCTAAACCTTAAGGAATGAAATTAAATAAATTGTTACTGCCTGACCTGTGTTGACAGGTTGTAGTAGTATCAATTCACAGAAAAGGGGAGGGACACTTCAAACATTCCAGACCCATCAGCCTGACGAATATTCTGAAATTGTTGAAAGAGACACAGTGGAGAGTTGCTGAAGCAACAAAGGGGATCTGGTTCTATTAGATACAAAACTGTGTGGGTTTGTTAAGGGGAGATTGCCCTTTGAATCTCAATGCATTCTTTGAAGCAGTCAAAGCAGCACTCGATGAAGCAAGACATCACATGCTGCTTATCTTGTCCCTGTAAAGGCATTCAACATTACCACATAAGGAAATAATTGAAAAATTAAAAGATTTCATTGTCAGTGTACACATAATTCAATTAGTAGCACAATGGGTAAGCAAAAGAAAGCAGCAAGTCCTTGTGACAAAGGGAAATACTGCCAGCCCAGCTATCTGGAATTTTGTAAATGGGTATGTAACATTTGTGAATGCCAACATACTTCATGTAAGATGCTTGTGCTGCAACTGTGTTAGAACTGTATGTTCTGTACTGAGCTAAAATTTAACCACAACATGCCCTGCTGGCATAGAACAGAAATGTATATAAACTATTGTAATTGTGCTAATGTATATATTTTTAATAGTGGAAACTAGAACATAGAAGGTTAACTTGCAAAACGTCAAGAAGATAAGTTGAAATCAAATTGTTTTACGATTGAAATCAAATTGTTTTACGATTGTGCTATAAAATTCAGTTTCAGTCAACAGGAGACAGGATGTCTACAGTGGGGGACTCTGTGTTGTTTTGTAAGTGTTTTATTGTTTTATGTCTTCTAACAGTTGTAAACATCTGAAGGCTATGTATTTTCACAGAGAGATGTTAAATGTCGATAGATTTCTGACACTGGGGGTTTAGCTTGGAAACTAAAGTCACGTGACAAAAAGTGATGTCATCCAAGGTAACCCAACAGTAATATTTGACATTAATTTAAGAACTCTCTGAGAGAAACAGGGCATTTTGTATTTTGTTTTTGACCTAACAAGAACATCCATTCACCACCTTCTGCACTTGCCTTGCTGTAAGTAACATTTTAGGGCATAGTAACTCTTTTAGATTCAGACAGGAATAAAGTATAGATTAGATGTTTTCTTTATTTATTTGAGACTGTCCTGCAATGTTGTTTTAAATATTTCCTGTGATTTTGAACTCTGAAGTAACTTGATTACTTACTGAGTATTGTCTTGTTATTTTATTATTTATTATTAAATATATTTAAACCTTTCAATTATGGCTGGTCTGTTAGAGATATTTAAGCTGTTAGAGTACTTGCATATGTATTTGGTGACACTGTACAGGCCACTTCTAAATAGCCTAGCTCTTGGTCAGACTACCATTTGGATTAATAGTAACATTACACAGTAGGATTGGACACCCTTTGTTAAGGGCCTTGGGGATGTACAACTCTCAGAAAATTAACAGTTCAACCTTTCCACAGAGGTGTTAAAAATCCATCTGGAGTTAAAGAGACTTGAACTGGAGGCCAAACATTTGGAAATAGAAGCAAGAGAGAGAATGAGATGCCTGGAAGCTGAGGAGAATGAGAGGCAGAGGCAACATGAAAAGGAGATGCTGACTCTTTGCTAGGGTCATGGAGGTAATGGGGAAGGGAGTAACCAAACCCCAGAAGCAATAAAGGTCAGTACATTTCTTCCACAATTTACAGAGGGGGATAATTTTGATAGTTTCATTCATATCTTTTAAAAGGTATGCAAATAGTATAATGTTGACCAAAGGCTCTGGGTATGGTTTCTGAACCCCTTACTCCATGATAAAGCTGCAGCTGCTGTTTCTAAATTGTCTGATAGTGCTTGCTTAAATTATAATACTGTAAAAACTGTCTTTTAGAGTGCTTTAAGTTAACACCTGAAGCTTACAGGAAAAAGCTTTGTGAGCACAGATGCAAGGCAGATGACAGAGTGTGTGAATATAACTAAGAAGCACTTATTTCCATAGGTGGGTGAATGGATGTCAGGTCGCCACTTTTGAAGGGATGGCAGACCTTTTGGTGAGGGAACAAGCCCTTAACACTTTGCCTGATGACATGATAATCTGGTTACCTGACATAGGATGCAATACTGCAGATGAAGTGGGGAAGAAGGGAGACCTATACCTAGCAAGCAGGGCATAACTGCACAAGAAAGGGACACCCAGTGCTGCTTATGGGTCTAAGGAAAACCATGGTGGGCAGCCCAGACTGCCCCAAAAAGAGTCCACCAGGAGCAGGGGAAGCCACTAGTCCAGGTACACATCCAGGACTAAGGGTTAAATGTTTTAAATGCAAACAGTGGGGCCATGTAGCATATAGATGTCCACAGAGGCAAGGTGGGGAACAAAAGGTGGGAGAGCCAGTAAGTGGGAATGACAGAATGCCAGCAGCAAGTTGTCTTAAGACAACAAGGGTACCAAACTACCATAAGAGTTATCCTATCTTAGTAAATAGGCAACAGCCCTTCTGACCTGACCATTGTGAAGCATGCAGTGGTTAAAGAGGAGCACTACTTGCCTGTGTAATCTACTCCAGTTAGAGCTTTAGGACGGACTCCATTCCAAAATACCTTTGGCTAGGGTTTACCTTCACTGGGAGGGTGGGAAAAAAGCAAGCAAGTAGGTGTGTTTGAGGATATCCCTGAGAGACAGCCTCTGACATAACCATTGTGAGCCCTGCAGTGGTTAAAGAGGAACACTACTTGCTTAGGCAGTCCACTCCAGTCATAGCTTTAGGTGGGACCCTGTTCCTAATACCTTTGGCCAGGGTTCACTTTGACTTGGAAGGTGGAAAGGGAAACAAGCAATTTGGTGTGCTTGAGGATATCCCTGCAGATGTCTTGATAGGGAATGATTTTGAAAATCCAGTACCTTGTGTGCATACAGTTACATGCAGTCAGGCTTGGAGACAGGCATGTGGGTCTGGTAGCCTGGGGGAGACCTAGACAGACCTCACACCTGAAGCTGGG
The DNA here is from genome assembly GCF_019279795.1 of Protopterus annectens. Classification (NCBI taxonomy): domain Eukaryota; kingdom Metazoa; phylum Chordata; order Ceratodontiformes; family Protopteridae; genus Protopterus; species Protopterus annectens. Next base: position 724,252,119 of record NC_056727.1, on the reverse strand, counting down.
GCTGGTTATGTAGCTATTTCAGTGAGGGAGCTACCCTGTAGCAGTGAGCCTGAAGGTGAGCCACAGCTGCGGATAGTTTCTGATGTTCCCTTGGTCAGGATGACTGCAAGGGCAGAGGTGAGTAGTAGTACCCAGGCTGACCATGAGGCACAGCTGTCAGAAGATACCAGACTTCCCATTGAAGGGGAGATGGAAAGGGTCACAAAGGTACAGTTGAGACAGGGTCAGATCTTGAAGCATACATTAAGAGGCTTGAGGGAGGTAACTAAGGAGGCACCTGATTCTTAAGGGAAAGGGGAGTCTGTATACTGGAACAAAGGGTTACTGTATAGAGAATGGACCTCTGAAGGAGGGCTAGAGGGTGAGGTAATACAGCAGTTGGTAGTGCCCAGAGCCTACTCTCTGGCACTTCTAGCCATAGCCCAAAACATTCCTTTTGCAGCTCATATGAGCATAAAGTGTACCAAGAGATGTATTATGCAGAACCTTTATTGGCCTGGGATTGCAAGGGATGTAACAGGGTACTGCAGAACCTGTGAACAGTGCCAAAATGTAGGCAAGGCAGGAGACAAGGTTAAAAGTCATTTGATGCCTTTTCCTGTTATTGAGGAACCATTTTAGTGGGTAGCTATTTATATTGTAGGGCCTCTGAGTACCCCAAGTTCCACAGAAGAAATATATCCTAGTGGTAGCAGATTATGCTAGTGATACCCTGAGGTAGTGGCTCTATTCTCCATTGAAGCAGAGAAGGTGGCAGATGTTTTGTTAGATATTTTCAGTGGGGTAGGTTTCCTGAAAGAAATACTGACTGACAGAAGTGCCAATTTCAAATCACACCTGCTGGCTTGTCTGTGGGAGTGCGGTGAGGTGAAACACATATAGACTGCCCCTACCACCCACAGACTAATGGTCTTGTGGAGAAGTTAAACTCTACACTGAAGACCATGTTACTGGCATTTGCAGACCAGTTTGAGAGAGAGTGGGACAAATATTTGCCCCATATGCTGTTTGCATACAGACAGGTATTCCAGGAATCCACAGGTTTTTCACCCTTTGGGTTTCTGTATGGACACAGGGTGAGGGGGGGCCTTTAGATTTGATTTGTGATGAGTGGGAGTGGGAGTGTGAGTGTGAATCCCACAAGCAGTCTGTTGTGGCATATGTCCTATACCTCAGAACAAGGCTTAGGAAGCTCATGGGCTTGGCCCAGGAGAACCTAGCAGGAGCCCAACAGCAGAAAAAGGTCTGGTATGACAGGAATACTCGAGCCAGAGTGGGGCAGTAGGTTATGGTTCTCATTCCTGTCAGACACAACAAGCTGCAGGCAGCTGGGAGGGACCCTTCAAAGTGGTAAGGAAGGTCAGTGATGCTAACTACATGGTAGAACTGCTAGGCAGGAGGCAGGGGCACAAACTGTACCATGTTAATGCCTTACCATGATAGGGAGGCCCTTGTCCTGAGTATTTGCAGTGAGTTGCTGGAGAAGTCTGAAGGGAGTCTGGTGACTGATCTCCTCACTGAGGCTCAGACTGATGCCTCAGTGGAAGGGATAGCAATGTCCCAGTGACCATCTCCTATCCAGGTTTGAGAAATCCAAGCAGCATTACAGTACTATGGTGACACACTCAGTGGGAAACCTGTGTGCACCCACCTGGTGCAGCACCATGTGGATACGGACTCCAAAGTTCTATTACACAGGCAGCTTACAGGGTGCCTGAGAGAGTCCAACAGTCTCTGAGGGAGGAGATACTGGAAATGTTGGAACTGAGAGCAATCCAGGAGTCCAGCAGTCCCTGAGCCTCTCCAGTGGTGCTGATCCCAAAGAAGGATGGCAGCACCAGGTTCTGTGTGAACTATAGAAAACTAAACAGTCACACCGAGTCAGATGCTTACCCCATGCCTAGGACAGATGAAGCCTTAGAGCAGTTGGGTGGGACTAAGTATCTGAACACAACTGATCTGACCAAGGGCTACTGGCAGGTGCCCTTAACTCCCAACTCTAGAGAGACGTCATCCTTTGTGACTCCTTTTGGATTATATGAGTTCATGAAGATGCCCTTTGGGATGAAAAATGCTCCAGTGACCTTCCAGAGTCATATCCTAGCAGGAGATCATGCCCTTGCTTACCTGGATGATATTGCCATCTACAGTTATTCCTGGAAAGAGTACCTTCAGTATGTCAGGGAGGTCCTGGGCAGACTGCAAAGGGCAGGGTTGACCATTAAGCCCAGTAAGTGTCAGGTGGGACATAGGATCTGGTCTGATCTTATCACTCCCCACTCTGCCAAATGGAAGCTATTCAGGCATGGTCTGCTCCTGTTACTAAAAAGCAGGTGATGGCATACCTGGGGACAGCGGAGTACTATAAAAAAATTTGTTCCCAATTATAGTACAATAGCTGCTCCCCTCACAGACCGGACAAGGAAAAACAGGCCAGATAATGTTGTATGGACCCCAGCCTGCAAGCAGGAATTCCAAAAGCTTAAAGTGGCTTTGGGAGGACCCCCTGTGCTAGCCAGCCCAGATTACAGCAAATTTATTGTGCAGGTGGATGATTCAAACCATGGGGTGGGGTGTGTATTCAGCCAGGTTTCCTCAGAGGGAGAAGAGCACACTTTTGTATATCTCAGCTGTAGACTCTGACCCAGGGTGGAATGTTATACAGTTGTAGAAAAAGAATGGGCACTGCAAAAACTTCAGCCCTATCTGTATGGAAGGAAATTCACTGTGGTTACATACCACAATCCCTTAACATGGCTACATTGAGCCAGCCAAAAAAATGCCAAGTTAAGGTGGATCCTAGGGTTGCAGGCATATGACATTACAGTGCAGCACTGTAGTGGGGTGAGTAAAGCCAATGCAGATGAGCTGTCAAGACAGGTTATGGGTTAATGTGTTCCCAGACAAGCTCATTTCTCTCAACCAACATTTCGTCAAGGTCACTTGAAAAACTAGCTTGAATATTCAAAGGGGAGAGATGTGATGATGTGAGCTAGAGCCAGCTGTGCCAGGATAAGTAGGGCAGTACATGTGTAACATATGCCAGCATAGCTAGCTGGAGTTTTTGTATAGAATTATGTCATTTGAATATCAAACTGATTTATACACATGCTTGTGTTAAACATCTATTTGTAAAGTTGCTTGTGTTAAAAATGTGTCAACAGTGGGTCTTGCTGGATAGAAAAGAAATATACATGTATGTCAGACTGTATTGTTGTAACTGATGAAATGTTTATATTTTAACAGAGGATATGGAAGGGAAGGGGTTAAACTCAGCCCAGCTAACCTTAAAAAATAGCCCAAAATTAAATGACTTGGTTTAGGCCATAAAGATTTTATCGCACAGGCCCAAATGCAGCCAGAGGCACAATGTCTGTGAAAAGCCTGGGCTGTGATCCTACTCTAGTGTCTTTAGTGGTGAACTAATTGCTACCCTTGGGTACCAGAGACTAGCCTGTTAGGTTCTGCAGGAAGGGTGGAAGTATTGGAATTGTTTTTCAGTTTCCAGATGCTATAATAAACCTTAGCTAAAGTTCCATGTGTGTATATAGTGCCAGAGCCTGGCTCATTTTGTAGTGTAAGGGTAGTGTGGGAACTACAGAGTTAGGTGACCAGGCATAATGTCATTTTGTAACTAGCAGTGGAATTATATTTGAATACTAGTGGGAGATGTGAAGTGGGCACTCTGTTTTGGACCTGACAAGACACTCTTTCATGTTCATCTTGCCTTGCCTTAGTAAGTAACTGGGGAACAGTAATTCTTCAGTCAGCTAGAAAAATACACACAATTAGCTAAATGTAGTTTTTTTAATTTGTCTGAGTCTTTCCATCTGTTTTGTTTTCTTTTTGTATTACATGTGACTGAAACTCTAGTGTCTGTTGTAAATAGATATTTAGTATTTTCATGGTGATTTTTGTATTTATTATCATTAAATATATCTAAACATTTCCTCATGGATGGTCTTTTTATAAAATATTTAACCTATGAGAGTACTTGCATTCATTTAGTGGCAGTGTGGCTCCACATTCTTGAAAGTCTTGATTCTGGGTTAAACACTACAATTTGTATAAGTATTAATTTTAATAACTTTAGTTGGGTACCCTGGTAAGAGCATTAAAGTAGCTGGCTTTGGGTGCTCTGGTGGAACCAGATCTAACTTATAGTCTGGGTGAAGGTGGCAGAGCAGGTAAGCTGTGCCAGACTTTCCCAGGTGGCTGTGTATGTGCGAAAATCAAATCTCAAAGAGAGTGTGTGTGACAGCTACTTTGAACAGGAATGCAGAGCACTGATATCATAAAGATGGTGGCTGAGTACTTGGCTTGAAACACCCAGCTAAGGACTCAGCTCTATAGTGGTCAGTAGGAAGTCTTATTTGGGGCCTGGAGAGAAAACTCAGGACTGGAGTGTGCATTCCCTGTGTGCTCCTAAGGGAAATTGTACTTGGTGCAGAGGACTGCATCTGAAAATACTGTGTCTAATTTTCTCACCGTGAACATTCCCCACTGGAGTCAGTGGTGAGGAATGAGACTCCTTGATCACTGGCCCAGAGGAGCATATGAGGGTTTCCCAATTATGCAGTCTGCATACACTCATAAATAATGTGTAACATGAAAACTGTCATATCTCTCCTAAGAACCATGGTCTTAATTCATAGTATGTAGTGAGATGTTAATACAGTCACTCAAAACTAACCATGTTATCCCAAACCATCAGTGCACTGCTCATGATGTGTTCCCATGGGCATGAAAAGCACATGTGCATAAGCAATAGTGACTGGAACCACTGTAATATTAACATTGTGTCTCAGTGCTATTATTGCACACTTGGTATGCTGGGTATACATCACATTTGTCCCCACAAAATACAGTGTGACATGCACTCAAAGTCACATGTCACCTCTATGCAGACAGTGACTGACAGGTAACAGTGGCCATAGCAGGAGCATGCAATGTAAATGGAATATATAATACACAGGAACAATGGAACAATGAATGCAGCAGTACTGACAAATTATGTGAACAGCAGAATTTTGAAAACCAGATTTTATTTATGTAATTCACAACACTCTGTCCTTAAACCTCAAAAAAATTACTCAAGTCACTGTATGAAGTACAGATGCTATAATGATATAGTAAGGCAGTGCTCCCATATGCTGTGCAAGGATTTATTCCCATTACATGCAATATGTTTTCAGAATGGTTATATCACATTTCACACAAATCTATGGAAAAGCTGGTCATCAAAATACTGTCACAGATGGCTCATTATCATTGCTAAGCAAAAGAAAGGAGCTCAGAGACTAGGGCAAGTATGCATTTATTCCATGTAACAAAGCTTGGGGCAATACATGAATGCAGAATGTCCAGATTTTTGCCTCATATTTTTGGTCTGTCTTTTTATAAAAAATTGTGTTTTTTCTGGTAAATTGGTGTCAAAACATTAAAGACTGAAGTTAGAAAATGACAGACATTTGAGTTTCAGACTTCATACCCTTCAGAAAATTCATGCTAATGCAAAACCAGTTATTCTATCAACTTTCTAAGATTGTAAGAGCAATATTTAAAAAATGTCCCTATTTTGGGCCTTTGTCCCACTTGTATCAATGGTTTTGTCCAGATTTCTTGCTCCAAGAGGTTGAGAGATATGATGAACACCTGCACAGTGGGGTAAGTCACTGCATGTGGACTTACCCTATTGTGTAGCTACAGTACTCCATGCACTGAGTGCTTATGCAAATTACCCCAACATATTATCCACAAATAAAAAAACCTGTGACAATTGTATATTGGCTGGTCTCATTCATGTAAATTAGGGGACCAGAATGATACAACATTAGATGGTAAATCCAGAAAAAATTGCTGGCATTGTATTTGGCGGACATGCTTCTAAGCATTACATAACTGAGCAACAGCATTATCACTCATGAAAGCACTCTAGCAATAGTGTTCATGTAGTAGCAAACTGTGTCCATACTCTACCTTCCCCTGTGTTGCAGGCTAACCTGCTACCAACAACCACACTCAATCGCACCCTCAAAACTGATGGAGTGGTAATACAATCAACAGGAACATCTGCAAACCAAACAGCATCAAAACTGCTAGATTAAAAGACCTACACTGCACTGGCAATATAAAGATGACAAGTTAGACAGACAGATATGTTTATCAGTGAATTCCCACTCTCTGGAAGAGGCTACCCATCTATGTGAAGCAGAGTTCCTCCCTATCCCTATTTAAGCACAACTTGGACCACTGGATGGGTAATCAAAAATTCACCTCCTGGTCCAGCGTATGCCTCTGATGGACAGAGGCAGTCAGTAAATCATCCCCTATAAATCAAATATGTGGGTCACATTTGGGTTGCACAGCTAGGCTTTTAAGGGTGGTAATGGTCGATAGCCTAATATATACCTTTGAACTACATGCTGCCCTTGAGTCCCACATTGGCGTACTATGTCTATGTGCCCTACCCTTGGCAGTAGAGGGTGAAGCATTTATAAGTTGCACCCTTACATGACTGTGGAGCAGGAAGCAGATTCCATGAATCACAATGCTTAGGAGAAGTAAATGATGCTGCAGCACTCATCGTCAGATGGCCTCAGTACTACAGAGTAATAATATGTACTTTCTTGCACTGAAAGCAGTGCTATAGAGAGACAGCAAATGGCAGAAAATGCTAAATGTTGCCCTCAGATGCAGAATTTGATATACTTATCTGGGAGAGTGGCTTATGAACTGGATTGTACTTACAAGTAGTGAGTAGCCTTATGGGTAAAACTGGCATACAATGTTGGTCAGGAACACTTGCTATGAAGAAACAGCATCTTAAAGCCTCTGATCTGAAATCTGTTAGGAACTGCTCTGTATCTTATTCATAGATGGCCAGAAGTGTGACAGAACTTTTCTTGTCTTCTTAGCTCTGTAAGCTGCTATCATTGTGACATAATAGGGGCAAACAAAATAAATTGTAATCATGAGGAGGTCCTACAGTAGTTATCAAACTGGCAGTGCTGATGGTATAATCATCTGTGTGTAACATTTCTTAGAATGCAGGTTTTGTGCACTATATATATTCCACACATACTGGTCTTGTGGGAACTTGCACTCCTGTAGTGTGTGCAGCACATTTTATTCACAGGATGTCTCATTTGTAAAAGTCAAACTTGTACAGGGTGAGGGCAGAGAGTTACATGAAGGATACATTTGATTGCCAATCAGAAATGACCATTTAGTGCTGTAGTGTAGAGACATATAAGGAATCTGTGTTATCAGTACTCCTTCCACAGCACATATGTTCTGCTAAGAAAATAAGAAAGCAGTCCACAATTCACATAGCCATTCCGCCTGTGTGGCATCAGTGTGCTCTCTTTTTGTAAACTGAGGTTGTGATATGACTACACAAAAAAACATAGTGTGCACAACTATTTTATGTGAGCACACACTATTTTTACATATATGAGGAGCCATCTAAAAATTAAATTGTAACATTCAAAGGCAATAATGGTGACTGAAAATTCTAAGACATATAAACAGTCCTAAACTATCAGAACATGAAGTTCTGTGCTCAGTAACTGTTAATAAGCTCACTGAAAACATGTACCATTTCTGAATGTGTACAAAGCTAAAATGTGTGCATATGTAATAGACATGCAAAACATATATGTATGTCACTTACACAAACTGCATATTAAGCCAAGTCAAGCTTGCAGCATTAGCCAGAAACTCAGCTAAAGATTCAATCATTGTGATGCCTTTCATATAACAATGACACAAATATACAAACATATACATGCAAAAATGTGACTCTGATGCCAAGAACTGGCCCAGTAATCAAGGAGCCTCAATCCTCACCACTAACACCAGTGCAGAATGTACAATTGGGAGGATGACAAGTACACACACACAGTAAAGTTAAATTTCCCTTAAGAGCACACAGAGATCATAGTCAGTCTGGGGCTGGCTTCTTCCTCTTTCTCCATATCCCTAATAAGACTACCCACTGGCACAGCTACAGAGTTGAGAGCTCAGCTAAGTGGTCAAACTAAGATGTCCAGCACCCTCTCTGTCCAACCAGTGCTTCGTGTCCCTGCCCATGTAGCTGACACACACACACACACACACACACACACACACACACACACACACACACACACACACACACACACACACACACACACACATACTTTGAAGTTTGATTTATATACAAACAAACACACTCTTGAGAAAGGCTGGCACAGGTTTACTAGCTATGCCCACTTCAGTCCAGACTATAAGGTAGTTTCCACTGCCACCAGCCACTACTTATCAGCTACTTTAAGACCCTTAACAAAGGGTGTCCAATACTACTGTGTAATGTTACTATTAATCCAAATGGTATTCTGACCAAGAGCAAGGCTGTTTAGGAGTGGCCTGTATATGCAAGTACTCTGAGAGCTTAAATATCTCTAAACAGACCAGCCACAATTGAAAGGTTTAAATATATTTAATAATAAATAATAAAAGAACAAGACAATACTCAGTAAGTAATCAATTACATCAGAGTTCAAAATCACAGGAAATAATTAAAACAACATTGCAGGGCAGTCTCAAATAAATAAAGAAACAACTAATCTACACTTTACTATGTTCCTATCTTAATCTAAAAGAGTTACTATGCCCTACAAAGCTTACTTACAGCAAGGCAAGTGCAGAAGGTGGTGAGTGGATGTTCTTGTTAGGTCAAAGACAAAATACAAAATTACCTGTTTCTCCCTCTCAGAGAGTTCTTAAATTAATATAAAATGTTACTGCTGGGTTAGCTTGGATGACATCACTTTTTGTCACCTGGCTTTAGTTCCTAAGCTAAACTCCCAATGTCAGAAACTACCCACATTTAACATCTCTCTGTGAAAATATATAGCCTTCAGATGTTTGCAACTGTTAGAAGACACAAAACAACAAAACACTTAAAAAACAACACAGAGTCCCCCCTAGTGTAGACATCCTTTCTCCTGTTGACTGAAACTGAAAGATAACTTTTATAGCTCAATCGTAAAACAATTTAATTTCAACTTATTTTATTGAAATTTTGCAAGCTAACCCTCTATGTTCTAGTTTCCACTATTAAAAATATATACATTGTCACAATTACAACAGTCCAGATACATTTCTGTTCTAAGCCAGCAGGGCATGTTGTGGTTACATTTTAACAAAGTACAGAACATACAGTTTTAACACAGTTGCCAGCAGGGCATGTTGTGGTTACATTTTAACAAAGTACAGAACATACAGTTTTAACACAGTTGTAGCACAAGCATCTTACATGAAGCATGTTGGCATTCACAAATGACACATAACCACTTATAAAATTCCAGATAGCTGGGCTGGCAGTATTTCCTTCTGTCACATGTCTATATAAATAATATTGATATTCACAAATGACAGAATTATTCACAAAATTTCAGATAGCTGGGCTGGCAGTATTTTCCTTTGTCACTCTTCTCCCCCCCTCTGAAATCTCAAGCTAGTTTTTCAAGTGATCCTTGAGAAACTCTGCTTGAGAGGGTTGAGCCTATCTGGGAATACCTTACCCCATTCCCTGTCTTAAGATTCCAGCTGCCTTCACATTGCTGACCCCAGTACAGTGCTGCACTGTCTTATTATATGCCTGCAATCCTAGGTTCCACCATAGTAATTTGGGATTTAGCTGGCTGGCACCCTGCAGCCAAAGATCACCCTCAGACTCCTCCTGCTTCCTATTGCCAATACATAGTACAAGGGCCTCCCTGTCATGGTAAGGTTAGCTATAAAACATAAAGAAATTAAAAGAAAGTTAAAGAAAAGAAAATAAAATAAAAAAAAATTCAAAATTGGCGGATTTTCGCACATGCGGACTAGTCCAGACTGCTGCTGAGACAGTCTGGAGCATGTGCAGACTATTTCAGCAGCAGTCCAGACTGGGAAACATGTCAGAGCAAGATCCCAGAAGTCTATGCAATAGTACAACTGCAATAGACTGTCTGGGAAACTCGCTGGGAAACCTCATCAGAGTCGGACTGCAAGGTCAGCAGTCTGGAGTTTGCTGCAGTCTCATCGGGAAGATCTCACGATTTGGAGCTGGATGGGTGGGGTCTCATGTGGAAACATGGATGGATTTATGTGAACGGGTGGGTATGGAATGAAGGGAGTTTTGCAGCTATGGATTTATGTGGAGACATGGATGGATTTATGTGAATGGGCGGGTATGGAACGAAGGGAGTTTTGCGGAAACATGGATGGATTTATGTGAACGGGCGGGTATGGAATGAAGGGAGTTTTGCAGCTACGGATTTATGTGGAAACATGGATGGATTTATGTGAATGGGCGGGTATGGAATGAAGGGAGTTTTGCAGCTATGGATTTATGTGGAAACATGGATGGATTTATGTGAACGGGTGGGTATGGAACGAAGGGAGTTTTGCAGCTACGGATTTATGTGAACGGGCGGGTATGGAATGAAGGGAGTTTTGCAGCTATGGATTTATGTGGAAACATGGATGGATTTATGTGAACAGGCGGGTATGGAACAAAGGGAGTTTTGCAGCTACGGATTTATGTGTGTGGACAGGGAATTTACAGGTAAGAGAGGTGTGTGTGTGTGTGTGTGTGTGTGTGTGTGTGTGTGTGTGTGTGTGTTTAAGTGCCCCCAATTGCTACATACTGGTGGCTAGACTCATGGTAGTGTGGTAGGGAATACCTCAGGCTTGAATCCTGTACCTTGTATGCAGGTGTTAAAGACCTGAATTCCCTACCCATCACCATTTGTAAAACAATTGCAGATTTTTGCCTCATATTTGATCTGATCTGTTCCTCATAATATCTGTGGTTTCTAAATGTTGCAATGCTTGATATTTGATGGTGCAGTGGTAACATTGTTGCCTCACAGCTGCAGGTTTTCAGGTTTGATTCTTGGCTGGGGTGCCTTCTTTGTGGGGTCTGCATCTTCTCCCTGTGTTTGTGTGGGTTTGCTTTTGTGTCCTCCCATGTTACAAAGACTTGTCTGCATTATTTCTTCCTGGGCCTCTGCTGAAAATTGTTTTTTGTTGTTAAATAAAATTGACAGGCATTTGAATTTCAGACTTCAGGTTTCTGAATGTTTAATTCCTTACATATTTGATGGTGCAGTGGTAGCATTGTTGCCTCACAGCTATATGTTTTCTGGTTTGATTCTTGGCTGGGGTGCCTTCTGTGTGGAGTCTGCATCTTATCCCTGTGTTTGTGTGGATTTTCTCTGGTGTCCTGCCATTTTACAAAGACATGTGCCTGCAGTATTTCTCCCTGGGCCTCTGCTGAAAATTGTTTTTGTTCCGTCAGAAGTAAAATTGACAGGCATTTGAATTTCAGACTTCATATTCTTCAGAAAATACATAGTAACATAATCTAAGTTTATAAGATGAATACTTGAAATTTGTCCTTATTTTTGGGACTGTATTACTCCATTATTGGCTTTGTCCAGGTTTTTTGTGCTAAGGTTGACAGCTATGGCAAGAACTGAATTCACTGAATATGTTTGAGGGCTGTATTCCCTCATTACTGGGTTTGTCCAGGTGTTTTGTGCTAAGAGGTTGACAGCTATGGTGAGAACTGAATTCATTAAATGATAGCCATTTAAGTTTCAGTCTTCCGCTCTTTCACAAAGCAGCTGATTTGGCGTAGTAGTATGTTGCTCTGACTGTTTTGCACAGGGACCTTGGCAGTAAAATGTATGGTGGTAACACAACATTTTTCTTTCACAAAGCAGGTGATTTGGCATAGTGGTATGTTGCTCTGACTGTTTTGCACAGGGACATTGGTAGTAAAATGTATGGTGGTAACACAGCATTTTTCTTTCACAAAGCAGCTGATTTGGCATAGTGGTATGTTGCTCTGACTCTTTTGCACAGGGACCTTGGTAGTAAAATGTATGGTGGTAACACAGCATTTTATTCTAGCAACTTTCCAAGATTATACAAGCAATGTTTAATGTGTCCCTGGTTTGTGGGCTTTTGATCACCCCCCCCCCAATAAATTTGGCTTTTTCCAGATTTTTGGTGCTGCGAAGTTGAGATGCAGTTGAGTATTGAGTAGATTTTACAAGGAGCTGAGAGCTGCAGGGGAAGAGAAGTTTAGTGCTGCTTATGCTAAGTCAGCTTGCATTGTTAATAGCACAACAGGTTGTGTACTTGCTTTTGATGCAGAATGTTGTTGGTTCTACTCCCACAAGGGGTGAATGCTGCCATACTGAAAAAGGTAAGATACTAACTATGAGCCTGTTATCAGTTTGCCATCCATTTCCTATTGCAATATTACTAGTTTATCATTTTTAATGTAATATAGGCAATTTATTCCTCAAGGGCATCAGATACTTTATTTTTCGATGAAACCATGAAATATAAAGGTGTTTGCTAGCAGCAACCTCTTCATTAGTTACAGATTTATTTAATGTGGAATTATTTAGATGACTTTTTTACTTCTTCAGAGATTGTGCATATTTACTGATAATGGTGGACTGTAGAATTGTGTATATTTACTGATAATGGTGGACTGTAGAATTGTGCATATTTACTGATAATGGTGGACCGTAGTATTGTGCATATTTACTGATAATGGTGGACTGTAGAATTGTGCATATTTACTGATAATGGTGGACTGTAGAAGTTTGAGTAGACTTTTATGATGGAAATGTTCTGAACTGGGCAGTTTTGTCATTATGGGTGCATGCATTTTGTTTCATTGTTTACTGGAAAGATCTTCTGAACTGGGCAGTTTTGTCATTATTGGTGCATGCGTTTTGTTTCATAGTTTACTGGAAAAATGTTCAAAACAATAGGAAGGTGTATCAAAGAGCACATGTATGTTTCATATGCAAGGGGCCTATGATTTGAAAACAGCCCAGAATTAATCTTTATCTGCCACTGGTAAAATGTATTTTTTTTGAATGTGGGTTTCAATGCTGTTTCAATGAATGCGAGTTTCAAGGGAAGAGAAGTTTTAATGCTAAGTTTGTTTAGCAGATGTCTTAGTGTTTGTGCTGTAAAATGCAAAATAAAACTTTCAAATGAAGTCCAAATCATCATAGAAGTAAATCGGTATGCACATTAGTGTTTATGGTAAATGGAGTGAAATAGCCAAGTAATGGATCATTGGAATGGCTGCAGGGGGAGGCTCCATTCAACCATGATTTTGTGAGGGGGAAGGGCGGCAAACTTAAAGACAGCCCCAGCTGAACTATACCTCCCAACTGTCCAGATTTTCAAAGAATTAATAGATTTTTGCTTCTTATTTTTGGTTTGTTCCTCATAAAATTTGTGGTTTTCTGGCAAATCATTTAGGAATTAAATCACTAAATAATGACACACTAGTTTCAGACTTCATAACCTTCAGAAAAATGCATGCTAAAGTAAGATCTGTTGTTCTATCAACTGTGTCAGTTTATACAAGAGCAATTTTTAGTACTGTTTATATGTTCCCCCAATATATTTGGCCTTGTCCAGATTTATTGCATTAACAGGTTGAGAGGTACATGCAAATAAATTGCTTTATAGAATTACGCATAGCCAAACCTCTCAACTGTCCCTGATTTTGGCTCAAAATGTTGCTCTTCCCCCTAATAATCCCTCCGCAAAATAGCAATTTTGGAAGAAAACATGGAGGGTTTACAATTAAGAAATAACTGTAATAATCAGAGTTATAGATTACTTTTATTTCAGAAATGCATGTAGATGTATTTATTTTGTCAGCTGCTCAAGTTAGCAGTACTAATATTAAAGTATCCCTTCTTTGACAGGTTCCCAGCTGTATTGTGTGGCTATTTTATATTTTTACATCACATTTTTGGTCCATTTTTCATAAAATTGTGTTTTTTTGGCAAATTAGTGACAAATCATTAAAGACTGAAGTTAGAAAATAATGACAGACATTTGAGTTTCAGATTTCATACCATTCAGAAAATTCATACTAATGCAAGACCTATTATATTATCTTTCTAAGTTTATAAGAGCAATATTTAAAAAATGTCCTTATTTTTGGGCCTTTGTCCCAATTCTTTGTATGGCTTTGTCCAGATTTCTTGCTCTGAGGTTGAGTGGTATGACAAATGTGTCAGGGCCATCACAGTCAGCCAGAGACACTTCAAATTGTGACATACTTGTTGCACCCCACTCCCCCATGTAGTGACTCTGGATGTGTTGAAGCAAGGCAAGGAGTAGTTATGCAGTATAAATGTGCAGAGTATCCCACCCATCCAAGGTAGACACAAGTACTAGAGTGGCTTTTCATCTGTCCTTGATTTTTGCAGAATGGTCTGGTTTCTGTCATATTTTTTGTGCTGTTGATTTATGCTTATTACTCAAAGTGCCTGTTGCTCTGTGTTTAAGTAGCAATACTTTAATGACCATCAGGTAAGCCTGGCTGAGATCGTAAGATGCAAGTAAGCTTTAATAAGCATACTGTTAAAGAATTGCCAACATTGAAAGCCTTTCTGTTGTTGCCATGTAGATAATACTTAACTAGATAATGTATAAGCCTTGGGTATTGAAATGCATATGACAGTATTTATAGGTTCATAGGTTCATAGGTTAGTACTAGGCTATCAGCCCTAGGGCCTATACAAGCCTAGCCATAACAATTCCCTGAATATTTCTTCCCACATTATTTACTTTCCTGGACCCCTGTCTAGCAGGGCGACTAACGTGATCCCTGGGGTGAATTTCCTTTCTCCCATCCAATCGTCAAGGTTCCTCTTGAAGAGGTCCAAAGAGGCACTCTGCTTGACATGTATGGGTAATCTATTCCAGAGTCTGGGGAGTCTCTGGGTCAGGAACCTATCCCTCCAACATGTTTTGTTTATTGTGATGACAAGGTTTAGATCCCTGGAGCGTGTAGCTCTGAGAGATTGGGATTTCTTTAAGTGTAGCATGTCCAACAGCTCTGGGTTTGACATGGCCTTGTATGCTAAGCAGAGATCGCCTCTGAGTAGACGATATGCGACAGAGTATAGCTGGAGTTTTTTAAATTTTTAAATTTGTAATAAAGGACAGGATTACATTATTTTAAGAAGCTCATTACACTTGGAGACTTCCAGTCATCTCTGCAGGCTTTACTCGTAAACTAAACAGAATGCCAATCGTGTGGTCCATAACCTGCACAGTAATCCTTTTAAGCAATGTATCTTGAGCTTATTTCTTGTTTGCTTTTCATTTTTTACTTTGATCATGTTTTTCCCATGAAACAAGTAGATAGTTGTCAGGCAGCAGGTCTTTTTTTGGATAATAAACATTTTTACAAGTGGGGGCATCAGAGATTTCTACTTTCAGCATGTTACTTGGTAGTTTAATAAAGCTGAATATAAATTATAATTAGAACTGCAGTGCAAGAAGTGGTATGAGTTGAGTGCTGCTTGTTTTTCTTATACTTGATTTTGACTGGCATTCCATTAATGTATTTAAAAAGTAATTTATTTTTTCATGCCGCACAACCTTTTTGTTTCCATCTAGATATTAAGTAAGATGTCATGCAGCCAATGCATTGAAATACTTTTATTTTTCTACACTTCATTTTGTCTTGATTGGACTCTCATAATGACGGTTTGGCACCCTGGGCAGTGTATTTAGTTAGTTTTTGTGGTTTTGAGCATAGCCCCTCCTCTTTATAGTTGGCCACACCCCTTCCCATTGACCCCACCCATTCAGCTGTCTCCTGCAGCCCCCCTTTGATTTGAAGTCACCAGCCACCACTGGGTTTCATCATGTTAACATGGTACAGTTTGTGCCCCTGCCTCCTACCTAGCAGTTCTACCATGTAATTAACATCACTGACCTTCATTACCACCTTGAAGGGTCCATCCCAAGCTGCCTGCAGCTTGTTGTGTCTGACAGGAATGCGAATCATTACCTGCTGCCCTACAGTATACCCTCTAGCTTGAGCATTCCTGTCATACCAGACCTTTTTCTGCTGTTGGGCTTCTGCCAGGTTCTCCTAGGCCAAACCTATGAGTTCCCTGAGCCTTGTCCTGCGATTTAGGACATATGCCACAACAGATGCCTTGTGGGATTCACACTCACCCTCCCACTCATCTTGAATCAAATCTAGAGATCCCTTCACCCTATGCCAAACAGCAACTGAAAGGGTGAAAAACCTGTGGATTCCTGGGGAACCTCCCTGTAAGCAAACAACAGATGGGGCAAATATTTGTCCCACACCCTCTTGAAATGGTCTGCAAATTCCCATAGCATGAACTTGAGTGTAGAGTTAAATCTCTCCACAAGACCATTAGTGTGGGGATGGTAGGGCTGGTCTTTAGGTGCTTCACCCCACAGTACCTCCACAGACAAGCCAGCAGGTCTGACATGAAATTGCCACCTCTGTCAGTTAGTATTTCTTTTGGGAAACCTACCCTGCTGAAAATCTCTAACAAAGCATTTGCCACATTTTCTGCCTCAATGGAGGACAGAGCCACAGCCTCAGGGGATCTGGTAGCATAATCTACTACCACTAAGATATACCTTTCCCCTGTGGAACTTGGAATACTCAGAGGCCCCACAATATCCATAGCTACCCTGTGAAATGGCTCCTCAATCACAGGCAAAGGCATCAAAGGAGCTTTCACCTTGTCTCCTGCCTTGCCTGCCTTTTGGGACTGCTCACAGGTCCTGCAGTACCCTGTTACATCTCTAGAAATCCCAGGCCAATAAAAGTTCTGCATAATACAACTCTTGGTATGCTTTATGTCCGTATGACCTACAAAGGGAATATCATGGGCTATGGCTAGAAGTATCAGATGGTAGGCTGTGGGCACTACCAAATGCTGTATTCTTTCATGCTCTAGTCCTCCATTAGGGGTCCACTCTCTATACAGCAACCCTTTGTCCCAGTATACAGACTCTCCCTTCCCTTGAAAATCAGGTGCCTCACTAGCTACCTCCCTCAGAAACTGTAATGTAGGGTCTGAGACATGAGCCTGTCTCAACTCTCTCTTTGGTAACCCTTCCTAGCTCCCCTTCCACAGGAAGTCTGGTACCCTCTGTCAGTGGTGCCTCACTATCAGCCTGGGTACTACTACTTACCTCTGCCCTTGCAGTCACTCTGTCCAAGGGAACATCAGTACCCACAAGCAGCTGTTGTTGACATTCAGTCTCACTGCTACAGGGTAGCTCCCTCCCTGAAGTAACCACCTCACTAGTCCTGGCTGCAAGTGTGTCATCTGTCTGGGTCTCCCCCAGGCTACCAGACTCACATGCTTGTCTCCAAGTCTGATTGTGTGTAACTGCATGCACACAAGATACTGCATTATCAAAATCATTCCCTATCAAGACATCCGCAGGGATATCCTCAAACACACCTACTTGCTTACTTCCTTTTACACCCTCCCAGTCAAGGTGAACCTTGGCCAAAGGTCTTAGGAATGGGATCCCACCTAAAACTCTGACTGGAGTGGACTGCCTTAGCAAGTACTGTTCCTCTTTAACCACTGCAGGGTTCACAATGGTTATGTCAGAGGCTGTGTCTCTCTTTGCAGTGGCCTGTTTTTATCCACTTAGGATACAAACTCTGGTGATAGTTTGGTACCCCTGTTGTCTCCAGACAACTTGCCACTGGCATGCTGTTATTCCCACTTGCTGGCTCTCTCACAGTTTCTTCCACGGCTTGCTTCAGTGAACATTTGTATGCTACATGACCCCTCTGGTTACATTTAAAACATCTAAATCCTGATCCTGGCCGTCTACCTGAACTAATGGCTCCACCTTTTACTGGTGGAATCTGTAGGTGTATTTTAGGCTGCCCACCATGGATTCCCTTATATACATGTGCAGCACTGGGTATCCCCTTCTTGTACAGTGGTGCTCTGCTTGCTGAGTAGAGAGCCCCTTTTCTCCCCAGCTCATCTGCAGAATTACACTCCCGGTCTACCAAACAGATTCTCATGTCCTCAGACAAAGTGCTAAGGGCTTGTTCCCTCACAAAAATGTCTGCCAGCCTTTGAAAAGTGGTGACCTGACACCCACTTACACACCTATGAAAATAAGTGCTTAGCTCAGCAATATAATCACATATACTTTCATCTGCCCTACATCTATGCTCAAGAAATTTTTTCTTTGACCTTCAGGTGTTAACTTTAAAACATTCCAATAAACATTGTTTAACCTTGTCATAATTTAAACAATCAGTATCAAACAATTTAGAAACAGCAGTTACAGCTTTTCAATGGAGTAAGGGGGTCAGGAACCATACCCAGAGCCCTTGGTCAACATCATACTATTTACATACTCTTTCAAATGTATGAATAAAACTATCAAAAGTATCACCTTCTGTATACTGTGGAAGAAATTTACTGACCTGTGTTGCTTCTGGGGATCAGTTATTCCCTTCCTCATTATCTCCATGTTCCTATTGAAGAGTCAGCATGTCTGTCTCAGGTTGACACTATTTCTTATTTTCTTCCCTGCAAACAATGCAGTCCCTCTGAAGATTCTAATTCCATATGTTTTGCCTCCAGTTGAAGTCTCTTTAAC
Source organism: Protopterus annectens (assembly GCF_019279795.1). Taxonomy (NCBI): domain Eukaryota; kingdom Metazoa; phylum Chordata; order Ceratodontiformes; family Protopteridae; genus Protopterus; species Protopterus annectens. The sequence goes on along the minus strand of NC_056727.1, from coordinate 724,233,612 downwards.
TCCAGACAGGTTTCTAAATCCTCTGAGGAAAAGGTGAACTGTCCTGTTTCTGGGGGCTGCACATTCACATCTCTAGACAAGTAGTCTTCTTGGTTGCTGGACTGTGCTGCAGCTATGACTAAGGCTGAAATAATTTCTTCTTTAGTCAGGTTAGCATGCAATAGTCCATTGGATTTGCACACCTTATCCAACTGGTTTACTATCAGCTTGCCACAATCCTCTGCTGACATCTTTGCCTGCTTTCCCTGAATAAACTAAACTAAAAAAAAATAAATAAATAAAACTGTGTGAAAACTGAAACTCTGTATGTTTACCTTGTGGCTGCTGAGAGTACACACACCTTTAGTGACAACTGCTTATAGTCTACAGAAGTTCAATTAATCCCACCGGTGCTCACTGATATGTGATGTCCCTCCTCTGAGCCACTGATCAAGGAGCCTCAGTCCTCACCACTGACATTGGTGGGGAGTGTTCACAGTGAGAAAAATAAACACAGTATTTTCAGATGCAGTCCTCTGCATGACGTGCAATTTCTCTTAAAAGCACACAGGAAATGCAAACTCCAATCATTTTGGCTGGGTTTTCTCTCCAGGACCCAAATAAGACTCCCCACTGACAACTATAGAGCTGAGTCCTTAGCTGGGCATTCCAAGCCAAGTCCTCCACCACTCTCTGTATGAAATCAGTGCTCTCAGTGTCCCTGTTCAAAGTAACTGACACACACTCTCTTTTAGATTTGATTTTCACACACACACAACCACCTGGAAAAGGCTGGCAGAGCTTACTTGGCCTTCCACCTCCACTGAATATAAAGTAGATCTGCTGCCACCAGAACACCTGAAGCCAACTACTTTAAGGCTCTTGCCAGGGTACTCAATTACACTTATTAAAAAACCAAGCAGCAAGGCATTCAGGAACATGGAGCCACAATGCCACTAAATAAATGCATGCACTCTCATAAGTTAAGTATTTTCTAAAAGATTAGCCACAATGAAAAGTTCAGATATATTTAATAATAAGTAACAGTAAAACATGAAAATACTGAATATGTATTTACAATAAACAACAGAGTTTCAATCACAGGAAATATAAAAACCAACACAGATGGAAAGACTCAGATAGACATAGCAAAAAAACTACATTTAACTAATCTCACTACATTTTTCTAACTGATTGAAGAATCACTGCTCCCTAATTACTTACTAAAGCAAGGCAAGATGAACGTGGATGAATGTCTTGTCAGGTTCAAAAACAGAGTGCCCACCTTAGATCTCCCACTAGTATTCAAATACATTTCCAGTGCTGGCTACAGAATGACATCACATCTAGTCACCACACAACCCTCTCAGTAGAAAGTGAGCCAGGATTTGACAGTGATCTGTCACAATACACATATACAACTTTATCTAAGGTTTATTACAGCATATAGAAACTGTAAAAACAATTCCAACACTTCCACCCTTCCTGCAGAAACTAAGAAGCCATTCTCTGGCACCCCAGGGTAGCAATTAGATCATCACTAAGGACAATAGGGCAGGATCCCAGCCCAGGCTTTTTACAGGCATTGCATCTCTGGCTGCATTCAGACCTGTGAGATAAAATATGTATGTTCTAAACCAAGTAATTTATTTTCAGGCTACTTTTTTATAATTAGCTGAGCTGAGCTTAACCGCTTCCCTTCCAGTATCCTGTGTTAAAATATATACATTTCATCAGTTACAACAGTACAGTCTAACATACATGTATATTTCTTTTCTGTCTGGCAGGACCCACTGTTGGTACATTTTTAGCACAAGTAACTTTACAAATACATTTTCAACACAAGCCAGACCTCTCAACCAATTGGGGACAAATTTTAACAGAATCAGGGACACTTTTAAAATATTAGTGCTATTAACTTGAAACATTGACAGAATCAGGAATATGAATTAATACACATTTTCTGAAGTAAAAGAAGTTTATAACTCTTAATTATTGTCATTATTCATTAAGTGTAATTCACCACCTTTCCTCCAAATGTCACTAGTTTTAGGAGGGATTAAGAGGGACATTTGAGTCAAAATCAGGGACAGTTGAGAGGTATGACACAAGCATAAGTACAAATCAGTTTGATATTTAAATGACATAAAATTATTTACAAAACTCCAGCTAGCTATGCTGGAATATGTGACACATGCACTGCCCTACTCTCCTGGTTCAGCTGGCACTACCTTACAGCATCGCACTGATCATACAAAAATGTTCTTCTGTTTTGTTAATCATGGTAAAAATATATGCAATTTGCAAAGCCATTTGAAACATTCATTTTGGTATGCAGCCCATGATGGTGTACAAACATGATGGCAGTATGAGGCTCTCCCACAACACTGAATGCAATAAAGAGATCATCAAAAAAACAAATGAGTACCTTCCCCTAGCTTTACATGTTTTCTGGAGAATTTTCTTCTGCATCAATTGGCATTCTGTATATAGTACATTTTTTTCATAATGGCACTGTGTAATATTTCTGTAATGGGACAATATGGCTTTTTCAGACCTGCCATTTACTCCAAGGACAGCATATTATTGGGAATATTTTCATGCTTTGGTGGAGTGATTTGTCACCATAATGGCTTCCATACACTGTGTTATGACTATCCACATCTGTGCTAGCAACTACATGGTCACTGTTGTGACTGTATCATCTGTTATTTTTCCATATTTTTTATAGTGCTTAAGCCTAAGCACTTAAAATGACTCAGCTCAAACAACGCAAAACAAAAATGGAGCCTTTGCATACAAAGCCAATTAAATTGATTAGCATAGATGCAAACTGCTTGTGAAGAGTACAACTGCAATAATCCGAAACATAAGACAGTAACAAAAGTACAAACTTCAAACACATCTTTTAGTCATGAAATGAGAACCAACAAGTAGAAACTTGTTCCTACATTATAAAACAGTCATGAAATGACAACTTCAAACCAAACAAGCTCAGACATCATTAACCGTAACATTTAGAGCATTTCCAGTAAAGATCCACTGTTCTTAAATACTCCAGTGAAACTCATGGGCAGAGACATAAAGTCCATATATCTACTCTTCAAAACACAGAGATATGCAATTCCACAGTCCTTCCTGCAATATGTTTGAAGCACACGATAATGACCACAGTTCCAACAATCAAAAGTTGTCAAACATGGGTTGTGTCAAATAATAAAGGAACTCTTTAGTACATTAGCTCAATAAACTGAAACCATTCTTCAAATTGCAAGTAGCAGATGGTATAAAAAGAAAAGGGGTGGGAGGTTGGCATAATGGTTAAGGTGTTTGCCTTACAAACACAAGGTGCAGGGTTTGACTCTCACATGGGGTAATTGGCTAGGCTTAAAATGGCCCACAAGGGCACTTAGCCTAGTACTAATCTATGAACCTATGAACTGAACACAGCACCTTAAATGCATAGCTAGGGACAAATATACTTCTAGTGGTAGATAAAGTAAGATAGCACTGAAAATAGTGGAATCATTAAGCAAATAGGCCCAGTTGACAGTACTTTGAGTCAGTGTGGAAAGATGGTTTTAATACTTTCTCTACAGCAGCAGTAACATAATAACATCACAAAGTTACAGCTCAAAGATACAGTGCATCAGAAGGTAGAAGGTACTGGTGCTTTTAAAAAATATCTGTCTTTCCAGACTAACCGAATTAAAAGATAACAAAGGAAACACACAGATGAAAAGGACTGAAATAATTATAGTGATTAACAAATCCACTTCAGAGAGTTACGAAATGTCAGCACCTTTGGAGTGATGAAGTAGCAAACAATGCATGCCATACACAAACACACATGCATACACACCCTTACACACACATACATGCACAGGTTTGGATGTTAAAATATGGAAGACAGGAATGATATTTACTCAGGCTGCCATTATTTGTCATTTCAGGTTGTGCTTTAGGCATTATTCCATGTCCATATAAAACATGTCCACCTCTGCAAAGAGGCCAGTCACAAGTGGAGTCCCTCAGGAATCGGTCCTGGGACTGCTACTTTTTAGCATTTACTTCTCTGAAGTCAAGGCCAATGTCAATGGTCTCTGGCTGACTAAATGTGCAGATGATTGCAAATTAGGAGCTTTCATTGAATCTCACACTGACATAAATGTTCTCCAGGAAGGGCTGACATAGACAAACAACTGGTGTCAGAGTCTAAATGCTACGAAATATACAACAGTACCCTTTGGGAAGTCATCCACTCCTGGTAACTATCATATTGAGAAAACATCCCTTAGAGTTGACCCAGTAATCTGGAACTTAGGGACACACACAGACAGTAATCTAGCCTTTGACAATCACACGTCTACAGTAGTGAGGAAATTATTCGTCGCTGTGCAATGCATAAACAAAGGTATGACATCTAGGTCCAAAGAAGTCATTGTTCCACTGTATTTGGCATTCTTCAGAGCTATCATTGAGTACAGTACTCCCTTTGGTATATACCTAACCAAGCATATCCAGCAATTGGAATGTCCACAGAGGTTCCTCACTAAAGAATACAGGACATAAGTAACATGTCCTCTGCAGTCCGCCTCAAGGCCCTATCACTGTATTCTGTCTATTACAGTCTGTTGAGGGAAGATCTATGTCTGGCATACAGGGCATTGTCAGACCCCACTGTGACAGACCTCCTGCATATCCACAAAAAAAAAGAGCATGAGAATAACCCATTCTAAAGACTTAAACCATGCCTGTGACAAAAATAAGACCTGCTAGAGATACAGGTATGTATCCCAGAGACTACAGTCTCTCTGGAACAGGCTCCCCATCCATGTGAAGCAGAGTTCCTCCCTAATCCAATTCAAGTGCAACTTGGACAACTGAATGAGAAACAGGAAATTCATCCCTGGTTTGGCACCTATGTCTCTAATGGACATGGCAGCCTATAAATAGTTCCTATCCTAGGCACCTGTTCATAAATGTTTCATCTTCCAAGCCCTGCTTACACTTATCAAGGGTACCAGAACTTGTCAGAGATTTGGGATGTATGGCTAGGCTTAAAAAGGCCCTTGTGGTCATTAGCCTAGTAAACACCTATGAAACTATGAGCACTCTGCAAAGTGGTTACAGCTGGGATATTGTATTATAGTGTTTTTTTTTCTTTGTTTAGAAATGTGTGGCACAACTGGGAATATCTTGGAACTTCAGCACAGTACTATTATTCATGATTATAGACTTCTTTACATTTTATTTTATTTTTACAATTTTTTTCCAGAGTAGTGTACTGATCTCAATGAAGCAACTATGGGCACAGCCCAGGTGAGCATATCACAATTTAAAGAAGAGATAAAGTTATATACACACAGATACAGAGATACACACACACATATATTCAGACTTTACTTATGAGAAACTGAAAGGCAAGTTAGAAGCAAGGCGGACACGTGTAAATAATGTATAGGACTGTATTCCCACCTGTTGTTTCCAACTACCTTAATTAGCTAGCTTAATTAAGCTATTAGAAGAATAGGGAATGGATACAAAACAGATGAGCAGTAAGGAGATTAAGAAATAAGTAAAGCTTTCAGCAAAGTTTCCGGGGTAATTAAGTGGAGATGGAGGACTGACTAGAGATAGGAGAGGTAGTGAGATGTAAGTGATGTGATGAGCTTGGTGGCGACAACATGACGTCTGTGTAAGTAGGCATTTCTTAAGTTCACATCTAAACTCTTATGTATAAGGAGAGTTCTCTTTGGTGGGTTGGTGGTGATTCCCAGAGTCTAAGGACTAGTGCAGAGAAAAAATGATCAGTGCAGTTTAGTTGCAGGGGTGGAGAGATTGTAGGTGGATTGTGAGAAATGTCTTAGGTTGTATGAGGTGGTTTTAGGAAAGAATTTGTGTGCTAAACCAAGAATGAGTCAGATGTAAGGGTTTTGTAGTGGAGGAAGGCCACCATGAGGTCAGATCTTTGTTTTATGGGCAGCATCTGGCTATACAGGGAATTGCCCAGTGGTGTTCTTGGTGAGATGAGTTTGCAATAAAGAGCATATTTTATTGGAGATGGTTTGTACGGCGGTTATATTTTTCTTTCATGTGACAATAATGGGGAGTCCAAACTCTAACTGGGCAAGTAGAATTCCTTTACCTATGGCCACCCTTGCTGGGGCTCTCATAGGTGAGGAGTCTACTGGTCCAGTAAAACAGTTTCAAGTAAACTTAGCTTGAAGGTAACTTGGCAATGTGTTATCAAACTTAAAAAGCATTTGGAAAAAAAAACATGTATTTCAAATGTAATTTCCTGATAAGTGGAAGTACAAAAAATAAAGCTGCCATAATTACCATGACAAACATTATGAAAGCATTAGGCATTGTGCTATGTAATGATTTTTAATATAGTTTATAATCAGGTGGTGCTTATGTTTAAGAACTATTTTATCTTTTCAATAGCGTATATTAAACTACTACAATGAAGGGTCTCAGTTTAGGTGACTGAAATACACGTGTCACATAATTAGAATCCATACCACTTAACTATCCCTGATTTTGCCTTATGTTTCTGCCTTATCCCTCATAAAGGATTATTTTCTAGTAAATCACTGAGAATTACATCAGTCATTAATGCCAGTGTTCATTTTTCTTAATGCTGAATGTTAATGCATAAAAAGAGGATGCTATTGCAGATTCTGTTGTTCTATTAACATTTTATGTGAATTAGAATAACATTTACATATTGTCATTGATCTTGTGTTCCTCACTACTTTTGTTTTTTTCCAGAATTCTTGAGCAGCGAAGTTAAGAGGTATGGTGGAATTTCAAATCTGTGAGCAAGGTTAGGAAGTACAGTCTCAGTGATTTTATTTTATGTTATTTATATTTGTTAACTGGGATAGAATGCTGATGTCCATGGACCTTTTAGAGACACAGTCCAGGAGCGCTTTCAGGTTAAGCGACTTGCTCATAGTCACACAGATAGGCAATGGAAGTTGAGGCAATCGAATCCTGGACCACAGGACAGCAGGAACCAGTAATATTTTGTTGTTAAGATAGGAAAGAATGGAGAATATGAGTACAAGATATTTAAATAACTTTGTATAATGGAAACAGTGAACAAGGTTATGACAGAAACTGTGATTAATGAATTTGTAAAACATGGATCATGTGAAAGAGGATAAAGTAGTTTGTGTAATGTACTGCAAGTGACATAACTCTTGCAAGAGTTACACAGTGGTGTTAAGAAATTGAGAAAGATGTTTAAAGTGAACCACCTTCTTGGGAAATAATGAATGTGAAATGGTACTGGGCACCATACTTAGATTGGTGGTGGTGGAGGGGGGGGGGTAAAAAAAACTCTAATCATGGAGAATTTAATTTAATTATTAACGGTGCTATTGATCTGGTCCACGTTTTAGCCACAACTCGGACCACAAGGCAAGGGTAAATGCAGTACAAAGGGAGAGCTTAGAGTAGTCAATGAATCAATAGTTTTTTTTTTTTTTGGGGGGGGGTGAGAAGAATCCAAAGCACTGACAGGGATCCATAAAGCCTTGTGTAATATACAAAGCCATGCAGCATGGTGTAGCTTACTACACAAGGGTGAGTGAGTCATGCACCTCTCACTGCTTAGTAGCTTAGCAATGTGCAATTGGGCAATTAAGGTTTCAATACTGCATGTAAATTCAGTAGTCTTTGGGCACTGCTCAAGCAAATTAGTAGAACCAGAGCTAGGTGCTGTAGCACCTTTTGTGACTTCCAATTCTGGAGCCCCCAACTCTAAGTTGAGGAATAAAATGTCAGTGCTGCTCTACTGCCAGATAAACATCTGATGATCATCCATTAAACCCTTGTGCCCAGGACAGCTACCATCTTCACTCTGTTCTAGCTATACTTCTGCAAATTAGGTCCACATGTACTCCAGAGCACAGTTCCAAATGTGACCTTGCACAGTATGATGATTCACAGATGGCCTCACCACTCAGTATAGCAGTGTAGAAAATATGTAAGTGTATCTGGCTATTAGCCATGCACAAACACTGCTTTGTTATAGGACCATTTAACGTATGAGATCCCCAACTACCATGTTTTCCAGAGAACATGAAATAACTGAAAGAATGTTTTGCAAACTGTCCACTTTATTGGGTGTAAAAAACCCTTTATATGACATGGAAAATTAATACATAACGGAGATAAAACAACTATTAGTAGTTATTTAAACAATTAAGAACAATTATATTAGGCTGGGCAACTTATAAAGACAAATCTGCCCTGCCAGAAACAAACCAGTAGAGCCTCCGTAGCAGAAACACCTCATATTCTCCACAATCCCATAACAAACATTCCTTGAAATATTTTTCCAGCATCTTATTATTGAATAAGATAATTGGACAAATATGTTCCAAAATAAACAGAGCATACTTTTTTGCTGGTCTCACTGTTAGAACCATTTTATATAACCAACATATTCTCAGATGTAACTAGGTATTGGCAAAGAACAGGGCAGGATCCATGTTTTGATGTCTAACTGTTTGAATTAAGTAACAAATATAACTCCACAACAACATAGCATTTTACAATTATCACAAGCAGTGAACACAGCAATGAATCTGAGTACTACTCTGCCCAGCTCTAGCATTTCAGCTAAGATACACAATGCCATTAAAATCACACCTTTAGTGTTCCAACCATAACATAGTTACAAAAGTATTTGCCTTTCATTGATGAAAATCTCATCCAGGATTACTCCCACTACAATTAAATTAAAAACCCACATGGTCACACCAGTCACATCTGGAAACTGTGTCCTGATTCTCCCCAGCCAGTATAGGAGATTCATCTCATAATTGCTCCAAAGAGACACTTGCCTCAGTTGAGATTTCTAGCATGGAAGACTGGTTACCCTCTGCTTGATCCAAGCCTTTCTCTGTATTCTGCTCTGATAGCCCAGATTGTGTCAAAAGTTGGAATGACAGGGCTAAGTAAGACTTGATTTTTTGTTAGATGTACCCTTCATACATTCACCTGACCATAACTACTGTATCTTCTTTTCTTTGCAAGTGGTTCCTTGTTTGGAGAAAAGGAAGTTGGTCTCTCCCTTTTTCCCCTTTTCTTTTTTACTCTAGACTGAGTGTCCCCATTCTGTACTGCTTCAGCATATGAATTATGCCCCATACCCCTTTTCATCCAAAACAAACTGTTCAGCTTCTTGTGAGGAACTTAAATTTATTTGCCTATTTCACTTAGCAAGACGCATCACTGACAGGTAGTGTAGCTGAACCAAGTAGTCCAATTCTCTGCATCACCTTAAAAATGGAGTCCCCATTTTCCTTCTGTTTTAGAGGGATGTGTTATGGTCCCGTGCTGTCTGGCAACATGGCCAGCCACAGTCACCTTCAATCTCAGTTATCTAGCCTTCCTAAGAATCACACCCAATCATTAAAATCTAAACATTTAAAAATAAAATGTCTAGGTAAACTGTTATGAATAGCATGTGATATAAACCTGTGGGCCCATTCAATTATTGGCAGTAGAACAATTACTGGAGCAGTAGAACAGATCAGATGTACACAAAGTTCTTTTTTAATAAAACTTTGAGGATCATCACCTTCAAATATTTTCTAGTAAATCAGTTCTATGGACACTGTTTCTCCTATGAGTCTATCTGCATTTCTTGGATGCCCCTAGAGTACATTGCAGTTATTGCCTGGTGTTTTGTTTGTTAATTTACTTATTTATTTGTTTGTCATTTGTTAACTGGTTAATGCAGCTGAGCCAAAGGCTTGTTTTCAGTGGAGATCCAAGGAGAATAACTGCGGTAAAAAACAAGATATTAACATGCATAAATTCAAAAAACAAGAATATTACACAGTTATATCATACATTAAAAAGCAGGAAAAATTACATAGTTATATCTTTGCACATATTTACAGTAACAGGAGTTACACAGAAAGTATATACAAAAATAAAAATGCTGAGAGAACAGCAGATGAGAGTTTAGAGTAAAAAAGTTAGACTTAGGTTCACCTTAGTATGTCTTAATATTACAGAAAAAATAGCTACATTGGTAATAGATACAGGATATTGTTTCTATTAACAGAGAGTATAGGTAGTAGAAGGCTGAGGCGGCCTCGTTGGTGCAGCGGTTAGCACTGCTGCCTCACAGCAAGAGGTTCTTCGGTTTGATCCTTGCCTGGGGTGCCTTCTGTGTGGAGTCTGCATGTCCTCCCTGTGGTTGTGTGGGATTCCTCTGGGTGCTCCAGTTTCATCCCATAGACATGCTGTAGGTGGACTGGACACTCTAAATTGTCCCTAGGCATGAGTGCGTGCATGTATGCGCCTTCTGTGGAAGGCTGGGCACCAGTCTGGAAACTCAACACAGTAAAACTCCACTGCCAATCATGACCGGACAGGTGATCTGCTGTGGCGACCCCCAACTGGGAAAAAACTAAAGAAGAAGAACATAGGTAGTAGAAGGCTGAAAGATTTAGAGTAATGACAGGTAAAGAGAGGTGTGTGTGTGTGTGTGAATTAAGTAGATTCCTGGCATCTGCAGCAGCTAGTATTAGCAAGGTAGTTTTAAGTTCAATTCTGAAGCGGGTCACACAATTAATGTTACGAATATTTGGAGGGAGGTTGGTCCAGGCTTGGGACACAATGCCTTTATAGAGAAGTTTACCATTGTTTTTGTTGGTTTTATAGATGTTAAGAAGGTATTGATCAGAGATGTGTAGAATTTGAGAGAGGGTGTAGAGAGATATGAGAGAGGAGAGAGAAGGACAGACTGAGGGTTTGTATAGTAAGCTATGAGTAAACTGTAGCTGGCAAGGGAGAAGAAGCTGGGGGAACTCAAGCCATTTCAGCTGTTTTAAAGCAGGGCAGTGATGGGATTTGTATAGCTGATTGCTGGCAAATTGAGCTATGTTGTTATAAGTTTGTTCCACTTTAGTAATTGAGGTTGACTGTAGAAATATGAGTATAGGAGAGACACACAAAAGATAGGGTAGGAGGAAAGCCTGTGTCAGAGAGGGTTTGGAGTTAGAGGCAAGGAATGTATTGTTTATATAGAGTAGACCCATTGTTTGATTTGTCTTTTTAATATAGTGTTGTATATGGAGGTCAAACTTTGCTTGGTCATCAGTTATGATACACAGAAGTTTAGTGTGAGAATCAGCTTTGAAAAGGGTATTGTCATGTGAAGAGATGGAAAAGGTCATTTTATAGTGGGAGAGAGATTTAGGAAAGAAAAGGATGAGTTTGGGTTTTTTGGGGTTAAGGATAAGCTGTTTATCAGTTAGCTATTGTCTGACATTGTGAAATGTGTTTTGAGTAACAGAGTGGAGGTGAGAGTTGTCATCTGAGCAGGTGATAAGTGTATAGTCATCTGCATATTGTATCAGGGAGGAGGTGGTACAGGAAGAGTGGAGGTCATTTGGGAAGATGTTCAAAAGGAGAGGTCCCAGAAAAGAGCCCTGGGGAACTCCAGTCTGGATGGGTTAGAATGGGGAGCAGGTAGAAAACCATCTGACTGACTGTAGTCTGTTGAAAAGGTAGTTAGAGAACCAGTGAATATCAGAGGAGGAGAGGTTAAAATCATCTAGTTTAGTTAGTAGAGTGTGAGACAGTGTCAGAAGGTTTTGAGAGGTCAAAGAAAAGATATGACACCAGTAGGTTTTTGTCTATGGCCTCTGCTACAGTATGTGTAAAGATAAAAGGGCAGTGGATGTGCTATGGTTTGACCCAAAGCCATGTTGAGTAAGGGTCAGTTAAGAAGCTGATTGTGTATGCGTTTTTTTAGAATTTTAGAGAGTGGTGAGACAATAGCTATGGGTCTATAATTTGATGGATCGGTGGAGTTACCTCCTTTGTGGAATGGTATGGTGTAGAATGATTTCCAAATGTTGGGGACAGTAGATTCTAGGATTGATCTACTTACAAGTATAGAGACAGGATAGGCTATTGAGTGAGCTGCGAGTTTAAGAAAGAGGGGAAGGAGGAGCACAGTTTTAATGTAAGTAGAAGAGATTTTATGTAAGCAGTGGGGGCAGGGTTTAGGGCTGGTGCTTCTAGTGTTGGGAGAGGTGGGTGGGAGATTTTTACTTTAGTCTGTGTGAGTTAGTTTGCCAATAGATTCAATAAAATAAGAATTTAGTAAAGTGGTGGTTTCTTGTAGAGTATTATTTGGATAGGGATTTGGGGTAGTGGGTCTTCCAGGGTGTAGGATCTTGTTAATGGTGTACCAGAAATTTTTAGGGTTAGAGTTGTGGGTGAATTGGGCCTCATAGTAGAATTTTTTCTTGTCTTTGTTAATGTGCTTTTTTGTGAAGCTTTTGAGCTCTTTATACTTTTGGAGTTACACAGTAGATTTAGTTTTTAGCCAATGTTTCCAGGTGATATCCCAAATTTTCTTAAGAGTGAGGGTGTCCTTAGAGAGCCAAGGGGTATAGGTTGTTTTAATCCTAAGTTTCCTGAGTCTGGACCAGTTTATAGATGAGAGCCTATTACTGAAAGTTTGGACATCAAAAGAGAAGAGGTCATAGTGGTCTGTGTAAAGATGGGCCTTGGGTACATGTAGTGAATGTCTATGCACAAAGATGGGGAGGTGGTCACTCAGGGCATCGGGGAGTGTGCCTGGGTTTGGGTATCGGTTTGGATCAGAGGTAAGAATCCAATCTAGGGAGGAGCTATTATTGCTGTTTTATTAAAGCACGTGGGTATTATATCAAAATAACCAGCCTCCCAACATAACAAAATATTCTCTAGATAAACTCAAGGTACTGCTGCTCAGTGCTAGGAGTCTAAACAAGAAATTGCACTCCCTGAAAGCACTCCTCACCTAGAAAGATGCTGACATCTGTGCAGTCACTGAAGAATGTTCAAAGCTGCGGAAAGCACCCTGGCTGTGCAGAGTTACAATGCCTTCCACACATTCAGACCACAAACTGAGCAGGAAAGAACCAAAGAAGGAAGTGTATCCATCTTCATTAAGGACAATTACACCTTAACACTGGTCAAACAGTATGACTCTCATGAACTACCCCATGTCCCATTAACCAGATGCATAATTCCTTCCCACATCATAGCTAGCTATGATCCAGGAAAAGCATACTGCATACCTAGATTTACTGGAGTCAGTCGCCATGCAGCCAAACATCTTACTCTTGGATGATTTTAATTATCCAACCATTGACTAGGGAATATACATGGCCACAAAAAAGCAGGCTCAGAAGTTCTTGGACTTTATCAATGCAAATGCTATGGAACAGCAAGTCAGCACACCCACGAGGTGCTCAAATATCCTGGACATCATACTTACTAACATGAGGAGCATAGCACCCCCCCCCCATGTGATATCCTCTTGGTAAAGCAGAAAATAATAAATCAGTCTCTTTGGAAGTAATTATAAGGCCCCATACCCCACTAAGCTCAAAAATGCTTAAGAAAATTTTCCAAGACAAAACGCCTTCTATTAAGAAATAGTATTAAGAAATTTCCACACCCCCAAACTCAGAAAACATGGAATCCTATGCAGAAGTGCACACCAACACCCCATATAACCACTTAAGAAGGTATATAGAATCAGCTGTACCAGCCCAGATTATAACCAGGTCTTGCCAAAAAAACCAAGCCAATCTGGTGGACCCCTAGTATAAACAAGGTATACAAGAAAAGAAACTAATGTCCAAGAACAACAGGGAACTGGCTCACCAGAGGAAAAAAAATCTCTCTCTAGCCTAAACAAACACATCTGAGATCTTGTCAAGTCTTCCAAAGCTAGGAAAATCACAAGGCATTTTTTTTAACTAAAAAATCTTAAGGGGAATACACAGCTATACACAAAGCTGGTTGTGGACAGCACCATCCATACACATCTGGAGGAAACAGCCAAGCTGTTATCTGACAGATTTGGATCATACTTTACCCCCCCATCCCCTCCCAAAGTATACCTGCCACCATTCCTCAGCCTATTATCTCAAGAGAGCAGGTCATCTCTCTGCACTCTCTAAGGCTAAAAACACGCCATCAATGGGATCAGACAACATCCCAGGTTGCCTTTTAAACAACTTAAAACATGACCTAGCAGACCCACTTGGATCTCTATTTAACCACAGCCTGTAGACTGGCTATATTCCAGCAGAATGGAGGACAGCTATAATCATACATTTACACAAAGAGGGAGCCATCAACCAGCCCTGAGAATTACAGACCCATAAGGCTCGCCTGCAAAGTCATGGAAAGAATCATTATGGACACAGGCAGAAAAAAATAGAAGATATGCAGATAAATATAAAGGAAAAGTACAAAATAAGTGATGTACTGATGACCCAAAAAAGTTTTATAGAGAGCTGGGAACTAAAGCAAAAGGAATCGAACCACCACCAAAAAAAGAAGATGCATACATTTTGGATACATATTTATGAAGACCCTGTGAAACATAACAAAAATGCTAAATAGATAAGAAAAAGTAAAAGAAAGAATAAGAAGTTCAAATGTGCAGGATATGCAATGGGATGAAGTAACATCCAGAGAGATTGAAACAAAGTGAAAAAAAGCTCCTAATCGGAAAACTCCAGGCCCAGATGCAGTACCTAACTTCTGGTGAAAAGTATTAACATCTTTACATGAATATTTAGCTGAGTAAGAACTATTTATATGCCCACCCCAAAACACCAGCCTGACTAACAACAGGAAAAACAATACTCCTACTTAAGAGCGAACCTGCTGTCGTAAAAACTATAGACCAATAACTTGTCTTCTGATGACATATAAACTAGAACACTGGAATTAATGCCGACAGAGTTTATAGTCATTTAGAAGAAAACTCAGTTATGGTAAGAGAACAAAAGGGTAATAAAACAAAGTCATATGGAACAAAGGATTATTTGATGTTAAATAAAGTCATAATGCAGACCTGTAAAAGGGGAAGGATCTAAGTATGGCATGAAGAGACTGTAAAAAGCATTTGACAGTATCCCACATTCATGGATAAAAGAGTCCTTAAAAATGTATAAGATGCACCCTACTCTGATCAATTACATTACAGTGACCATGAATCAGTGGCAGACCACTCTACAGTTAAGCCACGATAAAGGACAAATTATTATTCCATGGATAAAAATTCAAAGGGGGATATTCCAGTGTGACTCTCTTTTACCACAGCTCTTTTATCTTGTCCTTAACTTATTAAGCTGTCTATTTAATAGATTAGGTCATGACTATAACTTGGCTCCTAGAAAACAACAAAGCACAAAGACTTATCTTCTTTTTTTAGATGATTTAAAACTGTACAGTTTATCAGATGTGGAACTGAAAGCACAACTGCATGTGGTCAAAACGTTTTCAGATGATATAAGAATGTCATTGGGTCTTGATAAATGTGCAGAAACAACCTTTAAAGCAGGAAGGCTGCAGCACCAAGGAAACATCAGTTTTGGACTGGAATGTGATATAGAAGAACTTAAGCAAGAGGGAGTGTATAAATAATTGGGAATTGATGAAGGAACAACAATAAAACATGAACCAATGTGAATAAAACTCAGTAAGGAATATTTTAGAAGGTTTAAATTAATACTAAAAACAGCACTGGCATCTAGGAGCAAAGTCCAGGATAGAAACCAATTTGTTCTTCCTGTCCTAACTTACAGTTTTGGAGTATTTGACTGGCCCTAAAAGGTGCTGGGCGGTTTGGACAGGAAAACAAGAAGGATGCTTCATGCTCATCAAATGATTTATAAAAATCAGTGCATACCAAAACTATATATTCCCTATTCTAAAGGAGGTTTGGGCCTCCTCAAAATTGATTACATGTACAGATCTATGATAGTGGGACTGCATACATATCTGTTGACCTCACTAGACCCAAATGTCGTGAATGGTTTGAAACATGAGGAGAAGAACTCTAAGATGACTTCCATGCTTAGTTTAGCAGAAGCATATTGGCATCATGCAGTAATGGAAATCAAACCAGAAGTAGACAAAAATCAGGTAGCAACTGAAAGTGCCAAAAAACAAAAGAAAGAATATAAGGTGAAGGACCAGATGAGAAGGCAAGAAATATGGAAAATGCATAAATATACTTGCAAGTATAGAAAACTCTTGAAACAATGTCATGTTTATCAGGATCGAACACAGGAATAGTTAATGAAATGTGAATTTAAACCAAAAAATGAAAAGTTAATATTGGTGGCCCAGGGTAGTGGACTACATACACGTTGGTTTACAAAGTCCATTGAACATGTGGGAGAAACAGACAAATGTAGGTTTTGTAAAACAGAACTGGAAACAGTTGCACATCTTGTTGCTGGATGTGATATTACTAATGGCAGAAGGACTGTGTACTGAAAGGCACAATAATGAAGCAACATTGTTGCAATGGGGATTGTGCAAAAATTATAATATAGAAGTAGCTGAAAAAACATTGGAAACATGAGCTACAAAGCATTATAAAAATGATGAAGTTTATATCACATGGGATCATCCATTACCAATAGTTCAAAAAATAGTCAAAAAAACACAATATTGTAGTCCAGGAAAAGAAGACAAAAGTAGCATTGATTATTGAAATCGCTATACCCAGTGACTACAGTGTCTTACGTACAGAGACACAAAGTCATAAAGTACCAAGACTTGCAGGCAGAAATGAGGATAATGTGGAAGAAAGATATCCAGACAGTTCTAGTAGTAGTTGGAGCAATGGGTCCATACCTCTCAACTGTCTAGATTTTTGCAGAATGTCCAGATTTTTGCCTCATATTTTTGGTCTGCTTCTCATAAAATTGTGGTTTTTCTGGAAAATCCACAGCAAATCATTGAGGACTGAAGTCAGAAAATAATTACAGACATTTGAGTTTCAGACTTCATATCCATTAGAAAAATCCATGCTAATGCAAAACCTGTTATTCTATCAACTTTCTAAGTTTGTAAGAGCAATATTTAAAAAATGTCCCTATTTTTGGGCCTTTGTCCCCCCATTATTTGTGGCTTTGTCCAGATTTCTTGCTCTAAGAGGTTGAGAGGTATGAATGGGTCTTATAAAAAAGAATTTACAATCATACTTAGATATGTTACCGATATATGTAACTCCATATAAATTGCAGAAAGAGTCATTACTGGGCACAGTGTGGGTTCTGCGAAGATCACTTCTGGCTAACATCAAAGATAAACCATACTAATTTCATGAACTTTAATTATACCTTGACTTAGGAATGGTGTCCATTCCCATCATGGTGTTAGAAACCGAAAAGACTTGTGAGAAATTAAAAAAGGAAGCACAACACTGTAGAATAAACTATATTATAGAACTGAAATTGTTCTTTTTAGAAAATAATGTATTTGAATTTGATGGCTCTGTATCATCAGAAGTGTGGGACAGCTATGGGGGCAGCTTTTGCTCCCACATATGCTAATTTATTTATGGGTCTCTATGAAAATCTATATGTGTACAGGAATAACTTTTTTAGAAAACATGTTGTTCGTTTTTACAGATACATTGATGATTTGATTTTTGTTTGCAAGGGGGCTATGGAGAGGTGGAAAAGTTTGTTCAGGAACTGCAAGTGAACAGGTTTGAGATCAAATTTGATGGGTTACAAAAAGGAAAGACAGTAAATTATCTGGATATTACAATAGAAGGGCAAGAAGATGGTAAACGTAAAACTAAAATATTTAGAAAAATGGGACAACCAAGCTTTATGTTGCATGGAACTAGTTGTCACCCCCCCCATACTATTTCTTCCATTCCTTATGGGGAAATGGTTAGGGTTAAACGTCTGTGCAGTGACAGGAAGAAATGTGAGAAGGAAGTTCAAAATAACGCTAACGTTTATAGAATGAGACTATGAGCCAAAGAAAGTAAGGGTGGGGTATAATAACTTAATGAAAAAAAAAGTGAATAAAGCACAGAACATAATAATGCCGAAAAAGAATGTAGAGGAAAAAAAAGTGAGTTATATTTTGTGTCTAAGTATACTAATTTTTCTAATACTTTAGAGAAAATAGTTAGGTATTACTGGTCCTATATACAGAAAGAAAAATCGTGCCCAAAAAATGTTAAACTTTGTTTTTCATAAAAAAGGGGCAGGAGTCTTAAGGACATGTTGGTACATGGAAAATTTGAGAGACCAAAAAATATAGAAAATAATGTAGTGAGATATAAAACATTTCCATGTGACAATTGCACAGTATGCAAACACATATTTAATAGTTTTGAATTGGTAGAAGAGGCAGATTCAGTTGCAACAGTGAAAAGATTATATATAGTTTAAAATGTCCTTGTGGATTGTTTTATATTTGGGAGAGCAAGAGAAGTTTTGCTGCAAGATTAAAAGAACACATAAGGAACATCAAGAAACAAAGATTTCAGAGTCCTCTAGCTACGCACTTTAAGGAACACCATAATGGAGACCCACAGGGGTTACAGGCAACTGTTTTGGAACAAGTAAATACTAGGTTTAGTACTGATGAAAAAATTAAGGAACATTTAAGAAGGAAGGAAGCATATTTATTTTAAAATATGATACAATGTTTCCAAGAGGTTTGAATAGGGAATTCTCTTGGAAGCATTTAATATAAGAAGGTTAAAAAGAATATTAAAAGTTAACTTTTTTTTCAGTTGGCTTTTTTAGCGAATTCTTAATTGGATGATTATTTAATTGATCAAATGTATGTATTTAAGTGTATGCTTACCAGCAGAAAGATGTACTCTGAAAAGGCTTTTCTGAAAGCCAAGGTGCCAGAGAAGTGTTACTTGCTCTTAATGGTATAAGAGTTTGACGTTTTACTGTTAAATTTTATTGCAGAAGTTATTTTTTTTATTTTAATAAATCAGTCTTAGTACTAAACTGAATGAATTCATCTGGCCTGGAATGTGTGGTGTGAGAGAAAATTAAAAAAGCACCTTATCTACAAGGACATAGATAACCTCCAGACCAGTCTGGATTCATTAAGCATAGATCATGTCTGTTAAGCCTAGATGACTTTTTCAAGAAGGTCACTAAGGTCTTGGACAAAGGTAAGACTGTGCATACCAGCTACCTTGACCTAGCCAAAGCATCGGAGACAATCTTCCACTTAGGTATTATAGGGAAACTCTCACAATTGGGAATTAACCCCAATGTCACCAGGGATAGCCAAATGGCTCACTGACAGGATACGTAATATCAAAGTGGGTGAATTCACCTCTAGCAAAAGGCCAGTCTCCAGTGGCATACCACAGGGATCTCTACTGGGCCCTTTACTATTTGGAATTTATTTCTCAGAAGTCCAAGCAAACTTGGACTGCCTCTGGCTGACCAAGTTCACTGACGACTGCAAATTGGGGCAATCAATGAGTCCCCCAACTATACTAATAGAATGCAGAAAGGATAACCACAGCCAAATGATTGGTACCAAAGCATAATTATTCCTTTTGGGAAAGCTAACACCCCTGTTAATTACAATATAGACAGCACCCCTCCTAAGAGTAGACCCATTGGTAAGTGATCTGGGTAGTCAGGTTGATAATAATCTGAACTACGATCACCATGTGTCCACAGTGGTGATGAAATCCTTCTGTGTGGCACATCTCATAAGTAAAGGCATGGCATCCAGATCTAAGGACATTATAATCCCATTGTACTTGCCTTTCATCAGGCCAGTAATTAAGTGCAATGCACCCTTTTGCATCTACCTCACCAAGCACCTGCAACAACTGGAGAGACCACAGAGGCTTCTCACCAAGAGAATACAGGGTACACAAAAAGTACAGTAGATGTAGATGTTCAAATGTATTCACTGTTGCAGTCATCACATTTGGGTCATCTGCCTGCAGGTAGCCCTCAGCTAGCCTGAATACCATAGTCTTCGGATTCCTGTATCGGATGCTGTCTCTTCTTACATGACGTCAGGTCGTCAGGGGTATAAAACATGCAGCTGACACCATTACATCAGGTTTTCTTGCCCCAGATGTCAGGTGCCCCCCACAATGGGAAGCAATGATATGTTATGGTATACCTCCATCAAAAAGCAAAGACACCAGACAACTTAGATATACCAACAAGAAGGAAAGGTAGAGCCAAGAAACGTCAGGGGGCTGGAGGGAGGGTAACCAGGACTGCAACAGTGAATACACTCGAACATCTACATTTATGGTAAGAGTACACAACTGTACTATGTTCTTCATGTTTCACTGTTGCAGTCATCACATTTGGGTTGATTCCCAAAGCTAAGGAAGGGAGGAGGACGTTAGAGAGCATTAGGGCCAGCTATTAAGCCCTGCAAGACTGCAGTGGCAAAACCAGCTCTGGATTTAGAAAAAAATAGGCATGTGGTAATGTTTGGTGAAGGTATGTACAGAACTCCAGGCAGCAGCTTCTAGAATGTCCCTGGTAGGGACTCCTCTGAGAGGCTGCAGAGGTAAATGCAGCCCTGGTGGAATGTGATCTTATCCCCTGTGGGGTAGGATTTCCATGGTGCTTGTAGCAGAAATGAATGTAATGGGCTATCCATTTGGAAATGGTTTGCTTTGAAATGGCCTTCCCCTCTGCCCCTGCAGCAAAGCCAACTAGCAGCTGTTCAGATTTTTGGAGAGGCTTAGTCCTGTGCAAATAAAATCTAAGTTGTCTCTGCACATCCAGAGAGGGCAGTATTCATTCTCCTTTGTTTTGTGAATTAGGGAAAAAAGTAGGCAAATGAATGGACTGATTTAGGGCCACACTAGACACCACCTTGGGCATAAAGGAAGGATTGGTCTTGAGGGGAAACCCTGTCCACATGGAAGATAATGAGGGGTTCCACTGCCATGAGGGCTTGTAATTCAGACACGCTTCTTGCTGAAGTGATGGCTAGAAGGAAGGCTGTTTTCCAAGAAAGGAATTTCAACTCTGCTGTTGCAGCTGGCTGAAAGAGGGAGGTTGGGAGTGAGCTTTTCCAATACAAAGTTAAGGTCTCAGGCTGGAGTGGGGGCTCTCCTGGGGTGGTCTTAAATTTTTGGCCCCCTCTAAGGAATTGTTTTAGCAGGGGGTGAGAGAAGAGGGGTGGCTCAGTGTTATAATGTGCTGAAAAGGCAGAGGCATGCATTTTAATTGGCAAGAAGGATAGGCCCTTGTGGAGCATTTTTGTTAAGTACTGGATAATATGGGGTAAGCTGGGCACTGTTGTGCTCATCCCCTGAGTCTGGTTCCAGGAACAGTATCTTTTCCACTTTTCAGCATAGGATTTTCTAGTACTAGGCCTCCTTGCCTCCAGAATGATATCTAGCACCTGCTTACTGAGAGATGCTATTGGCGAGCTCAAGGAATTAGCCAGGCTGCAAGGTTCAGGGTTGATATCTAGCACCTGCTTACTGAGGCATGCTATTGAAGAGCTCAAGGAATTAGCCAGGCTGCAAGGTTCAGGGTTTGAAGCTGAGGGTGCAGAATCTGGCCCACCTGCTGGGACAGCAAGGAAGGGGTCTGAGGCAGGTGCCATGGTTCCAGCAGTGTCATACTGTGCAAGAGGGGGGTACGAGTGCTGGTGTGGCCAGTCTGGTGCAATCAGTATTGTCCTTGGCCTGTTCTGTTTGATCTTTAACAGAACCTTCGAGAGGAGAGGCAGAAGGGGAAAGGCATAAACCGAGAGGCTTCCCCAGGTAAAGGACAGGGCATCCACTTTCCAAGCTTGACTATGGGGAGTCCTTGTGCAGAATTTGTCCAATTGGTAGTTCGGAGGTGAGGCAAACAGGTCTACCTCTGGAGTCCCCCATTTGTTCCTCAAGAGGCTGAATATTTTTGGTTCTAGTTTCCATTCGTGTGGGTCCATGAGATTTCTGCTTAAGTCATCTGCCAGTGAATTTAGCTTGCCTAGCAGGAATTGAGCTTGTAAGTGCACTTGGTAGCTCAAGGCTGTGTTCCACAGAGCCATGGCTAGTCTGCAGAGAGGGTACGAGTGGGTTCCCCCTCTGCTTGTTTATGTACCACATAACTGTGGTGTTGTCTGTATTACCAATAGTTGTCCTGGAAGAATGCGGTTTTTGAAGGCTGTCAGGGAATTCTGTACAGCTAACATTTCTTTTTGATTGATATGCAGGTGCATCTGTCTCAGTTTCCATTTGCCCTGAGTGCACTGCCCTGCCAAGTGAGCCCCCCATGCATAGTCTGATGCGTTTGTTTTTAGGGTTTGGGTGGCAGGGGGTAGAGTGAAAGGGAGCTCCCTGTTGTGGTAGCAGGCCTCTGCCCACCAAAGGAACTCTGTCTTTATACAAGGAATGATAGGAATCATTGATTCCAGGTTCTGAAAATTTTGACACCATAGGCTTTTTAGATACCATTGTAGTTTCCTCATATGCAGTCTTACATATGGAATTAGTAGAATGCAAGAGGCCATGAACCCCAGAGCTTGCAGAATTTTCCTTGCAGATAGCTGGGGTTTTGTGGCCAATAGTTTGAAGTAGGTTGTCAAATAAACTTCTTTCTCCAGAGTGAGGAAAGACATCTGGGAAGTTGCCACAAAGATAAATACTTTTTACAAACTAAAAGCGTGGCAATGGGCACCCCATGTGCCAACGCCTATGCCAACCTGGTGTTGGCACATTGGGAGAGTTTGTTTGTTTTAAACAAAGATTCTGAATTTATTGACCATCTAAAATTTTACAACAGATTTGTAGATGACATGTTTCTCTTGTGGAGAGGAACCGTTGAACAGCTTTTGGTCTTTGTGACATATCTCAATAATACCACCGATTCTCTCAGTTTTGAGTGTACATACTCTTCTGATACCATTGATTTTTTAGATGTCAAGGTCATTAATAGTTCTCATGGCTTTGACACTGAACTCCACAGAAAGGACTGTTGGAGAAATAATTTATTACATCGAGAAAGTATGCATCCTAAGCATATATATAGGAACATTATTACCAATCAAATGGTTAGAGTTTCCAAATTAACATCACAACCAGCAGCATACCATAAACACAAAGAGAACTTAGCTGAGAACTTTTTATCTAGGGGCTATGAGAAAAAGCATGTATTTGAAGCTATTTCCATGGGTGATTGTCGCAGACAACAAGAGGGAGCTCCCTTGATTAACAGACCAAGTGGACATTCACAGCAATTCAAATGTAGAAATAGTGATAATGTCAACAGGATTGTTATTCCATATACCAACAGGAATAACTACATCTTGGATGTCCTCAACAAATATTGGGGCATCTTAATGATTGACGACACAATTAGATCTTTGGTTGACGTAAAACCCAGAGTGGCCTATAGGAATATGTCCTCACTCAATAGGTTGTTATGTTATGACAGGAGTCATTTCAATACACAGTTGAGCCATAAAACAGGCACTTTTGCCTGTCATACTTGCAACCAATGTAAATATATTTCCAATTCTGATACTTTTACACACCCGGTTACTAACAAGAGATATTTGTTCAAACATCATGCCACTTGTAAGTCTATGAATTTAGTATATGTAGCTGAGTGTCAATTATGCAAGATATTTTATGTGGGTATGACAACTAGGTCGCTACGAGAGCGTATAAGAGAGCATATTTATGCTATCACAAAAGGTAACACCATGAATGCCCTCGCGAAACACATAGTGGAACTATGTAGCACACATAGCTTCAGGTTTCAAGTCTTAGAGTTGGTCAACATTGACAAAAGGTTGGGTAATTTTAAAAACAGAACAGAGGAAAGAGAGGGCAAATGGATAATGAAGTTACAAGCCCATAGGTTTGGGTTTAATGATAGGTTCTCCATTAAGCCTTTTCTAACATCTAGGTCCCTCAAGCATTAATTTTAATTTCAATTTTAATTCTATGTTGTGTTTTAATGCTTTACACTGCTTGGCTGATTGTCTTAATGAATGCTGTGATGTCATGAAGCTTTTTGTATTTAGGGTGGGGTGGTTTTTACTACATTTATGTCTGATGAAGCGTTGATGTGCAACGCGAAAGTTCTTATTCTACTGCAGTTTTTGTGTTTGTTTTTTTACACAATAAACGTGGACTGTTGGTTCTACTAGGAGCCTCTTTGAAATTTTATTGAATTTAATCCTGCAGTACATGGTAACTCATCGTTTTTTCTTTAGCTACTTGGACTTTGATGAGAGTGCTTTATCTGGTGGTATTGGTTTTTTTTGCTATTGGTTTTTTTTTGCTGTTATCTGGGAAGTTGTGTTCAAGCTTGCTCCCAGGAATACAATCTGCTGGCAGGGTACTAGGTGTGATTTCTTTTCATTTATGGTGTACCCCAGTGAGGTTAGAAGTTTCTTTAGGAATGCCAGATGTTGTAATAGCAAGTCCTGGCTTTCTGCCTGAATCAGACAATCGTCCAGGTATGGGTATATTTGAATATTTCTCTGCCTGCAAAATGCAATGGCTGGAGCTAGACACTTTGTGAATACCCTGGGTGCAGTAGATAAGCCAAAGGGAAGTGTGCATGGAGCCTGCCCTGAAGCGTAGGTATTTCCTGCAAGATTCCCTTATTGGAATGTGCAGGTAAGCTTCCATAAGTCTAAGGTTGCCAGCCAGGCATCTTTGCCTAGCATAGGAAGAAACTGTTGAAGTGTTAGCAATTTGAATTTTGGGATTACCAGAAAGGTGTTTAGAATAGAGAGGTCCAGGATAGGATGCCAAGAGCTGTCTTTTCTGGGTACCAGGAAAAGTCTTGAATAAAAACCTTGTCCCCTTTGTTCTGCTGGGACAGGTTGAATAGCTCTGATACTTAGAAGAGAGAGAACCTGCTGTTGGGCCTCTGCCCACTGATTTGGGGGTAGGTCTGGCCAACCGTTTGGGGTTGGTAGTGTGTGGAAGTGGAATCTGTATCCTTGGGAAAAAGTTAAAAACCCATTTGTCCTGGGTAATGAGTTCCCAGTTTTTTGCATGCAGGGCGAGCTTTCCTCCTAATGGAGCAGGCAGTTGAGCAGGGCTTGGAAGGGTTAAGGTTAAGTCATTGTGCCATTTTTCCATAGGGGGGTGGGTTACTACTCCCTGCTTTGGAAGTGGGAGCCCTCCACTGCTTAGGCCTGTGCGCAGCCTGAGACTGTAACCTAGGTGGTCTGCTGTACCTGGGTTTGGACTGAGAAGGCCTGGAAGAGACTGAAAAGGACCAATTCTTTGAAAGCCAATGCCTACTAAACCTGGGAGGCTGTACTTGTAGGAAATCTTTAACAGTTTGCATAGATTTAGCTTTTTCCTCCATCTTTTTGAAGACTTTTTCTGCTTTGTTGCCAAAAAGGCGGTCTTGGTTTAAGGGATCATCAAGTAATTTAGCTTTAACATGATCTGGCAAGGTTTGCTCCTTAAGCCAAGCATGCCTTCTAAGTACAGACACAGGGACAGAAGCCCTGCAAGATGCTTCTAAAGCATCAAAACCACATTGCAAAGTATGTTTACCAACTTGTTCTGCAGAATGCATTAAATCCTGTAATTCTTTGTGTTCAGCACAGTCAGGAATCAACATCATTTTCTGTTTAAGTAGTCCCATAATGTGCTGCTGGTACTTTAACATATGAAACTGGTAATTTAAAGCCCTAATGGCCAAAGAAGCAGAAGTATATACCTTCTTACCCCATCTGTCCAAGGCTTTAGAATCTCTATCAGAGGGGGTAGGATTTTTGGCAGTAGTAGCCTTAATGCCTTTAGGTCCTTGGGAAATGGTCTCTGGATCCGCAGTAGGATTCTTGAAGAGGAACTTGTGAAAGTCAGGTACTCTGTAATACCTGTCAGGTTTTCTGGGAGCTGGAGGTAAAGTGTCTGGGGAAAGGCTAGATTCCAAGAAAGCATCATCTACAATGTCCAGAGCAGGAGGGATAGCTAAAGGCATGTGTTGAGGAAGAAGTAAGAATTCCCTAAGCCTCTTTTTGGAGTCAGAGTAATCCTGGCTTTCCCAGCGGAAATGCTCCCTAAGAGTGTGCAAGGTTTCACCTAAAGAAAAATCTTCTGGAGGGGAAGCAGGGGGAATGGAATTGTCTGCATCAGAATCCTCATAGGTAGATAAGGGCAAATCCTGGTAATCAGAAGAAACGGAAATATCAGATTCCTGATCAGAAGAATCCGAAGGAAAATCAGTTCTAGGTCTCTTAAAGGGGGAAGGCTGGCTTCTCCTAATTAAGGTAATAAGGTCTTCAGTCATTCTAAGCATTTGTTTTTTAGGCATATGGGCCTGAGCCTGCGGTTTGGAGGTCAGATTTTTAGGAGTGGTGTGAGTTTTAGGCCTGGATGACAACGATGGCATCAGTTTAAAATGCAAGTCTGTAGGCCTGAATAGGCCCTCATAAGCCTGTGCCTACACAGTGGCTCCGGACCCATCCAAGGTAGAGACATCCACAGGTTCCATAGTCGAAGAAGCATCTTGCGGCATACTGGACTCTGAATGGGTCTCAGTAGAGGCCTGTGAATCTGAAGTAGCGGGTATCAGGGGCTGCAAAAGCACCTCACTGAGTACCGGTGGACTGGCGACTAGCTTAACGGAAGCATTGCCGGCAGTTTTGGACCAATGCCGTCTGTCTCTGTCTTTATCCTTACATTTTTTCGGAAGATTGGTAGTCAGATGGCTTAATGAAGCCATTTCAGAGTACTGTGACTGAGTACAAAAATAATTTGCTGCAAAGATAGCCTGACGACGAATAGTTCGGGGGTTGAACAAGGCACAAAACCGACAGCGAGGGACATCGTGGTCTGGGCCGAAACAGGGGATGCAGTATGAATGAAAATCTCTATGAGGTATTTGCTTTCCACAGGTAAGACAATTGTTAACTTTTACTGACATCGGTTGGAGCAAGAAAAAGGATCCCCAACTGGATACTTATATTTTTTTGAAGACTTCGGATCTGAAACTCGAAAATAAAAATTTCAGGAGTCGGCCGACCGACACTTGCGAACTGCTTCTGCTTCAGGCACCGCATGGCAAGAAAGACTGATGTAATGGTGTTGGCTGCATATTTTATACCTCTGACGACCTGATGTCATGGCAGAAGAGACAGCATCCGTTGCAGGAATCCGAAGACTCTGGTATTCAGGCCAACTGAGGGCTACCTGCAGGCAGATACACCAAATGTGATGACTGCAACAGTGAAACACGAAGAACATCTAGTCCTTTGTGGAAAGACTGAAAGCCCTGTCACCATATTCCATCTCCTATATGCTAGTAAGGGGTGACCTGTGTCTGGCATACAGGGCAGTCTCTATCTGGTCCTGATGAAAATGCTACACATTTGTAAAGCAAATGGCACAAGGGTCACTTGCTCCAGGGATCTTAATCCAACCCTCTGCCATGAACAAATCATGCTGGAGAGATAGATATGTCTCCCAGAGACTACTCCTTCTCTGGAACAGGCTTCCCATTCACGTGAAGCAGAGCCCTTCCCTGACCCTCTTCAAGCACAATGTAGCTCAATGGATGGGTAATCATAAATTTACTCCTGGGGTAGTGCCCACGTCCTTCATGGACAGAGGCAGTCGGTATTAATTACTATACCATAGGCCCATACCTCTGTAAACTGTGCTCACCTAACTATTTATAATTCGGGTAACTTGGGATAATCATGGGCAGGCTTGTAAGGCCTCTTGAGCCATTAAGCTAGTAGCCTCCTGTGAACCTATGTGAGCTCTGATTGCTTCTATGCAGGTTCAGATTTTATTTTCACAAGCTTTGTATTGTGGTCATTTGTTGCCATTTTGATATGTTGTCCACCTACAGCAGTAGAACTCATTGTATCTGAAAGGTCTATTGAACAGCAGATCACATTAAGCTCCTCCATTATCTGCTTATGTGCTG
The DNA here is from genome assembly GCF_019279795.1 of Protopterus annectens. Lineage (NCBI taxonomy): Eukaryota > Metazoa > Chordata > Ceratodontiformes > Protopteridae > Protopterus > Protopterus annectens. The sequence goes on along the minus strand of NC_056727.1, from coordinate 724,205,902 downwards.
CGTCCATCTTCCTCTTCCTCCTGTACCTTTAAATGGATCAGGCTTCTCACTTAATTTCAGGAAATCCTTTTTTGTTGCATTTCTAGTCACAGGAGTTCCGAAAAAGCTGTTAATTTCTTTTACTGAGCCTTTTTGATAATGTGTCCTTCACATATTTCGCACTAGGCCGCATTTTTATGCTCTAAATCCTATTTTTCTCCCCAGCTCAAGTGCAACAGCACAGGTAGTGCTGCACATCTATGGGTGTGCCTGTGCAAGACCCCACCCAATCCCAGTTTTTGCATCTCTTGTTTATTCTTCCCAGATTCTTCAAACACTGTCATACATCTATTTCCTTTTCATAAACACTCTGTTCTTACTGTAAAATATAGATTATTGTCATGTTTACAACAAATCTTACATAGCTCTTGAATTTGCCTAATTTTAAAGTGGTTCCCTTTCTTGTCATGCCCAGTCCCTCTATTTTTTGTTCAATCACCCCTTTAAACCACAGAACAAAAGACTATTTCTTTAATTGCATTTCTTGGAAATAACAGTGCTTCCCCATATACTCTGCAGTATTATCAGTTAAACGCTGCAATGGGGCAGGATGTAAAAAAAATAGAATGCATTAAAACTTTATTACTAAATAGGCATGTTATTTAGTTAATACATATTTTAATAATTATCAACCTTGAATGGAATCTACCCTGGAGGATTAAGTATAATGACCTGTATAGGCATTTAATGGCATAATATTGCTGCATACTCAAGAGTGCTAGCTTGCACTGCATGTGAATTGTTTTTTACTACTGTTTTTGCTACTTTTCTGTACAAAAACAAAAAAAAAAAAAAAAAAAAAAAACTGTAAGCCTGTTTCCTACCTTTCCTGTAACTAGTGTTCCAGATACAGATTTGCTGTATCCAGAACTGTATGTAAGTTTGAGTCCCCCAAGCCTTTCTGTGTTGTAGGGAAGCCTTCTAGCTTATCAGTGGAAGTGGTAAGCACTAGGTAACCTGTCTACCACATAAGTAGTGGTTCTGGCCCAGAATTTGTAGTTATTGGCTGTTTGGGCAATCTCTTCCATTTCTCTCAACTTTGTGATTTGAAAGCCTGTATTTGCACTCGTTTCTGTCTTTTAACTCATCTAGTGCAGATACAGATTTTTAGTTTTACCACTTAAATTTGCTTGTTCATGCTCAGCACTTGTTCAGAACGTGTAAGCACTAAATAAGCTACTAATTACTATAGCACTCTATCTTCCTCATTACCTAGAGGAAAACAGTTTTTGTACTTACTTTTTCTCACTTGCTTAGAGAAAAACAGCTCTTGTACTCACTTTCCTCACTTATCTAGAGGAAAAACCCTGCAACTGTCTTTTTGCGCGGTCTTGTGCACAGAGCAGCGTCGGGCAGCGCCGGTTAGCTGGGGTATACTATTCCCGGCCCCACAAAGTCTGCACTGTAAATTTTCCCTTAGAACTAGGCAAGCCTCAACTCAAGTGCTTCAGATCAGCTGCTCTTATTGCAGCACTTTCAAAACAGAAATCAGCACTTGTCCTAATCTCCTAGACAGCACTATTATTCTCCAAATTTCCTAGACAGCACTATTATAATATAGCATAAGACCCTCGCTCATCCGCAGGACTTAAGTTCAATTTACTCTTCAAAGCATGTCCAGAGGTCAGCTTCAGGTGTACTCTCCAGTTCATCTGGTGGAATTTGGCATCCTGAGGCAATGTCACAATTGCCTCATGTATACAGACAACCCTCTCCTCTTACCTCTAGACACAAATACTTGTGAGAGATGCAAATACACAGCCAGACTGGTGGCTAAGCGCTCTCAACCCATGACTGTAACAGACAGTCAAGAGGATAAGGGACACACTTGCATCACACCACCTGTCACACATGAATCTACAAAACAAGCACCGGCAAAACATACGCATAAATACACAAAAACATATTCAGAGGCACTAGGTACCGATCTGAAAAAGATACAGTGCCCTCCAAAGCAGACAAGCAAGCAACCTGCACCCCCAAACACAAGCCAGAAAACACATAATTCACCTCAGCAGTGTGCCTCACATTAGCCCTTAAGGCAAAACACCATACCTAACACCCTAGTAATAGGAGACTCTATAGTAAGGCACACGGATGTTCCACTCACCAGGCTCAACAAGGAGAAGGTTACTGTCAGCTGCCTGTCGGGTGCTCGGATCCGCCACATAACACAGGCACTCAGGTCACTCCAGAACAAGTACAAGTATGACGCTGTCATTGTACATGTTGGTGTGAATGATCTAAGACATACCTCCCTGGACTACATGAAAAGAGACATTGAGAAGCTCTCTGATCATGTAGCCCAAGCTGGTATGACCCTGACCTTGAGTAGCATACTACCTTCACCTAGAATGATACCACAATATAAAGACAAAATGATCAATTTCAACAATTGGCTAAGCTTCTGGTGTCATTCTAAGGGGATCCAGTGTCTGTCTGCCTGGGATGATATGATAGACAACCCTCGCTGTTTTGCCAGAGATGGGTTGCACCTGTCACCCCTAGGTTTTCGAATACTGGCCAAGTCTCTTGCCATCCCCATAGTGCCTTTTTTAGGCAGGGCTCAAAGGACAAACCAACCACCATAACCAGCACAGGTAACCAAAAACTAAGGGTAATACTACTCAACGCCAGAAGTCTCAACCTCAAAATGCACACACTCAAGGCTCTCCTCAGCATGGAGAAAATCAATGTTTGTGCAGTGACGGAAACCTGGTTCAAGGCTCAAGAGAGCACCCCAGCACTGCCAGGTTACAATTCATATCATACCTTCCGGCCTCAGTTACCGGATCACAGTACAAAGGGCGGAGGTGTATCCATATTCATCAAGGATACCCATATCTCCAGGTTAGTAGCGCAGCATGATACCCCAGAGATCATCCATGCACAACTATCAGCAGGCAAAACCACATTTCAAGTCGTAGCCGGTTATAGATCGCCCACCATGTCCCAAGATGCTCACTCTGCATTCCTTGAGACATCAGAAAATATAAAGGTCCTACCCAACACCATAATCTTGGGTGATTTCAACTACCCTGATATAGACTGGATGAACTACCAATGTTCCAACTCCTATGCTCAGCGATTCATAGAATTTATAAATTCAAATGCCCTTGAACAACTAGTATGTTCTCCCACTAGAGGGGGACAACATATTGGATTTAATCTTCACAAATATGGGCGCCCATTGTACCACACCCATTATCACTCCCTCCTTGGTCAGATCCGACCACAAACTGATAACCCTGGACATCCTCACCCCTCCACCTCCCCCAGTCAAAGAAACCATAGTCAAAAAACTTTCCAAAGCAAACTTCAAACTACTTGCGTCAGAAGTGGAAAGCCTCACTATTCCCTTGCAGAAGGATAATGATATCCAGGATGAGGAATCCTACACCAAGGCACTCTATATGCATCTTCAGGATTGCATGGACCGTGCTATCCCAAATAAAACCAAGACTCCTTCCTCAAGCAAGAAGAAACCAGTCTGGTGGACCCCGGCCATAAGCAAACTATACAATAAAAGGAGGAGACATGCAAAAAAAGGCCAAATCTCAAGTAGAAAAATCATCCCTGATCAGCATTAGTAAGAAATTGAGGGCCCTCATCAAGTCAACAAAAGCTAATTTTGAAAAGAAAATTGCCAAGGATGCCAAGGGTAACCATAAGGCCTTCTATGGTTACATCAAAAACCTAAATGGCAACGCTCACGTCTGTTCTGAGCTGGTACAAAATGGAACAAAATACACTGACCCTTCTGACATTGCCAACATCTTGGCTGAAAGGTTCAGTGCAACCCCCCCCCCCCACCTACAGGGCCTATTACCATTCCAAGGGATTGTGTAAGTCCAATTATTACTGATATGTTGGTTAATAAGGCTCTATCTAAAGCTAAAAACACTTCCTCCATGGGACCAGATGGTGTCCCAGGCTGTGTCATACGCGAGCTCCAAAAGGAATTAATCCCGCATCTTAATACCCTGTTCAGTCTCAGCCTCTCCACAGGATATGTGCCCATAGAATGGTGCACGGCAACGGTGGTCCCGCTACACAAGGGTGAGGCCACAACTGACCTTGGGAATTACTGACCAATAAGCCTGACCAGTCTGATCTGTAAGGCTATGGAGCGAATCATTATGGAACTCATAAATGGAAAGATTGGGAACCTCCAGTCACTGGACCCCACACAGTTTGGCTTCATCAAGGGCAGATCATGCCTCCTGAATCTGGTGGATTTATTTGAGACAGTTACTCAGGCTATAGATAAGGGAAAGGAGGTACACACGGCTTACTTTGACCTTGCTAAAGCATTTGACACCATTCCCCATTCAAGTATTATTGATAAGCTCACCAGCCTGGGCATAAACCCTTACGTCACAAGATGGATCACAAACTGGTTCTCAGACAGATCCCATAAAGTAAGAGTAGGGGGATCTATGTCTGAATCCAGACCAGTAACAAGTGGTGTGCCTCAGGGCTCTGTCCTGGGGCCCCTCCTGTTTGGCATATACTTCTCAGAAGTACAGGCAAGCACGGAAGGGCTGTAGCTGACTAAGTTTGTGGACGACTGCAAACTGGGTGCTATAATAGAGTCTCCGGCCGACATGGAGATCCTCCAGAAGGGCCTAAATGAGACTGATGCATGGTGTCAAAGCCATGGTCTCAAGCTAAATGCAAAAAAAATGTGTAGTAATCCCCTTTGGAAAAAACAGAGTACCTGCAAACTACAACATAGGAGGTAATTCCCTGAAATCTGAAGAAGAAATAAGGGATCTAGGGACCCAAGTAGATAGTCAATTTTCCTTTGATAACCATATTGCCAAAGTGGTTAGAAAATCCTTCTATGTGACCCATCTGATCACGAAAGGGTTCGCATCAAGATCTAAGGATGTAATGGTGCCCCTCTACTCTTCCCTCATCATACCCATTATTGAGTACAATGCACCAATTGGAATGCACCTGGCTAGACATCTCCAGCAGCTGGAGAGACCACAGAGGTACCTAACCAAGAGGATTACTGGCCTCAAACAGTTGCCCTATCCAGCACAATTGAAAAAGCTAAGACTGTTCTCTGTTGCATACCACTTTCTCAGAGGTGATCTTTGTCTAACGTACAAAGCCATGTCCAACCCAGAATTGTTGAACATGCTCCATCTTAGCAAAACCAAATCTACTCGAGCTACATGCTCTAGGGATATAAACCTCAACACAACAATGAATAGAACATGCTGGAGGGATAGTTTCCCTTCGCAGAGACTTCCCTTACTATGGAACAGGGTCCCAATCTACATAAGATAGAGCCCCTCACTATCACTCTTCAAGAGGAACCTTGATGAGTGGATGGGTAACAGAAAGTTCACACCAGGGATCACACCAACAGCACTACTAGATAGGGGCCAAGGGTACTAGCTGCTAGTACAAGGGTCTAGGGAACTACTAAAGGGGCGGTGAATACTGCACAATGTGGCTGGGCTAATATATTCCTTCGGGCAGATAGCCCAGTACCAACCTATGAACATCTATAAGTCCCATAGTTTTAGCAGTCCCCCATGCAAAGTCATGTAACTACCCAATCTGCTCCAGTCCCCCATGTATAAGGACATGCCCTTTTTAAACTCTAAACATAAAAGAACAAACTAAGAACACCAAAAAAATCTGGAAGGATGGCCAGTCACTTCGGTAAATCCACCAATTCCAAGACTTTATTAAATACACATAAGCACTTTTGTCCTACCTATTAGTAAAACTTCTTCAGATAATGAACAATTGCAAAGATGCTACTTAAACAGTTAAAGTCACATGATAAAATTCACTATTTAAAGCTATATACCAAAATCTTTACATATGATAAATCAAATCAACTCTTAAAACATGCTATGAAATATAGTTTGTTAAAATCTCAAATATCAATTGTATAAAGTCATAAATTAATAAACTGTGCCTTATAGTATACATCATCAGTCAAGTAATAAGTCAATACCCAGTCAAGAGAATAATATTTCATTAAACACATAAACAAACAAAAACAAAACAAAATAAAATAAAATAAAAAAGCTTATTTTTTATCTTTAAGTGCCTTTAACCTTAATATAGGGGCAGTAGTAATATGTTCATTCAGTCTTGGCCAGCTACAAGTGTTCCAATACAATTGCCAAAATAATTCTAATTTTTCTAATAATGCTGGCTATGGGTCACTCTAAGGGTTCTTTCTAATCTGTTTCTGGACTACAAATTTGATATTCTTTAATATGTTTATAGAATGCATTAGTTTTTTCTCTTTACCGATTTTATAAAGGTGCTCATAAATCTGCTCCCGCATCTTGCACTCAGTCTTATTTATTTAATATAGTTTAATTTCACTTTCAAAATTGTTTTTAAAATAAATTAAGAACGTATCATAGAACATCGCTCAGAAATGCATAGGAATAACTCTTTTAATGTCTTGGCCAAGGACATAATTGAATGTGGCCATGAGCATATATAGAGTTACAGACCAAGTTATTAGGAATATTAGAGGTGGAGATTTTAATAATTTATTAGACTGTAGACAGTACGAATGGACAGTAAGGTTGCAAGATGATACCAGACCAGGTTTGAATACATCAGTAAGCATCAATCAGATACTGGCTAAAAGACAAATGCAGTATAGCAAAAAATATTGGCATTTTTGATGGCTTTTAAATGTTTTACCTTTTTATTTATTTCTTTTTTGAATAAAGGTTTTGTAGGAATAATGATACACATTTACTCTATTTTAATGGTTGTATTTACAAATTATGTATTTAAGGTTTTACTGGCTCAGTTGAAGGATTTTTATGTGTACTAGTACTTTTAATTAGTTGTGTGAGGTCATTGGTTTACTATACATTGTGGCTATAGTCTTTTTAGTATATAATTAGTCTCTTAATTGAGTGTTATACTTCTGCACTGAAGAAGGGTTCAACCCAAAAGCCGTATGCTCTGCATGTTAAATTTGCTATTAAACTTTTACGAGGCTACGAGTGTTTCCAAGTCTGAGAATTTGTTTTGTTTCCCAATATAAAACACTAATTTCAGACAAACATCCAGTGTCAAATCTGTGATTGCAAAACTTATGCTCAAATGGAAATGTTAAATGAATGCCCTACACCTATTACCAGAAACGATGGAAACAGAAGGAGAATGGGCTGGGCAGCACAGGGGTCATGTGGTTAGCTAAAACAAAGCTGCTTCCCTTTGCTGGAACCAAAGGTAAGACAAGACTAGAGATGAGTAACTCTATACACAGAATTTAAAAAAAGGTTTTTAATGGTTCAATGCTTCTGAGAAGAAAACACTATTTAGAAGATTAAAGTGGATAGAACTAGTAAAGGTAAGTTGGAGTAGTTTTCTTGTTAGTGGTCATGAAATTCGGGATGATGAGGAGAAGAAAACTGTTGGAAAGCAGCAAACACAAAGGTTAATTCTGTTCATCTCCTCCATACACTTTCCCTAGGACAGTGACCCTTATATTCACTTGCTTTGTGACTTCACAGCATCTAACCGTACCTCCTATGCAGCAATTTCTTATTTCATCCTTAAAATTCTTCTATTATAAATGCAACCAAGCCTTTATCGACTGTGACTTTGCACTTCCCATCCTGTTTGTCAAAACAAAATCTCTAAGCTTGTAGAAGAGCTACAAGATAAGGCCTAGCAAAGTGGTAGAGGTGCTCACTGCTCACAAAAAAATCTGATGTAGAATAAAGGGGCACAGAAGAAATTAAGGAAGGGAGAAGGAGACACATTGGAAGGGGCAAAAGCACTGTAGGTGGCAGAGTAGGTGGTCTTATAAAGATGTGCATTTAAGAGGTGAGGGAGGGTCAAGTACATCGTACAGTAGCAGACTGATGTTGGTCGGCATTGGGGTTATAAAAGTTTAGCGTAGGAGGACATCGATAAGAGGGATCAGAATGACATGGCCAGACTAGAACAACAAAAGGTATGCAAGCAACAGTCTCCAAAGTGCACAGCTATTGCAGTAGGGCAGGCTAAGGAGGCAAACAGAGATCATCAATGGCAAAAATATTTTTATTGCTAATCTTAGTGGCAAGATTCAGTAACTAAATACACCTGCATTGCACCCACAGTCATTGCACAGAGTGTACACTTATCTGTCAAAGACAAGTCCTTTGACACAGAATTTGTTGACGTCTGCACAATCAAAAAGCACTGACATTAGTGTCAGAGAAAACATTTTCTTAGTTAAGTTTCTGAGGCCAGACATTTTACTCTCACTGATCTGTAGTGTGTTTGGAGTTAGAATAATAAAGTTGACGGGTTCCTTTTTTGTTGCTTTTGCTGTTTTGCAATACCTGACTGATGATGCTTCAGGTGTTTGTGGATTGAACAATTTAATTGACAATGAATATATATTCTGTTTCAAATCTTTAAGTACAAGTGAAACACATACTGATCTTTTCACTTATTAAATTGCTCGCTTGTATAACAGTTCAAAAGATTTTGACAACAGTCAATATAGTCCAGTATGAATAGCAGGTCAATCATTATGATGCCAATATAGTCCAATATGAATGGCAGAACAGTCATTACTGGCCAGTTCTATGACTGGTACAACTTTGGAAAAATTAGGCTTGCTGTGATGCTGCTGACCTGAGAAGGTTAGGTTTGACAACTATCAGAATAAGACATCTTAGAGATGTGTACTGTCTGGCTATCATAGTCCATGTGGCACATACTTTTAGTCCATGTTAGAAGACTTCAAATAAAGAGACAACTTTGTAGTCAAGCAAAAAATAATGCTTATCAAGGGATACTGTTTTCCATATAACCTTCCATGAGATCATGTTCACAACTTCTGAACAGAGTTGCAAGCCCAAAACCTGCACCCAAATGCACGCTGGGATACCCAACACCAATCGAGCTGCAGTGGAGGCAAACTACTACTCCACCTTTCTGCTTGGAACCTAGTTTGCCCTATGCAAGGAAAATATTTCCATAAAATGCCACCAGGGGAACCTTCTGCATGAGTTCATGTGCTGATATAAAACTTTCTTATCTAGGAATTGTGGGTCTGGCAGAGATTCTCCCACAACCTTTCCAATATTGGTAGCAGAAAGTTTGTTAGCATCACTAAGCAAAACAGTGAGGGCAAAATGCAGAGAAAGATTCCACTTGATAAATTACAAGTCTACAAATGCATGCTTTTCAGGCAAGCATTTGGTATGTGTGTTACTTGTATGTGTGAAAGGGAGTTAGCATTACATGTGACGCAGCTGAAGTAAACTCAGAATCAATGTAGTATAGCTCTATTGTGGAGGTAACTGTGTGTGGGGAAGTTTTGTAAATGCAAAATGAGTGGTAAAAATGGTGTAATGTTAAATGCTGTTAAATTGAATGAACTCTAAGGGTTATAGTGCCCACAAAAGATGGGACTTCACATTATAAATTGCTATGTGGGCATGATACTCCTTAGAATTCATTCAATTTAACATCACAGCATTTGCACCAGTAATTTTACATTTACAGAAGTTCCGCACATACTGTCTCATGTAGAATACTGAACATGCAAATGTAGGGTGTGTGTGTGTTTGTGTATACACACACACACACACACACACACACACACACACACACGCGCGCGCGCGCGCATATTTGAATGCATGTGTTGTGTGTTGAAGGTGTGTTGGGTTCAGAAATCCATTTTCTCTGAGATATGCTCTATATTAAAATATAAACATGATAAAGAGAATGAGTATTTGGAACAGAATGGGTTAGATGTTAAAGAGCAAAGAGGAAATATAGGTAAAAAGAATGACAACAAAGGCATGTAATACATATTATTTCCTATAGAAAATGCATGCTGTTTATGCAGTATCAGGCAGTCAAGTGAAACACTTTAAGGTATTTAAAGATAAACTGTACATAAAAACAGCAGCAGCTGAGATTAAAATTAAGATAAAAATGTGGATAAGATCATTTTTCAGGAACCAGGCATTAAATCAGACATATATGTCTACATATGAGATAGGCATAAAGATCTGAAATTGCTTCCCAATAAAGATGGCACTTGAGGGACCTAGAGAATTAAGTCTTGTAGGCTAGTATGAGGGAAAGTAGCCAATTCCATAGGTGAGCAAATAAAGGCCTATTTTAGATCTTCAGACAAGTCCTAGAAAAATCTGATGATCTGAATTGTAAGGTCAGGTATAAAATAAGAAGAATAACAGACAGACAGGATCTTGACCAGGTAGGAATGGCACTGAAGGTTAAAACTATTACTTTAAAACCTGACCTTTACTACAACAGGCAGCCAGTGTATATCAGACATTATACAATGACTCCCCATTAATATTCCAAAACGTGCATGCTGATTGGCCAGTGTGCCCATTGTAAATCCAACAATATACCAATGGAAAAAGGTCTGGTCTCCCAGACTTTTTTCCATTGGTATAAAGTGTCCAAAACTTTTTTTTTTTTTTTAATAAATAAAAAAAAAAAAAAAAGAAAGAAAGAAATGGAGCACCGGAGACTTTCTTTTCTCCATTGCTTCCGTTTCAAAGCATTGATATACTGGGTATGTGTAGGAATGCAAGTCCCATAAGCATGCGCAGTACATCAACACAAGGAAGCAGTACACCACCAACGGCGGAAGAACAGTAATGTGCTGTTATACAGAGACATTTAGAAAAATAAGTGTTTCTTTTTCTTAAATAATGTCATTGTATAATGGTAATAACCGACTCTGTGGTTGTGGTATATTGAAATTTACCTGCGGTTGGCTTTATTTAATCACTCGGGTTTTGCCCTCATGATTAAACCATGCCAGCCATGGAGAAATCTTCAATATACCACACCATGTCATTGGTTATTGCTTAAGTATAGTGGTAATATGACTGCAAAAAATGGCACTAGTCAGCACCCTGTCAGCAGAGTTCTGTAGCCACTGTAGTTGGGCGAGGTCGCCATCTAAAACATCAAGGTAAAGTGCTCTACAGTAATCATGATGAGAATACTTGCCACTAATTTTAGTCATGTTGCCATCCATAATCTTCTTACCATTCTGAAGAAACTCCTTATACAAATGTTCAGTATTACGTACAAGCATGCCTGAACAGGCTTGAAAAGTTTCATTAGCAGAAGTATATACACATTTTTTCGGGTAAATTTGCAGTATCAGAAGTGTTATAAGCACCAACAATATTTTCTGAAGCAAAATCACAAGAAAAAAACCCACAACAGTGACAAATTCATTGCTGCTGCTGCTGCTATCTAAATCCATGTGATAGGCCATGCTGTTAATATTAAAACAACACCAGATGACATTTTCTTACTTATTTAGTATCAGTTGTCAGTTTATACAATGTTGGCAATGTTGTAGGGATAAACTTTAAACCTGATGTAAGCACCACCATTTCAAAATTATTCATTACTATGCTAGAAATATTCACAACTTCAGTGCCTCTCAAAAAATCACCCCTGTCTATATTAAAATTACATTTCAAAATAGGTAATGTTTCCGAAATTATTATGTTCTTATCAAAAGTCCAGTTCCAGCTGACATTTTCAACAGATCAAACTGGATGCTTTATGACAGATAGTCTGTGCTCACAGTATCAGTGCAGTGAATTTAAATATGCATTATTTGATAAATGCTGTGTGTACTGCCAAGGTAAGCTTCATCTAAGAAGGGTAAAGCAATGTTTAACATCTTTATGAAGGTGCACAGTCAAACTATGTTTTGTTTTTGTATTACATGCATTTAAACTGAGTGTGTTTTTGGAATGCATGAATACATATGTTTACCATGCAAAAAAAATTTTCATAAGTATTAAAAGGAAGACTCAAGTAAAAAGCAGTACAACTATGCACATAGTGTAGATTCATACAAGATTACTAGGCTAACAGCTCAAAAGCCATTACAAGCCTAGCCAGTTTTACCTAGATTTTACCCAATTTTCTTTCTCTAAAGGAAAGATAACAAGGGTCAGCATGCTGAATTTTGACAATATTTACAGACTGTCTCTGTCCATAAGAGACATGGGCACCACCCTAGGAGTAAAAATGCATTTTCCTTTCCTTTTCTGCATATTGCACTTGAAGATGTTCAGGGAATGGCTCTGCTTCACGTGAATAGGAAGCCTAGTCCAGAGAAGGAGGAGTCTCTGGGACACATATCTGTCTCTCCAGCATGATCTACTCATGTCAGAGGTCAGGTTTAGATTCTTGGAGCTGGTAACCCTTGAGCAGTTAGTTTTGCGAATATGTAACATTTTTATCAGGGCTGGGTCAGACACTGCCTTGTAGGTCAGGCATAGATCACCCCTCAGTAATCCATAGGAAACTGAATACAGTTGTTGGGCTTTTAATCAGTCCATATATGACATACTTTTTATACCCTGTATTTTTTTGGTGAGATACCTTTAAGAACACTCCAATTGTTGCAGGCGCCTGGTGAAGTACATGCCAAAGGGTGCATTGTACTTGATTATTGGTCTGAGGAGGGCTGAGTTCAGTGGTACTATGACATCCTTAGATCAGGATGCCTTGCCCTTACTTATAAGCTGAGCCACAGAGAAGGATTTCCTCACCACCATGCACACATGGTGGTCAAAGCTCAGGTTACTCTCTATCTGAGCACTCAGATCTCTTGCCACTTTGTCCACTCTTAGTGGTGGTGCTATCAATATTGTAATTTGTAGGAGTATTTGATTTCCCAAGGGGTATTATTATGCACTTCTACACATTTAGTTTGAGGCCACAGTTCTGACACCAATCATTAGTCTGCAGCACTCCTTTTTTGTAGGATATCGTCATTGTTTGGGGAGTCAGTGATTGCCCCAACTTGCAGTCATTAGCAAACTTGGCCAGCCAAAGGCTATTTACACTTGCTTTGACATCTGAGAATTATATCTCAGACAAGAGCAGACCCAGCATTGTGCCCTGTAGTACTCCACTGATGACTGGCCTCTTGCTGGATATGAATTCCCCCACTCTAGTAATATGTGTCCTGTCCGTGAGACATTTAGCTATTCATCTGGTGATATAGAGGTTTATTTTGAGAGTTGATCTATAATACTTGAGTGGGGTACTGTGTCAAATGCCTTGGCCAGGTCAATGCATGCATTATGTACTGACATACCCTCATCCATGGCCTTGGTGATCTTCTCAAAGAAATTCACCAGACTGAACAGGCAGCACCTGCCCTTGACAAAGCTGAATTGGGTTGGGTCTATAGTCTACAGATTTGCTATGTTGTTGTTAATCAGGTCCATGATTATCCTTTCTATAGCCTTGCACATGACGCTAGTCAGGCTTATGGATCTGTAGTTTCCTGAGTTCGTTGATGGTCTCTCCCTTGTGCAGATGGATTACTGTTGCTGTCCGCTGCTGGGACAAAGCCTGTCTGGAGGTTAAACAGAGATCCCATTCAGTCTGCTAGGTCATGTTTCAAGCTATTTAATAGGCAACCTGGGATTCTGTCATGGCCCTTTGATGTCATGTTTCTAGCTTTGTAGAGAGAGAGAGAGACACGATGACCTGTTCTTTTGAGATAACAGGCAAATGAATGGTAGAGAGTATTTCATGGGGAGTGACTGGAGGTGATGAGGTGGTGAAATTTGAGCTGAATTTATTGGCCAGTAGGTTTACTATTTCTTCTGGCTGAGTATATGTAGTGTTATCTACAACTACCTCAGTACACTGCTGAATGTTCACTTACGATTTTGGACATAACTAGAAAATGCTTTGTGGATATCCTTTGCTTTGGAGGCTATTTTAGTCTTGTATGGATTGGACACTCTAAATTGGCCCTAGGTGTGAATGTGCATGTGTCTGTGCCTTCTGTGGAAGGTTGGGTACCGGGCTGGCAACTCAACACTGTAAAAACTCCACTGCCAATCATGAGCGGACAGGTGATCCGCTGTGGTGACCCCTAACTGGGAAAAGCCGAAAGAAGAAGAAGAAGATTTAGCTTTTGAAGACTTGACTAATTTTCTGATTAGCCTGTTGAGACTAATGAGGGATTTGTTTCTCTGTTGTGCATCTTCCCACTTTGTTCTAGACTGGAATTTCTTCCTTCTGTTGTATAGTGTGTTTATGTCAGGGGTCCACTAGGGTGACTTGTTTTTCCTTCTTGATATGGGTTTAGGTAGGTCAGGTACTGCCATTTCTATGCAGTTGTTTGAGTGGTTGTACAGGGCATTTGTGTATACTTCTGCATGGGTCTCCATCTTTTGGGGGTTATGGGAGCTTTAAAATTACCCATGCTATCACTTAACAGAAGATAATTTGCCTTGGAAAATTTATTTAGAGTTTTAGGGTTTGATGGGGGTTCTACCATTATATTTATTTCAAAGGAGACTGATTTATGATCTGATCTTACCAATGAGGACATTACACTGGGAGTGATGCAATGATCCCCCATTTTGGTGAGTACCTAGTGGGAGTGCGCCAGCTGTTTCTGTTAATGGTAGGGTATGTTTTCCAGTTTATGGAGGGGTAGTTAAAATCGCTCATGAGTAGTGTGATGGGCTGAATGATAAGTGATTCTAGTAACTTGAGGTATGCGAGTGGTCTTCATGGTTCATGGTTGGGGACCTGTAGCTAGCGATGATATGGTACGGGATTTTGCCTATGGACATCTGGACATGAAGTAGCTCAAGCAAGTCATCCTGCTTGACCAAGCTTGACGTGTGATTGTTTTTATGTAAATGGAAACACCTCCTTCTTTCATTTTTTTCCCTTGTCAGATGGTAGTCTGAATGCATGATAGACATTGTAGCCTTACACTGCTGGGTTGCTTTCTGCAGCCTTGAACCACATCTCTGTATTAAATATAAGGAAGTAACTGAAAACTGAGGTTCTTGAAAATGCACTTAACATTAAATGTTGAAGTCATTTTGAAGTGGCATGCAAGTAAAATATCAAGATGGCTAATACAAGTTAGGATGCCATCCAAACTGAATGCAGGTATCATTTTAAATTGAACCAGCTAGTGTTTGTAAAATTCACAGCCTCCTAATAGTAACACAATTGTTCTGTGGGTGAAGCTGGGCAGACAGAATTTTTAATTATTCCCCAAAAGTAACCTAAGAGGCAATAAACATGGATTGGATTATGCGTGCCTGTCACAGAATTAGACATGCACCCATATTATAGATTTGGAGACACACAAAACACAGAAACTCTCAAGCACAAAATTATTTATGTGATTGTCAGATAAAAGAATACAAGTAAAATGTGAAACTGTTTCTTAATTCTACTTTATGTTACCAGACAGCTAGACAAAAAATTGTGATGCAGATGTCTCTGAACAGCAGTACAAAAGTACTTCTCATCCCCTAACAGTGTCTGTCAGTGGCCAGGCCACTAGTCATACTATGTTCTACTGTGGAATGATCAAAGCTTTTCCACCTGCCCCTCAGTATCAGCCCAGGTATACATTTCTTTGTATTTCAGTTAAATGTTTAACATTTATAAGTAAAGACACATGGCTTTTTATATTCCTTAGCTTTAAAAGTAACCCCCAATCAGGACCATCTCTCCTAAAATGTAAGTACGTAGTCCACAAAAAAGCATTAATTCTATATTCAATGTCTTTATGCTGTTCTTAATGAAATGGGGAACAGATAAGAACTTTGAAATTCTGATGCTAAAATATAAACAAGACTGCTAATAAATGTGATGCAGAAAGTTCTTTGAAAATGAACTGAGTGAACTGGACTAAATGAAAACCTATCATTGAACATGGGACTTGGTAAAAACTGTTCTATTGGAATATTTACTAAGTACCAGCTACAGATGTCTGCAGAAAACAATAACACTGGTCTCGTCTCATACTACAAATGCCGGCAGAGAGAAATCCTCTGCACATTTTTAACCTGCAGTAAATATGAATAGTTTAAGACCATACAAGTCTGAGGTAAATTTGCATTTGTTCTCATGTAAAGTGACTTTGGATTAGGTAGACTGACTGGGGGAGTGAAGGGCTACAAGTACTGCTCCTATTTGCAGGGTGAAACAGGTAACTTCTTGCTGATTTTCTTGTACATTTTGAAGGCAAAGAAACCCCAAGAATGTAAGGTCAGAAATGTGATGTTAGAGGTGGCAAGAGTTTTTCCAAAGACTGATTTCATAGCTGCAGTCAAAACTATATAAGCGTCTGAACACTACAAGTACAGTTATCCAGGATAACAGTGATACTCTGAAATGTTGCTGATCTTTTACCTGAAAGTGGAAGATGCCGGCATAGGAGTCGGTAAAACTTTGATCTGGAGGAACAACTCTGGACATAATCTGCTCATTCAATGTAATTGATGCAATGGCAGCTAAAAGCCAGCAGTCACCTGTAACAACAGAAATGGTGATATTTAGCAATACACAGCACTCAGACATTGTGTACATTTGTAATATGAATTCCTCTGAACCTCCTCAGTGATGTAATAGGTTAATAGTCACTATTAATAGTACAGCTGCTAAAGTAAACAGCAGAAACCAGTAGAAACTACTTGTTCATTTACCAAATGCTTTGCATTATCGTCTATATAATAAATACCCCCTGCCACTTTCTGTGGTAATCAGATAATGTTCATAATAGAATGCAAACAGTTGAAAAATTACTCAGCAAAAGGAATTAAAATGTACAAAGTATTTCAGTGGAAAAAAATGAACATCGCTCATACATTCATGTGGCTGAACAAGTGGCTGGCAACCTATGTCTGATGTGAGAGTCTGTTTAACCTCTACTTCATATATACGGAGAATTGCACCTTTCATAATCTAAGTATTCCTACTCTAAGATCACACTATCACTGGATAACACACAGGTAAAATCAGGAACATACTCAAGTGTCCTAACCTAACAAGTGGCAATAAAAGTAGGACATCTACAACAGCTCCTTGTGTGTTATTGTGCTTCAGTGATATTTGCCTTGAGAAGACTTACATTCATACCTGTCAACCTGCAGACAATGAGAATAGGAGCAAAGACCCTTAAAAAGTATGAGCAGCCAGCTAAAAATCTGGATATCTGATTAGCATAACATCTGAATATGAAATAGCACATAACTCTTCTTACCTCCAGTAGGAATATGTGATACTACTCAGAAACGATGTAAAATATAAGCACAGTATCAAGCAGACTGTAAAATCTGTAGACTTTAACTAACTGTACTGCAGAATTCTACCAGACAATGTCATTTACTTTTGCTTCAGAAAAAGAGAGATGGCAGATGTGTGTCCTCTTTCTATACATTATTGTTGTCACTAGTATGTTGGACATATAGTATAGTTTTCTGTGTACTAAACAACTTCCAAAATCACATACAATGAGGGGTATTCATAAAAATAGTATGAAGGAGTAAATCAAGCCTGAAAATTGGGGCATACCTCTAAAGACAGGGATATCTTGTGCAGGGGTAAATCAGGCCTGAAAACAAGAATGTTTCTCCAAAAGAGGGACAGTTGAGAAGTCTGCTTGCACTAAGAAAACTAAAGCAAAACCACTCTGACAAATTAAAACCACTTTTAGATAAAATATAATTTGAAGTTTACTGTTACGTGTTGTGAATATTAAGGCCAGTACACTCATAATTACACTATGATACAAGACAAACAGCATATTTTTTTTGCATGAAGAATGCAAAGACTAGAGACAGTGATCGTATCCATGGAAACCAGGATGTGATTCATTATATTTACAAGCACAAATATTATCCACGATGACATCACACTTGTTATAGAAGTTTCCATGGCTGTATCAATAGCTTGTGTGTTGTGATGATGTGAGTTATTGCCAGCTATACCAGGAAAAGTAGGGTAGTGGATGTGTAACATATGTCAGCACGGGTCTATATTATATTGTCAAAATGGCATAACAGCGAATGCCATTTTGATGACACATAAAGAGCAAAATTTAAAAATAGAGAAAGCTCAGGTCAGCGATTTTTAAGGGAAAAAATCACTTGGCCGTCGTCGTGGCATGACCCTTTACCCCTCTGTAATGTGATCACGGAGTTGGTATATTTAGTTAGGGAGGTGTGGGGGGCAGAGATCCCCACTTTGAAATATATTAATTGGTGTGTTGTGTCTTGTTGGTCTTCCAATTTTTTCCCTAGGAAAAAAATCGGTGACCTGGGATTTAGCTATTTTTGAATTTTGCTCTTTATGTGTCGTTGAAATGGCATTTGTTGTTATGCCATTTCGACAATATAATATAGACCTGTCAGCACAACTGGTTGGAATTTTGTAAAGAATTATATGTCATTTGCATATCAAACTGATTCGTACAGATGCTTGTGTTGAAAATGTATTTGTAAAGTTGCTTGTGTTAAAAATGTATCAACTGTGTGTCCTGCCGGATAGAAAAGAAATATACATTTAGACTATACTGTTGTAAATAGGATACTGGAAGAGAAAAGGTTAATCTCAGTCCAGCTAACGTTGGGAAAATAATAAGAAATTAAATTACTTAATTTAGGCCATAAAGACTGTATCTTACAGTTCTGACTGCAGTGACAGACGAAATGTCTGTGCCAGAGAATGGTTTATTAGTTTCTGGAGGATGAGTAGGAAGAGTAGAAGTGTTTATTGTTTTATGACTTCAAGAAGCTATAACAGATCTCAGCAAAGCTCTATGTGTGTATATTATTGACACATATATGCTAAAGCCTGGCAGCTTCTAGCAGTGGGGTAGCATAGGAACCAGAAGTCAGATGACCAGATGTACGTGATGTCATTTTGTAATTACCTTTAAATACCAGATGAGAGAGAGAAATCTCAGAGCACTCTATTTTTGGAATCTAACAAAGAAGGAAGACCACTCACCTACTTCATCTTGTCTTGCTCTAGCAAGTGAACCATGGAATAGTAATTTTTCTGATCAGTCAAAAAATATAGTGAGATTAGATAAGTACTATTTTTCTGTATTGGTGTGAATCTAGTCATCTGTGTTATTTTAATATTTTCTGTGATTGAAACTCTGGTGTTTATTGTAAATAGAGATTCTGTGTTTTCATGTTCTTTTATTATCTGTTATTAAATACACTTAAACTTTTCATTGTGGCTGGCACTTTAGAGAATATTTTAACCTTTGAGAGTACTTGTATCTATCTGGTGACTCTGTGGCCACTTCTGAAAGCCTTAGTGCATTGGTCAAAACACTACAATTTGTATTAATATTAATTTCACTCAGCATAATTGGGTACCCTTGTAACAGCCTTAGAGTAGCTGGCTTTGGAGTGTCTGGTGGCAGTAACTGGCTTATATTCTGGGCAGAAGGAGGCATAGCTATTAAATCAGTACCAGCCTTTCCCAGGTGTGTGTGTGTGTGTGTGTGTGTGTGTGTGTGTGTGTGTGTGTGTGTGTGTGTGTGTGTGTGTGTGAGTGTGTGAAAATCAAATCTCAAAGAGTGTGTGTGTTAGCTGCTTGGAGCAGGAACAAGAAGCACTGGTTTCACAGAGAGAGTGGTGGAGGACTTGTCTTGGACACTCGGCTGAGAACTCAACTCTATAGCTATGCCAGTGGGGAATCTTACTGGGGATCTGGAGAGAGAAGGGAAAACCAGCCCCCAGAATGAGTGTGTTCCCTGGGAAATTGTGCTTGATGCAGACAGCTGCATCTGGCAATACTGTGTGCATCTATTTTTATTCCAAGTGAATGCCCTTCCCCAGTATTAGTGGTGATGATTCAGGCTCCTTGATTACTGGCCGATGTGGGGACACCACATATTGGTGAGCAGTGGTGTGTATATTAATTGAATGTCTGTAGCCTGAAGGCAGTTGTCACTGAAGGTGTGTGTATTCTCAGCAGCCACAAGGTAAACTTTCACAGTTTCATTTCACAACAGTTTTATTTATTTTTTGTTACTTTAGTTTAGTAAGGAAAAGTAGGCAAAGATATCAGCAGAGAATTATGTCAAGCTGACATAGAACCAATTGGCCAAGGTGTGTGAAGCCAAAGGACTGGTGCATGCCAACCTGACTAAACAGGAAATTATTTCAACCTAAGTTGCAGCTCAGACCAGCAACCATGAGGATAACCAGTCTGGTGATGGGTAATTTGCAGCCCTCAGAAACAGGACAGTTCACCTTTTCCTCACAGGACTTAAAAATGTCTAGAGTTGAAGAAACTTGAACTGGAGGCCAGACGTTTGGAATTAGAATCAGCAGAGAGACTGCGGCATTTGGAGGCCAAAGAAAATGAGAAGCAGCATCAACATGAGAGGGAGATGCTGACTCTTTGCCAGGATCATGGAGGTAATGGGGAAGGGAATAACTGAATCCCAGAAGCAATAAAGGACAGTAAATTTCTTCCACAATTTGCAGAGAGGGATGACTTTGATAGTTTTATTTATATATTCAAAAGAGTATAAAAACAGTATAATGTTGACCAAGGGCTCTGGGTATGGTTCCTGACCCCATTTACTCCATGGTAAAGTTGTAACTGCTGTTTCTAAATTGTCTGATATTGATTTTTAAACTCTGATAGAGTAAAGCAATGTTTACTTGAATGCTTTAAGTTAACTCCTGAAGCATAGAGAAAAACGTTTTGTGAGCAGAGATGCAAAGCAGATGAAAGTGTATTTGATTATATTGCTGAGTTAAGCACTTATTTTCATAAGTGGGTGAGTGAGTGTCAGATCATCACTTTTGAATAGCTGGCAGACCTTTTGGTGAGGGAACAAGCCCTTAGCACATTGCCTGAGGACATGAGAATCTGGTTGGCAGACTGCGAGTGTAACTTTGCACATAAGCTGGGGAGAGAAGGGGATCTTTACTTAGCAAGCAGGGCATCACTGCACAGGAAGGGTTACCCACTGCTGCACATGAATCTAAGGGAACCCATGGTGGGCAGCCTAAACCACTCCAACAGAGTCCACCAGTAACAGGGGAAGCCACTAGTTCATGTTAACAGCCAGGATCAAGGGTTAAATGTTTTAAATGTAACCAGTGGGGCCATGTATCATATAGATGTTGTCCACAGAAGCAAGGTGGGGAACAAAATGTAGGGGGGAGCTAGTAAGTGGGAATAAAAGTATGCCTGTGGTAAGTTGGCGGGAGACAACAGGGGTACCAAACTATCACCAGAGTTTTCATCCAATCTTAGTGGATAGAAACAGGTCACTGCTAAGACAGACACAGCCTCTGACATAAACATTGTGAAGCCTGCAGTGGTTAAAGATGAACAGTACTTACTTGGGAAGTCCACTGCAGTCAGAGCTTTAGCAGGGCCCCCTTTCCGAATGCCTTTAGCCAGGGTTCACCTTAACTGGGAGGGTGGAAAATGAAGTAAGCAAGTATGTGTGTTTGAGGATATCCCTGCAGATGTCTTGATATGGAATGATTTTTGACAATGTAGTACCTTGTGTGCATGCAGTTACATGGAGTCAGTCTTAGAGACAGGAATGTGGGTCTGGTAGCCTGGGGAAGACCCAGGCAGACCCCACACCTGAAGCTAGGGCTGGTGAGGTGGCTATTTCAGGGAGGGAGCTACCATGTAGCAGTGAGCCACAGCTGCTGGTAGGTACTGATGTTCCCTTGGACAGAGTGACTGCAAGGGCAGATGTGAGTGGTAGTACCCAGGCTGACAGTGAGGCACTGCTGTTAGAGGATACCAGACTTCCTGTGGAAGTGGAGCTGGGAAGTGTCACAAAGGTAGAGTTGAGGCAGGCTCTCAGACCTTACACTATGATGGCTGAGGAAGGTAGCTATGGAGGCACCTGATTCTCAAGGAAAATGGGAGTCTGTATACTGGAACAAAGGGTTACTGTATAGATAGTGGAACCCTGAGGGTGGACTAGAGGGGGAGGTAGTACAGCAGTTGGTAATGCCTAGAGCCTACTGTCTGGCACTTCTAGCCATAGCCCATGACATTCCTTTTGCAGGTCATATGGGCATAAAGTGTACCAAGAGACATATTATGCAGAACTTTTATTGACCTGTGATTTCAAGGGATGTAACAGGGTCTTGCAGGACCTTTGAGCAGTGCCAAAAAGTAGGCAAGGCAAGAGACAAGGTCAAAGCTCCTTTGGTGCCTTTGCCTGTGATTGAGGAGACATTTCAGAGGGTTGCTATGGATATTGTGGGGCCCCTGAGTACCCTAAGTTCCACAGGAAAGATGTATATCCTGGTGGTATTAGATTATGCTACTAGATACCCTGAGGCGGTGGCTCTGTCCTCCATCAAGGCACAGAAGGTGGCAAATACTTTGTTAAAATTTTTCAGCAGGGTAGGCTTCCTGAGAGAAATATTGACTGACAGAAGTGCCAATTACATGTCAGACCTGCTAGCTTATCTGTGGGAGCTCCATGGGTGAAGCACCTAAAACCAACCCCTACCACTCCCAGACTAATGGTCTTGTGGAGAGGTTAAACTCTACCCTAAAGATCATGCTATGGGCATTTGCAGACCAGTTTAAGAGATGGTGGGACAAATATTTGCCCAATCTGCTGTTTGCATACTGAGAGGGATCCCAGGAATCCACAGGTTTTTCACCATTAGATTTGATTTGTGAAGAGTGGGACGGTGAATGTGAATCCCACACCTAAACCTTAAAACAAAGCTTAGGGAGCTCATGGGCTTGGCTCAGGAGAACCTGGCAGGAGCTCAACAGCAGATAAAGGTCTGGTATGACAGGAATGCTTGAGCTTGAGAGTATACTGTGGGACAGCAAGGTATGGTTCTTATTCCTGTCAGATACAATAAGTTGTAGGCAACTTGGGAGGGACCCTTCAAAGTGGTAAGGAAAATCAGTGATGTTATCTACAAGGTAGAACTGCTAAGAAGGAGGCAGGGGGCACATACTGTACCATGTTAACATGGTGAAACCTTACCATGATTCAGAGGCCCTTGTGCTAAGTATTATTAGTATGGGGGGGGGGAGTCTAACAGGGATCTATGGCTACATCAAGCCAGCCAGCAAAATGCCAAGTTGGAGGTGGAGCCTAGGTTTGCAGGCATATGACATGACAGTGCAGCACTGTAGTGGGGTCAGCAATGCCAATGCAGGTGAGTTCTCAATACAGGGTATGGGTTAATGTATTCCCTGACAGGCTCATTCCTCTCAAGTCATGTTTCTCAAGGGTCACTTGACAAACTAGCTTGAGTTTTCAAAGGGGAGAGAGATGTGACAATGTGAGGTATTGCCAGCTATGCTGGGAGATGTAGGGCAGTGGATGTGTAACATGCCAGCACAGCTAGCTGGAATTTTGTAAAGAATTATATGTCATTTGTATATCAAACCGATTTGTATAGATGCTTGTACTGAAAATATATTTGTAAAGTTGATTGTATTAAAAATGTATCAACAGTGTGTCCCACTGAACAGAAAAGAAATATACATTTATATCAGACTGTACTGTTGTAAATAGGATACTGGAAAAGAAGAGGTTAATCTCAGTCCAGCTAACTTTGAAAATAGTAAGAAATTAAATTACTTAATTTAGTCCATAAAGATTGTATCTTACAGT
Source organism: Protopterus annectens (assembly GCF_019279795.1). Classification (NCBI taxonomy): domain Eukaryota; kingdom Metazoa; phylum Chordata; order Ceratodontiformes; family Protopteridae; genus Protopterus; species Protopterus annectens. Next base: position 724,182,414 of record NC_056727.1, on the reverse strand, counting down.
AGTGACTGCAGTCAGATATGAAATGTCTGCGCCAGAGAATGGTTTATTAGCTTTGTAGGAACAGTAGAAGTGTTTATTGTTTTATGACTTCCAGAAGCTATAACAGATCTTAGCAAAGCTCTATGTGTATGTATTATTGGCACATATGTGTTAAATCCTGGCAGCTTCCAGCAATGGGGGTAGCATGTGAACCAGAACTCAGATGACCAAATGTATGTGATGTCATTCTGTAATCTAGGACAAAAATGATATTTTAATATTAGATGAGAGAGAAGTCTCAGAGCACTCTGTTTTTGAATCTGACAAAGAAGGAAGACCACTCACCTATGTCATCTTGCCTTGATCTAGTAAGTGAACCAGGGTATAGTAATTCTTTAGATCAGTCAGGAAAATATAGTGAGATTTGTTAAGTGCTGTTTTTCTGTATCTGTGTGAGTCTACTCATCTATGTTACTTTAATATTTCCTGTGACTGAAACTCTGGCTATAGTGTAGTTGATCAATTTTGGTTCAACATTCCACCAATTTGGAAACTGCAAGTTGACCATATCCCATTCGACCGATGCACTTTCCAAGTTGTGATAGTAAATCTTGCCAAGGGTACTAGAACTTGTCAGGAATTTGGTAATGCATGGATAGGCTTAAAAGGCCCTTGTGGTCGTTAGCCTAGTACACACTTATGAACCTAAGAGTCAGATACAAAGCCAAAATAATGGAAGGGCAAAGGCCACAAATCAGACACAAATGTAAAATATTACTCTCATCCATTTAATAATCTAATATTATAACAGGTTTAGCATCAACATACATTTTCAGAACAATAATCATGACATTATTGACTGACTGTAATGCTGAGTGCTCAGTGATTTACCAGAGAATCACGAATGTTATGAGGTGGTAGGGCAAAATATGAAACTAAATCTGGGCAGTTGAGAGTTATTAAAATTGTACTTCCAAAACTAGAATAACAAAAATTATAAGTATATTTTATAACCATGCTGATGATATTTACCATTACCACATTCACGGAGAGTAGAATTGATAACAAGTAACTGTGTAGTACAAAGTATGGACAAGGGGTATTGCTTATCATGAGAAACAGTAATTACTGATGTAGCTACAGAAAGGTAGAAATTCAGAGCAAGCATCCTTGCTTGGCTTTGCTCTACTGAACAGTGTTATAGTGGAGCAAGTGCTCCAGAATGTGCAGCTCTCCTACTACTCAGCACAGTATGTCGAGACAGAGTGTGCAACTCACCTACTACTCAGCACAGTACGTCAGGACTGCTCCTGCGACTGGATGAATTCACAGAGCACCTGCTGACAGAGGTCTCGTTACCAGACATGTAAGGCATTCTCAGGTGTGCAGGCACCTGGCAACATGTCTGTAAAACATACCTTTGTGTCTTGGCACAAGAGCCACTACCTGTGTCAAGCACAATGTATGGCTAAGCATTATGAGGGGATGACTGTGTGTGTCAAGCACAATGCATAGCTAAGCATTGTGTGGGGCTGAAAGCATATAGCTACAGCTATCTACAGCGTATGGGTTGGAAAAAGGGTAGATAAGAGTAGGACGGAGAGATTATAACAAGCAGAGAAAAATACAGAAGATGAACACAGAGAGTAAAGGGGGAGAAAAAGGGACATTTTTAGAGGATTGACTTCCCTTTTTCTTCCATATACACACACACACACACACACACACACATATATATATATATATATATATATATATATAGAGAGAGAGAGAGGAGACAAGGGGTAAGGCATGCAGAACAAAATAGAGTGTTTCAAAGATGGCATGGGTTAGGTAACTGGGCTAGGATGCAGTCATGAAACAGTATAAACAAATGGTGTACTTGTTCACACATGAAACTGTGGTGTGAAGAGATGATCACACACATACAGAGGATGGACAAATGGTGAAGGAAGGGTTTGACTATGCCCACGGTATGGGCCATGACACAGTAGGTCACACCAAACAGAGAGCTAAGGTGGGATGTGTGTGGTGCATGGTTGACAAGGCAGGTTGAGTTACAGCCAGTGTAGAGTATTACCATCTGAAGCCCTTGAATAGCCAGCGGGGGGGGGGGGGGGGGCTTGTTGGCTCATCAAATGTCCTGATGGTGGATGACAATTTGTTTTAGGAGGGATATAATATGCCAAGTCAATCACCAACTTAATGTTTCTTTTTAGCCTTTACTGGCAGATACAGCTGTAGGTGGGTACAGGAAAGTGGGCAGTGCTGCTCACCATACAGATGCCTGCACCCCTGTCTGTATATAATACAGTATACTACAGACATTGCTAGTTTGTTAGTAACTATGAAGATCTGCAGTATTTCCGCATTTACATTTGTATTTCCAAAGGCAAGTGACAAAAACATTTGCAATGTATTAGGCAAAACATTACATGATGCTGATGAAAACTATTATTGATATTTGCACCGTGTATTGTACATCTATTTTATTTTATTTTATTTTTTATGTTGTACATCTTGAGATACCTAGTGTTATTTATATTAATTATACAGATGCATATTTTCCCATTTCTGTAAATATGGCAGTAAACAAACACTCCAAAGCAATTTCTTAATGGCATGTAACAACCCAAGCCTAAATAAAGTGAACTGGCACTATATATCTAGGCTTCAGGGTTTCCATGCAGGAATAATTGATGTCCATGATTATATCCTGCCAAGGATACAACAGCTGGCCAGCTTCCAAAGCTTCAGAATACCTTCCATGTGCCCAAGCTGTCATTTAACTCAAGCTGACTAAAAAAACAGGCTTGGATGCCAAACCCTTCAGAGCTTTCCTGCCAATGAAGAGAGTGCTCCGCTGCGGGCTTTCAAGGATTGATGGTGCTTGTGCTGCTCATATAAGTTGCCTTTGAGGAAAAACATTCCATATTTAAACAATAGTTTGTTTTATTATACTTTCCTTTTTATGAAAATTATTTTTAAGCTAGGAGTTGTTCACAGGTGAATACTAGGCTAGCTGCCCTGTACCAAGCATCTATGAGGTGAAGACTGCAACCATTACACCAAGTCATGAAACTTAACTATACTTCTAAATGGGAGCTTACTTTTTTCCAGTCAACTTAAAAGGTTATTAAAACTAATTGGAAATAGCTTTCTTTGGAGAAATTGTGTTTATTTTGCTTTTTGGGGATGACAAAATGTTTTCAAGTGCATTTTACTGTGTTTTTGTGTGTAAAAAAGTTACTTTCACAGACTTTAAATTTTTACTGGGTCTTGCTGCTTGTTTTTCATGAGAAATAGGCACCATTTTGGCTTGATCATGAAACAAGCTACCAGTCCCACTGTCAGTCATTCTTCAAGCTACAAAAAGAAAAAGTTAAGCAACCAGCCTTTGCCAACACAGCACAGTAGCTAGGCAATTTGCATCAGCTGTAAGTGAGTGACTCTGCCTTGTCCATAGCTTTTTCCTCAAACCAATCTTCTTTTAACTCAGTTCCCTTTGGTGTAGCACCTACAGCCATTATGGACCAGGACTTAGCCATGTCCCCTGAGTTTGTTAGGGTCCACTCAGTAGGCAAGGGAGAACCACTCATCAGTACTGGGAGAGGAAAATGGGAAGACCTCCCTGTTTGGTCAGAATGTTAGCACATCCCTGGATAAGTTGCTGCTGCCATTAATAGTACTGTCAGCCCTACTTTTCCTGTTGAAAAATAAACAGAAAACTAAAGATGTATCTACTCATCCTCAAATTTCCTTGAGACAGGAGTAGTTTATTGGGTCTGTCTCAGGGTTTAATTCATGCTATCAATCCTACTTATAAGGTTATTTCTGGCAAAAGAAAGAGGGGGCGAGAGAGAGACTTCTTTTCTGGAAGAGATTCAAGATTCTGAATCTCGACAGGAAGATGAATGGACAAATACAGACGTTTCTCCTCAGATGTCTAATTCAAACTCAGAGGAGAGCTCAGTTTCTGATGCTTCTTGTGGGGGGTTATCTTTCTCTTGGACTATTTCCAGAATGTGCCGGTGTTTTCAGTAGGAGAACACTGAGATTTCTCAGTCCATAAGAAAATACTATGATCTGTTAGAGGAATTTCCAGAACCTGCACCCATTCCTCCAGTTCTGTCAGCTATGGATGATGTGTGTGTCACTCATTGCCATTTTCCTGACGGTCAGCCCACTGCCCTTAAAAAGACAGTTAGAATGCATAATGTTCTTCAGTCTTTTTTAATTTTTTTATACATTCATCCCAAATCTGACCCAGCAGCTATTGCTTTAGTTAATTCTACTGCTGCAAACATTTGGTTAATTCCAATCCTGCTATGTCTGCCAAGGATGGAAACATTATTGATAAGTATTGAAAAAAGTATGCTTTTGCAACTTTGATTTTCAGAATTTTGAACTGTCAAACTCATACGTTAAAGGTTATTTTGACTAATTGTGAAAGTATGAGGAATGTTTTGTCTGCAGTTTCTTCTTGTGAGGAAAAAAATCTGCATTAAATAATATAGTTTCTTCCATTTTACAGGCCAGAAGTCATTGTTTACAGTGTGTGTATGACTCTGTTTATACTTCTTCCAGGGCTATGCCTACTGGTACTGTTTTGATGAGATCTGCTTGGCTGTGTTCTCAAAACCTCCCAGATGATGTGAAAAAATTAGATTTTTTTCCCCAAAATGTCTTTATTCAGTTTTTCAAATAGAAATAATAAAATAAAATAAAATAAAATAAACTTCCATTATACACATCATTTCAAATGGAAAAACATGCATTTACAATACATACAAACAATAACATAAATCAAAAAACAGCAACCTATATACATTATGTACAAAGAAGTCACACTAACAGCCAACTTGTTAGAAAGCCAATCTTAAGTAAGAAGCGAGGATCTATAAGTACAACCAGTAATGGGATATTGCCAATGGGAGGGGGGAATAAGGAAAAAGAGAATGTATTCTATATACGGGATAAATCCTTATGCAGTTAGTTAATAACCAACAAACTAAAAAAGATAAGTTCTGATTAAAATTTCTTACCAACTCCTTATAATAAGATCTTTTCTAACATTGAGTAATATTTTCACCTCTTAAGGATGACATTCAGCAAGTATTCCCAATATTTGCAGTAATATTTGTGTTTGGTGGTTATGTATAGTAATTTGTGTGTAGAGATGTATTTAATGGCGAAGTTGCTGAAGCCTTCCCACATAAGGGAGGAAGCAAGAGTCCAGTTCTTTCAGATGCAGAATTTAATAAGAGCACAAATTGTGATGAGGATGTGCTGTAGGATTTTTTGGAGATTGTTTGTTTGTATTAATGTGTAGAATAACCATTTCCCATGACAGGGTGCACTTTTCGTAACCCATTTTTTCAAGCCTAGCTCTTAATGAACACCATAGATTATGCACTTTGCTGCACTCCCACATAACATGAAGGATATCTGCTGATTGATTAGGACAGTGCGAGCATTTAGGCGAGTGATTAGTATTGAATTTATTAATATTTCATGGGGTGAAATAAGCGTCAATATTAATCATTAGTTGGGTGTATAGTAGCTTTTTGATTGGAGTAAATCTGACTGTATTTTCAATGGCAGTCTTTATGTTTTGCTCATTAACTTGTTGGGATTTCCCTTGCCAGAACGCAGAGAATAATAGAAGATTCTGACATTTTATATCCATTACCAGTTAGTATATCCTAGAAATTGTTTTCCCCTTAGTCGTCAGGTTATTGAGAATTAACTGAGATAGATTTACATCCTGCATAACACCGTTATCTGACATGAATTTGGCATTTATAAGGTATCGCAGTGAGTTAAGAATGCTTACACATTTCTTTGTAAGATTAAGTTGCATTCTAAGTTGTGTTATATCATATTCTCTCCATTTGTAGATCTCCCACACTGTAAGGTCCCTTAATAAAGGATACCCTTGTAAATTTATAAGATGGTCATTTAGCCTCAAATTAGGATTAAGGTGAAGGGGCTGGAGGAGGAAGAAAAAATGAGATTTTAAATTCTCCTTTGGAGAGAGAGATTTAGTTTTTGGTTTCTCTGCTGCAGAGATTATCAAAACATTTGACAAAAGAGGTAAGCTGATACAGGGAATGTCTACGATTTTACATCCCTCCTGTGCCAAATTTTCTAAGGGTTCTCTAACTCTTCATACAAATTCATCAAAAAGCAAAATAAACAATCTTACCAAAATGTAGGTAAACATATGTTTGAGAATATATTGCAAGGGAGTTCTAAAAAGAAATCAGGAATAGCCCCCCCAAAACCAAGGACAGTCCAACAAGTCAGAATGACTATTTAAGGATATTGTTCACCTTATCCCTACCCTGGCAGCCCCTTTTCCCTTACAGAAAGTCTGAATTTCTACTTGTTTTGTCTGGCAACATATAGTTTCAGACAAATAGGTTCTTAAGCTCATTCATCAAGACTACAGATGGCAGTGGAAGGAAATCCCTCCTTTCCAAGATAATTCCTCAACCACCAGAATGGACTCCTGTATTTCTCCCTGCCCTTCAACACATGCTGTCTCAGAACCAGTTCCTTCTTCCCAGGATGGGAAAGGTTTTTATTCAAGGATGTTTTTAGTGCCAAAGTAAAAAAAAACAGTGTAAGAAATTCCACTGTGAGGAAGTTTTTCGATTTCTATATATTTAGTTAATCAGTACATAATAAAAAGCAGAAAAAAATCAGAAACTGGTAGTAGAAGTAGCAAACTTAAAAATGTCCTAAATCAAAAAAATAAAAACTTATTTTGAAATTTTATTAAAATTATACAGGATTATTAACTCTTATTAGGTATTCAGAAGTAATCTAAGCAGGGTAGACAGTCTGTTTCCAGTTAAAAATGCTTTATTAAGCTTAATAAAGGATTTTCGACTAGAAACAGACTGTCTGCCCTGCTTAGATTACTTCTGAATATCTAACAGAGTTAATAATAGATAGATATGCATTGCTATTCATTTATTTTGGGTGGGGCTATGTTGAGAAATAAGTGTAGTACTTTTTGCTGAATCTCACAATTGTCAATGCTTCTTTGGAATGTCCAGGCTGTCACATGCTTAGCTAGACCGTCTACCCATGGCACACCCTCCATGATGTCATATAGTGGCCACATCCCCGGTGTTCCACTTTGGACCAATGAAAAGGTGGCAACCATAGTCTAAACATCTCTGCTTCTAAAATCTTAGTAGAGTTTCACTTAAGGATGTAACCACCTGCACTGTTCATGTATGACTGAAGTCAAGAATGTCAATGTAGGATTCTTAATGCCTTGTGCTATCCCTCACAATTCTTGTCAGATTTGCTCGCTTTGAAAAAAAATGCACACTCATTTGATAGTGCTATCTGTGCTTTAAAAATATGCATATTCCTTCAACTGTTATCTCATGAAACAGACACATGGTTACTAATCTGAAAATAATTTTCTGTCCAAACAGAAATGTAGTAAGTTGCCAACATATTCTAGACTCTACAAACCATGGTATATCTAACATGTAATCAGAAGAAAATGTAGCCATTTGAATTCACAAGGTATGACTATTCATGCACTCAGGGGTGTGTAGTAATTCATAGGGTATGACAATACATTCCTGAGTGCATGGATAACAGACACAACAGGAAGCAGGCAGGACATCTTTCAACATCTTACCCTAACTCTGCATGCAGAACAGAGGCGATATTGCAGAAGAGGTGGATAATTATCAAAGATGTGAGGGGCTCAGTAAAGTCTTGTGAGATACTATCTACTAGACAACTGCTGACCAGACAGATCTTCATTCAGTTAGTCTGGAGCTGCTGCAATACATTTTTAGCTGAATTATTGTCACATGTCACCTGTGGCACTGTTACAGTGGTGACAGAGGTATAAGCATTTGTGCAGTTTACTTGGGCATTCCATCTGGTTCTACTTCAGTCCATGTGACACACTGACATCACATAAAATAATACACATAAATAATGCCTTGAGCTACTTCAAATGTGCATCCATGCATTAGTCAATACCTGATTTCTTGTGCAGTTTCACACCGCCTCAGAACCGTTCTTTAAATGACAGCTCTGCCACTGCCAACATACAATTATCTTTTCTAAATGTTGTTCCATTCCTTTTTCTTGATGTTGTACATTATTAGATTACATACCTATAAGCTTGCAGGTTGTGATTAAACATATTTTTGTGTGGCGGCATGCTCACTGTGTTAGAATGATATATTTATTATTAAACCAGTGAAAGTCCTAGCAGATGCATGTATGATAGAACCACAAAGAATCTATATATCTCCCATGATGGCAATACACATCTATACATTAATGCTTTTATCCATTTTATCCTTTTTTAAGCAATAAATGTTTATGCATCTGTATCAGACTGTGAATTATTTTGTGTGAAGGTGGTCTGACACTGTTGTGACATGCCTCATACCTACCTGATAAAACGTTGAAATTCTTCCTATATAGATTGAGGTTCATTATTACCTGCTGCTACAACAAACTATGTTTTATACAGGTGTTTCTTAAAATCTCAGCTGTTTGAGGAGATGCTGCTGCTGAGCATTTAAAAAAAAATTCAGGACATTGAATATGATGGCAGTGGCCCAGTGCAAAGGACAAGCTGATATAGGGTGCAGAAAATTGCCTCAGTATGTTCATGTGGACATGTCCACAGATATAAGTGTAGTGCAGCATTTAATGTAGCACTTGTATGTAAACCATTCCATGAACTGTGATGGTCACAGATGAGCTACTTGTATGTAAACCATTCCATGGATTGTGATGGTCACAGATGAGCTACTTGTATGTAAACCATTCCATGAACTGTGATGGTCACAGGTGAGCTACTTGTATGTAAACCATTCCATGAACTGTGATGGTCACAGGTGAGCTACTTGTATGTAAACCATTCCATGAACTGTGATGGTCACAGGTGAGCTACTTGTATGTAAACCATTCCATGAATTGTGATGGTCACATGTGAGCTACAGCCAGTATCCTGCCTCATATCAAATCTCCTCATTAGTTGTCAGGTTTGTAATTGATGTTTTACAAACTACATATTTGTTGTCTCAGCGATCAATACAACACAATACTATTTATTCATTTACATTTCCTTATGCAAAATCATAATTGGATGTAATGAATTTAAGGCTGGTTACTGGGACTGCTTCACAAAGAAACATGATGAATAATGCATTAATAGTCTTCTTAAGAAACATTGTATACTCCATATGTAAAAGAAAAGTTTTTTTTTCTTGTATTATAGGTATATGTCACATTAAAGAATAACTCCTCCTTCTCACTGCCTTTATCAAATCCGTAAGGTTTTATTTCTCTTACAGTAACAGTTTGGGGTTGGGATTAGTATGCATTATGGGACCCTGCCCATCTTAGTAATGCATGTTAACCCCAACCTTAACTATGCACCCAAGTTAAAAAAATATACTTTCTGTAATACTGCCACTACACAAGGCAGCTCAAACATTCACCACACACACACACACACACACACAAAACATTAAATCTATCACCCTTACCTGACCCTTACTCTGACCCTAAGCCATACCATACTCACACACACCAAACCTATTTCATACCTAAACTTTACCCTAATCCTAAAACACATGCAGTTGCACATACACTAGCTCTATCCTCTTACCTAAACCTTAGCCTAACCACACACACTTACATATACATTAAATCTAACTCCTAAAACACACGCACACAAACTCACCTTTACCTGAAAGCCACATACCTTTGTTGACCAACCCACAATCACCCAATTTGCTGTTTTCACAAATTGCCTTTCATACAGCACACACTGCAGTTTACTTAGTCACACACAAGTTCTGACCAAGTCAAAACGCATACAATACATTTATACAAATGCACACACACACACATATATATATATATATATATATATATATATATATATATATATATATATATATATATATATATATACACACACACACACATATGTATGCATGTTTGGGTGTGTGTTTCTGTATTTATACATGTATATATGCATGCACTTCCATGTGTGTACCTTCAATGCCAAAAATTACTTGGTCACTCCTGTAACAATGATACAAACAATTGCCCAAGACTGCTTATACAGTAGAGAGTCGATTATCCAAAACGTCAATTATCCGAACCCAGTCTTCCAAAGTTTTTGGGTATGAAAAATCATAAAGTCTGAATATGTAAACGTTATACGTATTATCTTGTGCATGTTTTTGAGTCTGTAGCTTGCTTGTGTGTGAAAAGTATTCTTTATTGTCCACTGGACTTGATGAATGCTTGAAAAGTGTATTCCCTGAGTGCAGGAAAAAGTACAGTTTTGTACCTACCATAAATGTAGATGTCCGATAGATATGCAACTGCAGTCATAACATATGGGTTGTTCTGCCTCAGGCAGCCCTCGGTCGGCCGGATTCCAAAGTCTGGGTCCGACGTCGGCTGATGTCGCATTTCTCTCCGACGTCAGAGCGGCTGGAGTACATAAGCATCAGCCGACGCCATTTTCTTCAGTGTTTCTTGCCCCAGATGCCAGGTGCCCTCCAAGGAAGGCTGTAATCAAATTGGAAGACAAAAACAGGATTCCAAACAAATAAATGAGCAATAAAACAAATACACCATAACAGATATCCCCAGCTAAGAGAAACAGGGATAGGAGTGGACCCAAGGCATAGAGGGGTATGGGGGGGGGGGAATCCGACTGCAGTTGCATATCTATCGGACATCTACATTTATGGTAGGTACAAAACTGTACTATGTCCTTCAAGAATGCAACTGCAGTCATAACATATGGGTTGAATACCATAGCTTAGCTGGGGGAGGAGGAATGCTCTAGGAAAGAGATGGTGTGGCAATCAAACCCTGCAGGACTGCCGAAGCAAAGCCTGCTCTGGATCTGGAATATAAAGGGAGATTGTAGTGTTTGGAGAATGTATGCACGGAGCTCCATGTAGCAGCTTCTAGAATGTCTTTTGCAGGCACCCCTCTTAAGAATGCTGTAGAGGTGGCTGTAGCTCTGGTGGAGTGTGGTCTGACATTGGCTGGAACATTCTTCCCATGGAAGGAATAACAAAATCTGATGCAATGTCCAATCCATTTTGAAATAGTCTGTTTGGAAATTGCTTTTCCTTGTACTCCAGGGCGTAAGCTACAAAAGCTGATCAGACTTCCTACTGGTCTTGGTTCTGTCCAGGTAGTAGCGAAGTTGTCTGTGAATGTCCAAGGTATGCAACAGTCTTTCCCCTTTGCTCTCAGGATTGGAGAAGAAAGTAGGCAGGTGAATAGCTTGATTTAAAGAAACCCTAGATACCACCTTTGGCATAAAAGTAGGGTTGGTTCTTAAGGAGACCCTGTCTCTGTGAAAGATTATGAACGGTGGTATTGCCATTAGGGCCTGTAGTTCTGAAACCCTTCTTGCTGAGGTAATTGCCAACAAGAAAGCTGTCTTCCATGATAAAAATTGTAAGTCCACTGAAGCTGCTGGCTCAAAGGGAGGTAGAGTCAGTTTTTCTAGGACAAAGTTGAGGTCCCAAGCTGGCACTGGAGCCTTTCTTGGTGGCTTAATGTTCTTGATTCCCCTGAGGAATTGCCTTAACAAAGGATGTGAAAACACAGGCGGATCAGTGTTATATCTAGCTGAGATAGCTGAAGCATGTATCTTTATGGAAGAATATGAGAGTCCATTCTGTAGCATATCTGCCAAATATTCCAGGATGAGTGGGATATTCAATAATGATGCATCATGTCCCTTGCTGGTATTCCAAATGCTGACTCTCTTCCATTTTGCTAAGTAAACCTTTCTGGTGGATGGTCTTCGAGCTTCTGTTAATATCCGCTGAACTTCCTTGGAGAGAGATAGATTGAGGTTATTCATGGGATCTCCCAGGCTGTTAGCTGCAGTGTCTGAAGGTTTGGATGCACTGTTTTGAAGTTGTGTTGAGTCAAAAGTAAGGGCCATTGTGGAAGGGCCCACTTTTTGTTGTGACATATGCTCCGTAGTAGTGGGTACCAGTGTTGTCTTGGCCAGTCTGGAGCTATTAGGATCCCTTGGGCCTCTCTGCTTTGATCTTTAGTAATACTGTGGTCATCAGTGGCAGAGGTGGGAATGCATAGATTTTAGAAAGTTCCAGTTGAATGAAAGAGCATCTATTTTCCAAGCTTGTGGATGGTATGTCCTTGAACAGAATTTTTGTAGATGATGGTTGAGGTGGGAGGCAAATAGGTCCACTTCTGGCCTGCCCCATGTCGAGGTGAGTTGTGTGAAGATTTTCGGATGTAACCTCCACTCGTGTGGATCTATGAAATTCCTGCTTAGGCTGTCCGCCAGCACATTGTCTTTGCCTGGAACAAACTGGGATTGCAACTGTATGTTTAGGCTCAGTGATTTTTCCCAAAGATTCATTGTCAGTCTGCAAAGGGGGTAGGAATGGGTGCCCCTTGCTTGTTTATGTACCACATCACAGTGGTGTTGTCTGTCCGTATCAGTAGATGGCCTTGCTGAAGTTGTTGTCGAAAGGCCTCGATGGCATGCATTACTGCCAGCATTTCCTTTTGGTTTATATGCAGATGTGTTTCCTTTGGAGACCATTGTCCTTGTATACATCTGCCCTCCATGTGCACCCCCCATCCAAGGTCTGAGGTGTCTGTGGTCATGGTCTGTGTTATCTGAGGTTTTTGAATGACATACCTGTGTTTGCCTGGCTTACCGAGGCCCACCATAGGAATTCCTTTTGTAGGCATGGAATGAGCGGTATGGTTGTCTCTAGGTTGTTGCTGTGCTGAGACCATAGGCTTTTAGGTACCATTGAAGCTTTCTCATGTGTAGTCTTGCTAATGGAACCAGGAGAATGCAGGATGCCATGTAACCCAGGGCCTGTAGGAATCCCTTGCAGTCATCTGGGTGAGTTTTGCCAAACCTTTGAAATAATGAGTTAACTTCTCTTGCTTGTCTTCTGTCAGGTAAGCCATTTGAGAGGCTGTGTCTAGATTGGCTCCTAAGAAGGTTATTTGCTGGGATGGCTGAAGTCTTGACTTTTGGAAGTTGACTGTGTATCCCAGAGCCTGTAGCAATTGTATGACATAGTTCAAGTTTTTTGTCAAAATCAATTTGTCATCCACTTGTATGAGGCAGTCGTCCAGGTATGGGTAAATTTGGATCCCCTGGAGCCTGCAATGAGCAATTACTGAAGCCAGGCATTTTGTAAATACTCTGGGCGCAGTAGATAAGCCAAATGGCAATGCTGAGAATTGATAATGCTCTGGCCCTGCAAGAAATCTGAGGTATCTTCTGCAGCTGTGTCTGATAGGGACATGCAGGTATGCCTCCTTGAGGTCCAGAGTAATCAGCCAAGACCCCTTGCCCAGCATGGGAAGGAGTTGCTTTAGAGTCAGCATTTTAAACTTTGGTACTATGAGAAAAGTGTTTAATGCGGACAAATCCAGTATTGGTCTCCATTGAGTTTCTTTTCTTGGAACAAGGAACAGTCTTGAGTAAAACCCCTGGCCTTGTTCTTGTTGTGGAACTCTTTCTATTGCTTTGATCTGAGCAAGCAAAGAAATTTGCTTGATAGCCTCTGCCCTCTGGTTTTGTGGTAGGTTTGGCATGCCTTGTTTTCTTGGTAAGGTATGAAAGTGGGACCTGTAACCTTGGTCTATAATGTCCAAAATCCATTTGTCCTTTGTCAATCTGTGCCAATTGTTTGAAAACAGAGATAATTTTCCGCCCAAGGGAGCTTCTATTTGCTCCTTGGTCAGTGGAAGTAGAGGAAAGTCATTGAGATTGTCCCTGTGGGGCAGGGGAGACCCCTGTGTCACTTCTTTGGTTTGCTGGTTGCCATTGTCGTCCCCTGTAAGAACCTCTGTATTGTCCTCTTCCTCGGCCACGCCTGTTTTTACCCCTTTGAAATCTTTCAGGATTAGGAAAGGACAAGTTTTAGAAGGCCAATTCCTGCTGAATCTGGGTGGCTGAACCTGGAGGAAATCTTTGACCATCTGAACTGATTTTGCTTTTTCCTCGATGGACTTTAACACATCTTTAGCATTAGTACCAAAAAGATTGTTCTTTCCAAAGGTGCATCAAGAAGTTTTGCCTTAACATGATCTGGTAGAGGTTGTTCTTTTAACCATGCATGTCTACGAATGACCGCCCCTGTCATAGCTGCCCTACATGAAGCTTCCAATGCATCATATCCACACTGCAGAAAGTGATTGCTGACTTGCTGAGAATTATGTACAGCTTCCTGCAAAGACTTCCTGTCTAAAGGTTCAGGAGAGGCCAATGTTTTCTGTAAATCATCTAACAGGTAATCCTGATATTGAAACATATGAAAGAGGCAATTCAGAGCTCTCATAGATAAAGTAGTGGAGGTGTAGACCTTTTTCTCCCATCTCTAATGACCTAGCTTCCCTGTTGGAAGGCAAGGGATTTTGGAGGTGGATGCTGAAACCCCTTTAGGTCCCTGAGAAATAGTTTCTAAATCAACAGCATGGGCCCTAAAGAAATGAGAATGTGTTTCTGGGACCCTATAATATCTGTCTGGCTTGGCTGGGGCAGGAGGAAGAGTATCCGGGGTAACACTGGAGTCAGAGTATAGGTCATCCAAAACATCAAGCACAGGAGGTATAGCCAGGGGCCTGTGTTGGGGCTTTATAAGGAAGGTTCAAGGCTTTCTGGAATCAGAATATTCCTGGCCTTGCCACTTAAAATGTTCCCTCATGGTATGCAGAACTTCCCCAAAAGAAATATCCTCAGGAGGGGAGGCCGAGGGGATGGAATCCTCTGCATCCGAGTCCTCATAGGTCTGGAAGGGCTCTTCCTGGCCATCGGAGTGAACAGAGTCCTCAGAATCTTCATCTGAAGGGATAGGGTCAGAGGGTTCAACCCAGGGCCTCTTATCAGGAGGAGGCTGGGATCCTCTCTCAGGATGGGCCTGTGAACCTCTAATCATGGAAATTAAGTCTGCGGCCATAGTCATGATTTGTGTTTCAGGAGTAGGCTGAGGTAAGGCCTTAACAGTAAGGTGCTTGGTCTTGCTGGCTGCCTTAGCACGTGTGTAGGCCTTAATAGACATGGCCATAGGAGGCCTAGCAGCTCCACGTGCAGGAGTGACCTTATCTACAGCAATGGTCTCGGGCATTTCCTCGGTTTCAGTATCCGGAGGAAAATCTATAACTGGCGTCGGTGTGGCCTCCAGTATCGGAGGTGTCGGTAAAGCAGTGTCTTCGGTTCAGAGCGGTGAAATAACCATCTCAGGTGGAACCGGAGCACTCGCGGTAGGTTTTGTCGTGGAGTCGGTGGAAGACGCGGGCCGAGGATGTCGGTCCCGGTCTTTTCGTTTCTTAGGAGTCTGCGATGTCGGAAGTTCCGGCGGCATTGTATAAGCAAAATTATCGCCGAAAAAGTCTTCAGCGAACTCCACCTGGCGCCTAAGAGTGCGCTTATTGAAGCGAGCACAGGCGACACAGGCCGAGACGTTGTGGTCTGGGCCAAGGCAAGGAAGACAATAAGAGTGGAAATCCTTATAAGGTATTTGTTTACCACAAGACAGACAATTGTTAACTTTTTCAGTAATTTCTGACATCGGCTGAGGCAAGAAAGGTCCCCAATGGGGTACTTAGCTTTTTTGATGACTTCGGATTCGAAGAATACAGGAGCTGACCGACCGGCACTTGCGAACTGCTTCTGCTTCGGGCACCGTGCGGCAAGAAAGACTGAAGAAAATGGCGTCGGCTGATGCTTATGTACTCCAGCCGCTCTGACGTCGGAGAGAAATGCGACATCAACCGACGTCGGACCCAGACTTTGGAATCCGGCCGACCGAGGGCTGCCTGAGGCAGGACAACCCATATGTTATGACTGCAGTTGCATTCTTGAAGGACATCAAGATTTTAGACTTTTTTTTATCCAGGTCAATGTATGTTTGATTATCTGAACAGTTTGATTATATGAACTATCCTTGGTCCCAATTAGTTCAGATAATTGACACTCTACTGTATGTACACCCCACCCACACACATATATGTGTGTGTGTGTGTGTGTGTGTGTATATCTATATATGTAGAAGGTGGGAGTCTAGATAGGCTTGCCTTCCACAGCAAAGAATACCTGCTTTAAGCTGTCATATTAAGCTGAATGCAATGAGCTTTTGAGATCTTATTAATTAACTATGTATAATGCAAGTGATTGTACTACAGTCTGTTATAGCAGAAGCAATAATGCACACAGAAATAAACAGGTATAATGAAATACCCATGTGTGTGTGTGTGTGTATAGACATATATACATATCACACACACGCAAATATATCTTTACACAGATGTTGATACATACAGATGCATACAGACATATACGAATGCATTTGTATATGTTTTTCACTAGGTGTATCGATTTGTCCTTTAATTTGTCACAGTGTAAACAACTTGTAGTCATAACTGCAGAACCTTTAGGCAAGTAAAAAGCTACAGTAATGATGAGCCAACCCACACACACACACACACACACACACACACACACACACACACACACACACACACACACACACACACACACACACATACACACACACAAACTAGAACATGATTAGGAAAACGTGAGACCCCAGGTATTCCCTGTAGTATGGGATAATGTAATCTTGGAGCTAGTCTGTATAAGCAGCAAGGATGGGGGGCAACTTCCCTGCAAAAATTCTTGTACAGTAGCAAGTTTTGGAGTTCATGTTTTTTTTTTGATTACTGAAATTGTACTTGATTGTTTGAATGTTAGAACTCAAATTACTGGGTCTAACAGTTCTGACAGGAGCCCGTTATGAGAGCTGTTATTTATCGGGTTGCTCAAAACCCTCTGTATTTTAGGAAAAGTGTAAATATGACTGTGCGCAATGAGATTTTAAACCAATGTAATAATTCATAGAAAAAGGGCTTGGAGAATCAGTGATGCCCAATGGACAGTTAACATTCAAGGGGAGAATAATGTACAATTAAACCACAGCATCCACCAACACAGCAAACCAACAATTCAGGAAGAAAACAACAGGAACCAGATTCAATATTTTTATTGCACTTAGCGCCTCGGCTACCACTGCCTTCAAAGAGTACATTTTTTAATAAAACCATACCCCTTAACAAGTAATCAAACAATGAAACACTCAAGTAATAAAACAATTACATCAATTAAAGCAAGCATTTCCAATTAATTTCTTTATTCAGCCCCCTTGGTGTAAGAATATAAAATTTTAAAATAAACACAGTTTCTTTATATGTTAATATATTTTAATCAATCTTTCATCTCCGTTCCTTACCATAACTTTTTCTAAAATAGTTGCTTGTAATAGACCACAATCACCCTGATGTTTCTCCATGAAATGTGATGCTATAGGACTTTCCAATTTACACTTGCTAATGTCTCGAATATGTTCCTGCAACCTAGTTCTAAATTTCCTTTTAGTCTCTCCAATACAGAACAGGTTGCAGGGACACCTCAGACAATATACTACACCCATAGTATCACAAGAAAAACTAATGTTGGATACAAATAGTTTACCATTAATCCTACCAAAACTAGCCACAATACAACAGCATATATTACAATTATTACAGGGCAAAGTACCTTTACACCTTGAAGACATAGAAACATTATTTCTTAGAAAGACGTATTGAGTGAGTATGGAAAATAAATAAATAACTACATAATTAAATGAATAGATCTACTGCCAGTAACTGCAGCAATGTAAAGCACCTTCTTTACATTCCTAAAATGCTTCTGCTTTTTTCTGAGTATGGGAAGGCAATCTCCCCTACTGAGTAAGGGAACTTAGTTTCATATCTGTGTTAATGTTTCTACTGCAGTAGCGGTAAGTAAACTAGTTATGGAAATTAGTCACTTATTTAAAAAAAAATAGCTATTCAGTGACATCATATATTCAAGACCTACTTGTGGTAAATAGTAGTAAACAGACATACATTTTTCAGCTGCATTTGTTCAGTGGATGAGCATTATACATAATCAAGGCTATCTTTTAATATCATGGCTTTTATTTTAGACCGAACTCTCCCATGCTTGGTAGTACATAAATCTCATAATCAGTTTGCAGGGCTTGCTGTGCATGACTGGTTATGTACAACCATCCATGAAATGTGTGGGATCATATATAATACATATAGGAAAGGTGGAGAAATAAGTTCAGTCTCATAAACTTTCATACTAAGATTAAACTGCAGCATGTAGTTGTCTCAAAGGTTACAGTGCCATTTGGTAAAAACACATTAAAATAAATAAAATTAACTCTACTATCGATTAAAGAAAGATACTCTTCATCATGATTAGAATTAGCGTTAGAAGTAAGCAGTGCATGAGGTATCATACTGGAAATGCAACACAAGATGGCATACACAAACTGTATTACTGTAGATCTGAAAAGCTAAAATTCTACAATAAATCAGTAAAGCATTATAAGATAAAACTATCTCACTGCAGCCTCTGCATCTGAAAAGTCTCTGAAAAGTGATTCATTCCTTGTTTATAAATCACTTGTTGGCACACCAAAAATGGATATTCTGAACTTCGTAAGCTTATTGTGGGATAGCCTGTTTGTTTAGAAGATTGCTGTAGCTCCATTTAGTCTATGTTGCTGTGTAGGTGATGTAATTAAAATTCCAAAGAAAAAAACGCCAGCAACGAAGTTAGACTGTAAAAGGTAGTTTATTGAGGTAATAATAAACTACCCAAACAGGAAGCACAAAAAAAGTTACAAGTCTGGAAAACCTGTTACAAATGTTGTCGAACAAGTAAATAATGTGCATAACATTTCAAAAGTTACATTAACAGCTGAACAAATATCATTATTAAATAAAGGACTGTCCTTTATTCCTGGATTTTTTGTGTCTGAGGATAATTTCACACAGGATTTATTTTCATTTTGTAGGTTAATGAATCTCAAGTTATTTTTTCAGGATAAAGAAGATGTTGGTTCCACACAATTGGATTCCTTTAAATATCATAATTCATCTTTTACACCTCCCATGCATCCGACTGTTAATTTATTCTTACGCAGTGTCTTAAATGAGTTACATTACCAGTATAATCATGTGTTACCTATGCCTAATAATATGACAGAGGTTGAGAAATCATGTCTGTTAGAATTAGTACGCAACAAAGATTTGGTTATTATAAATGCAGACAAGGGAGGGGCAGTGGTTGTGTTAGATTGGAGCTATTATGACAATGAAGCATATAAGCAGTTAAATGATGCTCGATATTACACTAAGATGCCACTTGACCCTACTCCAGTTTTCAAAAAACAGATTGATGATTTTTTACAATTGGCCTTTGACAATGGCATTATATCAAAGAAAACATTAAACCATTTAACAATTTCTGACCCCATTAGACAATACATTTACTTTTTACCCAAAATACACAAAGATTTGTTTCATCCACCTGGCAGGCCCATAGTGTCAGGCATGGGCTCACTAACAGAACCACTTTCTGAATTTTTGACTATGTATTTAAAACCTTTACTACCATATGTGAGATCTCGTATACAGGATACTACTCAATTCTTGAACATAGTCAATGATATGCAGTTAGATTCAAACTGGTGGCTCTGTACTTTGGATGTGAGCTCACTATATACAAGTATCCCACACTGGGCTGGCCTTGATGCTATTGAATTCTGGTTACATCAATCCAATATGTATCAACCAGGATTTAATACTTTGTTATTAAACTTAACTGAGCATGTGTTGACCAAAAATGTTTTCTTTTATAATCAGGAATGTTTTTTGCAAACTAATGGTACAGCTATGGGGGCATCTTTTGCCCCCATATATGCTGACCTATTTATGGCTTATTTGGAACATATTATGATCTATGATGTTACTCATAACCTTTTTTTACCTGAGATAGACATCTGGCGCAGGTATTTGGATGATTGCTGGATGGTGTGGAGATCGGATATTCCATATCTCCTTGAATTTGTAGAATATCTAAATGATAATAAATGGGGAATTAAATTCACCATTAACTATGATTTAAAATCTATCATTTTTTTGGATGTCCTAGTAACAAGAAATATGGATAATACTCTAAAAACTGAGACCTATAGAAAATTTCCCGAATACAACACCATTCTCCACGCCTCCAGCTTTCATCCAAAACATATTGCAAAGAACATTCCGAAATCGCAATTTATCAGAATGAGAAGAAATTGCTCTGATAATGTTAGTTTTGATCTACATGCTCAAGATTTGTGTATGAGGTTTAAGAACAGGGGATATAACTCAGGTTTTGTTACAATGGCTTTGAATCATGCATCTGCATTACACAGACCTAATTTGTTAACATACAAACCAAAACCAAATAAGAAAAGCATACTGCGTTTTACTACCACGTATGGTAGAAACACTAATGCTTTCATCAACATTATCAAAGCAAATTGGAATATATTGGAATCAGATGTTAAAACCAAATCTATTGTTCCAAATACATGTTTGTTTTCATTTCGAAAGGGCAAAAATCTAGCTGGACACTTTAATCATTATAAACACCATTTGGAAGCTTCTTTATCCAATATATATCAAACAACAATTCTGGGTGATAAACTTATAGGTTGTTTTCCTTGTGGACATTGTGTCAATTGTAAATTTATAGCAAAAACCAAAGAGTTCACAAGTCGAAATAGTAATCAAGTGTTTGACATAAAATTTTTTGCCAACTGTAACACGGATTGGGCAATTTATATGGCACATTGCAACTGCCATTCATTTTATGTTGGGCAAACTTCGCGCCCAGTTAAGTTACGGATATCGGAACATTTGAGCGACATCAGATGTAAGAAAACATCTAATGCGCTATACAAACACACATTGATGCATAATAAAGCTCAATTTCGCTTCACAATAATTGATAAAATTATTGGTGATAGAAGTAACAAAGGGGGTTGGCACACTAAACTTGATCTAAAAGAAAAAAAGTGGATCACCAAACTTGGTGCTTTGTTAAATCCAGGATTAAATGAATATTTATAGAATATAATAACAAACAAATACTAAACATGGATTTCAAATAATTTTCTCACACATGATATGTCTCTTTACACATCATATG
Source organism: Protopterus annectens (assembly GCF_019279795.1). Classification (NCBI taxonomy): domain Eukaryota; kingdom Metazoa; phylum Chordata; order Ceratodontiformes; family Protopteridae; genus Protopterus; species Protopterus annectens. The sequence goes on along the minus strand of NC_056727.1, from coordinate 724,161,299 downwards.
TTACATTATTAATTTTTGTATAAATATGTTTGGTTGTACTTATTATTTAAATGCTACATTTATTATTGAAATGTTATATTTGTTTAATATTCATGAGCTTGATTGATTGATCAATATAACCAATCATGGAATTGTATGTTATATATAAACACCATTATTTTTTGAATGGTTCTGTTGATATACACTGAAGAAGGCTGGGTTAGTACCTGGGCCGAAACCGGTATGTGGGACCTATCTGGTGTTTGGGTAGTTTATTATTACCTCAATAAACTACCTTTTACAGTCTAACTTCGTTGCTGGCGTTTTTTTCTTTGTTACTTATCTGCCTTACAGCCGTGCAACTCCTTGCGTGCAGGATACAATTTGGCTAATTAAAATTCCACCTAATGAGAGAATGAATCACCAAAAGGTGTGAACGCAATGCATGACAACATATGGAGCTCTTCTGATGTCCCATAGATAGTACTGTGTGCTCTAGACTTTACTCAGTTGGCATGTATCACTTGTGTTTTTCCTTGCATTAATCTGCCATGGTTAGCCCCCCCCACCAAACTTTTATAAACCAACTCCAAGACTGCCATACTTTGGAGAAAAAGGAAATGTTCTGAGAAATGGCCATCTACAGACTTGGTGGATGCAGTGTCTGTTTTTTTCAGGCATTCAATCTTAGCATTATGGGACTTGCTATTAAAGCAGGTCCTGACATTTCAAACAGTGATCTTCTATTCTTTTATATTACCATTGCTAACAGCATGATTGGGTTTTTCCATGGACTCTTTTCTGCTATCAGCCAAGCTGGTTGCTAATAAGTAAGTCATGACACGTACAACATTAAAAGAGATTTAGAATCAATGCTGAGCTTAGGCATGCACATAGTAAGTAGTCATTATAATATCTGCACAATACAGTGTTAAAGAGATACAATATGCACACAATTGTTTAGTCAAGATGGGTACAACATCGTGTGTGAAGATATGTGAAGGCTGCCAGCCTAGCTAGATAGAATTTTGTAGATAATTCTGTCATTTGTTAATATTAATATAAGCCACAGGCTTGTTCTCTTAAATGGAAGAAAATTGTGTTAAATGTTGAACGTCAAAAGTGTAACAACAGTGCACTCTGCTGGACGAAGGCTGATGGGTCAGGCCTTGTATGACTGTTTGATCTCAAACTCGGAGCCGTGATGTTGGGACCAGCAGATTATTTCTATTGTTTTGAGACCAGAGTTAATTGCTAGATTTTACATATATAATGCCTTTAATTGCTGTGGTTTCCTGCGCAGATGCAAGATCAAAGATATGTTAAACTCTGAATTTCTTTTAGCCTGGGAAACCAGATAAGTGTCAAGAATGATGTAATGTGAAGCAGTACTATGTTATCAATTTAAGGACAGAAAGAAGAGAGAGCATTTTGGATTTTGTCTAAAGCTGACAACAACTCACCAGTATTCTGCTTTTGCTCTATACACAAGTTTATTTAGAACTGTTATTGCTCTTAGGAAAAGATAGAAAATAAGTTTAGACTAGCTGTTTTCTATATTTATGTCAGAACTACTCTACAGTATTATTTTAAGCATTTTCCTGTGATATCTGAACTCTTGACTAGCACTGTGTAGTAAGAAGTACTGTCTTGTGTTTTTATTATCTATTATTAAATATTTTTAAACCTTTCAACTTTGGCTGTCTTCTGTAGAGATAATTGAAGCTCTAGAGTACATTGCATGTATATAGTGATACTGTACAACAAAGCCACTCCAGTAGAGTTGCTGCTCAGTCACACTTACTATTTGAATAATAATATTGCACAGTAAAATTGGGCACCCTTTGGTAAGGGCCTTTTTAGTAGCTGATATTAGCGGTTGGTGGCAGCTGGTAGTACCTTATAGACTGGCAGGAAGGGGCATAGCTGGGGAACCTGTGCCAGCCTTCCCCAGGAGTGTCTTTGTGTTTGTATATAACTCATATCTTAAAGAGTGTGTGTGTCAGTTACGTGGGCAGGGACACAAACCACTGGTTGGACAGAAAGGATTCTGGGGGTTTTAGCTTGACCACTAGGCTGAGACCTATACCCTATAGCTGTGCCAGTGGGGAGTCTTATTGGGGATCTGGAGAGAAAGGAAGAAACCAGCCCCAAACTGACTGTGATCTTTGTGTGCTCTTAAGAGAAATTGTACTTTACTGTGTGTGTATTTGTTATCCTTCCCAATGTGGATGCCCCTCACTCATGTTAGTGGTGAGGATTGAGGCTCCTTGATTACTGGGCTAGGGCATGGGTGTCACATCGTGTTAAACAACAGCAGAGTATAACAGGAAAGAAATGTTGTATACAGCTTGCTGTCTGTCTGTCAAGGGTTAGCCATTGCAAAGACAAGAAGAGTTGTATTCTGGACAGACATCAAGAAGCTCAGAAATTACCCAACTTTTAGGAAAAAAGTATCTGACCATCTCAGGAAATACTACAAATGTTCTTGTCTAGGCAGCAGTTAACCAAATGGGATATGACAATGTTTGAGTGTAGAGCTCTGAGGCTAGTGTAAAACAGTGGTCACAATATGACACTGTGAAGTTTACAGAACTGAACAGGAGTAAGGCCTTCCTGTAACCAGGAGACCGTTTTTTTTGTAATATTATGTGGTGGTGTTTTTGCACTCCAAAAAGACAATAAACAGATTTTGTTGAGAGTGGTTTGTAAAAAGTTAGTATCATGGACTAAGTTTATTATTGAGACTGAAAGGCTCCGTGCATCAACATCTAAATTCCAATGGGCCTCCTTATTCCTATTAGAAAGAGGTGGACACATATGTGGGTACAGGGTGGGTATAAGTCAGTACATGGTTTGTTTAGTTGCATGTTGTGTATGTGTGGAACTGTGAATGTTAGCTGTTGGTCAAATAGTAGACTAAGATACTTTTGCTGAGTTACTGTGGGGGTGGCATTTCCTTGCTGCTCCATTATTTAAATAACTGAAGTGCTGGACAGTCTAATAAAGTTTAAAATGTCTGGTGGTTTATGGCCTAAGAAGGCTGTGGTATACTAGGCTGATGGCTCTAATTACTACCCACATGACAGCTGACCAGCAGCTGATGTCTCTCTCGGTTTGAGTGAACGAGTTAGAGAAAGGGTTAAGGTTGTGTACGGCTGCAAACTAAATGCCTGCTCATTAGCTGTTTTCTGACTGGGACTGTCAGAAGGCTGATTACTGGACATAGTGTGGGTTGTTAACATTAAGTAAACCAATAACCGATGACCAAATGACTCACCCAAGTATGCAAATTAAACAGCTGCAAGTGTGTTGTACAGGTACTGCAGTCTAATGGTTTTGTTTGGAACCCTTCTTGTCAAATCCCTGGTAATTAAATGCAGACACATAACTAGAGTACAGCAAACGGTATTGCTGCCCTGGGCAGAAGGTGTTAAGGACCTTTATCAGCAGGTACTGATAGTGTGGGAGTGCAGCAGATGCATGCAGAAATAAATGCTCTTATTACATTGTTGTCACAACTGAAATGTGCGCCTATCCTGTACAATAACTGGTTTGTTCTGATTTCATCTGATTATTGGGGTTTTGTGTGTGTGTGTGTGTGTGTGTGTGTGTGTGTGTGTGTGTGTGTGTGTGTGTGTGAGGATGTCAGTGAGTATGAATGTGGCATGAGAGGTGAGTTCCATGTGTGTGTGTGTGTTTGTTATGTAGTCAAATGGGTGCTGTACATCTATGGATTCTGAGAGTGTGTGTGCCAGTTGTGGAAAGGTAGGGGAATGAGCAGTGTTCATAGTCGCTGCAGTATGTGCTTGCAGTTAAGTGAGTGAGTGACCGAGTCTGAGGAATGTGGGTTAGGGTGATTCCTCCAGTGTGTGTGCACACGCACATGTGCATGTATGTGTCTGAATGTTGAGTACACGTACTTAGTGAGCTTTGTCTGATTTGGTGTGTGTGTGTGTGTGTGTGTGTGTGTGTGTGTGTGTGTGTGACAGCAAGTACACAGAGTGTTTATGAGGTGTGTGGCAAAAGGTCTGCGCATGTGTGTTATTGAATGAATGAGTTATTGGGGGGTTTTGCTTATGTGATGAGAAACAGGTGTTTGTGTCACTTTGTGTCTCAAGAAGCACATACCTCAAAGCAAATTTGATTTTATAGTTGGTTATATTAATTTTGGGGAGATGCAGAGGGGCTTCCCCCATGCAAAGTGCATTTCCGTGTGTTTCAATGTGTCTGAATGTCTGTGGGTATTTACTGCTGGACTGGCTGATTGTATGTGTGTGTCTGGGTACATGCATGTATTTCTGATAAGTGTTCGTTGAAAAAAAGAACAAATCAGTCTCATACATGAACACATATACCAACTGATCTGCTCACTGAAACAAAGTGTGCTCTAATGAGTCATTGGCTTCATTAGTGAACACTATACACCGTAGTTTAGGGCCAGGCAAGAAACTGGTGTACTCATACTCCTCAACAACAAGTTATTAGAAATCATAAGACTTGCCTTCAAAATTATAACACTGGCCTTTCAAAATCTTAGCAGATGAAAAGAAAGCAGAGCATTTTCTTATTTTTCACAACAGAAGCTCTTCATATATTAGATCCTATATAGTTAACGGTAGTGAATTCAATGGGGTTAGACATGCCTCTAAATTAAAATTTAGTTTAGAGACTTAGTTTATGCCTGTAATAAAGAATATACCCATAAACAGGTCTGCTTTATGAGGACATAGGTAAATCTAGTAGGAGTGAAGTTAAATGTGAGGGTCAAAATCATAGCCCTGTGCCTAAATCATAGTCGTAGAGAGGTATGGCTGTACTGCTGGGGGCTGACGGCACTCATAACAGTATAGTCTGGTACCTGACAAACAACAGATGTCCTTCTAGGTTTGTGTGTGTGGTTTAGAGAATGGATAAGATTGTGATACTTAAAGTGTGCTTCTGATCTGTGTTCAAACAGGGGCTGTTGGTAACATTGTTAAGCAAACAAAACCAGAGCACCAAGAAGCCCACACCTCTAGTAAGAGAGGTACAAGTTTACACCTGGGCTGATACCTCTCAACCTCCTAGAGCAAAAAATCTGGGCAAAACCTAAAATGATGGGGGGGGGGGGGGACAAATAGGGACAGATTTTAAATATTGCTTTTACAAACTTAGGGAGTTGATAGAATAATAGGTTTTGCATTAGCATGAATTTTTTGATGGATTTGGAGTCTTAAACTCAAATGTTTGTCATTATTTAATGACTTCAGTCCTCAGGTATTTGCAAGAAAGGTACAGATTTTAGGAGGAACACACCAAAAATATGAGGCAAAAATCTGGACATTCTGTGAAAATCTGTACAGTTGAGAGGTATACTGGGCTCTGTTGTGTGAGCTTTAGTGTCAGTGGACCAATACAGGATTAGCTACTTTCAATAGTACAGGAGCTTGTCACAGTGTAACACTGCTTCTGAATGCAGTTAAGTTCATACATGAGATCCGTGGGATGAGGGCAGCACAGTGGCACAGCAGATAACATTGTCGTCTCATAGCAAGAGGTTTCCCAGTTTGATTCTCGGCTCAGGTGCCTTCTGTGCAGAGTCCACACATCCTCCTTGTGTTTGAATGGGTTTCCACTGGGTGCTGCATTTTCCTGTTGCATTCCAAAGACATGCAGTAGGTAGACTGGACAGTATAAATTGGCCATAGGTGTGTGTGTGGTGTGGAAAAACTACCATGGCAGGCTAGCCACCCTGTGGTGTAAACCGTGGCTCTAGATGATTGTCAGTGTTGAAGTGACACCATGACCCCATGTGTAAAAATTAGAAAAGAGATTGTGAATGGATGGATGAGATCTGTGGGACAGATATTGTGGTATCTGGGGTTGTCACAACACAACATTTCTTACAAAATGAGGGTGTAAGTTATCTGTTTGAATGGAACAGTGTGTTATAAATTCTCACACAGGAAAATGCATAACAATATGGTGTTGTAGGCCAGTATACAACCACTGGTTAACTGCTTTTGTATTGAGCGATTATGTACTGACCTGGAGAAAGGACGTAATTTAAGGGTAGGACAGCATGGATCACTGGACTGGGGGGGGGGTAGGTCAGCATGAATGACTGCAGGGTGGTGGGTCACCATGAATGACATAGGAAGCAATATATTACCTTAGTGTATAAACTGAAAAAAATTTTTACACTTCTGACTTATTTCTTCATACAACCCCCCCTTCTATTTATATAAATACTTAATTTAGTGATGTACTATGTTTAGCAGTGTAATTTTAGTTTAGCTGATCTAAATGTGTTTTAATTAACAATATTCTAACAACCCCAGCTCTAAAACTCTGTATAGTTAACTGAAGATACGTGCATAACGCAGTTAAAAAGTCCAGCCAAGTATTAGAAACTAACAATACCATGAATTAATCTGTTGGGGTATTCATAAATTACATGTTGTACACACCATTCTTTATTACATTTGGGTGTTTTTTAAATGTTCCTACCTGCACAGAATGAGGTTCGATATGCCCCTAAATTAATATTTAGTTTAGAGGTTTATCTAGCCACATTCAGTGACACTAGGAAAGTTTAAAGTAACATGCAGTCCTGTTAAGCAGCGCTTTGCACAGTACTATTCATTTCTGAATTAACCCCACTCCCCATCTTCTACAGAATTAAAAAGTTGTACATTATTAAATGTAGGATAACTTGAGACTCTTTGATATGGCCCAGTGATTGACAGCAGGAATCAAATTCCATTGGGGCACCTGGCTTTCATACCCACTGAAAGGTCTATGAATAGATTATTAAACAAAAAATTTGAAACATTCAGAAAGCATTTTTTTAATTAATAAAAATAATAAGTGGTCAATGTGCCCAAACTCACATTGGTAAACTCAAAAGACAGACACAGCAGATCAGCAAGAGATGTTTATTTTTACTCCATGAAACAAAAACAATAAAGCTGCTACAGTTCTCAGCACGTTTTCGTCGACATGCACTTCATCAGAAAAGCTAAACAGTGCTCAGTGTGCTAAATTTATAAGTCAGATGTTATTTGAATCTACCAATGGTGTCTCCTAACTAATTAAAATGTTAATACATTCAATTAACATCCTTGTTATTGAAATTACAGATTTCTTAACAAAATCAAAGAAACAATATCACCATATAGTGGTGAAACAAAAACTTTACAGGCAGGAATACATGGTAAAAATGTATATAAATATTGTATGCTCTAAAAAAACATTTTAATTAATACATAAAAAATACATAAAAAATGTACCTGTGTGCAAAATGTTTGAAAAACAAGTAAAAAATGTATGTATAAAAAATATTAAAATGTGTATATATACATATATATATATATATATATATATATATATATATATATATATATATATATATATAAATATATATATATATATATAAGTACAACTGATATATGGGTGAGTAGTTATAACTTGGCTGATCTCAACTTTAATACAGGTTTTAGAGAGATCATTTCATTTAAACCTGGGTGACTGCTAGTCTCAAGCATTAATTGCCAAAATAGCTCTCTGTATTCTAAAGAGGCCTCCCAAGGACCACCCCTGGGATCAGGCGGTCATACCTCTATGACGAAGAATAGGAATTTTGCAGATTTACATGTTAAAGTATGTTTAAACAAAGCATTGTTAGTGTTTTCCTTCCTTACGTCATATAGGTGCTCATACACCCTTTGTCTCAGCCTTCTCTCGGTTTTCCCTATATAGAAGGAATCACATGCCTCACAGGTCACCATGTATACCAAACCACAAGTATTGCAATTTGCAAATCCTTTAGTGGTGATAATTTTGCCTCTACTTTTCAAATATATTTTCTCACCTTCATTGATGTTGACACAGTAGTGACAGCTTCCACATTTACGTGTACCCAACTTGTTTGAGAGATTTGTGACCTGTTTTCCACCCTCAAGTATGTTCTTAATGTTACGACCTTTTTTAAATACTACTTTTAAGGGTTCTTCAAAGTTCAGATTCAAATCTGAAAAACTGGCAAACCTATTCCACTTGTCATTAATAATATTTTAACTATGTTGGTTTCGCCATTGAAAGTAATAGTCAAAGCTGAATTGTAGTGTTTTATATCTACTGGAGAATTGTTTTTAGTGTTGGTGTTGCCAAAAAATTTTGTTGAATTCCCCAGGATAGGCAAAAACCTTGTGGTCCTTGCTGTTTTAACTTCTTGTATCAGTCTTTCTAACAAATCATCGGGGTAACCTCTTTCTCGAAACATACTTGCAATAAATTCACATTCTATCTGGAAATCTGTCTCATCTGAGGTCATCCTGCTAGCTCTTACTAGCTGACCCTTGACAATTGCCTTCTTTTGATAAGGGGGGTGAGAACTAGAAAAATGCAAGTAGGTGTTAGAAAAGGTCTCCTTCCTATAAATTTTAGATTTCAACCCCTGCGTTGTTCTCTGTATGCTCACATCTAAAAAACTAAGTTGGGAACTGTCTATTTTTTAAGTAAATTTTAGAAAATCAGTGGTATGCAAGACATATTCGTAAAACTCAAGAAACTGGTCAGCAGTGCCATTCCAAAAAAGACAAATGTCGTCCAAGAAACGACTATAGTAATTCCACAAAATTTTGAAATGAGAATTAAAAACAAATTGTTTTCCCAACTGAGTAATATACTTTTTCTAATTAATATTATTTTGGGAAACTGCAGTGGAAGACCCTAGAAATGGTGAAGATCACCTAAAAATGGCTTAGAAGAGAGAGGAAAAACTTATGAATAGATATGAGCTATATAAATAAGGTAGGAGTAGTGCAGAACCTTTCTAAAACAAATATTCTACACACCACCATCTTCGGGTGGTGTTGCAAAAAAAAAAAAAAAAAAAAACAACACACTAAGCAGACCATGCTACTCTGAAGTAAGCTCATTTGAAACATGAAATCTGGTAAAACCTTCTGATCAACGGTCCTTAGCTCTTGCCTTGCTAGGCCCAATATCCTTGGATGCCAGGAAGTGTAGTGGAGGAGGGATAAAAAGAGCATGGAAACTTGCTAAACTTCATTACAATGTCTCATCTCAGAGCTACTTTTAAATCACAAATTACCTTATGATTGAAATTCGGGATATTGAGATGAAAGAGCCGAAGTTTCAGTTCACTGAAAGTGTACAAAGTCGAATTCCATGTTACCGAACTGCATGTAGTTTTTATGGTATCAATAGTGTAGAATGACACAATCGCTTTAAAGTTTATGTTGTGAAAGTTAAGGAAATAAGGGCAGATGTTCCTGGAGGTGTTGCAGTTGTAAAGAAACTGTCAGTAAGAAAAAGGAATGAATATGTTAGTAGGATATTTTCATCAGGTTTAACGCTGGTCGTGCTGTTAGTGTTTACCCTTTTATTCAATATAGTGCGATCTCAGAGTTCGTATAATTAGTATGCAAGGGGAGTGGGGGGTGCAGGGGGCACAGCCCCCCTACAAAAATGTAGAAACGCAACGCTACTGTTAGACTTCAAATTAAACTTGGCCTTATTAACATCTCTGACAGTAACTGGAATGATGCACAAAATCAGATGTTAATCCAGCCTCAGTTTTGGGTTGAAAAGCCTATTGAGCTCTCAGCAAATGACTACTCTGAGCTTGATCAGCTAACACTATCAGCTGCACAAGTGGGGTATGCATTGTCGTATTAACAATACCAGACTAGCCACTAGTGCACTGCTTGACAGGAAGTGTAGTCGACTCTACTAATGAGACTAAGAGCTATTGCAGAAGCAAGACTACAAGTAGGAAAATGACTTGCACTTTGCTGTAATGCCTCCAACAAATACTGTAATTTGTGTGTCTCCCATGCATTGGCCAGTAATCCAGGAGCCTCAGTCCTCACCACTAACACCAGTGAGGGGTGTCTATATTGGGAAGAATAACAAATGCACACACAGTAAAATACAATTTCCCTTAAGAGCACACAGAGATCACAGTCTGTCTGGGGCTGGTTTTTCCCTCTCTCTCCAGATCCCCAATGAGACTCCCCACTGGCACAGCTATAGGGTTAAGATCTCAGCCGAGTGGTCCAGCCAAAACCTCCAGCACCCTCTCTTTCCAATCAGTGCTTCGTGTCCATGCCCAAGTAGCGCGCACACACACACACACACACACACACACACACACACACACACACTTTGAGATTTAATTTATATACAAACACACATACACTCCTGGGGAAGGCTGGCACAGGTTCACAAGCTAGGCTGCCTTCTGTCCAGACTATAAGGGAGAAATCACTGCCACCAACCACTACTTATCAGCTACTAATAAGGCTCTTCCCAAAGAGTGACCAGTTCTACTGTGTAATGTTACTATTATCCATAAGTGTGTCCAAGGCTAGGATATTTAAGAGTGGCCTATACAGTGTCACCAAATACATGCAAGTACTCTAACAGCTTAAATATCTCTACCCAAACCAGCCACAATTAAAAGGTTTAAAAATATTTAACAATAAATAATAAAAGCACAAGACAATACTCATTTACTCAACACAGTGACAGTAGAGTTTAGAATCACAGGAAATATTTTAAAACAACATTGCAGAACAGTCTCACATAAATACAGAAAAACATCTAACTAATCTTGCTATATTCCTATCTATCTCTAAGAGAAACTATGTCCTAAATAACTTACTTACAGAGCAAGGCAAAGTGCTGGTGATATTGTCAAATCCAGAACAAGATACAACATGCACTGACTTTCTCTTTAAGATAGTTCTTACATTAATAATACACATTACTGCTGAATCATCTCAGATTACATCATTCTTGTCACCTCTGCCTAAGTTCCCAGGCTAGCAGGAACTTAAAATTTAACATGTCTTTGTTAAAAATACTTATCTCTCAGAAGTTGACAATTCTTTGTGAGAAGCTTGCCTGAAGCTAGAAGTCATAAAACAATTACCTTGGAAACCTGTAATTACCTCTGTTTTCAGACAACAGAAAGAAGCCCCTAGCCTAGACATCCTGTGTCTTAGCTGAGATAAACTAACTGTATAACACATCATAAAACTCTTTACTTATCAACTTATTTTCTTAGAGTTTTGAAAGTTAACTCTGTATATTCCAACTTCTAATACGGAAAACATACATTTGCATTGGCATATAGTTTATACACCTTTCTGCTCTTTTCCAGCAGGGTGTACTGTGGCTACATTTTGGAAGCTCAGTACATAACACAGTTTTGTTACATGTGTAAGACAAGTATACAGATCATATTAATATTTACAAATGACATAGGATTATTTACAAAATTCTGTCTAGCTGGGCTGACAGACTTCACAATTCTTCCCACCTGAGAAATCAAGCTAGTTTTTCAAGTGACCCTTGAGAAACATTGCTTCAGAGGATTGAGCCTATCTGGAAATATCTTACCCCATTTTCTGTCTTGAGAGCCCATCTGCATTGGCATTGCTAACCCCACTACAGTGCCACACTGTCATAGCATATGCTTGCAACCCAAGGCTACAACTTAGCAACTTGGCATTTTGCTGTCTGGCTCAGCATAACCATGTTAGGGGATTGTGATCTGTAACTACAGTGAATTTTCCTCCATACAGATAAAGTTGAAGTTTCTGCAGTACCCACACTATGGCTAGACATTCCTTTTCTAGCTGCATAGCATTCCTCCCTGGGTTGGAGCCTACAACTGAGGGTGCTCTTCTCCCTCTGAAGAAATATGCCTAAATACAGCCCCCACCTCGTTCAAAGCATCCACCTGCACAACAAATTATGGCTGTAATCTGGACTGGCTAACACAGGGGATCTTCCCAAAGCTTCTTTAAGCTTCTGGAATGCCTGCTCAAATGTTGGGGTCCACATTACCTTATCTGGGCATGTTTTTCCTTGTCAGGTCTGTAAGGGGAGCAACTATGGTACTATAACTGGGGACAAACTTTCTGTAGTACCCTGGTGTCCCTAAAAATGCCCTCACCTGCTTTTTGGTAACAGGTGCAGGCTATGTCTGAATGGCTTCCACTTTGGCCGGTTCTTGCCTGATATTACCACTCCCCACTCTATGTCCCAGGTGGGAGACCTTTTCCATACCCACCTGACATTTGCTGGGCTTGATAGTCAACCCTGCCCTCTGTAGTCTGTCCAACACCTCCCTGACATCCTGAAGGTGCTCTTGCCAGGAATGGCTGTAGATGGCAATATCATCTAGGTAAGCAAGGGCAAAATCTCCTGCTCTTGCTAGGATATGATCTGCCAGCATCTGGAAAGTCGCTGGGGTATTTTTCATCCCAAAGGACATCTTTGTGAACTCTTACAAACCAAAAGGAGTCACAAAGGCTGACCTCTCTCTAGGACTGGGAGTCAAGGGCACCTGCCAGTAACCCTTGGTAAGATCAATGGTGGTAAGATACTTAGCCCCATCCAGCTGCTCTAGGGCTTCATCTGTCCTAGGCATGGGGTAAGCATCTGACTCTGTGTGACTATTTAATTTCTGGTAGTTCACACAGAATCTGATGCTGCCATCCTTCTTTGGCACCGGCACCAGCACCACTAGGGAGGCCCAGGGACTGCTGGAATCCTGGATTGCTTCTAGTTCCAAAATTTCCTGTATCTCCTTCCTCAGAGTCTGTTTGATTATCTCAGGCACCATATAAGGGGCCTACTTAATAGGCCTTTGTGGTCCTGTATCCACACGGTGCTGCACCAGGTGAAAGCACTCTGGTTTCCCAGTGAAAATGTCCCCAAATTCCTGTAACACTGCTTGGATTTCTCAAACCTGGGTAGAAGATAGCTGTTGGGACATTGCAAGCATACAAATAATACTAATATTTACAAATGACAGGATTATTTACAAAATTCTATCTGGATGGGCTGGCAGCCTTCACAGCTTGCATAAGACATATATTTATTTTGTTAATTTATCCTTTGTTGGCCAGGTTAGTCCCACTAGGCTAGTAGCCTCTTTTCCGGGGAGACACAAGGTGGTATTTCTACTTCTGTTAGGGGAAATTTCACCATGGCATTGGAGAACTTCCCCTACTCTTTTTGATAGATGCTCTGGGAACCTTTACATCCAACTGAGCTACTACCAACTCAGGCAGATGGGACCTCAGTTTAATGTCTCATCCGAAGGATGACACACTCAGGAGTGCAGCACCCCCCTTATGCTGCTCTGCAGTGTCAAGTCATTCATCTCCCTGTTATTGGAATAGAACCCACACACTTCTGCACCGTAGGCAAGTGTGCTACCTTTTGCACCACTGACCCTGTCATAGCCTAGTGCAGGGCACCCTGTGGGACTGGAGCCCTATTCAGCCAAATAGGTCCAATTAGTCTAAGACCAACCTTGGAGGTGAGTATTATAAAATGAGAGTGATTATTTACAATATGTACAAAAACAAATACCAGAATATCACTACATCATGTTAAGTGGAGGGCTTAAAGTTTTTGTTTATGGAATCAACTGGTGAAGTTGAAACAGTGCATAGAAAGACAGTTCTATGTCTGGTTATGATTCTGATAATTTAGAACTTAACTTGTTCTTATTTGGGATTCTTAAAATCAAGCACAGCTCTTTTTGGTCACTGCAGGCAAGAGAAGAGCTGAAGTGGAGCTTTAAGTACATTGGAATGGCCAATCTTGTATATCACCTTTCTGCTTGCTTAGCCTGCTTTAACCAACTTTAAACATGACTAATTAGCCTGGAATTATATAAGTATCTTCTTCAATGAGGTCCACAGAATATGGCTACCCAACAAGGCTGTCCATCACCTATGCACCTAACATCAAGGCGAACATATCCATCTTGGCCTTCTTGTCCTGTTATTCATCAGCCTCTTCTCTTATGTATTCTTTTCCACGTCTAGCATACACTGCAACTTGCCATTCTTATTACAGATCATATAACCTTACATAGCAGGTCCCAGTTCTTATTCCATTGTTACTGTTGAACTGTATTGGCTCAAATAGTTTCTGTTTCTTCCTACAGTGTCCACTACCTTCCATTTCTTCCCCTTGTCCTTTCACCCTTTGCAGCATGTAATCTATCTGCCTTCATTTTGTAGCTCTTCTAGTTCTCCTGTCACCTCTTTGGAGTGCTCCACAGTTCACATTGGAGACACCTATGTGCTCTTTGTGCATCTCCAATCCTACCTTTAGCATTCAATGTTCTGACTCATTTAAGGAAAACAACCATATGTGAACATCAGTGATATTCTTTTCTGTGCTTCTCTCCACTAATATTTCATATACTCAGACCCTATACCAGGTGTTTTGGTTTTGCTACTCACTAAACTGAATTATTTCCATATAAACTCTGTTGCCAGACAAAGTGCCCATCAGGATCGCTCTGCCTCACAGATATATCAGCTAAATCTCTTGGTTTCTTGCACATTTCAGTACTCTGAGCAATTTTTCTTTCCATTTCATTTCTGCCTTTGGAATGGTTTTATTTGCAACAATAAAAATACTGATGGTCTCTACCCATAAAAAAACTCATTCCTTCCACATTCTGTACCACCTTAACCCTCACCAATTTCTATTTAGAGTAAGTACTCAAAACCCACTATAGTCTTGCTTCAGGCTACTTTCTGATGCAGCACCTTCTTTGCTGATCCCAACCAAATGCTTTCAGATGCAGCACCTTCTTTGCTGATCCCAACCAAATGCTTTCAGATGCAGCAATGACATAAATGGCAGGTTAATATAAGTGCAATACAGAAGGAAGCTATAGCATAGTTAAACATAATAACATACAAACCTGATGAGGGAAGAAAACATACAGTTTGCTAAGCCCATTGAGGTATGCCACAGTCCCTCCATATAACTACCACTACTCTACCCACGTTTCATTTAGCAGAGGTTTGAGATATCTTTAAATCCCTTCATTAACTTACATTGTGCAAATGCCTCTGGCTCTGTTCTCTATTACCCTTTCTGAAATACTATGTTATACAAGTTGAGACTATATGCAAGACAATAGGTGCTACGTTTTGTATGGATAACAAAAGAAACCATAAGAAGTACCTACACACCTTTCCTCATATTTTGTGTAGGCAACAAAGTAAGGTACATGTGCAGTTCTTGAAACACAGAGTGATTATGGGCAGGATTCACGAAGCCTCCATGTAAGAGTTATAACTCATACATGGAGGCTGCAGTTAAATGGAGTGATGTCAGCATGTTCTGCATATTCATGACAGCATGCTGAATCACACCTAAGGCTAACACGGTCTGTGTAAGACAGTAGGGGGCATGTCCGTAGGCCGAGCCCTGTAAGCGGACACGCCCCCAGAAGAGTAAAAGTGCCCAAAGTAAACACCCATGACAGAGTCCATGGAAATGTGAATAAACACAACACAACACATGCCCCCACAGACTACGAACATAAAATGTACAAATGAACATCTCATAATTTTTTTTTAAATTGTAAAGATGTTTAACCGTGACTCTGCTTATGCTGGCGTGCCCGTAGCGCAGCCACAGTTAGCAGTCAGTGGGAAAGCATATAAGAACTAAATATGCAAAGTAAGCCAAGAAGCAATAGCATAGTGGTAGAGATGTTGGTTGAAGAACAGGCATTCATGGTTCGAGCCCCCACAACACCAATTTTTATTTTTAGCAAAATAAGCACGAAACAAGTCCCTGACAAATATGTACACATAAAATCACATTTTATGTAAAATGTAATGAAATAGCCCATTTATATTGAAGAAATGTGAGGTAACAAAACAATAAAAATGCCAGATGTGCCCATAGCTGAGCTACAGTTTAACAGGGTGAGTAGGTGAGCAGTGGTTTAACTGGTGCAAAATGAGTGTCCATAGCTGAGCAGTGGTTTAACATGCTAAATCTATGTGCCCCTAGCTGAGCTGAGCATAATATGCTTGCTGATAGCCAAATGAGGCTTAAACCAGCCTACCCAGTTTGCACGGAGCTGCGCACCACGCAAACAAGCTAACTGACGGGCAACGTTGAGCAAGCCGTATCAAAACTGCCTTTACACAGACACACCCCTCAGCTTGTCTAGACAGTCATAAAAAAAGTAGTGGCCAGGTTCGAACCCAGGATACTATACACCATAGTCAAGGTACTGAACCACTAAGCCATGACAGCAGTACCTATAAATGCAATAATAGCAAATATATAGGAATGAATACAAACTGGAGCATGACAATGCAGGTTTAGTGAAGTTGATACAATTCCAAAATGGCCAATCACAGATATGTGCAGGAAAAACGGACTATATAAGCCCCATAGGCAGGAATACACAGCATAAACGATTGTAGAACTGACTTGCAGCCAGAGTGACAGGAGTAGGTGAGGGTAGTTGCTTTCGAGCACAGAGGTGGGGCGTTGAGGAGTCCAGGTACATGGTCTGGCTCCTAGTCCACAATCATGAGGTCCAACTCATGCAGGGCCAGGTCCTGTGGGGAGCATATATGGCTGAGGCATGGGACCGGTTGGCTGATGATCTCACCAGTGCCACAGGGATTCCAAGGACTGGTGAGGAGGTCCGTCACCACCATGCGGACCTGAAAAGACGCAAGCAGGACCAATTGAACCATTGGATCCAGGAGGCCCGGCAAATGCCCAATGCCCCACTACTGAGTAAGTTACATTTAATTATGTATGTAAGAAATTAAACTAGCTGATATTATGGAGATGTGTATTCCAATATTACTTCATTTATATTACAGCTGCAGGTGTCCGTTCTGCGAACCGCAGAGCCTATGGTGATAGGCTGGTGCGGTTGCGCCACCAGGCAGGTCAGTAATCCACTACCAGTAACTGTAAAGAAATATAAAAGTATGACAGTCAGCAAAAGAGTGCAGTGTAGTCACTAAGTAATAAAATGTGCAAGTAACAGTGTGAAAGTGTTTGCAAGTATTGCTTGATTACAAAAGTGTGTTGCAGTCTGTAATCCAAACAGAAAAATGAAAATGTCTGACATAAATTCTGAAATAAAGATGCCCCACCTGTAAGAAAATAGTACACAACCTGCAGCATGCTGAAAAGTACAGCTGCAGAAGATGATGAAATCACATGTGTGAAATATATCCCTGTTGAAATACTGAAACATGACAGAAGTGAGACTGCTGGGAAGGATTGTAATAACTACAGGTAAAACATGTCAATAAAGCCTAGAAGTAAGTACCATCCTGAATAGTAAAATGAAAACAAGTGAGAGAGTGTGAGAAAGTGTCATGAATCCAGCAATACAGTTGTAATAACCCCTGAATAAAGTATACTGCAGTCAGTACAGAATGAAATGCATGTGAGAATCAAAACCAAACAGCGAAATCTATTCAAATTGTTGCTGCATCTGGAATGTGTATCCCAAAACCTGGATATGTTGCTCTCAGTCTGCAATATGCAGATAGTATGATTGTCTGATATACCAAACATCCACACCTGTCTATAGCTATATAAAGCAAATGTAGCAGGATGATGTAGCTGAACAAAGCTAGATATGAATGTGTATGAAGAACAATAAAATGTATATTGATGTTGCAGTAACAGTCCTATCACCAAGTTGAAGTAGTTATCATATAGGAAACTGTAGTTAGAACAGTAGTGTGTATATATGTGCAGCTATTAGAAATGTACAGCATATGTATTGGTATTCAAGGCTGTTAATAGTATTTTCTTCACCCCACCCTATAACCACATATAACCCATTCCACGTGAAAATGGTATGTGCAATCACAATTAACACCCCTGGACATTTGTCCTGTTGGGTCATATATATTTGCATGTCCGTTGATGCATCTGCCCTGTTCATACATCCAAACCTGATGGCCTGTTGCCATCAATCAACCCTGCATGTTGTTGGACTGTGTATTGCTGTTCAAATTATGCATGTGTTATGCTCGCTGTTCAATGGTGTGAATATCTGGGTGTTTGGTTAATGGGAATACTAATGCATGCTGTTACAACTAATTGTGAATGGTATTATATGTCACTAACCCAAACTGTCATGACATAATGCAAAACATAGGACGACAGGGAAGGCGGGTTCCAGCAGACCCACCTCTCCCACCTCAGTTGGCGAGTGCACCTGGCACTAGTGCCAAGTCTGGACCCTCCTCCGGTGGCCCTGTGCCACCTGTGGGTGGAAGCACTGCAGGGGATGGGGCTCGTCCCCCCTCTGCAAGTATGGCCGGAGGAGAACCACCACTCACCCTCCGTAGCATCCGGACTGTGGTGCGTAGGGAGATCCGGGACTCTGTTCTCGAGCAACTACGCCAGCTTGAGGCACAGGTGGCACAACTTACGGGCATGCTTGTTGCCCAGCCTACACAGCCCCCAGCACAGCCCAATCCTGGGCAGTGAAGGAACATTGGCAACTGCCTATGGGTGGGGATATCAGTTCCATGAGCTCTGGATATCCAAACCTCCATCCCCGTCAATTGTGTAACCCCCCCCACATGTGTCATACACCGCCCCTGTATGCGTCTTGTTTGTCTTGTCTGTTTACCTACCCAACCTACCTCCCCAGCTATACTGACTTCCTTCACCTGACATACCACTCTCACCTGAAAAAAAAAAAGGGCACTCTGTACCCACAAAAAAATTACGCCCCATACATAGCTGCCCATTCCACACACATGTCTGCTGGACATGGAAACTATCAATTACAATTGGCTGTACAACAAGTATTATTGTTGTCCTGACACCTCTCTCAGGGGTGGAAGGTTTCAAATGTCACACCAAATTACATACATATGCACAGCTGTTGCTGATGAAGAAATGGGCAGCTATGGGCCTTACCTACATCCCTCCTGCAAATCCCAAGCTTATTTCCCTACTGTCTTACCCTCTTTGTGACCCCTTTTTCACCACTTTCCTGTCTCCCCATTTTCATTTCTTTCAAAGAAAATAGTGTGGGTTTGCGCCAGAGTAAGCACTGTTAAGCGGTTGTAAGCGGGTGTGCGCAGAGCTAACCGCCAGTGCGCATGCGTGAGCTCCGCACAAACCAGTGCTAACCCGGTTACAACTGCTTAAAAGTGCCTTAGTCACTTTGATTGACATGTCCTGTAGTCAGTTCAAAAGCAAAATAAAATCCCACTGTCAGTCCCGAACCCAGGACCTTGGAAACAGTAGTCTGTATGACCTACCACTAAGCCATGACTCTTATACAAGAACATTGTGCTAAGATAAATATAACATGTAATAGTAGGGATGAATGTAAAGGGAATATAGGATGTGTAGTACACAAAGCATGTCATTTAGAATTACTGTCAAAACTACTGGATTCCCATAATAGTAGTGTGTGAACAGAAACAGCCATGCTAGTTGGTAGCTTGTAGGTAATAATGTCAGTTAATATACATATATAAATGTATGTATATATATATATATATATATATATATATATATATATATATATATATATGTATGTATATATATATATATATATATATATATATATATATATATAAATATATATCTATATATAGTTGTAGGTGTCATTGTGCATACACACTTACTACAGGGAACAGGAGAGAGGAATGGAGAAATGTGAATCTACAACACAGCCTGAATCATGAGAGAGATACTAACCTTTACACTCACAGAACAGTGTCCACAGCATACCAGCATGGTCCCCGCCCTTACAATCTGAAAGGGCAATGCCTATCTCACATACCCTTTTATAGCACTGTCCTGAAATCACAGTGAGAACTGCAATCAGTACACAACTGGCTGCATGCAATTAGCAAATGCTGGCTTACAATTGGTGCAGAGGCCATCACATGGAACTATGCAGATACCTACAAAAGCATCCTGTACTAACACTCCACACATGCAATACATTCATTGCACTGTCTGGAAGCAGACAGATGGAGAGAGACAAACTGAGACAGAGAGAAAAAAAAAAACAAAAAAAACACAAGCTACACACTGTGACTCTAAGCTGTCAGCAGTGACAGTAGCAGCAGGAAGCAGAAGCAGTGGTAACGCAACCAGCTGCGACAAACACAGGTAATGCAAAGTAGCAGGTTAATAGTCTGCATACTGTGAACCCTCCAAATGTGTCATAGGTCTGTATCTATAGGTATGTCCATGTGATATGTTGTGTGTACGTAGTTCAACCAAAAGGGGATGACTATACATTACATGTCAATCAGTGTTAGGCCATGATCCTGGCAGCAGTTGTCTGTGCATTGCCCTCAGCAATGGCTGTAGTGACTGCTTTGAAAGGTCAGCCAGGTTCAAAAGGAAGGATCAGCCCATCACAAAGGCAAACTGGCTGGGAACAGGTGTCTGCAGGTACCCGATATCACTGCATATGCATCCCATACTGAATAATTCCATTGCTTAGCAGACCAGGCCGGTTATGCATATGATGTGGTCATTCCCAGGGTCAGTAGAGGTGCCTCCTTAGTGGTGTGGGACCACTGTTGCTGTATGCCAGTGTCCAGGTACATATTCTGTAGTACGGCCAAGATTAATTATCAGTCATATGCGGTTGTATGTCCTCTTGGAGTGCATGTAGCACACATCCAGGGATACCATCAGGTCACAGTGATGCTGTGTGTTCTGCTTTGCTGAGGGCAGCCCTCACCTGGACATGTGAGATGATAGGGAGGTTACATACAGCTGTGATAAGTATTTCAACTGGTGGGGGAGAAGGAGGGGGGATACGTGCATCGAACCTGTCTGCAAGAATGTTGCCAATATCTGTGTGTTTGGTGAATGTTAAGTAGGTGTGTATTAACGCAGAGCATATCTGAGGCATTTGGTCCATATGTGTAACATAACTGAAGAAGTCCTTGTGGTTATCCATAGTGTTTGTGGCCATTTCCCTCCCAGAGTAGGTCGTGGCCGTTATGAGAGACCGTAGCGTAGTACCAGCGCTGACCACAGATGCCTTCCCTTAATGTGAATCTGCTCTGTCCTGCAGTAGCCTCCTGCTATTGTTATACAATCTGCCTCTGTCTGGGGTCCACCGGACAGGATGCCTAACCTTTGTGCATAGGGTCTGGGTTAGAAATGTGTGTGCAAGTTCCATGCAATCTGTGGGATGTCCATGGTAAGCATTTGCAAAGGGGTCAGCAGTGTGGGTTGTGGCTTCCACTGGCCCAGTGTGCTGCATGGATACCATCTTAGTCCTAACAAGTGAATACCTGTCTAATCACATACATATCAAAGTAGTCTACCATGCTGGTGGTGGTGGTGGGATATGTATATCCAGGCCGAGTAACTTGTGTCCACATCACACTAGTGGATGGCGTCCCACATACAGTACCTTGGGATGAACCCTCAGAGTGAGGTTGTGCATTGGACCTGTCAGTGTGTGCTGACCGATGGGGCATGCTACTATGTTGTGTGGAATGTGGCAGGTATTGTTGCACAGGTGTTGGCTGAGCACTGATATCTGGCCATGTACTTGTGTATCCACCACGAGACACACACATGCAACATATGGGAGTAGTAGTATATCACTACACATGAGTATCATGTATAGTATGTGTGCCATATATTGCTGACATAGTCTGCTGATATCCTGTTTGTGTTTTCTTCCAGGGAGATGGTGCGTCAGCATAATCCCACCTACTCTGCAGCGGAAGATGAGGAGATACACAAGAGCCTGGTGCGGGAGTATGACATACTGTTTTCCCGCACCAGTCAGAATCAGCAGGAGAGGGCTGCACTGTGGCAAGACCTTGTCCATAGGGTAAATGACATTGGCACGCATAATAGGACATATGAGCAGGTACGACATCACTGCAGTGATTTAATCAGAAATGTCCATCAGCGTGCGTCGGATATCCACAGGCAACAGGTTGCCACAAGAGGTGGGGTGGCCACACAACCCCCCCCTCACCAGACTGGAGGGGCTACTCCTAAGTGTTGTGGCTCCAGCCCCGGAACAGCAACAGCAATACACCTACATCATGATGGAGGCTGGATCCACACAGCAGCATGACATGGAGCATGCAGGTAATATGCCATATGTACACTTGACTGTTCTGTACACTGTTAGTTTATGCATGTGTAAGGTGTTTCCATGGTATGTAGCTGTCACCATAGTATGTAATTGTGCATATGTGATATTGGCAATATCAGCAGCTGACGTGTGAAAGGCAACTGGTGTACTACTGCACTGTATCATATGCAGTATCAATGGCACAGTTGTGCCCACTGACATTAATCTCATCATTTCTGCAGGTCCCTCCGGGGTTACAGCAAGGCAGGCCATCCATGCTGGTGAGTGTGTTTAACAATACCTATAATAGTCCTGATAGTGCTAGTAACACTAGTGTAACTCAGTAGTGCTCTGTGCGTATACTGCGGGGTGTGCATGTGTGCCTGTGCCCATGTGTGCATGTGTGCATGTGTGCAGGCGTGCCTGTGTCCACATGTGCATGTGTGCATGTGTGCCTGTGTCCACGTGTGCCTGTGTGCATGTGGTCATGTGTGCATGTGTGCCTGTGTCCATGTGTCCACATGTGCACGCATGCACGTGTGCATGTGTGCATGTGT
Source organism: Protopterus annectens (assembly GCF_019279795.1). Taxonomy (NCBI): domain Eukaryota; kingdom Metazoa; phylum Chordata; order Ceratodontiformes; family Protopteridae; genus Protopterus; species Protopterus annectens. The sequence continues at coordinate 724,138,835 of NC_056727.1, read as the reverse complement.
ACACGTGACCACGTGTGCATGTGTCCATGTGTGCATGTGACCACATGTGCATGTGTGCATGTGTCCATGGGTCCACGTGTGCATGTGTCCACATGTGCATGTGTCCACGTGTGCATGTGTGCCTGTGTGCATGTGTCCATGTGTGCATGTGTCCATGTGTGCATGTGTGCATAAGTGCATCACTGGTAACAATGTGTGGACACTGTAAACTGTGTTTCCTGTCTTCCTCCCACAGTTTCTGGTGCTGCTCTGGTGTCCTGCAGCAGGGAATCTGAATCTGGTGCCACAGGTACTGGTAATGATGATATCTGTGTAATGGTACAGGAAGGTGTGTCAGGGTCCGCCATTGGTCAGCCAATTGACAGTACACAGCTGTCAACCCCATCATTGTGCACAGTCATCCTGCCAGTACATCCTTTGTCACCATTGTCTCTAGGTGATGGACAGGATACAGTGGGCATTGACCAGGGTAATGTGGTACCTGTGGCACATGAGTCCCCACACAGCAGCCATGGGCAGGGTCCTGCGATGGTACCACACAGACAGTTGCCCATGGGTTCTCGTGGGAGCATCCGTGGGCGTACTGCCTCTGGCAGACGTGCCCAAAGAGGTCTGTCAACCTCAGCTATGTTTCGGGCTGTCATGCAGGCACGGTCGCGTATGGAAAGGTACACCAGACAGGGTCTGAGGGAGCTGAGAGCATGTCGCACAGCCATGACTGACAGTATGCGTGGCATCGCGGATGCTATCCGTAATTTCACCGATGTCATAGAAAGACGTTGTGGGGACATATTACAGCAGTTCCACAACCAAATGTCCATGAGCCAGGGCAATGGTGGGCATTTGTGGCGTCGACGTGGCCGTATGCCAGCAACAGCAGCAGCTGGCAGTCGGCACAGACAACAACAGGCACGCGTACGCCTCCATAGTGCCAGCAGCAGCCCCAGCAATGCTGGGTCTGTGCTGTCATCAGAACACCCCAGGAGACCACGTGCACGTGGCTCTGGACAGTCCCAACAGGGACCTGTGTCCAGTCAACACACTCCCACTTCTGATGACAGTACCCAGTCTGGCTTAGTACTGGATACGGTCCGTAGCACCCCTGCCAGGCACAGGTACCATGTCCATGCCCACAGACACTGATCTGCATGACCTGCCAGGTGCAGTCTGTGGCTGCCCACAAACCCCTGTATATGGCAGCCATGAGGTGGAACTGTGTGCGTGCATACACACATGCAAAATGTTAACACCTAGGGTGACCACATACATGCACACACTGCACCAACAGTGCCCCACCCTGTACTGCTGCCCCTCACCAACACACATACACACACATGTCAATTGGTGGTATCAGTGGCAGACTCAGGCATACCTAATTCACACCCTGTGCATATGATGACACTGTGCCACCTCCTGCAATCTCCAACATCATTGCGGGAACAGGTAAACACGTTGCTGATGCACAGGGTGACTACATAGAAGTGTATTAGTAGTATCATGCTGGTAACAGTACAGTGTGCTGATATGACTGTGTGTATATCCCAGCATGCCTGATGCAGTAACCGTATGAATGTCCTGAATTGTTATCTGCACCCATAGTACGTACCAAAGTGTAGCAGCTGCACATAATTGCATGCCGGTGGTAAGGATGTCAACAGATAGCCGCATACATGGGTAGCACAGGGGGGAAGCTAACGCAAGTAGTGATATGCAATGGTGGACATGTACAGTAATGGTGTCAAGTTGCCTGTCTTGGGTGCTGCACTGGGGTCCCACTCAACAGGCTGTATCTGGTGAAGGTCACAGTGATATGCCTCAGGGGCACTATGGTCCACCACAGAACACATGCATACAGGTCAGTCAGAGGCATGGACACATATGACTCACTCATTGACCATGCTACTATGGCTGACCTGAGACATACCTCCCTGGACTACATGATAGGGAACATAGAATGGATCTCTCAGCATGTGGCACGGGTCAGTATGAGCCTGATCTTGGTTGCCAACATACCCTCACCAGGTATGCTACCACTATATGTAGGAAGGGTGTTGTATGTCTACATTCTGCTCTGTCTCCAATGTCATTCATAGGGTATCCGCTGGCTGTCAATGTGTGCTTACATGCTAGGGAAGCCACAATGATGTGCAAGGGTCATCTTGCACGTGACACCCATGGCCCGATGTATATTGGCGATGCTCCTTGATACACACATACTGCCTTATACTGCAGGACACGGATTACATAGCCACCTCCACAGGTATCACACAGGTTAGGACACTAACAGTGCTGCTACACAACACCAGCAGTGTACACCGCAAGATGCATGCACTGGACACTGTCCTCAGCACGGTGAACTGCAATGTCTGTGCAGTACCAGAGTCCTGATTCATGTCTCACAGGTGTAACCCATCACTGACAGGTTATGCCTCATACCATGCCTGTCGTCCCCTACACATGTAACACACATGGACAGTGGGGTGGTATCCCAAGGCACCACAGATACACACACCTCCAGGTTGTTGGCACAGCACAAAGCATCAGGGCCTAATCATGTGCAGCTAACAGTGTGTCGGACTGCCATCTGGTTCATAGCCTGGCACACACAACTCTCCCATACACAGGAAAACCACCTATCCTCCATAACAACACTGGCAATATGACAGTCTCAAGAACTGTCTTTATATGGCTGGACTGCATCCAGCCAAACATTGTGCGTGAGCATTACTGTAGCTACAACACACTAGTTGAAGGGTTCACAGCATGTGGTCACTGAATTGCAGTAGAATGACATGTTACCACTCCCACAACAGGTGGGAACATGCAGCACCTGTACATCGACTACATGTAGACTATATGGCCCAGACCAGATGTGTATCTCCTGCTGTAGGTATTTTACCATATACACCCACACTGTATAGACACATACCACATGCGGCCCCTGCACAGTAAGACACAGTCATATTGGTATACACTGCAAATACCATTTATCCACTCAAGGCATGTGTCAGACATGGTAACTACTGCAGGTCACAGGTATTTATGTGCATGTGTCACACACATACACCATGTGTGCAATGCCATTGCTGGTTTTGGCAATGGCATGCATTGTTATGCACAAAGACCCACACAAGGTCATAATGTGTGACACAACCACACGTGGCAGTTGTGGGTTACCAAAACATACCTATCTGTACTCTGACAATGGTAATAGACCCAGTAGCAGAGCGCACTATTGGCATTACTGGCCAACTAGCCCTGTTTGGCTGTGCTGATAGTGTGGTGACATCCCCTGTGTTTACTGGGGGAATATGCAGCATCTGGTGTATTGTAGTATTTGCCAAAAGGATCGGTTCTCTCACACTTGCAATTACACACACCCTACTACCCCCCCCCACACACACACACGCACACTTGCAGGATTAATACCCCTACCTAACGAAGTCACGACACGTGAGAGAGACGCATTAGCAAAGCGCACTATTCGGATTACTAGATGGTTCCTCTTCTCTGGCTGTACTTATAGGGTGCTGACATCATCAGTGTTTTGAAAGGGTAATGTGCATCAGGTAGTGTGATCTGATTGCCAAAACTAACATGTTTTTCATACAGAAATGCCCACACACAAACTCCCCACATCCAAACACACACACACTTGCAGGTTTCAAACCCCTACCTAAATATGTTATGGCACTTGAGGGTGACACTGTAGCAGGTTGCGCTATTCTGATTACTGGCAGATGTCTCTTCTCCAGCTGTATGTATAGGGTGCTGTCATCATCACTGTTTGGAAAGGGTAATGTGCATCATGTAGTGTGATCTCCTGATTTCAAAAAAGCACATGTTTTTCATACAGAATTGCACACACACAGAGTCCCCACATCCAAAGACACACACATGCCATTTACAGGTTTCAAACTCCTACCTAACTATATTATGACACTCAGGAGAGATGCATTAGCAGAGTGTGCTATTCAAATTACTGGGAGGTTTCCCTTCTCCTGCTATACTTATAGGGTGCTGACATCATCAGTGTTTAGAAAGGGGAATGTGCATCCTGTAGTGTGTTCTCCTAGTTGCCAAAAGGGATATTTCTTTCATACAGTCTTGAACACACACTAACCCCCTCCACACACACTAAGCATTTACAGGATTCAAACCCCTACCTAACTATGTTATGACACTCGAGACAAATGCATTAGCAGAGCGTGCTATTCACATTACTGGGAGGTTTCCCTTCTCCTTCTGTACTTATAGGGTGCTGACATCATCAGTGTTTAGAAAGAGGAATGTGCATCCTGTCGTGTGTTCTCCTAGTTGCCAAAAGGGATATTTCCTTCATACAGACTTGCACACACACTAACCCCCGCCACACACACTGAGCATTTGCAGGATTCAAACCCCTACCTAACTATGTTATGACACTCGAGACGGACGCATTAGCAGAGCACGCTATTCGCATTACTGGGAGGTTTCCATTCTCCTGCTGTACTTATAGGGTGCTGACATCATCAGTGTTTAGAAAGAGGAATGTGTATCCTGCAGTGTGTTCTCCTAGTTGGCAAAAGGGATATTTCTTTCATACAATCTTGAACACACACTAACCCCCTCCACACACACTGAGCATTTACAGGATTCAAACCCCTACCTAACTATGTTATGACACTCGAGACGGATGCATTAGCAGAGCACGCTATTCGCATTACTGGGAAGTTTTCCTTCTCCTGCTGTACTTATAGGGTGCTGACATCATCAGTGTTTAGAAAGAGGAATGTGCATCCTGTCGTGTGTTCTCCTAGTTGCCAAAAGGGATATTTTCTTCATACAGACTTGCACACACACTAACCCCCTCCACACACACTGAGCATTTGCAGGATTCAAACCCCTACCTAACTATGTTATGACACTCGACACGGGCGCATTAGCAGAGCGAGCTATTCACATTACTGGGAGGTTTCCCTTCTCCTGCTGTACTTATAGGGTGCTGACATCATCAGTGTTTAGAAAGGGGAATGTGCATCCTGTAGTGTGTTTTCCCAGTTGCCAAAAGGGACATTTCCCTCTCACAGCCTTTCACACACACACAAACCCCACTCACCCACCCACACACACACACACACACACACACACACTGAGCATTTGTAGGATTCAAACCTCTACCTAACTATATTATGACACTTGAGGGAGACGCATTAGCAGAGCTCAGTACACAAATTACCAGTTTACCCTACAGCCACTACAATTTGTGGGTCCATGTGCTATGGCAGAACCACACACCACAGCCACATGGGGGAATACATATTGCACCTGTCCATCTGCAACGTGGGTACTCACTGTTCCACACCAGAGGTAGACCGCCATTGTTGATATCTGACCATACCCACCTTTCCCTGGACATCCATATCCCATCTCCACCCCCAGGCAAGGTTGTCACTGCACACAAACTGTATTTAACACAAGCAGACTCTACACTTGTGAAGACTGGGGTGGACGACTTCAGAGGACCCATGCCGGGGGACTATACTGGCCACTCAGCATAATCCTTGACAATTGCATTCTATGAGCATGTGTACAGTTTGCATTGATCATGCTATCCCACATATGCCCATGACTGCTTCACAACAAGACACCTGTCAGGTGTACACCAGCCATATATGAGCCGTACAACAGACAGAGTGAGCTAATACATTGCAGAGCTGTAGCCCACAGAGGGAGGACATCTGTGAACAGTTCTGGCACGGCACTTCATTCACACAAAATCATTACAACACAGTGTTGACAGTGGAATTGTCCAGAGAATGCACTCTGAAGTCCACCACATATTTGGGTGTGTGTGAACTTCAACAATATCTCACGTTTATGGTTGTGTGTTGGGTGTCATGTTGTGTACTAACTGGCCAACTGCTTTGTGTTTGCCACAACAGGGATTATACTGTGCCTGCAGGGATTGCATGGGATACTTTGCAGACAGTTCTCAACATACTTTCATAATGACCTAACACTGTAGTACCGTATAGTGTACTGATTCAGTACTTTCACTGTGGTGGACAGTATCCTGGGCTTTAGTCCTATGACTGCTTGACATCTTCATAGTGAGCACAGCAGACTGTGTAGGGGCCAGTTGTGCACATATGACCATGTTGCATTATGTTCAGATATGGACTACCTACACCAGGCTCATCCAACATTGCTAGTGTATTCCACAACATGGGTGGACATTGGCAAACACTAGCGATGTTCCCTAGGCCATTTCTGATGCTAGTCACAGGGTGTGTTTGTCCTTTGACACACATTGTAACTGGAGTTTGCCATGACATATGTCATGGTTAGTATACTGTGCCTTCGTCTACCTCTGACATAACAGTGATACCCAGGGTTAGCCTACCATCTCCCATCCACTCATCAGGATTCCTCTTGAGGGGTGTCGATAAGTGACTCTCTGGCTGACCTGTACCAGGAGTTTACTGAAGAGTGGGGTGCCTTCTGTGTTATGGATCATTCTGTACAGCTTGTCCTATGTATGTCAGTGCTGGGGTTCAGGTCTCTCATGTGCATAGCTCACTTCCATTCAGATTGTACAAGGTGCAGCATGTTCATTGATTCCAGGTTGGACATGGCTTCATACATCAGGCACAGCTTGCCTGTAGCTGGGCAGTATGGCAGTGTGTGGGGCTGCAGTTTGTTTACTCAGGCAACACATGGCATCTGATCATGCTCTTTGCTACTCCTGGTGGGGTACTGTTGTGGACTTTACAGTTGATGGAGGTGTCTGCTGAGGTATATCCCACAGGGGCTATTGTAGTCAATTGTGACGCTGATGGAGGATGACTGCAGAGCCACAGTGACATCCCTTTATCTACATCTGCCAACCTTCATGTTTGGGTGGGTATATAGTATATGTTTCTCACGAACACTACAGCCACATGTTTGTCCAGTGCAGGATATCTATCACCTTTTGTACCCAGGTCTCACATTACATGTTAGGTACGTCATGGGTTAACACCTGTGTGGTAATTTGTGGGCACTTACTGTATATCCATGGTGGTTGTCTATACACAGTTCTGCAATTAGCTTGCTGACATGGCTATGGCTCCAGTTGTCTGTTTGTAGGTGGCCCTTTTGTGGGTTGCTTGTGTCAGCTGGGGGTCAGATATGGTGGGCTGTTTGTACTCCTCTGCATACATGTTCAGTCACAGTCCTTCCATGTTGGCCTATACCTATGGGACATATATACAGAAAGGGGGGGGCCAGGACCAGGCCTTGTGGGATGCCACTCATATCTGCTTTGTAGTCTGACATGGATGCGGCCTGTCTGACCATGTCAGTTCTGTCCTTGGTCTGGTTTGCAAGCCCTCTACTGACATAGGGGTATATATTTAAGCTGGTGAACATATCCATACTGAACTCGTAAGGTATTGTCTAGAAGCATGTGCACGGTACAGCTACGCTGTGTGGACCACATTGCCCTCATCAATGACCTTAATGACTGCTTCAAATGCGTCAGACATGTTTAGGGGCAGGTTCTGCAGTTACGACAGCCACACTGTGTAGGGTCCAGTATCAGTAGGTCCACAATAGCCTTCTGTCTGCAGTACATACTGATCCTTTCCATAGCTGTGTAGAACAAGCTTGTCAGGATCCTGGGGTGGTAGTTTGGAGTATCCATTCAGGCAACACCTTTGTTGTGAAGGACCACTGTTGTTGTACACTGCTCTTTGGGTACATATCCTGTGGTAAGGCTGACATTGGGCAGTAGTGTGATTTTGGCATTCCATTATTCTTGGAGTCCATGTTGGCCTCAGCCCAGGACACCATCACATACCTTTGCTGCTGTGTGTTTTGCTTTGCAGATGATGGCTGTTACCTCAGCATCTGCAATGTCAGGGGACCAGCAGTCTGCTGGGATAAATATTTTGCACTCTGGGGGGGTGGGTGTTTGCACTGCACCTGTCAGGTTGTATGTTAGCAATATGTGTGTGTGTTTGGTATGTTGTTTGTAATATCTGTGTGATTCGGAGCATATCTGTGGATGCCCAACATGGTTCCATGAGCAGGTCATGTCATTTTAGGCATCCTTGTTATTATTTGAGTGAGTCAGAGGGGGTATCATTCCCAGGGTTCCTACTGAGCCAGTGTATGTGCTATGCGTTGCCTCTTTGCCAAGGCCAGGGCATACTGGGCACGCCTCCTTCTGTCTACTGGGGCAGGCTCAGGTTGTTCCTCCTCTGAGTCACGCTCTGCCTGTGATGGCCTTGGCAATGGTGGGGGGCTGTTTGGCCCAGCCCTATGCTGGTCCTGCTGCAGCTGTTTTCGCAAGATCATATTATGTAGCATAGCACATACCATGACAATTTGGGTACATGTAGTTGGTGTGTACTGCAAGGCTCCACCAGATGTGTCCAGACACCGGAACCATGACTTGAGCAGCCCAAACACATGCTCTATTACATTACGTATTTGTGCATGTGCCTCATTATGGCGTTCCTGTTCAGGTGTGTGTGTGTTTCTGATGGGTGTCATCAGCCACGGCTCCAGTGCATAACCTGCATCCCCCACTAGGTGTCTGTGTGGGATGACCCCATTGGCAAATGTCTGGTACAGCTGCGTCAAATGCCAGATATGGGAATCGTGGTAACTCCCAGGGCAGCCAGCACACACATTCATTATTATGCCCTGGGCATCACACACGACCTGGCAGTTGATGGAGGGGAAGCCCTTGTGGTTAATGTAGGCCCTACCCCACTCACCGGCTGGTGCTTTGATGCGTATGTGCGTGCAGTCTATTGCACCCACTACCTCAGGGTATTCCGCTATTTGCTGGAAGAGACGCATATTGCTGGCCAATACCTCACGGGCATTGGGGAAATATACATGATCACCGACATGTGCTGACATGGCATCCAGGAACTGGTGCAGTACCCTGGAGGCTGATGCCTGTGATATCCCCATCATATCGCCAGTTGGTCTCTGGAAGGTACCTGTTGCTAGTATTCTTAGGCCAACACATACCTTGGTTTCCACTGGGATGGGTTCCCCTCTGTTGGTTCTGTGTGTGAGGCGTGGTCTGCACAGCTCAACAATTTGCTGCAGGAGCTCTCTGTCCACTCTATAGCGCTCTACTATCTCCAGCTCATGTAACCCGTGGTAGGTGACCCTGGGCCTGTATACTCTTCTCTGTCTCCTCAGTGTGGGTTGTCTGGCACCATCTGCATTGTCACCACCCTCAGCAAGTCGCCTATGTCTCATTATGACAGCTATGGCAGCCCCTAACATTTCTGCTCTGAGTGAAGCTTTTTCAGTTTTCGCTTCTATTAGCTTACTCCTGTCTTGCAGTGTCTCTTAAGAGAAACATCCTGCACTACTGTTTGCAGAGTTTTAAGTGCTGGGCTGGGATACTATTCTGCCTGTGTAATTGCCTGCTTCTAATTGTTTTCACCTGCTAGCTTCAGCAGTTATCCCTGCTAGCGTCCTATTAATTCTGTTGCTTCCTTTTTCCTTTCTGTTTCTTCAGGGGGGAGCAACGTGCATACCAGCAGAAACATGCTCACAGTGGCTTACACATGCGCACACGTGCTTACACAGTTCAGAATCTACTTATTTGGGTTAAAACGCGCGCACACCCGCGCAAACACTGTTACATGTCTGCCAACAGCCTCCAACATGCTCAGTCTGCCCTACACGCACGCACACCAGCGCAAACAGTGTTAAACATCTCCCAACACACTCCCACATGCTCAGTCTGCCTTACACGCGCGCACAGTGCCCTACTCGCGCTTCATGGTGCGCACACGTGCGCATGCACGCCCAGCAAGAAACTTTGGTGTAAGTAACAGTGTATACCTTCCATTTCTTGACTTTCCCTGACTTATCTAGTGGCACACCTCTTTCCATGATCTGTGATTGTGATCTGTCATGTTACACTGACCTCCAATGAACTGCATTTCTTTCTACCATTCCCCCCTGTGATGTCACCTATCTCCTACTCTATTCCTCCCCCTTATGTATCTCTTACACTACTCAGACTGTGCTCATTTGCTATGTGACTGTGAGATTCAGTATCCTAACCCTCATTTACATGAGATTGCCTACTAATGCTTAGTTATATGTCTTAGACTCAGCTTCCCCCCTTAGCAACCACTACACGGTGGCCATGTTGTTTTTGGTCTGCTGGTCCCTGCATTGTCATTCCATGTATTGCATGAAACCCACATTTGTGGATTTATAACCTTCTTTTTTATGGTTTTATACAGCGCAGCCCGTTTGCACGGGGCTGCGCTGGGTTTAAACATCGGCGATCGCCGAAAAAAAAATTATATTTTTAATATTTTTGTCTCAGGTTACCTTGCCAATGGCCACATATTTGGCCATTGGCATGCTGCCTGAGACATATGCACCCTTTATTTGGAGCTGACATGGCTCCGTTGTGAAATTTGCAGAAACGTACTCAGTTGTCAACTGAGTACATTTCTGCAGCTAAAACGTCTCTTTCACGGACTGGTTTCTGCTTTGTGGATCGCTAATATACCTCATTTGCATACCTTTCGGCTGCAAGTGAGGTATTTAGCATGTCCACGCCCAGTCCGTGTAAGAGACGTTTTAGCTGGTCTCTTACACGGAGTTTAGGGCTGTTCCTGGATCGCGAGGCTTGCATGGAGTGTTACACGTCTCTTACACTCCGTGCAAGCCTTTGTGAATCCTGCCCTATGTCTTTAATTTATATAGAACAATAATAAATCAGAAATGTCTGCATATTATACACTAGTAATGGTATTAACTGCTTCTAAAATTATAGTAGGTGCAATACAGGTGTATTTTGTGGTGATCTGAGAGATTCTGTTTAAGAAAAATATCTGATGAGATGTTACAAATACAACTGCAAATTGATGTTTTATGAATAAACCAGTGAAACATGGCAGACTTATAGTTGCTAATAATTATGAAGAAGTAAAGAGTTTATACAGATTTATACGTACTACAATGGAAGAAAGTTCAGCTACAAAACAAATCACCTGAGCAGCTGGTAAATAAACCTAGATGACACAGCAATCTAGACATGATTTTTACAAATATTGCCACCTCTTACATTACTCTCTAGTGGCCTCCTTCCCCTGTGAAATTGAACCATAAACATATGACCTTCTCCTTTAAACTCCCAAAACTCCTCCAGCAAATCTCATTGAATTTAAGGACTACAAACATGTCAACCTACTCTGTAACAAAATTTCAAAATTCACTTAATACAGCTGCAAGCTTCACTATGGAATTCTACACCCATTTAGAAAAAAAATACATACAGCTCGCAATCCCTTCCAAAATTAAGTATCATGGGAAATTCAAAAAGAAACCATCCTGGTGGTCCACCACCACAGATAATCTACACAACAAAAGAAAAAGAATGCTTAATTTATTTAATAGATCCAGACTTCCTCTTCTCAGGGATTATATCCAAAGCATTTTAACTCATTGCAGAATAATAGGTTCATAGGTAGGTACTAGGCTATTGGCCTTAGGGCCTATATAAGCCTAGCCAAAAGGTACCCTAGCTTTCGCCACCCAAGAAAATTATTTTCCTATGCCACTGTCGAGCAGAGCCACAGAAGTGATCCCCGGGGTGAATTTCCTATCTCCCATCCAATCATCAAGATTTTTCTTGAAGAGTGCTAATGAGGAGCTTTGTTTGATATAGATATGTAGTTTGTTCCAGAGTATGGGAAATCTCTGGGACAGGAATCTATCCCTGCAGCATGTTCTGTTTATTGTGGTTACAAGGTTTAGGTCCCTAGAGTGTGTAGCTCGTAGGGATTGGGATTTCTTTAAGTGGAGCATGTCCAAAAGCTCTGGGTTTGACATAGCTTTGTGTGTTAGGCAGAGATCCCCTCTGAGTAGGTGATATGTGACGGAGTAAAGCTGCAGTTTTTTGAGACGGACTGCGTAGGGCATCTGTTTGAGGATGGTAATCCTCTTTGTGAGGTACTTCTGCGGCCATTCCAGTTGTTGTAGATGTCTTGTGAGGTACATACTAAAAGGGGCATTGTACTCTATAATGGGTCTAATGAGTGATGAGTAGAGGGCAACAGTGACCTCTTTTTTCCTGGATGAGAAACCTTTTGTGATGAGGTGTGCCACATAGAAGGATTTTCTGACTACTGTGGCGATGTGATTATCAAAGAAGAGACTACTGTCCACCTGTGTCCCAAGGTCTCTTATCACACTTTCGGTGTTAAGTAGACTACCACCTATGTGGTAGTTCATGGGTACAGAGTTTTTACCAAAAGGGATGACAATGCACTTTTTGGCATTGAGTTTGAGGCCATGGCTTTGACACCAGGCATCTGTCTCAGCGAGGTCCTTTTGTAGGATGTCTACATCTTTTCGAGTTTTGATTATGGCTCCTAGTTTGCAGTCATCTGTGAACTTCATTAGCCAAAGACCTTCTGGGTTAGCCTGTACTTCAGAGAAGTAGATACCAAACAGGAGAGGACCCAGGACTGAACCCTGTGGTACTCCACTTGTCACTGGTCTGAAGTAGGATTTGGAGTCTGCTACTTTCACAGTGTGGGTTCTGTCAGTGAACCAGTTGGCAACCCATCTTGTGACATAGGGACTTATACCTAGTTTAGTGAGTTTATCTATAACTCCAGAGTGGGGGATGGTGTCGAAAGCCTTGGCAAGATCTAGATAGGCTGTGTGAACCACCTTACCCTCATCTATGGCTTTGGTGACTGCTTCAAAGAAGTCTATCAGGTTTAGGAGACATGATCTGCCTTTTACAAACCCGAACTGGGTGGAGTCCTGAGTTTGGAGATTACCAATGTCATTGTTTATAAGTTCCATGATGATACGTTCCATAGCCTTGCAGACCAGGCTCATCAGGCCAATGGGGCAGCGGTTTCCGGGGTCCATGGTGGCTACCCCTTTGTGGAGTGGGATAACAGTCACTGCGTGCCATTCAGTGGGTACATAGCTTGAGGTGAGGCTATGATGGAACATGGTACTTAGGTGGGGTGCCAGTTCGTTCTGTAGTTTATGTAGAACAGCCTGGGATGTTGTCAGGTCCCATGGATGCTGTGTTCTTGGCTTTGGAGAGTGTGTTTTTTACCTGTGCAGCCATGATTACAGGAACTTTGCATTCTTCTGGTATAGAGATGGGCCCTTTAGGGGATGACAGGGGGGTAAAGTTAGCACTGAACCTATTTGCCAGGATGTTGGCAATATCAGTTGGTTCTGTATATTTAATGCCATTGTGCTGTAACTCAGAGCAGATCTGAGTGTTGCCATTGAGATTCTTGACATAGCTATAGAATGTTTTGTGGTTGTTTTTAGAGTCAGTGGTGATTTTGTTTTTATAACTAGCGTTGGACGATTTTATGAGGGATCTCAGCTTCTTACTGAAGCTGACCAGGGAGTTTCTCCAATCATGGCATTTTACTCTTTTTTGCAACAGTTTCTTTCTTCTGTTGTAGAGTTTGTTTATGGCAGGGGACCATCAAATTGGCTTCCATTTTTTGGAGGATAGCATCTTGGTTCTGTTAGGGATTGCACGATCCATGCACTTGTGTAAGTGCTTATAAAGTTCATTCGTGTAGGATTCAGCAGTCATACCTCTGTTGTCCATCAGCATGGATGTTGTGAAGTTTGCCACTTCTGTCTTAAGAAGCATGAAGTTGGCTTTGGAGAAATTTTTTTACTGTGGTTTCCCTAATGAGGGGTGGGAGGTGTGTGTGTGAATGTCTAGGGTGATTAGCTTGTGGCTGGATCTCACTAACGAGATATTGACCTCTGGTGTGGAGCACCGGTTGCCCATGTTGGTAATAACCAGGTCTAGGATATTACTGTCCCTGGTTGGGGTGTGGAAAAGTTGATCCAAGGCATTGGAATTTATGAATTCCAGAAAACGTTGAGAGAAGAGTTGGTACATGAGTAGTTTTCCCAGTTAATGGTAGGGTAGTTGAAATCGCCCGTTATTAGGGTGTTAGGTTGTAACCTAATATTTTCCAGTGTATCAAGAAATGAGGAGTGGGAATCCTGGGGTATGGTAGGGGATCTGTAGCAAGCTACAATTTGGATTGTGGTCTTGCCCAGAGTTAGTTGCACTTGGATAATCTCGGATGCATTATGCTGAGCAACCAGCCTGGAGGTGTGGATATCCTTAATGAATATGGACACGCCTCCGCCTTTAGTGTTTCGGTCCAGGTTAGGTGGCCGAAAGGTGTGGTATGAATTATAGCCTGGTAATGCAAGGGTATTCTCTGGAGCCTTGAACCAGGTCTCTGTCACTGCACAGATGTCAATGTTCTCCATTTTAAGGAGTGCCTTGAGTGAGTGCATTTTCAGGTTTAGACTTCTAGCATTGAGTAGCAATACCCTCAGATTCTTCTTGCTTGTACATGTTACGGTGGTGAATTTGTCATTTGAACCTTGCCTAAAAAAGGCAATATGGGGGGGGGGACTAGAGCCTTAGCCAGTATCCGAAATCCCAGGGGTGACAGGTGCAGGCCATCTCTGGCAAAGCATTATGGTTTGTCGATCATGTCATCCCACCAAAAGAGCCTAAGGAGCCCATGAAATTAGGCTACTCTCTGAAGCCAAAATTAATTAGCAATTCTTCTTTAGCTATGTTAGAAAACTAAAATCTGTATCACCTGTAACTTATTCATAATAACCTTTCCTATTCTGACCCAATAAACTCTGTAAATATCCTTGCAAAAAATGTAGTCAACTTCACCCCAGGTGTTCTGTTCAGATCCCTTATATACCTGAATTCCTTAGTTCCTCAATTATCTCTAAAGGTTAAAATACCTGTTGCTTAAGCAATAGTGTTGAACATGCCCTTGCAAATGCACACCTTAAGCTGTGTAAAACAAGTTTAGCTACTGGTTTTGTCTCTGAGTGGAGCAACATAGTGGTTTTGCCCCCCCCCCCCACCAAGGGTGGCCTTATAATCAACCTGGGTAATTACAGATCAGCCAAACAAGCCTGATCTACAAAGGCATGAAATGTGTGACTCCGAAACTGTGATATCAATAGTCTTGCTAGACTTGACCCCCAACATTTTGACTTTATAATGGGTAGAATCAGGCTATTTATTCTGGTGAACTACTTCAAAAGGGTTATGTAAGTTGTAGCTAGTGGCCATGTAGTGCGTGTGGCATATCTTGACCTAGCCAAGACCTTTGACACCACTCTCCAATGCTGGCATCATATAAAAGCGAAATAATTTAAACATTAACCCATATGTGGTAAGATGGATAGAAAATTGGCTGGAAGACAAACCGGACCCCCACAGAGTGTGAGTTGCAGGTTCCTCATCGGAAAGTATGAATGTGAACAGTGGTGTCCCTCAGGACTCAGTGTTGGGACCTTTCCTTTTTGATAATTACTTTTCAGATATCCAAGCAAAGAGCCAACATCTCTGGCTAACAAAGTCTGTAGAAGACTGTAAACTGGGTGTTGTTTTTTAAGTCGCACTATGATACCCAGACCCCCATGAATGAGCTCTTCCTAGTAAACCCTTAGTGTACTAAAATTGGGCTCAAACTAGATGCTAAAAAGTGTAGTATCATCACTTTTGGTAGACAGCTCCTCCCCTCACTACACTATATACACAAAATACTACTACAAAATGAAAATGTAGTCAGGGACCTAAGTACTTAGATTGACTGCTCACTTTCTTTTGACCATTATGTGACAATGACTGTCAGGAAATTACTTTATTTAGCCCAGATAATTGCCAAAGCAATATTATCAAAGTCTAACAAGATATGTCTTCATTCAGTGTCTTACAGACTTTTGAGAGGAGACCTTTGTCTTATTTATTGCTAGATTACAGACCCAATTGTCAGGGATATCCTGTCTCACTGCAAGTACAATATCTTCACTAATACTAGAACAAAGGTCCTAAATCTACACTAATAGATAAATAAAACATGGTGGAGAGAAAGGTTTATTACCCAGTGCCTCCCAAATCTCTGGAATAAAGTTCCCTGGCATGTTGCACAGAGCAATTTGCAATCTTTCTTTAAAATTTACATACATGAATGAATTGTATATATAAAAGTACACCAGGATTGACTGGCACCTCCTTCCTGGAAAAATGAGGCACAGTTTGAGGGAGGTACTGGCAAGGCATGAATGGTCATAAGACTCAGTGGCCTTAGAATATCAATGAAGTACAGCATTTAGTGGGCAACTCATTACAAGGTTTCTACCTTGACCTTGTTGAAGCACAGCATAAATTTCTACCACTATTATTACATTTAATGCTTCGCTTATCTTTGACGGTAAAGGTAGAAGCCTCATGCTCCCACAGATTAGACCCAATAGCTTTCACTCTTCTTTCATACCACCACCATGTGGTATGACACCCCACTGCATATAGTCAGATAATAAATAGATCAGTGTGTGAGACTCACCAGTGCTACGAGATAGGCTGTATATCACATATTTTATGACCTGATGAAGAGTAGAAGGCCTTAGCTTTGTATTAGTAAAACAAATGCTACTACAAGAACTTCTGCTCACATGGGAAATCTGAGCAAAGAAGATGGTTGTGAATCACGTGGCACAGGGAAGCAACTAGAACCAATTGCATACTAATGTGTGGGACGCCAAACATCTAGTCTTACTGCATAATTAAATCATTACTTCAGTGGTCTGATCAGAGACCAAGTGCTATTGATTATAAAGTTTATCTATGATTTTCCTACATTCATTCACTCCTCTTTTCTGCTGGTCATTATATACCAGTAAAAACATATATTGCGATGCATCAATCTCCTCAGCTAAATAAAAATGTATTACTATTTTTCCCGTCCATTCAAAAATGCATGACAATTGTGTAATCTGATTTTAAGGCCTACAAATGATGCATTTCCCTTTTATAATGCTAAATAAAAGCAAGGTTAATGTTTCTGGTATGCACCAGTAACTCTACACCCAGCATTCTTTCTTACTTCATAAGCTTTGCCGTAGCAGCATTATCCATCAGAATGAATAGTTAATCCTGATTTATATGAACTGTAGGTCTGTTTCCATGAGACACAATCCTTTGGGCATCTAATTTGTTTTAAAAACAGGTATTTCCAGTATACAGTGAAGAATGGTCTGGGATGGGCTAGGTGAAATAGGGGAAGATTATTACCGTTTTAAAGGTGTGTTTGGAAATGGCAAAAAAAAAAAACAGAAACAGATATTTCGTTATGCATGTTACATATGAAATAACATAATACTATAATTGTTTTTTGGTAGTAAGACAAAACAGATGTTTTATCTGAAGCTTGTCAGACATTACTATAGGTACAGTAGGAGGAGTTTAAAAGCATTTGTAAAGTACCAGCTAAATCAGAACTAGTAAGGAATTTCACAGTTGCAAGAACATGTTAATGAAATACTGCTTTGTGAGAATTTACTGTGGAAAAAAGCAAGCTGGAATGCTGTCATGGGATAGATTTGTGGGGTTACATCTGAGAGAGTCCTGAAGTGGTTTTCACAGAACATGAATTTTTATTTGGTTAAATTTGTGCACTTAGTTTCAGATTACAAGTATATGTGTATTTTGTTGGCTCTCTCCACCTTAATTACTCTTCTATGCATTTTCTTTATATAAAGAGGGAATGATAAAGTATTGCTTGTGGCTACCTAGTGTGATGCCGTGTACTGGCCCAGTAATCAAAGAGCCTCAATCCTCACCACTAACACCAGTGAGGGATGTCCACATTGAGAAGTACAACAAATACACTCACAATAAAAAGTAAAATTTCCCTTAAGAGCATGCAGAGATCACAGTCAGTCTAGGGCTGGTTTCTACCTTTCTCTCCAGATCCCCAATAAGACTCCCCACTGGCACAGCTATAGGGTACAGATCTCAGCCGAGTAGTCAAGCCAAAACCTCCAGTGCCCTCTCTGTTAAACCAGTGCTTCATGTCCCTGCCCAACTAGCTGACACACACACACTTTGAGATTTGGTTTATATACAAATACACAGACACTCCTGGGGAGGGCTGGCGCAGGTTCTCCAGCTATGGCCCCTCCTGTCAGGCTATAACTGCCACCAACTACTCTTATCAGCTACTAAAAAGGCCCTTACCAAAGGATGTCCAATTTATACTGTGCAATATCATTATCCAAATAGTAAGTGGATGAACAGCAAGGCTTATTGGAGTGGCTTTGTACAGTATCACGAAATACATGCAAGTACTCTACAGCTTAAATTATCTGTACACAAATCTGTACACAAAACAGCCACAGTTGAAAGGTTTAAAATATTTTCTACTAAATAATAAAAACACAAGACAAATCTCCTCAATTCAACAAAGTGCAAGTTAAGAGTTCAGAAATAACAGGAAAATGCTTAAAATAACACTGTAGAATAGTCTGACATAAATATAGAAAACAGCTAGACTAAATCTGACTAAATTCCTATCTAAGTCTCAGAGCAATCACAGTTCTAAATAAACTTACATATAGAGCAAAGACATACACTTTTGAGTGTATGTTCTTCAGACAAAATCCAAAATGCTCTCTGATTCTCTCTCTCTGAGAAAGTCTTAAAAAAATAATACAACAGTGCTGACTCATTTTAGATTACATCATTCTTCTGTGGTTCCCAGGCTAACAGAAACTCAGATTTTCAACATTTCTTTGATCTTGCAGCTGGCCAGGAAATTACAGCAATAAAATACATTATATATGTAAAATCTAGCAAGTAACTCTGGTCTCAAAACCATAGAAGGAATTCCTCAGTCCAGACATTGTGTCTCCGAGCTTTGAGATCAAACAGTCATACAACACTTGACTTATCAGCTTTCTTCCAGCAGAGTGCACTGTGGTTACATTTTTGAAGTTTAACATTTACCACAGTTTTCTTAGATATAAGAAGACAAACCTGTAGATTATATTCATATTTACTATGACATAGAATTATCTACAAAATTCTAGCTAGCTAGGCTGGCAGCCTTCACATATTTTCACATATCTTCCCCCTCAGAGAACTTAAGCTAGTTTTTCAAGTGACCCTTGAGAAATGTTGCTTGAGAGGGTTAGGTCTATCTGAGTTTACCTTACCCCATTCCCTGTCTTGAGAGCCCATCTGCATTGGCATTGCTAATCCCACTGTGGTTCTGCACTGAGATATCATACGCTTGCAACTTTAGGTTCCATCTTACCAACTTAGCATTTTGCTGGCTGGCTCAGTGTAACCATGTTAGGGGATTGTGATCTGTAACTACAGTGAATTTTCTTCCATACAGATAAGGCTGAAGTTTCTGCAATGCCCACACTATGGCTAGACATTCCTTTTCTACAGCTGCACAGCATTCCTCACTGGGTTGAAGCCTATGACTGAGATAAACCACTGGGTGCTTTTCATCCTCTGAAGAAATATGGCTAAGTACACCCCCCACACCATGGTTTGAAGCCTCCACCTGCACATCAAATTCTTTGCTGTAATCTGGACTGGCTAACACAGGGGGTCCTCCCAAAGCTTCCTTGAGCTTCTGGAATGCCTGCTCACATGCTGGGATCCACACTACCTTATCTGGTCTGTTTTTCCTTGTCAGGTATGTGAGGGGAGCAGCTATGGTACTATAACTAGCGATTAACTTTCTGTAGTACCCTGCTGTCCCTAAGAATGCCCTCAACTGCTTTTTCATAACAGGTACAGGCCATGCCTGAATGGCTTCCACTTTGGCAGGTTCTGGCCTGATCATACCACTCCCCACTCTATGTCCCAGGTAGGAGACCTCTGCAATACCCACCTGACATTTGCTCAGCTTAATGGTTAACCCTGCCCTCTGTAGTCTGCCCAGCACCTCCCTGACATGTTGAATGTGCTCTTGCCAGGAATGGCTGTAGATGGCAATATCATCTAAGTAAGCAAGGGCAACCCCTCCTGCTCCTGCTAGGATATGATCTACCAGCCCCTGGAAAGTTGCTGGCACATTTTTCATCCCAAATGGCATCTTTGTGAACTTATACAAGCCAAAGAGAGTCACAAAGGCTGACCTCTCTCTAGCAGTGGGAGTCAAGGGCACCTGATAGTAACCCTTGGTAAGATACTTAGCCCCACTCAGCTGCTCTAGGGCTTCATCTGTCCTAGGCATGGGATAAGCATCTGACTCTGTGTGACTACTTAATTTCCTGTAGTCCACACAGAACCTGGTGCTGCCATCCTTCTTTGGCACCAGCACCACTGGGGAGGCCCAGGGGCTGTTGGACTCTTGAATTACCCCTTGTTC
Source organism: Protopterus annectens (assembly GCF_019279795.1). NCBI lineage: Eukaryota > Metazoa > Chordata > Ceratodontiformes > Protopteridae > Protopterus > Protopterus annectens. The sequence goes on along the minus strand of NC_056727.1, from coordinate 724,118,601 downwards.
CAACATCTCCTGTATCTCCTCCCTCAGAGTCTGTTTGACTCTCTCAGGCACCCTATGAGGGGCCTGCCTAATAGTTCTTTGGGGTCCTGTATCCACCTGGTGCTGCACCAGGTGGGTGCACCCTGGTTTCCCAGAGAACATGTCCCCAAACTCCTGTAACACTGCTCGGATTTCTCAAACCTGGTAGGAGATAGCTGCTGGGAAATTGCTACCCCTTCCACTGAGGTGTCAGTCCGAGCCTCACTGAGATCAGTCACTAGATCTTCCTCAGACTCCTCCTGCAATCCACTACAAATACTCAGCACAAGGGCTGTAAAGTTGTAAAGTTTCATCATGTTAACATGGTACAATGTGTGCTCCTGCCTATTGCCTAGCAGTTCTACCAGGTAGTTAACATCACTTACCTTGCTTACCACCTTATAGGGTCCCTCCCAGGCTGCTTGCAGCTTGCTGTGTCTGAGGAATGAGAACCATTACCTGCTGCCCTACAGCATACTTTCTAGCTCAAGCATTCCTGTCATACCATACCTTCTTCTGCTGTTGGGCTTCTGCCAGGTTCTCCTGGGCCAAGCTCATGAGTTCCCTGATTCTTGTCCTATGGTTTAGGACATATACCACAACAGACACCTTTTGAGATTCACACTCACATTCCCACTCATCATGAATTAAATCTAGAGGTCCCTTCACCCTATGCCCATACAGCAACTCAAAGGGTAAATACTGCAAAGCCGTGTGTGCGCGCGCTCGCATATAGAGGCATGGTTGCAGCTATCTGGATAGCTGTGTGTGTGTTGGTTTATTTGTGTTTGCAGGTGCATAAGCAACAAGGGGTTGTTAGCAAGAACACTAACACAAATACCTCCAACAACACTATGTTTGATTTGGAGATGTGATAACCAACTGGTACTGAACTGTTGCTCCATGGGTCTTTATCATGTCTCTGAATCATAGACATTGCTTTTCACTACTTAGAACTGTGGCATTCCCCACATAGCACTGTTAGCAATTTCCTTTTCTAATTCCAAGGCCTGCTTTTGTAAGCATGTTCAGTAATAGGAAAAAATGTTTCTGATTCAATACAATGCCTGTAAGTGAGGTGCCTTGGATCTCTGTGACATATTTTCTCATCCCTTAAATAAGTTCAGCTATATTAAAGTGAAAATTCCTTTTTCTTTTAAGCATGTATAATAAGCAATGAGAAATCACGACATTCAGTTTTGGGAGCACATATCCCAGATGATTTCCAATATATAGTCAATGAGTCTGTTACTATTAGTGAATAGGTTCCGTCTTTATCACATTGCAGATGAATACTGCCTTGTTTTTATAGAAATGTACTGGTAACTTACCCAGTGCACCCTGGCAGATATCTGTACGTGTTGCTCCTCCAATAATAAATTGTGGGTCAGAGACTATCTCCTGAAATTAAATAAGATGGAATCTTTATATATACAAAACACCAATGAATCTTTTTCTACAGTATTAGAGCAAACTTTATGTCCACATCTCATTTATGTGACTTTAAAGATGATCACATCATTCAGAATAGAACTGTTCACTTTTACCTACAAATTATTTTCATAGATGTATGAAACACATAATAAGGCTTTCATATTGTTCAGATAAGTAATATATACATTCATTGAGCTATAGAAGTACTTGATAGAGGTACGAAACATAACATAAACAGATTATTATTATTATTATTATTATCAGAGCAAGCACAGTAGACAAACTCATGGTCTTGAAAGGCAGAAAATCATCGATCAGCATGTCACTTTTTCATTTCTTAAGTTTTGGGTTTCTAATACTGTGACAGAAATGGACCCCATCCCTAAGTCAGGGTATGATTTAAATGAATGAAATTCGTATTGCTTCAAGTCTTTGATGGTAGCAGAGAGTGCTCTTCTCATCACCTGCAGGATTGCCTCCTTCTATAGGTCATATGAGGTTACATGTTTTGGGACCATATATAGGTATGCCTGTAAATTGTTTTTTACATGATTATAGACACTGGACCTGATTCCAAAAGAATTGCTCTTGGTCTAAGCAGCTTACTCTGGTGTAAGGCCTATCTATAAAGTAGGCTTAGACTGGGACCAGACTCCAAAGACTTCCCCTTTCTGTAAGTAACTTACCCCAGTCTAAGGCCTGTCTACATAGCAGGATTACATTGAAGTAAATCACTTACACTGACAGCAAGTCTTTTGGGATTGGGTCCTTATTTCACTCTTGAACTCATTGTTATAAGCATGTCAGGTGAATGGCTGAAGACGGTTATCAAACATAAATATGTTAAAGCTAATCCTTCAATAAAATGTTTTATTTAAATATCTAACAATTCATGTAGTGACATCTGAAGTGTGGAATAGTGGCCACCACATCTCCTATACTAGGGGCTACAACCTCTACATCTACACATATTTTATATCAAACTCCAAAAAAAAATGATATTGGACATGGGTACAGTTTTCGGAACTGCAGTGATCTTCACTCAAAAAAAAACTATTATTTTTGATGGCAAACAACATTTTTAATACAATGACACATGAATTCACCTACAGTGAATCCACCTTTGACTAGAAAAAATACTATTTCTTTACATCTCATACATTTAGTATTTATTTATGCAACATTTATCTTAAACCAGAGAATCGGTAAGCATTTCAGTTAATATTCTGCTATTTCAAACATTTTTAATAAACTTCAAGTAAGCTGTAGATGTACAGTATACAGTACACATGGGTCACGAGGTCTAACATTTTAATTATTTTTCTGCAGAATTACACAGAAAGATTTTACCTCTGTGCTGAACAGTACAGATTACAAAAATAAATAAATACAACTAAAATAACAGATGCCAAATCTACAATACATAGATAATAACAGGTTTAAAAAGCAAAAGAAAGAGAACAGCTTTAAGGCAAAGAAAACTGTCTGGTAAATGATGTTTCCTACTGGTGACTATGTCTTTAAATGTGTGTGTGTGTGTGTGTGTGTGTGTGTGTGTGTGTGTGTGTGTGTGTGTGTGTGTGTGTGTGAAAACTTCCTTATTTTTTACTTGCTAACAATTTTGTGCTGAAGATGAATACCTTGGGGCTATAGTTGCTGAATAAGAAAAAGCCAAGTTGTTTGCATTATCAGAGCTTAACTTCACAGATCTGAGTTCATAACTACTTTACCAAGAAGACTTGTAGGAATGAGTAGTCACACCTAGAAAGAATATCCAGAGTTTTTTTTTTTTTTTGCCTGACATGTTTATATCAATGAGTTCAATAGTGAAATTGCAACAGATAGTAAAGACAACCACAAGGACTTCTATAGTTATGTAATGAATCTCTGTGACAATACCCAGATTTGCTCTGAGCTTCTGCACAATAGTACCTCCTATACTGAGCCAACAGATATTGCAAATATACTGGCGGACAGATTCAGTGCTAACTTTACTCCCCCCCCACCCAAAGGACCAATCACAATACCAGTAGATTGCCAGGCACCCAGTATTACTGCTGCACAGGTTAAAACAGCACTGTCCAAGGCCAAGAATACAGCTTCTATGGGACCTGACAGTATCCCTGGCTGTGTTCTACATGAACTACAGAGTGAACTGGCACCTCACCTGTGTGCCCTGTTCAATCACAGCTTCACCTCAGGCTTTGTCCCTACCAAATGGCGCACTGCTGCAGTTATCCCCCTCCACAAAGGAGGAGCGACTATAGACCCCGGGAACTATCGCCCCATTAGCCTGATGAGTCTGATCTGCAAAGCTATGGAATGCATCATCATGGACCTAATAAACAAGGATATAGGGAATCTCCAAACTCTGGATACTACACAATTTGGTTTTGTGAAGGGTAGGTCATGCCTGCTCAACTTGATCAACTTCTTTTTGAGTTAGTCACCAGAGCTGTGGATGAAGGTAAGGTGGTTCATAACCTACCTTGATCTGGCCAAGGCCTTTAATACCATTCCCCACTCAGGAATCACAGAAAAACTTACTAAGCTAGGCACCAACCCCTATATCACTAGGTGGGTTGCAAACTGGCTCACAGATAGAACCCAGAGTGTGAAAGTAGCTGACTCCAAGTCAGACTGCTGACCAGTCATGAGTGGAGTCCCACAGGATTCGGTCCTGGGTCCTCTCCTGTTTGGTATCTACTTCTCTGAATTCCAGGCCAACACGAAGGGACTCTGGCTGACAAAGTTCACAGATGATTGCAAATTGGGAGCTATTATTAACTCCCCAAGTGATGTTGACATCCTACAGAAAGGCCACAATGAGACCAATGACTGGTGTTAGAACCATGGCCTTAAGCTCAATGCCAAAAAATGTGTCTTCATGCCCTTTGGGAAAAACCCAGTTCCCTTGAATTACCACATTGATGGTAGTCCACTGAACACAGAAGGCATTATAAGAGATCTGGGAACACAGGTTGACAGCAACCTCTCTTTTGACCACCACGTTGCCACTGTGGTCAGAAAGTCCTATGTGGCACACCTCATTACTAAGGGTTTTGCATACAGGATGAAAGAGGCCATTGCCTCCCTCTACTCTTCTCTCATTAGGCCAATCATCGAGTTCAATGCCCCATTTGACATGTACCTCACTAGACACCTGCAACAACTGGAGAGCCACAAAAGTACGTCACACAGAGGATCCTAGGCCTTAAACACTTGTCCTATATGGACAAACTCAAAAAACTCCAACTATTCTATGTCTCATATCGCCTACTTAGAGGCAAGCTCTGCTTGACTTACAAAGCCATGTCTGACCCAGCTCTGTTAGAAATGCTACATCTAAAGAAATCCCAATCCCTCCACACCACATGCTCCAGAGACCTCAACCTCATTACCACAATCAACAGAACATGCTGGAAGGACAGGTTCATAATCCAGAGACTGCCCATGCTATGGAATAGACTTCCCGTACATGTCAAGTGGAGCACCTCACTGGCCCTCTTCATGAGAAATCTTGATGAATGGATGGGAAATAGAAAATTCACCCCAGTGATCACTCCAGTGTCTCTACATGACAGAGGCACTAGGAACTAAGGCTGGGTGGCCCGATGCAAGGGTAATCCTATGGGCTAGGCTTGTAAAGGCTCCAGGGCCATTAGCCTAGTACACACCTATGTAATTATATACAGATCTTTAGCACCTGCCGCTATCTGTTAAGACATTGATAATACTCACTCTGGGATCTTGTAAGAAGTGCTACCACACATCTGGACTCTGGCACTAATAGTTACAGTTAAGTTCTGCAGATTTAATATTAGTTTTATCTTAGAGGGCATGATAACTATTTACATTTCCTTTCGTCTTTTCTAATTAGGAAGGATACACTGGACATTTTACTTGCAGACAGCATTAAAGAAGTGCATTCATTTCAACACTTTGCTAACACTTAGCTTGTTCAGCATTTCCATTGGGATATCATCTATTTCTATTGTCTTACCACCTCAAAACTGTTTAACTGGCATATAGACTTTGTCTCTCAAAGTGGACCTATTCCCACTAGAAGCCCCTGGTACTGCCTCCTTAAAAGATGGCATGCCCACTAAATTCAAGATTTCCCCAGAAGGTTCCTTGTACCTCCCAACAATTTTCCAGGTAGGTTTAGTGTTTATTCACCCTTGCTAAGAATTGGTGTTCTTCTAACCCTTCCCCATGAGTCACTGGATAGTTTGCCAGAACTTTTTTTAAGGGTCTGCCTGGGTTAACTAAACTCCTGGCATGCTTGGACTTTCCCTTCAGAGACTGCCATACTTGCTGTCTTCCTGGTCTGTTGTTTCCTGTCAGCCAGATCTGGAGTCCCCTGCCTAACAGCAATGTACAAAATGTCTTTCTTTACTGTGACAACTTGATGTTGTTGGGTCATCATAGTTAAGAGGCCTTTTCTGTGTTGCATGGTAGACAGTATTAGCACATGTGGACTGGCAAATCAGGGTAGTGGTTTCTAGTTTCAAAAATGGGTACAGAAGAATACATTCAGTTATAAAGGACCATAATTCTCAGCTTCCCTGGAAAGGTGTACTCCATGCCAGTGGAACAGAGACTTTGTCAGATAGCAGAGGCTCAGTTATTGGGGACGGGAGTGTGTAAATTCAACTGTATATGCTACATGTGTTGTTGCATGCCATTTTTGTCCATATACCTGCAGAGGGACAATTGTGTTGAGACTTAGGATAAAGTCATATATGTTCAGGGTAAACCTAGGACTTCATCAAAGGTGTGTCTTTTCTCTCATCTTGTTCATGAATTTCCTGGACAGGGTATCAAGGTGTTACCAAGGCTTAGACAGTATGTGGTTTTGGAATGTGAAGGTTGTATTTCTTTTGTTTTGCAGATTATGCCCTCCTGTTGGCCTCAAGGAACTGCAATGTCTGATGAGTACTATGATGGCTCACTGCTGACCAGAGACAGAACCAGCACTACGCGACCAAAGCAGTCACCTGAGCCACTGGCCAGGAGGCTGGCACAAACTTACATTCCTTCTTTAAGAATGCTGTCTGCATGCATTACATTCCTTCTTTAAGAACGCTGTCTGCATGCGTTACATTTCTTCTTTAAGGACACATGCAAAATGCATCCTTAGTAGTGTCTGTGTGTGTGTCTTTAGTATGACGCACACACATTTATAATGGAACAGAGCAGAGCATTCAATTCTTGCAAACAAGCAGCACACTGCATGGATTTTCCAGACAAACATTATGCTGTAGGTTAGTGGAGAACTAAGTAAACGTGTGTGTGTGTGTGCGTGTGTGTGTGTGTGTGTGAGAAATGCCCTAGTTAGGGGTGACAGGTTAGTTAATTTAACCAGGCTCAAGCTCAAACCCTGTACCTTAGTTACAGGAGACAAGAGCCTGAATCCTCTACACCAACTACCAGACAATTAGCCAAAGTGCATTTTCAAAGACTTGAGCTTCAGGGGAAGACAAGTTTACTGCTGCTCATGCTAAGTCTGTTTTCAATGTGCAACTGTTTTGTTTAGCAAATGGTCATTACTGTTTGTGCTACAGAATGTGAAAGTAGTTTTAGTACCGATACAGGTAGCATACTTGCTTTTGATGCAGATGTCTTTGGTCTGTACTCCCACACCATACAGGTGGATTGCTGATGCTGTTTTACTTAAAAGGTGGGGTGGGGTGCTGCAGTACTGACTGTGTCCTCCTTTGGATGAGATGTCTTGTAACTATGAACCTGTTACCAGTTTGCCATCCCTATGCAATATTAGCAGCTTGCCAATTTTTTTTAATGAAACATAGGCAATTTATTCTTCAAGGGGAGCAGGCACTGAATTTGTAGATAAAACACTGAAATATAAAAGTTGTTTGCCAGTAGGAATCTCTTCATTAATTACAGATCTCCTTATTGTGAAAATATTCTGATGACAGAGATTGTGCATATTGATTGATATTGGTGGATTGTAATGACAGAAGTCTGAGGGGCCTTTTATAAGTTCACAAGTTCATAGGTGTGTACTAGGCAAATGGCCCTGTAGCCTTTACAAGCCTAGCCCATAGAAGTGCCCTAGCATTGTGCCGCCCAATGTCAGTACCCAGTGCCTCTATCAAGTAGAGCCACTGTAGTGATCCCTGGGGTGAATTTTCTATTTCCCATCCACTCATCAAGATTTCTCTTGAAGAGGGCCAGTGAAGTGCTCTGCTTGACTGTATGGGAAGTCTATTCCAGAGCATGGGCGGTCTCTGGATTATGAACCTGTCCCTCCAGCATGTTCTGTTGATTGTGGTAATGAGGTTGAGGTCTCTGGAGCGTGTGGTGCGGAGGGATTGGGATTTCTTTAGATGTAGCATTTCTAACAGAGCTGGATCAGAAATGGCTTTGTAAGTCAAGCAGAGATCGCCTCTTTGTAGATGATATGAGACAGAGAATAGCTGGAGTTTTTTTAGTCTGTCCATGTAGGATATGTGTTTCAGGCCTAGGATCATCCTCGTAAGGTACTTTTGTGGCCTTTCCAGCTGTTGCAGGTGTCTAGTGAGGTACATACCAATTGAGGCATTATACTCTAAGATTGGTCTAATGAGGGAAGAGTAGAGAGAAATGATGACCTCTTTCTTCCTGGTTGCAAAACCCTTGGTAATGAGATGTGCCACATAGAAGGACTTTCTGACCACAGTGGCAATCTGGTGGTCAAAGGAGAGGTTGCTGTCAACCTGTGTCCTCAGATTTCTTATAACTCTTTCAGTGTTCAGTGGGCTTCCATCAATGTGGTAATAAGTGGGAACTGAGTTTTTCCCAAAGGGGATGACGATGCATTTTTTTGTATTTGTTTTTAGTGTCTGCCGCAATTCTGCCTTCATAACTGGCTTTAGAGGTTTTGATGAGAGAGCTCAACTTTTTGTTGAGGATAATAAGGGGAATTTTTCCAGTCTTGGGACATCACCTTTTTCTGCAACAGTTTCTTCCTTCTGTTGTAGAATTTATTAATGGCAGGGGACCACCATATTGGCTTTCTTTTTTGGAGGAGAGTGTCTTGGTTCTGTTGGTTATAGCTAGTTCCATGCATTTATGTAGATGTTTGTACAGTGCATTGGTGTATGATTCGGTAGTCATGCATCTATTTTCTATTGGCATGGATGCCGTGAAGTTAGCCACCTCTGTTTTTAGGAGTCCAAAGTCAGCTTTGGAGAAGTTTTTCATAGTGGATACCTTTGTGGGGGGTATGGGTGAGATGTGGATTTCCATGGTGATTAGTTTGTGGTTGGATCTAACCAGGGAGGAATTGACTACTGGTGTAGAGCAACGGTTGCCCATATTAGTAATAACCAGGTCAAGGATAGTGCTTCCTCTAGTTGGTGTCAGAATCAGCTTGTCCAGGGCATTGGAATTGATGAATTCCAGGAAGTGTTGAGCCAGTGCATTGGTGCATGAGTAGTTTTCCCAGTTGATGGAGGGGTAGTTGAAGTCACCTAATATGAGTGTTGGGTTGGATCTTAACAGTTTTCAGGATGCTTAGAAATGTGAAGTGAGAGTCTTGGGACATGGTTGGGTACCTATAGCAGGCTACAAACCTGAATCATCATCTTATCCAATGTTAGTTGTACCTGGAGTATCTCAGATGCATTATGCTGCGCTACTAGTCTGGAGGTGTGCATATCCTTTATGAATATGGAGACATCACCACATTTGTAGCTTTGGACCATGTCCTGGGGCCGAAAGGTGTGGAATGAGTTATAGCCTGGTAGTGCAGGGGTGCTTTCTGCTGCTTTAAACCCGGTCTCCATTACAGCACAAATGTTGATGTTCTCCATTTTGACGAGTGCTTCGAGTGAGTGCATCTTGAGATTTAGACTTCTAGCATTGAGTAGTATGACCCTCAGATTGCATTTGTTTATAGCTGCTATGGTGGTAATTTGGTCTTTGGAACACCACCTAAAAAGGCACAATAGGGGTGGCAAGAGCCTTAGCCAGTTCCTGAAAACCCAGTGGTGACAAATGCAGGCCATCTCTGGCAAAGCATTGAGGTCTGTCAATCATGTCATCCCAAGCAGACAGATACTGGATCCCCTTTGACTTCAACAATTGGCTAAGTTTCTGGTGTCATTCTATCATTTTCTGTTTGTACTGCAGTATCATTCAGGGAGATGGTAGGATGCTGCTCAGGGCTAGGGTCATACCTGCCTGGGCCACATAATCCGAGAACTCCACCATGTCTCTTTTCATGTAGTCCAGGGAGGTGCATCTCAGGTCATTCACACCCACACGACCAATGACAGAGTCATACTTGTACTTGTTGTGGAGTGACCTGAGTTGTGTGTTATGTGTCAGATTCTGGCACCTGATAGACAGCTGACTTATGGTTGAAATGTTCTGAAATGGGCAGTTTTGTCATTATTGGCCTATATGTTTTGCTTCATTGCTTACTAGAAAAACATTCAAAACTACAAATCTAAAACACACAAGTGGTGTTGTATTACACAAACAATATATATTAATACAATCAAGAAGATGAAACAATGAACACATGCATGCTCCTAAATGTGTGCAGAGGGCCTGTGGTTTGAAAACATACCAAAGGTAAACTTAACCTGCCACTGGCCAGATGCATTTTTTTTAATGTGGGTTTCAATGCCATTTTAAAGAAAGTGGGTTTCAAGGGCAGAGACGTTTACTGTTAATGCCAAGTCTGTTTTTATTGTGACTGTATTGTTTTGTTTAGCAAATGTCTAATGGTGCTTGTGCTATAAAATTTGAAATAAAAATTTTAAATTAATTCCAAATGTATGTAATTATTGTAGAAGTAAAGAAAAAAATAGTATGCACACTAAAAATTTCAAACAGTGTTTATGGTAACGGGGGAGAAATAGCCAAGTAATGGGACACTGGAATGGTTATTGGGGGGGGGTCCTGATCCAGTATCTTGCCTAGGGCCTTATTTGACCATGATCTGGTTCTGCTACGGACTCTGAAGTGGATGGTATGAAAATCAACACCTAAAAATAAGAGTTGATTATTCCCTGCAGATGAAAGAGGGCCTGCTGTTTTAAGTGAGGTAGAAGTATCTTACTGCCTTGTTCATAACAGAAGGTAGAGGGGGTCTGGAAATTGACCAGTAGATGGTAGGGGGGTAGCAGCAGCACTGTTGGTACATACCATAATGTGGAGGTGAAGTGAGAATCGAGTCACAGAGCAAAGGCTCTTGATTTACAAGCTAATTATAGGTTCCCATCACCTCATCCTTGGCCACAAACTCTGGGTGGTGGGCAATAGATCATGGTGAAAAATGGTGGAAATGAAACACCTATGAATGGCAGTGGAACTTAATCTCCATGACAGGGTGAGGAGCTTGATAATCTGGGAAATTTTTGGAGTAGAGTCTTTGATCCCCATGGTTGACAGGAGGTATTTAAAGTGGTTTGGTCATCTAGTGAATAAACCCCCTAGGGAACCTCATGTAGGAAGTGTATGAGGCATGGCCCAGTAGGGGGAGGCCTTGGGCATACCCAGGATACACTGGAGAGATAATATCACTTAGCTGGTCTGCGAATGCATGAGAATCCCACAGGATGAGATAAGGATTTTTACTGAAGATAGGGAAGTCCAACCTGTCTTGGTCAGATGGATGTTTGTATGGATGGATGCAGTGAGGAGTCAGGTATTTATGACTGGAGTCAAAAGTTATGGAATATGAAATGTAAACTGAACTGGACTTTCCATAGAGCTCCTATGATTTGTTTCTAGGAGCCACATAATTCATAACTGCTATTCATATTCACTACACCTGTGGTAATTGTGTGAAAACAAGATCCTATGTGACCATACAACACAGCTGACATGTCACATTCTGTATGTAGTTGAAGTGGATTCCACAGTTCTGATCAATTGCTATTGCAAGCAGGCCTAGTGGCATCTTATGATTAGCTGCATATAATAACTCTGTAACAGAACTGAAAAAAGGTGCATTAACAGTCCAGTCTCCTGAATAATTATGTGACTGCATCTGCATAGCATAATACAGAAAGATGCCCATACGTACAAAAACAGCAATCCACAATGTCATGCGAATGTGAATACAATGTAAAAAGGCACCGTTATTTCTTTTTGACAGAAACAGTACACTTTTCTTCCAAATTCAGACTGTACCCAAACAGATGATCTACGGACCAAGAATTATTTTAGGTATTGTGCAGAACTTTTATTATTTCATTTATTCTGTTGTATTTTCAGTTTCTTAACTGGCATAGAGCACTGATATCATGGACCAATTCTGGGTTCAGGCTAGGTGAATTCGAACAGAAACAAATATTATTACTACTTTTATTATTGTTGACCAGTAAATTACAACACGAAAGTCAGAATAAGCTTTTATAAAGTGGATATTCTTGGAGAAGTGTTCATGTAAAAAAAAAAAAAAAAAAGTGCAAGATAAAGAGCAGAAGAAATACAGAGATTCTGACAAACAGCAATAGGAAGAGAGTGCTATGTACTGTTTATACAAAGAAAGTGTCTTGTCTGAAGGGGCAGGTGCCAGAAATGTTATATGACAGTGAAGTAAGGTATGTGGTGATGGGTATGAGAGGCGAATTGCCTTTCAGGTGACATAGGTCATTTCAAGCCAGTTACAAACTGCATCTTTGAAAAGGAATTGCTTAATAACTTGCTGAAGTGATTTGTAAGAAGAGTTCTCTTTTATGTAGGTGGGAAGGGATTCCCAGATACATGTTCCTTAAGATGGAGAAACTGTGGTTGATGCAATACAGTTTGGTGTCTTCAGGGACGTAATGCTAGGAGGTATGAATCTCAGGTGATATTGTCAATTTTGAAGATACAGCTGGCTGGCAAAAATGGAAGGAAAGGATTCTAGATAATAGAGTTTAAAAAACAAGAAGGCTAATAACAGTTTCATCCTTGCACTAACTGTTAATAATTTAGAAGAGAAAAAAAAAAAAAGCCAAAAAGGTGGGAAAGTGAAAACATCAGATTCACTAACAAAAATTGGTAATGGTTTGCTGACCTGATAAATGAAAAAGGAAAAAAATACTAAAGTATAGTTGAGTAACTATTTATTTTATTGTCAAATTTTCAGCAGGGGAGTATGAAAATCATTTATTACAACAAAAGGGCATTCATATCAGAGTATAAAACAAAAAATACAGTAAATAAGGTGAAGGACCAGATGAGAAGGCAAAAAATGTGGAAAAAGCATAAATAATGTTGCAAGTATAGAAAACTTCTGGAAAAACCTCATGTTGATCAGGAAAGACTACAGGAATGGTTAAGGAGAGGCAAATTCAAACCAAGAGATGAAAGGTTAATACTGGCAGCCCAAGATAGTGGGCTATGTACACGTTTGTTTACAAAGTCCATTGAACATGTGGGAGAAACAGACAAATGTAGGTTTTATAAAACCGAATTTGAAACAGTTGCACACCTTGTTGCTGGTTGGGACATAGTAATGGCAGAAGGAGTGCTTATTGAAAGGCATAATAATGTGGCAAGACTGCTGTACTGGGGATTGCGCAAACATTATGGTACTGAAGTGGCTGAAAAACACTGGAAACATGAGCTACAAAGCATCATGGAAAATGATGAAGTTTATATCACATGGGATCACCCATTACCAAGATAGGTGCTAGAAAACCAGATATAGTAGTCCAAGAAAAGAAGACAAGAGTAGCACTGATCATTGAAATTGCCACACCCAGTGACTACAGTGTATTGCATACAGAAAGACACAAAGTCCTAAAATATTAGGATCTGCAGGCAGAAATGAGAGCAATGTGGAAGAAAGATACCCAGACAGTTTTAATAGCAGTAGGAGCAATGGGTCTTATAAAAAAGAATCTACAATCATACTTAAATATGTTACCATTCCATGTAACTCCATACAAATTGCAGAGGGCGTCATTATTGGGCACATTGAGGGTGCTGCGAAGAGCACTTTTGACTGACATCAAAGACTGAAATAATACTAATTTCATGAACTTTACATACTTTGACTTAGGAATGGGGTCCATTCCCATCATGGTATTAGAAACCCAAAAGATTTGGAGAAATTAAAAAAAGAGTATGCATACCTCCTCAGTAAGCTTCAACACTGACATCAATTTCACACTAATCCATCTTTAAAAAGACAAAAGTCTGCTATAACTTATTACTTAATAGAATCACAAGATTTCATTGGCAAATGTACAACATACTGACCTTTGTAAACCTTGAATTCCATAATTTATATTGATCTTTTCCACATCCACATTATGTCTGAGGGAAAATTAATAAATGATGTGCTCTGATTGTAAAGGAAAGCTTATTCCTTAATCTTGAGAAGTGTTTTATAACATTATTGTTCTCTCATTTTTTTGTTGCTGATATTTATTTAATGACATGTTCCCTAATCTGATGTTAGCTCCCTCAGTAGCGTGTTCCATGCACAGACTTCCAAACAGAACCACACTGGACACGAAGCCATACTTCTCAACTTCTTAGGAGTAAGAAATCTGGACAAAGCCATGAAAAAAGTGGTACAAATAGGGGCAATTTTAAATATTGTTCTTACAAACTTAGAAAGTTGATTTCAATTTTAACTTTAGCATTTTTTGCATTAGCATGAATTTTCTGAATGGTGTGAAGTCTAAAACTCAAATGTCTGTCATTATTTTCTAACTTCAATCTTTAATGATTTGTCACTAATTTGCGAGAAAGCTACAATTTTATGAAAAACAGACCAAAAATATAAAGCGAAAATCTCTAGTCGAGAGGTATGACGTGAACGTACAGGCCAGGCAAAGGTCATGTGGAAGTAGCATATAAAAAAGCAATACAACACCAAATACCTTGAAGTCTTTCTGAATAGTTCAGGTTTTTCCAACCACTTGATTCTGTTAGTAAGGCAACACTGTACCTTTTTAAGTTACTTCAGGTGGCTTACTTGAGGGCTACAGAATTTAGCATCTACTCACTAATGGGTTGGATCACAGAGGCACAAAGTCTGTGGATTATATTCATATTTATGACATAGAATTATCTACAAAATTCTATCTAGCTAGACTGGCAGCCTTCACATATCTTCACACATGGATATGATTAAATATGAATATTAGAAGAATAGAAGTAAAGAATGTGTTAAAAGAATAAAAAAATGTTATTTTATGTTATATGGGTTATATGGAATGAAAGAATAAATTAAATTACGTTTAATGGTAAATGGCTTTTAGTAACAATATTAAGTAAAATCAAATGGTTATGGAAAAAGGAGTGGGGAGGGTCTAACAGGGATGTAAATTTAGCATGATTGGAAAGGAAATTATGAACATGTGCAAACAGATGTGTATATAAATTTGCATGTATGTAAATATTTAAAGGAGTTCTTTTTGTATATAAATAACAGTTATTTTGTATATAAATAAAGGACCTCTACTCATTTCAGTAGATGTTGGGGGATCTTTTACGTTCATCTGAGCTACCACGAATTCAAGTAGATGAGACCCTGGTTTAACTTCTTATCCGAAGGATGACACACTCAGGAGTGCAACACCCTCCCGTTATGCTACACTGCAATGTCAACAGTCCATCTACCTGGTGTGAGAATGGAATCCACAGCCATCTGCATCAAAGATGAGTGTGCTACCTGTTGGGTCACTTATATTTTCTCAGAAAAAAAATGGATGCTTTAGAGACATAACAGTCACTAATATAACATTTATGGCTAATTAAAGTATGAGGCTTTATAGAAGGTGCACTAAATATGTTTGAAAATGTAAACTGCAGCAATTGTTTGTGTAGAACCTTAGTAGGCACAATCTAGGAGATTGGTGGTGTGGGGCACAATATTTTCATCTAATTGAAGTAGCCATTCCGGAGTTTCAGTGACTCATCAAAAACAGTTCACTCATGACAAAGAAACAGTTTGTTCAGCCGTTCTTAACAAACACTAATTGTTGACATTTTGATTGAGCAATTCAGTGTCAATTTTAGTCATTACCTTCATGCTTTCAAGTTATATGGAGCCTAAAGTTTGTGTCAATATTACTTAAGAAAGGACATCTTGTATTAGGCAGACAAGATCATGGATGAATCCATGTAGCTGCAAAACAAGTTTTTATGCTCGCACCAATAACTGACCTAATCTAGAGAATTTTTTTCTACTGTTCTGTACTGCAAAAATATCGGACAGGAGCAGCATGCAGTCAGACTACTGGTATAGCTACAGTTGCTTTCTTTACAGATTTAATTCAGTTAAAGTTAGCAATGAATGCCATCAGCTTCATAAGGGCAGTCATGTCCTTTTTTTGCATAAACTCTGTTAGTAGAATGCAATGTCCAGCAGGAAGGGTATGGGAGTTAGGTCCTTCTGCTTGCTCCACCTGGTGAAAGTTAGGTATCACATTACTGGACTATGAGGTGTGCCTTTGGTCTATTAAGCAATGCTTTGCACTGCAATTGGGAAAATGTTTCAGAGCATTCACCCATAGGAAGTATTGTAGAACCTGCTTTGGTAGTGTACCATCAACGTGGGTAGTATTAGGTGAGGAATTAGCTAAATCATTCATACATTATTTTTCATCTTTTGATTCTCAGCCTAGTCTGAGTTGATATATGCAAGAGTCGTACAAAATAGTATTTTCTGAAAAGGGTGGTTGCTCCCACACCAAGGGTCTGCTATGAGGTGCTAAGCTTCTGCTGTGCGTGCCTTGCTGAACAGGAGCAAAGGAGCGAGCTGGGGTTGCAGATGTTGTGAGCATAAGTCCTATAACTCTGGTAAAGATACTAGAACCATTCTTAGATACAAAGATAAACAGAAGCAGGGTTATCATACTAAAACTGGATGATAATGCATAATGACAGCAAGACTCTGAAAACATGGTTCTTTGCAAGTACGAAAGTACTGTTTTCCTCTGTTTCTATTTAGTATTTATGGGCTCAGTTCTGTCTATTCCATGCCACAAACAGCATAATCTTTAGAGCTGCAGTTGATAAATTTTCATAATATGAGGATCTGTAGTACGCCCATACACTATAAACACATAAAAAGGCACATGCTTGGCTCATTAAAACTGGATAAGTGCCTGTATAAACAACAGTGCCTCAATATCTGTGGCCCAGGTTCGACAACACTGAGCTGTTCCTTTTTCTCTTCCAACCCTTAACAGCATATTCAGTTTTCATACTCCACTTTGCTGGATCTTGTAGGCACTTTTCTGACATTATTACAACTTGAATTTAGGCCACATTGGTGCAGCGGTTGGTATTGTCATCTCACAGCAAGAGGTTCTCCGGTTCAATTCTCGGCTGGAATGCCTTCTGTACAGAGTCTGCATCTCCTCCCCATGGTCGAGTGAACTTCAAAGACATGCAGGTAGGTGCATGAGTGTGTGTGTCCCTTCTGTGAAAGTTGGGCGCTGGGCTGGCAATGTGGAACAGTAAAATTCCACTGCCAATCATGACCGGACTGGTAATCCACTGTGGTGACCCCTAACCGGGATAAAAAACGAAGAATAAACAAGTAAATCCAAAACAACTCGCACACAAAGCTGGAATCAGTGATAATACATCAGCAAACAGGTTTTGTGTTAAATAAAAACTGTTTGCTGACGTATTACCACTGGTTCCTAACCGGGATAAGCTGAAAGACAACAACAACATTACAACTTGAATTTCATACTAGTTATGAACTGTTTAATACAACTAATTGGCATAATTATTATAAATGATTTACAGTGCCAATACATCACCATCACAATAAATCAGCCATTAACTAATCACAAATAATAAGTGACAACTGTGGTGCAGCACAATGCAAGCACTGTGGAGCAACAATGGTCAGGTGAATGTTCCGCAGAATATGGTACTATTCATCAGGCAGCCTTAGTGTCTAAATGAAGACCAAAGCTGCTCATCTCCAGGCAGAAATTATCAAAATACAGGAGTCACAGGTGAGACATTTACAGCCTTCTATATTACCAAACATGCAGCAAGCCTTCAGTGCACATGAAGCTTGTGTACCTAGTGAGAAGCTATTACGCTGCCTCTGAGCCTGTACTGCTGTTCCAAGGGCACCAGTTTATAGGTCTCAGGTAACATCCTCCTCTAGTATGTCCCCTTCCCCAGGTGTTTACAGTAAATATATATTACCCATGAAAATGTAACTACTTGTTTAACTATTTCAGCTCACTGAGCAGGTACTCTGTCATGGTACTCATGCATTCGCTATTGCCAGCTCTCCTGTATTATACTGTGTCATGCACAGATAACTCTTATAATTCGGCCTTTATATAAGGTCTTTGACACAGTAATTTGTCACAGGAAACAAATGCACATTGGTGTGAAAAATAAGACCTTTCAGAGATCAATGCCTATCACTGTTGCCATTCTGTTGTTTAGTCCCTGTTTCCATATAACACACTACTGCTTACTCAACTCTCAGGAGATTCAGCATACTTAAGAGCCTAGCATTTGGTAGGCAAGCTTTGCAAATATCTAAACAGGTTACACTAACCACTGCTAGACAGTTCTCTGACTGCATTACTCCTGTATCACTTTAATATTTTTAATGGTGTTGTGACTCCAGTGCACTGGCCCAGCAATCAAGGAGCCTCAAACCTCACCACTAACACCAGTGAGGGGCATCCATATAGGGAAAGGATAATAAATACACACACAGTAAAGTACAATTACCCTTAAGAGCACATGGAGAACACAGTCAGTCTGGGGCTGGTTTCGCCCTTTCTCTCCAGGTCCCTAATAAGGCTCCCCACTGGCACAGCTATAGGGTTCAGATCTCAGCCTAGTGGGAAAGCTAAAACCTCCAGCACCCTCACTGTCCAACCAGTGCCTCATGTCCCTGCCCAAGCAGCTGACACATACACACTTTGAGATAAGAGTTACATACAACCACACAGACACTCCTGGGGAAGGCTGACACAGGTTCTCCAGCTGTGCCCCTTTTCTGCCCAGTCTAAAAGGTAGGAATCACTGCCACCACCCAGCTAATATTTATCAGCTACTCAAGGGCCCTTAAAGGGTGCCAATTACTACAGTGCAATATTATTACCCAAATAGTAAGTGAAAAAATTATATGGCTCTTAATTATATGGCTCTTATTGCTTGGTGTGATTGAATTTTAGCAGAATCCAGCCAGCAAGACTGAGTGTCTTAAGAACACTTCAAATCCAAGTCTGGTTATATTTGCATTCACAGTCTGTTGCATAAAGAAACTTGCAGAATATACACTGATGGGAGAATATACTTTGCAGCATCAACTTTAGAGAGCAGTAACAAATAACTTTTTATAATAAACCAAACGGAACAACGTTGCAGCTTAAAGTACTGTTCCAACTTTACTTCTCATATAGTACAGATGATGTGAGAGATATAACATTTACCTTAGGACAAATGAGTCCCTACCATACCTCTAACATAACTGGATTTATACAGCTCTTTATATACACTTTTAGTCATGCATAAACATATACATTTCCTCTTGATATTCTATTTTGGAGAATTGCTCATCCTGTAGAAACAATACTAAGCTTCCTTGTTTAACAATGTCTTGTAAGAGACCAGCTTTTCTGACAGTGTGAACATCCTGTATTCTGTTTGGATCTTTGTATAAGAACATCTGTTCTTTTGCCAATGCTGATTTGAGGAAACACATTGTTCTGACAGTGTGAACATCCTGTATTCTATTTGGATCTTTGTATAAGAACATCTGTTCTTGTGCCAATGCTGATAAACATGTCCTGTTTTCCATGCAGAAAAACATATTTTTGAGGAAACACATTGCCACAGTGTCATTGTCCATTCTTTAAAAGCAGATTTTGCATTTTTGCTCTTGCATACATCCTGTTTTTAAGTCTGTAAGGAAAAAATGTCCATTCAGCAGGTTCCTTATTTTCCAAGCCATTGTCATTTAGTATGACTGCTGATCACATATTACTAAACTCTGTTTCTGCATTTAAGCAAGCTTTTTCTTTCAGCATATCTACAACAGAATTAATTTCAGCCTTATATTCATAATATCTAACAATTCCCTCTGTTTTTAAACATACTCAAAACATTTTATATAGAAAACACATTAAGAAACAAACCTATAGTCTTCTTTTGATACAAGTCAAAATGCAATTTTACAAAGCTAATACAATGATATTAAGTATTACTACAAAAACTGAATGTATTTAAAACTTTTTCTTTTGCAGACCATTCTCTGAAAATATTTTATCAATTATGAGCTGCGTCTGCTTTAGTTTAATTTGATTAATTTATTCTTTTGCAATTATAGAATTTAATTTATGACTTAGAACTGTTTCATTAACTCTTTGCAACTGTTGAATTAACTATAAGAGACAATAACCATGTGCTACTGCAAGCATTTATACACTGCTGAAAATATACAGTTTCAATGTAATTTTAACCATAACATTGTGGTCATGTCTTTGAACTGCCCATTAACATCTTGGTAAAGTACTGAACTGGGCTTAGATAATAAATATTTGAAAGCAATTATTTTACTGGGGTAAAACCAGTGATATTACAACTTGACAAATTAGTTTTGAACTTATTACAATGTATCCTGATCAGTATGTATTTACACAGACTGTTTGCTATTTATGCATTTTAATCTAGTAGGTACCCTGGACCCATTGTTTTCTTTAAATATGTTTTTTTCACACATATTCATTACTAGACATTAATTTCATTTGTACTGAATTTTTCTGCATTTGTACATACAAAGACTGTAAAGTACATTTAGTCTAATCTTACAGATTTAATAACATTAATATTAAGCAAAATCTTGGAAAATGTTTGTCTCTTTAGAAATATCTAGTGGAATTGCCACCAAAGGCATATGTCCTGTTATTTTAAACTACATACTTAACAATTAAAAATATTCATGCTTTTTTATACCAACAGTGTTTTGCCAAAAACATATTAAAAATAGTGACCAATCTTGTTCAGTTTCTTTACATGTCTTTACTCTCTCTTGTATAGCTGTAATCGATTTTAAGCCATCTCTTGTTTTTTAAACCATCTCTTGTATAGCTTTATAGTGTAACAGGTTGTAAATACAGTTATTAACAACTTGTAAAATATCTTATCCTGTTAGGTTTAATCCAGTTTACCAGTATTTTTAATACACTAATACCTGTTTTTTTCCTCTTCCTAAAAGAGTGTTGTCAAGAAGGAATGAGATTTTTTTTCCTGTAGCTTTATTTTAGACCCTTATTATTTATTATTTCTGTAGCTTTATTTCAGACCCTTGTTGTTTATTTTTTCTGTAGCTTTATTTCAGACCCTTGTTGTTTATTTTTTCTGTAGCTATATTTCAGACCATTGTTGTTTATTTTTTTGTGTAGCTTTATTTCAGACCCTTGTTGTTTTATTTTTTTCCTGTAGCTTTATTTCAGACCCTTGTGCAGTACTACTTATACAGTCAGTGTAAAACTGAGAAAGTACCCCTCCCCCTGTAGTACTGCAGCACTATTTACCTGCTTTATGCTGTGAGAATAGAATGTATGTAAGCCCAACACTTTGTCTATGCATTTACTTTATTATGTTACTAATAAACTATGGACTTTTGTCTGATTTGATAATTTTTTATAAAGCTTTTGCTGTTCACTACCACTAGTAGGCATTTACACCCTCCTGCACAATTGTTTTGAACTGTATGTATACTATAGCCCATTTGCTGGCTGTACTTGATGCAACTGAGGTTTTTTCTTCTCTTTTAACATTTACTTGCAAACAGATTATCCGTGACATCTATGCACAATTGTGACTTTATTATAATTAGCAAATAGTGTTGTCTGTAAACATTTTAACAATTATGTTTTAACAACAATGATGCTTTAGAAAAACTCAAGCTACTTATCTGGCAATCAGTCTTGTTGTTTATCTTATCTTTCCAGCATTTCCTGTAACTATTCATCTAGTCTAGGAAGGTCAGAGCTCACATTTCATACTCTGTAAACTATAATTAATTCTTTTAGCATTTTTCCTTTACTGTGATTGTGATTTGCATAACTATGCATTTATACTACATAAATAGACACTATTTTACAATTAGCTTAAATGGATTTCAGTATTATTTATTTAACTATTTAACTGTCCTGCCATTAATTTTACAAAAACTGTTTGCCAAATACCATCTGTGATTTTCTATTTAAATTTTAGAACTTTAACTGTTTGGTGTTACAATGCAATTATAAACAAATTGTAAAAAAAACAAAATAGATATTAGCTTAATTAATACATGTTTATATTTACATTATTTATATTTGCTGTTGTCTGCCTTTTGCTTTTGTGCATTGTAAACAAATGTACTCTAGATGAAAAAAACATACATGCATGTCTGTCTTGTATTTGTACATCTTTATACAAGCATGTCAGTCTTGTGACTTTAAATTTTTACTCATCTATTTTTATTTAATTTTATACACTAGAACAGTTTTGTTTACCTTTTGACTATGCTAATGAATGGCAGCCATATGCTCTACTTTACTGTAGTACTGATAAATGTCTTGCTTTAACTGAATGAAAGTAAAACATTTGAGAATGATTTGTCCCTACCATCCTACCATGTATGCTTAACCATTTTCAAAACATAAACATATTATAAAATATATTTCTTTTGCACAGATTAACTGTGTATGTAGGAAGTTCCCAGTCTCTGTCAGTTCAGATAATTTATTTCCTTTATCCTGCAACTGCTGTTGAATTTCCTGTAATGTTGCATGGTCTTTCTGACATTCTTTAGTAAGCTGTTCTGCTGAATTTGAAACTCGTATGCCCTTTTGAAAAGATGTATGTATAACTTGTCTAAGCTTCCTGAACTCATTGTGTCTGTCTTTTAGAAGTTTACTACATTCCTTTGTAACAAAATGTACTAGGGGTTTTATCCATACCTCTCAAGTGTACCTCATTACGAGGAACATACCTCATTTGGGGTCTTAAAAAGTTCATGTTCCTCGAAATTCCTCAAAGTTCCACGTTAAAAGAGTCTTTGACACATTCAGTGTTAGGATTTTTTCAGTGAAATCCATAGTAAATAGAAATTAATCATATTAATTCATTAAAGGATCTTACTGAAAAGAAAAAAAAACAGCACATTTTAACCATTCTATGACCTTCCTAGTCGAAGTTGTTAGTAAGCCATTAGTATGTGTTCCACATTTTGCCCATTTGTTCCACATTATGAAGGTGAGTGTTCCTCATTTTGGAGATGGAAGGTTGAGAGCTATGGTTTTATCAGTAAATGATTTGACTCACATGTGGTGACAGGACATAACTGTTCAACATCTGAATATAATAGAAACATTTTACCCTTAGTTAATTCTTTATCATGAACAGATCTGTCTTTACAGTCTATTTTTTAGCAATATGATGCAATATTATTTTATGGCATAATACACAAAATGCAGTTTTTGTTGAAGCACACAATAAACATTTGTCATATTCCACATGGTTTTCTTTGAGATACCAGTCAAATATTGTAATACATTTGCATAATGCCTTACTATCAACCTGCCCTAATAAGGTTTTACATTTACTAATGTGCTGTCTATACCAACATAGCAATTTACTAAAGTTTGGTTTACTCCTGCATGAATTATAAATAATATCCATACTGTCTAATATACAAACTGTCTAAGAATATACAAACTATCTAAGAATATACAAACTATGTAAGAATATACACATACGTACAAATGTTAGTTACTGCAATTTGACTGAAGTGACCCTCTTCAGGGCTTACCATCACTCCCCCTGTGTTTGAATTGCAGATTGTAGGTTCAAATGCAGGCTTGCTTGCCATTGAAAAATTATATTGATCTTATTGCTTGCTTGCTGCTTGCTGTGGGATCCATGGTCATTTAGTATGACTGCTGATCACATATTACTAAACTATGTTTCTGCATTTAAGCAAGCTTTTTCTTTCAACATATTTACAACAGAATTAATTTCAGCCTTATATTCATAATATCTAACAGTAAGTGTGACCTAACAGTCAAGACTTATTTGGAGTGACATGGTACAGCATCAATATATACATGCAATGTACTCTTAGAGCTTAAATTAACTCTACATAAAACAGCCACAGTTGAAAGGTTTAAAAATATGTAATAATAAATAATAAAAACACAAGACAATACTTCTTACTACACAGTGCTAGTCAGGAGTTCAGAGATCACAGAGAAATACTTAAAATAATACAGTAGCAAAAGTTCTGACATCACACAAAACAAACTAGTTTAATCTTGCTATTTTCCAGCTATATCTAAGAGAAAACACAATTCTAAATAACTTACATATACAGCAAAGCAGTGCTGGTGATGTTGGATGTTCTCAAGACAAAATGCTCAGAGATCTCTGATTCTCTCTCTTTAAATTGATAACACAGAGCTGCTTCACGTGACATCATTCTTCACACTTCACTGGTGTTCCCAGGCTAACAGAAACTACATTTACGTTCTTTACACCTGGTCAAAAGCCAGAGCAATAAAGGACATTTATACATGTAAATTCTAGCCATTAACTCTGGTCTTAAAACAATAGGCAGGATGCCTCCCTCTAGACATATTGGCTCCGAATTTTAACATCAAAGACAGTTATGAAATGCTTGACTTAGCTTTTTTAGAGCAGAGTGCACTGTTGCTACATTTTTGCAGT
This sequence comes from Protopterus annectens, assembly GCF_019279795.1. Lineage (NCBI taxonomy): Eukaryota > Metazoa > Chordata > Ceratodontiformes > Protopteridae > Protopterus > Protopterus annectens. Next base: position 724,094,475 of record NC_056727.1, on the reverse strand, counting down.
TCAATATCCAATGCAGTCTTTTCAAATTTAAGAGAACAACCCTGTGGCTTACATTAATATTTACAGATGACAGAATTATCTACAGAATTCTATCTGGCTAGGCTGGCAGCCTTCACCTATCTTCACCCCCCCCCCCACCCGGAGAAATCAAGCTAGTTTTTCAAGTGACCCTTGAGAAACATTGCTTGACAGGGTTTGGACTATTTGAGTATACCTTACTCCATTCCCTGTCTTGACAGCCCATCTGTGTTGGCATTGCTAATCCCACTGCAGTGCTGCACTGACATAGCATATGCTTGCAACCCTAGGCTCCATCTTAGCAACTTTGGCATTTTGCTGGCTGGCTTTGTTTAACCATGTTAGGGTGCTGTGATCTGTCACTACAATGAATTTTCTTCCATACAGATAAGGCTGAATTTTCTGCAGTACTCACACTATTGCTAGACATTCATTTTCTACAGCTGCATAGAATTCCTCCCTGGGTTGGAGCCTATGACTGAGATAAACCACTGGATGCTCTTCGCCCTCTGAAGAAATGTGGCTAAGTACAGCTCCCACCCGATGGTTCAAAGCATCCACCTGCACAACAAATTATTTGTTGTAATCTGGACTGGCTAACACAGGGGGTCCTCCCAAAGCTTCCTTAAGCTCCTGGAATGCCTGCTCACATGCTGGGGTCCACACTGCCTTATCTAGCCTGTTCTTTCTTGTCAGGCCTGTGAGGGGAGCAGCTATGGTACTATAACCAGGGACAAACTTTCTGTAGTACCCTGCTGTCCCTAAGAATGCCCTCACCTGCTTTTTAGTAAGAGGTGCAGGCCATGCCTAAATGGCTTCTACTTTGGCAGGTTCTGGCCTGATCTTACCACTCCTCACTCTATGTCCCAGGTAGGAGACCTCTGCCATACCCACCTGACATTTGGTCAGCTTAATGGTCAATCCTGCCCTCTGTAGTCTGCCCAGCACCTCTCTGAAATGTTGCAGGTGCTCTTTCCAGGAATGGCTGTAGATAGCAATATCATCTAGGTAACCAAGGGCAAACCCTCCTGCTCCTGCTAGGATATGATCTACCAGCCTCTGGAAAGTTGCTGGGGCATTTTTCATCCCAAATGGCATCTTTGTGAACTCATACAAGCCAAAAGGAGTCACAAAGGCTGACTTCTCTCTAACACTGGGAGTCAAGGGCATCTGCCAGTAACCCTTGGTAAGATCAATGGTGGTAAGATACTTAGCCCCACCCAGCTGCTCTAGGGCCTCATCTGTCCTAGGCATGGGGTAAGCATTTGACGCTGTGTGACTATTTCATTTCCACACAGAACCTGGTGCTGCCATCCTTCTTTGGCACCGGCACCACTAAGGAGGCCCAGGGACTTTTGGACTCTTGAATTACCCCTAGTTCCAACATTTCCTGTATCTCTTTCCTCAGAGTATGTTTGACTCTCTCTCAGACACCATATAAGGGACCTGCCTAATAGGCCTTTAGGGTCCTGCATCCACCTGGTGCTGCACCAGGTGGGTGCACCCTGGTTTCCCAGTGAACATGTTCTCAAACTCCTGTAACACTGATCGCATTTCTCGAACCTGGGTACCAGATAGCTGCTGGGACATTGCTACCCCTTCCACTGAGGTGTCAGTCTGAGCCTCACTGAGGAGATCAGTCACCAGCTCTCCCTAAGACTTCTCCTGCAATCCACTGCAAATACTCAGCACAAGGGCCTCCCTATCATGGTAAGGTTTCATCATGCTAACATGGTACAATCTGTGCCCCTGCCTTCTGCCTAGCAGTTCCACCATGTAGTTAACATCACTTATCTTTCTTACCACCTTGTAGGGACCCTCCCAAACTGCTTGGAACTTGTTGTGCCTGACAGGAATGAGAACCATCACCTGCTGCCCCATAGCACACTCTCTAGCTTGAGCATTTCTGTCATACCACACCTTTTTCTATTTTTGGGCTTCTGCCAGGTTTTCATGGGACAAGCCCATGAGTTCCCTGAGCTTTGTCCTGATGTTTAGGACATATGTCACAACAGACTCCTTGTAAGGTTCACACTCACCTTCCCACTCATCTCAAATTAAATCTAGTGGTCCCCTCACCCTATGCCCATACAGCAACTCAAAGGGTTAAAATCTGTGGATTCCTGGGGAACCTCTATGTAAGTAAACAACATATGGGGCAAATATTTTTCCCACTCCCCCTTAAACTGGTCTGCAAATGCCCGTAGCATGGACTTCATTGTAGAGTTTAACCTCTCAACAAGACCATTAGTCTGGGGATGGTAGGGGGGTGGTCTTCATGTGCTTCACCGCACAGTACTTCCACAGACAAGCCAGCAGGTCTGACATGAAATTGGCACCTCTGTCAGTCAGTGTTTCTTTTGGGAAACCTACCCTGCTGAAAATCTCTAACAAAGCATTTGCCACCTTTTCTGGCTCGATGGAGGAAAGAGACACTGCCTCAGGGTATTGTGTAGCATAATCCACTATCACTAGAATATGCTTTTTCCCTGTGGAACTTGGGGTACTCAGAGGCTCCACAATATCTATAGCTACCCTCTGAAACGGCTCCTCATTCACAAGCAAAGGCATCAAAGGAGCTATCACCTTGTCTCCTGCCTTGCCTACCTTTTGGGACTGCTCACAGGTCCTGCAGTACCCTATTACATCTCTAGAAATTCCAGACCAATAGAAGCTCTGCATAATACATCTCTTTGTATGTGATATGTCCATATGACCTGCAAAGAGAATATCATGGGCTATGACTAGAACTGCCAGATGGTAGGCTCTAGGCACTACCAACTGCTGTACCCTCTCACCTTCTAGCCCTCCAACAGGGGTCCACTCTCTATACAGTAACCCTTTGCCCCAGTATACAAATTCCCCCTTCCCTTGAGAATCAGGTACCTCACTAGCTACCTGCCTCAGGCCTTGCAATGTAGGGTCTGAGAGCTGAGCCTATCTCAACTCTCTCTTTGTAACCCTTCCCAGCTCCCCTTCCACAGGAAGTCTGGCATCCACTGACAGTGGTGCCTCACTGTCAGCCTGGGTACTACTACTCACTTCTACCTTTGCAGTCCCTCTCTCCAAGGGAACATCAGTATCCACAAGCAGCTGTGGCTAACCTTCAATTTCACTGCTACAGAGTAACTCCCTTCCTGAAGTAACCACCTCATCAGTCCTGGCTGCAAGTATGCAGTCTGTCTGGGTCTTCCCCAGGCTACCAGACCCACATGCTTGTCTCCTAGCCTGACTGCATGTAACTGCATAAATACATGGTACTACCTCATCCAAATCCTTCCCTATCAGGACATCTGCAGGATGGTAGTTTGGTACCCTTGTTGTCCCAAGACAACCTACTACTGGCATTTTGTCTTTTCCACTTACTGGCTCTCTCATCTTTTGTTCCCCACCTTGCCTCCATGGACATATGTATGCCACATGGCCCCACTGGTTGCATTCAAAACCTTTAACCCTATGTCCTGGACATGTACCTGGAATAGTGACTTCCCCTGCTACTGGGAGATTCTGTTGGGACAGTCTGTACTGCCCACCATGGCTTCCTTTAGACTCATGAGGAGTACTGAGGGTCCCTTCCCTGTTCAGGGATGCCCTGCTTGCTAGGTATAGGTCTCTCTTCTTCCCCAATTCATCTGAAGTAGCACATTGTCTATCAGCTAACCAGATCCTCATGTCCTCAGGCAAAGTGCTAAGGGCTTGTTCCCTCACCAAAAGGTCTGCCATCCCATCCAAAATTAGTGACCTGACATCCACTCACCCACCTATGAAAATAAGTGCTCAGTTCAGCAACATATTCACACAAACTTTCACCTGCCTTGCATCTTTTTCCTATACATTTCAGTTCTTAGCTTAAAACATTCTAACAAGTGAGTTTTAACAGCAGTATAATTAAAATATTCACAATCAGCAAGTTTAGTCAACACAGTTACATATCAAACATGTAAATGAAACTATCAAAATGATCCTCCTCTTTAAACTACAGAAGAAATTTACTGACCTTTTGTGCTTCAGGGGTCCAGTTACTCCCTTCCCCATTACCTCCATGACTTTGGCAAAGAGTCAGCATCTCCTTCTCATGCTGCCTCTGCCTCTCCTTTTCCACAGCTTCCATGCATAGCAGTTTCTCATTCTCCTCAGCCTGTAGACATCTCAGTCTCTCAGCTGCTTCTATTTCCAAACACCTGATCTCCAACTCAAGTCTCTTTAGCTCCAAATGGATTTTTAAGTCCTCTGCAGAAAGGTTGAGCTGTCCATTCTTTGAGGGTGGCACATCTCCACTGCCAGTTTGATCATCCTCCTGGTTGCTGTTTTCTGATGCAGCTATGACCAAACCTGCAATCATGTCTGCCTTAGTCAGGTTTCCATGCACCAGTCCCCTAGCCCAACACATCTCAGCCAGCTGGCTCCTTGTCAGCTTTCTGTACTCCTCTGCTGACATGCTGCCTGCTCTCCCTGACTAACTAAGCTAACAAAAGACATAAAACAATTGTGATATGAACTCTGAGTATTCACTGCATGGCTGATTTAGAGTACAAAACACCTTCAGTGATCACTGCACACAAGCTACAGGGATTCACTCTACTCACACCACTACAAGCCAATTAGTATTTGCCAACCAATTAAAATGTGGTGTGGATATTCCACCACTGCCACCAATTAAATATGTGACACCTGTGCACTGGCCTAGCAATCAAGGAGCCTCAATCCTCACCACTAACACCAGTGAGGGGTGTCCATATGGGGAAAGGATAATAAATACACACACAGTAAAGTACAATTTCCCTTAAGAGCACACAGAAAACGCAGTCAGTCTGGGGCTGGTTACTCCCTTTCTCTCCAGGTCTCCAATAAGACTGCCCACTGGCACAGCTATAGGGTCCAGATCTCAGCCTAGTGGGCAAGCTAAAACCTCCAACCCCCCTCTCTGTCCAACCAGTGCCTTGTGTCCTTGCCCAAGTAGCTGACACTCACACACTTTGAGATAAGAGCTATATACAACCTCACAGACACTCCTGGGAAAGGCTGGCACAGGTTCTCCAAGCTGTGCCCCTTTTCTGCCCAGTTTAAAAGGTGGAAATCACTGCCCCCACCGAGCTAATATTTATCAGCTCCTCAAAGGCCCTTAAAAGGCTGCCCAATTATTACTGTGCAATATTATTATCCGAATAATAAGTGTGACCTAACAGTCAAGACTTATTTGGAGTGACATGGTACAGCATCACTATATACAGGCAATGTACGCTTGGGGCTTAAATTAACTCTACATAAAACAGCAACAGTTGAAAGGTTTAAAAATATTTAATAATAAATAATAAAAACACAAGACAATACTTCTTACTACACAGTGCTAGTCAACAGTTCAGAGATCACAGAGAAATACTTAAAATAATACAGTAGCAAAAGTTCTGACATCACAGAAAAACAAACTAGTCTAATATTGCTATTCCTATCTATATCTAAGAGAAAACACAGTTCTAAATAACTTACATATAGAGCAAAGCAGTGTTGGTGATGTTGGATGTTCTCAAGACAAAATGCTCTGAGCTCTCTGATTCTCTCTCTTTAAATTGATAACACAGAGCTGCTTCACGTGACATCATTCTTCACACTTCTCTGGTGTTCCCAGGCTAACAGAAACTACATTTACATTATTTACTCCTGGTCAGAAACCAGAGCAATAAAGGACATTTATACATGCAAATTCTAGCCATTAACTCTGGTCTTAAAACAATAGGCAAGATGCCTCCCTCTAGACATATCGGCTCTGAATTTTAACATCAAAGACAGTCATGAAATGCTTGACTTAGCTTTTTTACAGCACAGTGCACTGTTGTTACATTTTTGCAGTGCTATATCCAATGCAGTCTTTTCACATTTAAGAGAACAAGCCTGTGGCTTACATTAATATTTACAGATAACAGAATTATCTACAGAATTCTATCTGGCTAGGCTGGCAGCCTTCACCTATCTTCACAGGTGCATTTAATCTGCAGTCCTTTCCTGTGTTTACCAATAGCAGCACAATAAGGGGAACTCAAGCCTACCAAGATCCTATGTCTTCAAATGTGTGTGTGTGTGTGTGTATTATACGCGCCCCCCCCTCCACACACACAATCACATATGTACAGCATCTCCAGTCCATGTCCTTTCAGTTATAAGACAAGAGAGAATAATATCATAAAATGTTATTCAATGTAAAGGTAGCAGAGGTGAATATATACCCCTGTAAGCAAACTCTACTCCAGAAATTAAGAAAAAAAAGATTCTGCAGTAGACTTTATGAATGACATCATTGCCATACATTATTGCAGCAAGTAAACAGCTATTTTAAGATCTGTAATGAGAATGTGAACAATGTAAAATGCTCTCAGCATCCCTACATGCCTAACAAAACTGCAAAGCTGGTATACATTATAAGTGACGACTGTATTCATCTCAGCTGACAAGTGCAAAAATCATATCTAAGGTCACTACAGGGGAAGTCAGCTTTACTCAAAGTGTCTCAGCTTTGGAGCTGATTATATTAATAAACGGGTAGTGAAGCTTCCTTATTACAGGTTTAGGGGGCTTTGCCTCTCACATGAATGCATGATTTGAAATCCATTTAAAGCTAATTTTATTTATTTTTGCATTTCAGTGAAACTGGAACTCTTGATGCTTGCAGTTGTGATGTAGAACCAAGTGTAAGGAATGCTTGCAACCCTGATGTTTTCTTAGACTGACACCGTACTTTAAGTTCAGTACTATGATCTTGTCTGTACTTATAAATCCCTGCAAACCTTTTTGTTCAGAATCTGCACTTCTCACTAAGCCATTCTTTTCTAGATTTGTTCCTTACCTGCCTCCTTCAACTTTGTAAAAAGTTACAGGTCTATAAAAGGAGTCAAAATCAGAGCAAACTTAGCATAAACCTCTATCAGTATGCAATCTAACTCATGGAACTGACAAGGGAAATTCATACCTAAAAAGGGGGGGGGGGTTGTATAAGTAAAACAGAAATTATTTTTCCTGTGATAGTAAAGATGCACAGCTGTGTTACTTGCATAAAGCCGGTACAGTACAATAAGTTTTTTGCAAGTAGTTTGCAACTTACAAAAATGAAAAAAAAAAAAAAAATCAGAGTGGAATAAACAAATCCACTGACAATTGTCTTGAGGGCTACTCAAGGTCTGAAATTAATTAAAAGCACTGTACTTGTCCATTAGGATAGTATATTATGAGGCTATGGTGTAAGCTGCAGAAAAGGTAACCATCATTTAAAAACAAAGTGGCATCAGAATGGCCACCCTCATCATGGCATTTTGGGTTAGAAGAAATTCTTAAAAAATTCTCCCAAGCAACTTATAAGGAATATACAGATATTAGCACTACACAGAAGATGAAGATTATGCTCACAAATGCTTTCCGTTTCTGTCCACAGTTTTTTTTTTTTGCTAAGAGTAAAAGTAAGGATCATTTGTTTTACTTGGTCAACATTTATCTGTGCTGAGCCAAAAGGCCTGTCAGCTGGGCCACTTCTGTTTAATGTATACCCTAGAGGGTCAGTAATTCCTGATGTAGCATTATATCATAATGTCCATGTATAAAACAGCACCATCTGTCCACAGAAATGTGAAATATGGAATGGCCATACCTCTCAACCTCTTAGGGAAAGAGTTATGGGCAAATCACCAAAAATAATGGTGAGGCAAATGCCCAAAATCAGGGAAAGATTTTAGGTACTGCTCTTATAAACTTAGAAAGTTGTTAGAATAACAGTTTGCATTATCATGCATTTTTAAAGGACATTAAGTCTGAAACTCAAACGTCTGTCATTAATTAGGGACTGTATTTTCTGGCAAGCTATTAATGATTACACATTTATGAGGGCTAGACCAAAAAAGACCCCCATTTGGACAGTTGAGAAGTATGGGTGGAGTTGCTGGAAGTTACTATAGATTTTAGCATATTAACACAAATACAGACCTTGACATCAGGGTAAAGCAAAAATGGTTTCTCAGAAACAATCCAGACTATGAGAACTCTTGCTGATAGTTACTATGATCTGTGTTTTTGAAATTCAGTACCAATAGTAGGTGCCATTGAGGTATATTAATGAGTTCAGTAGCAAAGATTTTCAGTGAATAAAGAATTCACTATTTAACCATTTTCAGAATCCATGCACAGCTGAATTTGATTAACAGCATATTTCTGATCTGCTTTAAACCTGTTTTTTTTTTTGAGGAGAAAAAACTCAGGCTATCTCTTTCTTCATCCATTATGACTGCACTTCTGCAATGCACTTTTTATGTATTTATTTTATTTATGGTCTTTGTATGAAAATAGATATAAAAGTCTTTATTTTAGTTATTTATTTATGGTCTTCTTAAGAAAAGAGATAAACCAGAAATACTGAAAAACCTTTTGAGAAAATGTCCATGCATGATTAGACTGAAAACATCATGATTTCAACTCCCTGCACTACAGAAGAAAGAAAACACTATGTAAGGAAATATTTTTTCCTGTAATGCATTATAGGGTAGTCCATAGACTGGTGATAAAATAACAAAGTACTTAGTAGGCAGGGAATGGCTTGCATAGTAACCCATACGGGGCTGTAAAGATCTCACAGGTTCATTCAGAAATACCTGTACTTATCTTGCCAGATTTCCTACCTTTTAGTGAGAAGAAAAGCATTTAAAGAATTTTCCTATCCACTTACACATTTTACTTATATTCTATTATGTCTGTCAGTAACAAACAGGTATATGAAAAGGATGATAATACAGAATCCATAAAGCTGAGTTACAGTGGAGGACATAGCATCTCTGCCTTTCCACAGCTTTAGCTATAAACTCAGGGACTTGGGAGTAAAAAGATTAATTGCACAGGGCTCCCAAGCCACACCTGGTAACAGAACCATGTTTAAGTGCCCTTGCACAGTGAATTGAGAGTTAAAAAGGTACTTGCCTATTCTTGCAACACAGACCACACCTGAATGCCTGCAGTGTTAAAGCCTACCTCCTGTTTGTTTTTGTAACTCACTTCTCACAAGAAATACAGTCATATTCAGAGAAGGTCAAAGGTTAACCCAATAGATAAGAAAAATCTGCAATGCATGGGGCGGAAGCACAAAGTATGTTGTAACCTGACTAAGCATGAGAGCAAAAGGAAGGAAGGAAGGAGCAAAACTCTATTACTGATCCTTTAACCATGAAAGTAAAGCTTCTCCTTTTGATTTATGTAACAACATGTATAAAAACTTTTAGTGAAGAAAATATTTTAGATAAAGCCTTTTATTGTAGTGAACATCTTTAATAAGACAAAGCAGGCTGTGTGGTACATATGTATGCCTCTGCTGAAAGAAAACCAAATGATCTACTTGGTCTCAGTATGATACAGTTAACACCTCTTAGCAGGTATTCCTTTTATTCCTTTAAATATTTCTATCAAATAGCTTTTAAAACCTTGACTTCAGCTGTATTTACTGCAGACTCGGGTAATGCATTATGATGCTCTTACCACCCTCTCATAGAAGAAATACATCAAACAAGTCTTGAAATGTATAATGGACATATGCAGCCTGTAAATGTCATCTGCCAAGCCCCTGCTTGCACTTACCAATGGTACCAGAACTTGTCAGAGATTAGGGATGCATGGCTAGGCTTAAAAAATCCCCAGTGGTTGTTGGCTTAGTATACACCTATATATATTTTCTTTTCTCCATTTCTGCTAGGCATGCTTCTTAAATTAACCCCCCATTTACCCTACATTATAACAGCTTATGTATTATAGCCCCATTAACTGTCAAGCCTCACAAAGTAAACATTCAGTTTGTCTATCTTGCACTAAAAATTCAAATCTCATAGTCATCTTAAGAACTTTTATCTATATGCCTTTCGTCATTCTAGGAATAAGAAGTAACAAAATAAAGTGCAACTGTGTTGCTTCTGTTTGCGCATATGTTGGGAGCATATAAAGATGGTTAGAATGACATTATACCCTACTCTGTGTGAAGAAAGAAAGTATGTTAAAAGTCATAGAAGAGTGAAACAATGCAGGACCTTAAACTGAAGCTCTATACTTAATTATTCGGCCTAAATTATAATTGCAATAGGATCTTCATTTTTTGTTAAAGTCTGTTTAACAAGTAACCTTTTTGAGTTAGCAGCAAAAGTGAAATAGCTGGTGACAAACCCCAGAAAGTGTTCAATATGAAATAAACAACTAAAAATGGTATTACAGAATATGTGTACATATGTACTAAAGCATCCTTTATAATGCTTGCACTATTTAGGCACTATAATGATTTATAATGATGCAGTAGTTCTATGCATACTTCACTTAATTCTATTTGTAATTTGAAATACTAACAACATTCAAAAACAGCATAAAGGAGAGGGATAGACGTGACCATGCCACATGCCACAACATCAAGGCTATGGTGTATCCCATTGCAGTTACGGTACAGGGAAAAATGAGGAACAGGTCATGGATCACAGTTATAATACATACAACAAGGAGGAAATACTTTTCACTGATCTATATTTAGCCAGTCTGTTGACAATTAATGAGGTTGACTTAGAGGAGCTGAAAGACACATATTTTGACTTAAGCAAGGCTTTGGGTACTTCCTCAAAGAACATCATCTGAGAAGCTGAAGGATAGTCACAGCAGGCAGTGGGGTGGTAACTGCAAGTAGCTAGGTGGATGGCAAGGTGCAGAATTCAGGAGCTGTCAAAAAAAAAAGACCGTCAGTCTAGCAGACCATCAGGTGGTCCTGAGGCAATGCTTTTTCATGCTGGTATGTCTGTCATAAACTATCATATGAAGAGTTTTATGTTGATAACACCTACTCCTGTTGGGTTCTTGGAGTGGGGGACAACCACTGATGTGCATAAAACAGGAAGCAGCTGCATTTCAACATGTATTTTCAAGATTAGCCATTTCAGAGAGCAGTGTGGGGGTCCGGTAGGTAGATATGTTGGGTATGACATGGCTGCTCTCAGAAATCTTTAGAAAAAAAGAGGATGTGGATTCATATAATCACCCCAAAGTTAAGTTACTCAGGACAATATGGCGGTATAGTGCTTGGCCTCAGCCGGACAATATGACAGTATAGTGCATGGCCTCAGCTAGCAAGGTGCTGGGTTGCATCACTGGTGAAGCACTAAGATCAGAGGAAATGTAGACAACAAACTGTTGTGCACTTTACTAGTGACTATTGTCTATAACATTTCTGCTTGAATCTATAACCTAGACTGTACCCAGCTATCTGTTGACCCAGCAAAACAGAACTGTGTTTTGAGACAGTGATATTCAGTCAGAAGTGAGTTTTGTCATCAAGAATTATTGCTTTCTACTCAGTGTCTTTCTTTACACTTGTATGCTTCTTTCCACTCAGTGCCTGTCTTTGCACTTGCGCATCTCAAGAATGAGCTTGTGTAATGAACATTGGCATTTTTGTTTTTTAAATTCCAAGGTGGACTTATTGCTTTTATTTAAGGAAAAGAAAAAAAAATCTGCTTTACAATTGGTTAGATTCATTGAATAAAACATTTAGTTTTACACAACAGCCTTGTGAAAGGTGTAAGAAAAATAATTAAGAAATTTGATAGCAGCAATTACTTTTAAATGCACAGTCCAGGTTAAACATATTCTTAGAGAGCTAGCAATACAAATGGTTACAAACACTAAGCAATGCATATCTGTTGTACAAAAGCATTCCAATTTACTAAGTTTACTAAAGCAACCAACAGAATCACATGGCTTAGTGATAACATGACAAGAAATAGTGAGAATACATTGTTTTTTTGTCATAATAAAGAGATAGATGAATGATGCAGCCCAGGACTGTATAAGGTGTTTACAGCTGCAAAGGAAGAAACTAGCAGTACAGTAATTTAGAACAGTTAAAGAAAAGGTTAAAATGTTCAAGACCAGCTGTGATGAAATGAGTTGACTAGTACCTGTAGTGATCTGTTTGGATAGACGAAAACTGACATTATAAAAAGACACTGACAACTACATGAGTTAAAAGGGCAAGAATGCTTTACAGTAAAGTGGTGAAATGATAGTAATGTTTTTCATGCTGAGTTAGAGGTATTTAATTCCAGTGTAAGAGTTTGTAAGACATGGACTAGACTTGAGATGAAGTTTGAAGTAAATATCTGGGCCATTTCTACTGCTTGTAGACAGTGAAGTTTAGAATTTGTGGGAGGCATTCAGATAACGTGAACAGGTAGAAAGGATGAAATGTAAAAAGTCATCTAAAATATAGTAAGACTCTACACAACTGGTATGGAGGGGTGGCAAAATGGAGTTAAATCTGCAGGTAGTGTGAAGCTGGGAAGTAGAGTACAGAAGAATTGTGGAGGTAAGGACTAGATGCTTCAAGAAGTGAAAAAGAGAAAGAAAGAAAGTGAAGATAATATTTTAAAGAGATAAAAGTTTATTATTTTAAGCATATTTTAAAAAGATAAAAAAAATATTATTTTAAACATATTAATAGATGGCAGCTGTGCAAAGATACATACTATCAAGGTACAAGGAGCTGATTTTAAGAAAAGAGATGAGGGAAGTATAGAACAGTAAGAAAACAAAAATGTAGAACAGCTGTGTTGGTTCACAAACAGAAAACACAAAGACACTGGAACACAGGCTCACACAGTCTCTCTCTTACACACACACACACACACACACACACACACGCGCACACACGCACACACACACACACACACACACACACACACACACACACACACACACACACACACACACACACACACACACAGTCTATCTCTGAAGTTTTAGTCATTTCTGAGGTTTCAATGGCCTTAGTGAGAGCTGTTGTGAGTACACCTGCAATTTGAGATGGAATTTGACTGAGTCATCCATTAGTTTCACCTTGTTGTTTCACCTGTGCTTTTTATCCTCACAGAAAAGTAGCCTTTCAGCAATTTTATTAACTTGCAGAAAAGCATATGGGCAATGCAAAGCTAACACTTTAGTTAACAGAGTTTTCTGTTCATTTCATTTCATATTTTATTTTGTGCAGCTGTCTGAATGTTAGCTAAGTACTACGATGTTATGCATGACTGCCACTTACGGTGTAGAAAACATCAGAATGACGCAAGTTTCGAACAGTAACAGAAGCAGTGTTCTTTTTTTCATGTTTTGTTTTTTGATCACTGAATACTAGCCAAGTGTAATGGTTTTCTGACCTACTGTAAAAAAACAGTGTCACACATGCAATAGATTCATTTCAATGAAGTCCAGAACTTACTGTCACAGCGGGGGCTATACAGTACAACAACCTGTGACAGTTTTACATACTAATTCTGAGACTGCTTTACTACAGAGTAAGAGGAATACGTCAAGAGACTGCTACAATTTAGTATGAATTCACCAAACTGTACTATTTTGACTATACTGCTCAGAATTACACTGTGCTGAATAAATAAAGGAAATAAAGAGCTGCACAATTAAAATAAGCTTTCTGATGAATTCAGAAAAGGTAAATACTGAGAGTCTTGCCTAGCCCCACCCCCACCACAAACATACAAAAATGTAATAACCTTACTGTTTCCCAGTGATCGGGAACTGAAAGCTTTGACAGGAACTGAATATTAATTGTGTTCATCAGAGTGAATGAAAACAGGGCCGCACAGAGTAAACTGAAACCAGGAGAAGGGTTGATGATGAAGTGGATAAGTGGGTGGTGACAACTGGGAGGTATCAGGTCACATTTCTTTAGGTCAGAATTTTAGACTCTAGGATTGTCCATTTAAGTATGCACAAGCACTAAAATGACACAAAATAAATTATTTTGTCCAGTAATCAATTTAGCAGTCTGACCATATATGCTCAAGTACTTCTCTGACACAAATGAATTATTTCCCCCAGCAACCCCTTCAGGAGTACGTTCAAGTATGCATAAACAGCAAAATGAAACATTTCCCCCAAGGACCCCAGTAGTAGTAAGTACAAGTATGCACAAGCACCAAAATGAAACATTTCACTCAAGGACCCCTTTAGTACAATATACGTCTGCAAAAGCACTTCACTGACTCCAAAGTGAAACATTTCCCCCAATGATCCCCAATATATCCATGTTTGCACAAGCACGCCACTGACTCCAAACAAATGAAAAACTCATATGCGAACATTTAAAGCCCCTTATCAGTGTATTAGCTGTCTTCCTATTGCTTATGCGTTAAGCATGTTTGGCTTTTGTGATGGGGGTATGTTCATAAAATGTCCTCTGCATTTCTGTAGTCATCCTGAAAGTCTGGGATTTGCATAACCACATTGTGCCACTCTTAGGGGATTACCGCTGCAAAAATGTGAAGCCCCATTCTATGAATAAAGGCCTAAGCCTCTATTGTCCACAAAGCTGATATTTACTGTAGTGTTCAGTCTTATGTAATTTTGTCATTTTCACCACTCTAACTTGTTTAAATGCCAGAAACCTTACAGTGACATATTTTTTTTACCCTAGCATTAGAAAATGCATTGGATTTTCACATGTATTATGCAGATATGAAATTTTACAAGCACAGGTACATTTTAGTTATTAACTAAAAGAGCCAAAAATTAGACTGACATGCATTATTTTAGGAAATTTATGGCCAATCCACTGCTCTTAAATATACCACATACATGCATAAGCCATAGCAATACTACTTTTGGTCTTTTAGCAAGTACTAAGGGGTCCAGGGAAGTAAATACTGTGGGAAGAAATAGCCAGGGAATTGTTATGGCTAGGCTTGTATAGGCCCTAGGGCCAATAGCCTAGTACCAACCTATGAACCTAGAAACATTATTTGACAGTAGTACTGCCACACCAGCTCAGTGACTACTGTTTGATTATGACCAAGTGACAGCCTGTGGCCAACACTTAACAAAATACGTTAATTTAGTCATTCATTCAATCATTCTCTGACAGCACTTTATCCACTTTGGGGTCATGGGGAGAATTAGAACCTTTCCCAGAACTCAATGAGTGCAAGGCAAAAAATAAAATAAGCTATTCCCAGACAGGATGAGAGACTATCCTAGTCTATGTACACATGCATAAAAGCACACACCTTTAGTCACACACACTTCGACACATAACAACAATTTATGGACAGTTTGAAGGATTTCCAATGTACTACTGTGGGTTTTTGGAATGAGTAATGGAACAGGTACATCAGGTGAATACTCATTCAGACATAGGGAGGTGTTATGCACAATTCACAGAGAAGGCACCCCAGCCAACACATGAACATTTGAATCAACCACAGTAAGACAGAAGTGCTAACCTCTGTGCCACAGTGAGGTCTACAACAGAAATTTAGGAAGGCAGAAAAAGTAGAGAATGTTGTTAAAGTGTTTTGCACTAACATCTGACACAACAGACATTTTTTATCAGCAGGGGAAAAAAACAAGGGATTATCAATGTTGAATGTTAGTTTGGGTTGGTACGGCACTAGTTCATTTAAAAAGTGTGTTGAAAAGTATATTGGGAAAGCAACGTACTGTATTTTGCTCTTGAGAAACAGTCAAGTACATTACTTTCACAACCAGGCTTGTAAGGGTCTCAGGGCCAATAGCCTAGTAACTTCCTATGATCCTATGAAGTGCTGTCAGATGAATTAGCACTCTAACAATACCAACTTAACTGATATGAAACATTTTTTAGCTTTGCACCGTAGGATCGCTGCATAAAGCACTCTAAATGTGTATCAAAGGGAAGTCATACACAGCATTTTGCTCTCTATTCTTTGCAAATGAGTTGCACCTTTTCACAGAGACTGTCAAAATTGGAATCAAACAACTAAAAATGGATTTACCAGAGACAAATTTAAAAATTCCTGCTTTGGAGTTTGTGATGTTGGGAAAACAACATAAACCATTTTAAAATTCTGATTGGAAGCATGGTGTAGTACTGTGCTCTTGATAAAGTTGCATTGTTTTCACAAGCACCGGCAAACAATTGAAACTGTTGCTGTGATTATGTAAGGGTACACTTTAAAAGACAGACTGTGGGAAGAAAATGGAGATTTGTGTTTGCTTTCTGAATGCAAGATATGCTCCCTCATCATTAATATTTGTCAAGTGATACACACAGTATTCCTATTAATAGGTATCAAGTAATATATTAATACTGTGGTTATCCATGGCAGCTCATACCGCTCTTTTGCTCATTTGCATATTGTTCTGCTACAGCTTCTACCCTACTGAAGCAACATGTTGCTTATGTGCATGCATACTAGTCAAAACTTTTAGTTATGTACTTACCATAACGACAGATGTATGTGATCCATCTCACGTACGTTTGTAACTGATGGGCTCGGAGCCGAGAAACGGCTCCGACTCGGCCGATAAACTAGCACGAAGTCTCTGATTGGCTGGGCCAACCCCTCTATCCCAGGATGCACCACACCCAAGTCCCCAGATCTTGTTTGCCCCACACAAACTCTCCCTCACCTGCACTCAAGTCATGGAGATACATGATCCAGAGAGAAAAAATTAGACCTTCAGTGGAAACCCCAAAAGTGTTTACTCCAAATCCTTCGGGTAGGGGGCAGGAGGGGGGGTATATACGAATGTGACTGGCTCTGGAGACGTTGGAAGGATGAGCTGCAAAAGGATTCATGGTCTCCTGTGTTGCGGGGGCCTCCGCCCCCTCTAGGGTGATGTCTTCCAGAATAATTCCCCCCTCCCCTGCCTCTGGAGGGGTGCTCACCTTGATGAGCCGGGAAAGACCTTTGCGATTTCTTGAACCATATCTTTCCTCCCCTCTGAGCCTTGGGATAAGGTCTCATGGGAAGCGGAAAATGGGCCCCGACGGCAAACAAGGTCTTGCCCTCCTGCTCGCATCTAGTGAGGGTGTCCTTCACCTTGGGTCCAAAGAGGGAGGACCCATCAAAGGGGGCATCTGTGAAAGAAGACTTGAACGCCTCTGCAAAGTGACACAAGTGCATCCAAGCCTGCCTCCTTAGGGCTACGCCCGAACTCACTGCTCTACCCGCCCCCTCGGCCGCATATGAAATAAGCCTCATGGACGAGTTAATGACGGATGACAGGGTCGACAGCTGGGCGTTGACAGACTGAGCCAACACCTCAGGCACATGTCCCGACAGGGTATCTCCCAACTCCTTCACGAGATCCCTTTGTAGTCTTGTGAAATGGCACAAATAATTCAGTGACCGCAGGGTAAAGGTCGCTGAAGATAGGGTATGCTTCCTGTACCTATCCATGCTCCTAGATTCCTTGTTAGGCAGATGGATAGATGTCGAAGCCTCTGCCACATCCTGTTGAGTGGCAGATGCCACCACCATAGCATCTACTGGAACTCCCTTAGTGAGAAATTGCTTATCGGGGGGTGCAGACAAGAATTTATTGGGGCAAGTGGGGACAGGCTCCACAGAGTCAGGGTGTTCCCACACCCTTCGACAAATAGTGTCCAGTAACTCGTCGAAGGGTGGAGATATCCAAGAGGTGGAGGGCTGGGCTCCGAAGGCCTTGATGAACACCGACTCTTCTGCGGAAGGGGTCTTGGAAGGCCAGTCGCCCCTCTGTCTCAAGATCTCTAGTATGTCCGAGAACGAGACATCATCAGAGAACAACTTAGGGGATCCTTCCGCATCATCCAGATCGGTGTCTGAGGTGACGGACTCATCTGGAGAGTCCACGTGCTTCCTCTTACAAATCTTTTTCCTAGGGGTCTCCTCAGGCAAGGACTCTGACGGCCCTTCGGTAACTGGGGACCACAGAAGGGGGTATCCTCAGGCCTGGGAGCCCCGCTGTCCGAGGACAGGGGTGCAACAGAGGCTCCAGTCGTCACCAGGTAGGGAACTACAGATTCCGGAGAAGTAACTAGGGGCTTTGCCAGTGCACTCCTCATGGCCTCGAGGGCGGGTCCACCAGAGTCTGCTGAAAGACCCACCTCCGAGGCCCTGACCATAGTCGGGTCTCCCCTCGCTGAAGCACCAAGAGGGAGACTCAGAGCCGAAACCAGAGGCCCTGATGACTCCCCATCAGGCCCGACTGAAGAGCCACGAGTACCCAGAACTGTTGAAAGTATCGAGAAGGTCGGAGCAGAAATTGTTGCCGACGGGCTAGCAGTGGGTCTCTAGAACCAACCCGACAACTTCCCCAGCTCCTGTAAACTCTGGCTCCAATGACCCTAAGGATGTCAAAGGAGGAAGCAATAATACAGGCAAGGCTGGCTCTGTAGCCGACTGGGCTGGAGCCAACAGCAATTTGGAAAAGACCGGTGACTGTAGGAGCCTCTGGACGACCCTGTCCAGATCCAAATCAGAGAGCCTAGAGGATTTGGAGGAAACTGAAGGGGGCTCGACAAACTGTCTCCATAGGCTCCAAAATCACCGTAGGAGTTCGGCTCTGAATCGGCTCCAACAGCATCGGAGCCGAGGCAGACTCAGGAAACACCGAAACTTCCTTCGGAGCCGATGAAGTAGGAGCCGAAGAAACCAATCCGGGAGCCGACCCTCTGTCTATCGGCTCTGAAGTCATAGGAGCCGAGGGGAGAAATCCCAATTCCGAACCCTTTTCCATCGGCTCCGAAGCCCGTGGAACTGAGGAAGGGGAAGCAGAACTTGGTCTCTCATCTGTCGGCTCAGAGGGCAATGGCGCCGAAGATAAAGACATAGATTTTCCTCTTTTGGCCGGCGGATCCGACGGACTGGTCGGAGCCGACGACCTCTTCTTAACATGAGGCTCTGAGGATAGAAGAACCTCTTCAAAGGAAGGTCTGATTAATCCTCTTAAAATCAGTTTATTTTTTCTATCCTGGAGGACCCTCGAGGAGAAGGCATGGCAAACACTGCAAGACTCTTGCAAGTGCTTGGCCCCTAGACAGTAAACACAGATGTCATGGCCATCTGTGATGGACATTTTGTATCCGCATTTGGTACATTTCTTGAAGCCAGAAGGCTTATGTTCTTTCCCAGACATTCTCACAAAACACACAGAGAAGGAGGAAAGGAATGGGGGTAGCTCTAAGTTAAACACTCTAAAGGCAGGGCTAAAGCCCTCTAAGTTAAACAGACCTAGCCCACCAAGCACCTGGAATTTACCACAGAAAACAAACTTTAAACTAAAACAATCAATACAAAGTCAGACAACAAGATAGCTATGAAAATAGCTGTTTTGGGTTAATTCTTAAGAAAAAACCCACCAAAAGTCAAAATTTTGACAAAGAAAATAGGGTACTTAGCCACAGCCAACTCAAGACCATGTCTTATCTCTAGAAGTGGCAAATGCGATCTGGGAGCTTGGGTGTGGTGCATCCTGGGATAGAGGGGTTGGCCCAGCCAGAGACTTCGTGCTGGTTTATCGGCCGAGTCGGAGCCGTTTCTCGGCTCCGAGCCCATCAGTTACTAATGTAGGTGAGATAGGATCGCACTACATCAAAAGGATTCTTAACTCAGTAACACCTACATGGTGTGGAATGTCACACTTATAGCAGCCTACACACATCTTGCAGTCCAGAGTAACTTAAAAATCATAAGATAAATAAATATAAATACTTACCGAACAATAAAATCTAATAAAACTGCACAAATAGCAAGGTTATCAGTTAGAAGTATTATTTGCCATGATAGTCTTTCCATAAATATATTATAATGTACATAGACCACAATTTGTTATATCTTGGAAACTGTACTACTTAGACATATATTATTATAACATTTTTTTAACCAGATGTCAGCTGTCACATGACAGGAAATTCCTCTGAGTGCGTGTTTATTGAGATATTTACAGAAGTATGAAAACATATGCTTAATTGTAAAATTATCAATATAAATAACACTGAATATATATCTAAAGATGTGCAACTTAAAAGTGCAAATATCAAATACAGCTTTCATTAAGAATATCGAGGGTTTCACCTGAGGTCTTGCAACAAGTATTAAGTACATATGAAAATATTGTTTATTTTCAGAATTAGTAGCTATCAACCAGCAATATTTCAGGCATAGTGTGATATAACAGATATTGACAATGCATTTTTCTGTCTCCCACCATGGCATTTCACACAATGCCCCTCAATAATGGGTAGAGCTCTCAGTTATGAAAATGTGGATATAATTATGAAAATATGAATAATAAATGACTGATGTAGGGCTTTCTAGATTAAACAGCTTTGTGCCATTTTCGTAAGAACTCTCTGCATTTTCTAATACAGCTTATTATTAGCTAAGTTGCTTAGTTAAAGAAGCCAGGCCCCAAATAGGTCTGGATGCCACAAGGTAGTATAGGTGTGACCTAGAAATATACAAAAATGGTGATATAGACTTCAGTGAGTTAAGGCAAAGACATGATGTTCTATCTACATTCTGAGTACAAGAAAGCATCTGCGTCCATGACTCTACAGGATGTTCATAATTGTTTTCTGCTGTATGGGTGGAGGATGATGTAACTCCTTCTGTTTACAGTGGTATGAGGGGACATACCACAAATCAAAAGATCAGTTCCATTGTTGGCTCATCAGTCATCCTGTGCAGATCCTAAAATAGAATACATTCCTCAACTCAAAACTGAGGAACAAAAGACAGACAAACAAATGTTGAAGACCAAAAACAAAAGCTTTTCTCCCATTCTGTAACTAACTTTTAACAAGCAGCTTGCTACAAGTTATTAAACACTCACTTCACAAACTAGACAATTCAGCACCAGCTGTGACTGCTGCAAATGCAACATTAGCACTTATATATGATGCTGTGATGCTCTCCTGACTAAAAATGAATGCAAGTTCTGCACTCCCATATAATTAACACCTGAAGATCATACCCTCCTGACAGTTTCTGCATGGGACAGCCACCCTTTCACTCCACCTTATTTAGGCTCTGCATAAGATGAAACCATTGTAGAATATGGTTTAGATCTTAGGAACACATGTATTGAGTCTACTTAGCAATATCAGAACAAGGCAAAGCAACAAAGTGTGGAAGCCAGAATCAAATAATCAGAATGTAGCCACACACAACATTTCATACTTGATAGGTGCTCCCTCCAATACAGCAAAATAAACCCCAATCAGCAGAGGAGACAAACTTTTTTGTATGGGTTACCCCTGGAAACTGCCACATACTTAGAAATACTTAACTTACCGACATTGGCAGTGTATACAATATTATTATGATGAAACCAGACTACAATCGGAAGAGCTAGACAGTGCCATATATAGTGATTCAGATGATGAGACACAGGACACTCCTACAAGTGTATCTCTTTGTATTAGCAACACTGGGTGATATGACCTCTTTTGTGTCATTTGTTCTCAGCAAATGTGCTGAAAGGCAAACAGGTGATCATCGAACTTGGGGGCATGTCTGTTGGCAAGGTAAAATATATCCAAATGGCTAATATTTTACAAATATGGGCAATTAAGTATTATTAAAACACATTTTCTGTAGTGTACTAAACAAAGCATGCACCCCATAAAGTAATATCTCAGTAGGATGCTGAACTTGTTCATATTCCAGGAGTCCATTAGATGAAGGGCTTTACCTCTGGTACTGATTCCTAAAATATTAACAAGGTACAGCCTTGTGCTAATTATTACAACATGACTAGACAAATACCCATGGTTTGCACCATGTCAAAGACATGGTATTTTGGAATAGCTGAACTGTGCCAAGTATTGGATTACCTCAGAACTAGACATTATCTACTGAAATGAGTCTCTGTCCTTGCCCTGAACTTGCACATTTCTAAAAATGAACCTTTTCCTCCTTTTTAGGAGTCAGTCTTTTACATATCCAAAACAAAACAAAAAAACAGCCCCAACCCATTTATCGTGGCAAATAAAGAGACAAAGATGTGAAAAAAGAATCCAGAAAAGGATAAACACGGGGGAAAAATGGTTTCAGATGGTAACCCTGCCTTCTTCAGGTAATGTAACCAAGCACGTGGAAGCCTATACATATATAGACTGATGAAACAAGAGTTCCGCCGAAATATTAAAGAATTAAAGAAATGGACTCAATTTAGTTTGAATGATGTTCATGTGTTGCTGTTTTTGGTTTGATAATGTATATTTTAAAATCAGTGAAAGTTTAAATTACAAAAAAATAAATAAATCTTGACACCTAACTTAAGCAGTGAAAGAAAACATCAGCATAAAAGAGATTCAATAACACCTACGCTAAGTGTACACCATTCCGAGTGAAGAGGCAACACAGACATAACTCACACCTTCTTCCTCTTAATTTTAGTTTTCCTACTGATATTCTTGCAGCTTTAAATACTGACATCGATTTATAAAGGTTACCACAAAGTGCAGACTACATGTACACTTAGTTTAGTCTTTCTGAGTGAGTAGAAAGCACAAAAAGTGTAATAAGAATGTTCTTGAATACATATCATGTACACTTAGTATAGGCTTTATTGAATCTGGCCCATAACCTAATAAATAATGAATGCTGACTGACTGCAGTCCTCAGTCATTCACCACAAAATCAAAGATTTTATGGGGACATTCTGCAAAATTAAGGATAGTTGAAAGGTATGCTAGAAGACTAGCTAGTGCAAAGTTTAGACATGTTATAAACTATAGATATGCAGAGTAAGAACATTCCAATCTGTTTTCATTTATGCATTTATTTTTACTATCTGATGACACATCTAGATTGGTTTTATTCCACCATTTGCAAATAGCAGCCTGCTGTCCTGATATAGACCAAAATATGTGCTCACTGACTCCACAGAGGAAAACCTAGGCACATGTCAGTTTTAACATGAGTTCTTGCTAGTACTTCACTGGATTGTAGACTGAAGAAATAACTGTCATTTTAATTAAATTTAATAATGAGATAGCTGAACCAAGTCTGACTGGTTCATTTCAATCACTGCTGGGACTATAGAAAATATTAGTGGTATACACAGGCATACAACAAAATGGTGGTGTATATGTGCAGTAATTTATACATTAGGAAGGTAAAGCCATTATCATTTCTTAATTATACCATAAGGGAACAAATTGAACTTAATTGGGAAATGACTCACCTTGACAATGACTGTTTCTAGGTGGAGTAAATCCACAAATAACTTCTGCATGAGACATCACAATTAAAGGCAACTAAAATCAGCTAATCTTTCCTAATTATGCAAAATTTACTCATTTTGGGTGTGATGTACACAATTTCTACTTCGAGTAAATCAAGGTCAAAGTCAAAAGTAACTTTATTGTCATTTCGATCTACACAAGTGTAGAATAAATGGGATTCCGTACAATCAGCTCATCAACAGACAGACAAAAAAGAAATCACATACATGCAAAGACATATTTTAAAACAACATATAATAATACTACTACTATCTAATAAATCAGCTCTACATTTAAGTATATAGCTACATATATTCCTAGAAACACACACTTGTTAAGAAACTAAAGGCACACATCTAGCAGCAAAGTTCCAGTAATACTATTGCACATGAACCATGTACCACATTATGGGTGAACAAGTACATAGCAGTAACAGCTAAAGAACAAGAATACTGCACCGGGATTAGTAGTATAAATTATAATGGTTGGCTGGGCTTAATAAATAATAGAAAAAATAATATCTCATAGTGAATGGAAAGTCCCAACATCCTGACCTGAAAATGATCAGACCTAATGTTGGAGTTAAGAAGTCTGATGACCTTTAGATAAAAACTAATAACCACTCCAGAAATGTGGAAGAAACAGCGAACGTCCAGCTAAAACTCCACAGATTTATTGCAGACAGTTAAGTGTTTTCATCCCCAAATGGGACTTCTTTAGAACTCTGAAGAAGTCCCATTTGGGGATGAAAGTGCTTAACTGTCTGAATAATGCAATAAATCTGTGGAGTTTTAGCTGGATGTCTGCTGTTTCTTCCTCATTTCTGGTGTGGTCACTAGTTGGACTCTTGTTCATTTGATTTCTTCAGATAAAAACTGTCTTTGAATCTAGTTGTCCGGCATCGAATACTGCGGTATCTTTTACCCGATGGCATGCTCACAAACAGACTGCAGGATGAGTTGAGTCATTTAGTATTTTGATGGCTCTGTCAAGTCAGAGATTTCCCAAAAAGGATGGGTAGGGGGCTTGTAGAATGCTGTGTGTTTTTCACTGAGAGTGCATTTTTGTATGGCACAACAGTGGGGGAAAGTGAGAAAACCTACTAAAGCTCACATTGGTCCTGCATAACACAAGTAGATCAGCTTTCAAGCCACATTTAAAAAAAATGACAAAATGCCAGTCATTGAAACCATACTTTTCAGAATATAGGATAACCTTTCTCCCCATTGTCAAACAGTTCTTTTCTATATAACCCAAGTATGTAATGTCTACAGAGCATGTAACATAACAAGTCAGAACTAGGGATGGAGTGCACCTGTCACCACGAGTACTCTGAATCTAAAATTCCACCTGGGAGTTCACTTGTTAGCATGAATGCTCTAAATGGAAATTCTATCTGACATTCTAAATTATGCAACGCTACCAGTTTAAGTTTGTCTTAATGTCTATATAACCTTCTCCTCAGCAGGGTTGACGAAAAATGTGTACATTTAATTTTGTACTCTTTGGGAATAGTAACAAAAAATCCAAAGAACTAGCAAACTTGCCTACAGCAGCAAATACAATATTTTCAATGTAGGCATTTGCTTCTCAGCAGCTACAGGCCTCAACTTTTTTGTTTTAATAAAATATTTTCTTCATTACCACCCGTAATATCTATGTTAAGTCTACTGACTAGTAGTTTAGATAGGCCCTCATGTCGCAAGCTTGAGTTGCCTATTTCCAGTTCCTTGGTTTTATACCAGTCCTGATGAAACAGAATGCAAGTGGGACAGTAATGTTCCAACTAGGTCACTCATCACCCAGTGCTGCAAACTGCCTGGATCCAATGCTTTATTTACCCATTCATTCCTTGATACTCTGTATTATTCAGGGCCAGTAGGAAGCAGGAGCCTAATTAACACTCTTTGGGAGTAAGGGAGGAGGAGCCTAACACTTGTTGGAAGTAAGGAAGCAGGAGCCAATCTAACAATTGGTGGGAGTAAGGAAGCAGGAGCCTATTGGGAATAAGGGAACAGGAGCCTATCTAACAATCAGTGGGAGTAAGGAAGCAAGAACCTATCTAACACTTGATAGGAGTAAGGCAAAGAACTAATCATTGGCCTGTCTTTTAAAATATAGTTAATCAGTACCGTTCTATTCTGTTATTAGTTCTGATGATCTCTATCTGCCTAACATAGAAGAAAACACTTGACTTATTGTGTTATTAATCAACATGTTCACCTGTTAGGCCTAAACTGTTTATTTATTTTTTTATGTTTTGTAGTTCATAATTAAAAGTAGGTCACTCACAGTTTGTTTGTTTCTGTTCTTCTTTTTGCGGTCTTGTGAGTGACCATGGATGAAGGTGACTTGCTTAATGTTTTTAAAGGGCTGTCTCTGCTTAGTGTACCTGACACACAGAGGATAAAGAGAGTCTTTGACAGAGCTGGTGGTATGTCAACAGCAGAAGCAGGTACCACCGGCCTTAAGACTAGAGGCATTAACTCAGTGCTAACAAGACTACTGGATCTCTGTGGGAGGACTACTATTCACATAAATGGCTAGCAGACAAGGGTTTCAAATTCTGATTAGAGCAAAGCTATTAAAAGCTGAAGAAGTTGCTAAAATACAAATCTTTGATGTGTGACAATATTTTTTAATCACATACAGGTGTCTTAACAGGTACCTAAATGTTTTAAAATGTATAAATTGCTGAATGGTACTATGTATGACATCCCATTGAATAAAGAACTGGGTGCTTTTTTCAGTAGGATAGGCTAGGACCTAATGGGACTCCTATCTAAACATAAAGAAAATGTTATGTCTGAGTGAATATAGTCTTAAATGATAACATTGTTAGAAATGACAATTTTCTATCAATTCTGCTTTTTACCATCAGATGTTGGTGAATCTGGATAATTTGAAGATCACATTAAAAATGAAAAACAAATTACAAATATGGTACAGTTATCACACTACCAGAATGAAGTTAGTCCATCAATCAATTCATTCCACAGATGAGAATCTATCTGATGGTGCCACCAATAATAGCAAAGAACTTCAGCAATTTCTCCAAATCCACCTAAAGACACATGAAGATTTTCAAAAGTGTTTGAGAGAGTCGCGTCTGATTCTCAATTAGGTCTGAATCAAGCTATCAAATAAATGGAAGACAGAATGTAGTTGCAAGTAACATGTAAACTTGCATGCACTTTTATACACTGCACCAGAAGAGGATGAAGGAGTGTCAGAGATCAAATGAGAGGAATGGAAGACAGACGCGAAGCATGGCAATTTTAAATGCCAATACTTCTAAGGTACTTAAGTTCATTTATTTCAAAGAAACAGTTAAAAGTATCAAGTCATATTTTTAATGTGAAAAGAAAATTAAGTCACATAAAAACTCACTGCTTTAAAATCGTACACTTGTAATTCAAATCCTAACATAGTGGATGTGTCAGTATGACAAATTCTGTTAATTGAAGTAGGCGTCCATTTGACCTGCCCCTTGCACAAACATTAAAGTCATTTCAAAGTGTAAGTGAAGAGGACTTGAGAAAACCAATTAAACACATATAGTCAACCAGGAAGGATTTACTGTAACTTGTACTGAATTGAAGGCATGTAATAAACTTAGGGGCAGCACAAACCTGACATGCATAAAGGCTGACAGAGGAGGCAGGCTGGTTTTAATAGATATATTTATATTATTTAATTATACAGTTAAGATGGTGCTAATGCCCCCAAATTAAAAATAAGTTATTAGATGGTACCTGAAAGGATACTTCTTCTTCTTTCGGCTGCTCCCATTAGGGGGTCGCCACAGCGGATCATCTGTTTCCATTTCTTCCTGTCCTCTGCATCTTGCTGTGTCACACCAACCACCTGCATGTTCTCTCTCACCACATCCATAAACCTTATCTTAGGCCTTCCTCTTTTCCTGTTACTGACAACTTCATCCTTAGCATCTTTTTCCCAATATACTCTGCATCCCTCCTCAGCACATGTCCAAACCAACGTAATCTTGCCTCTCTGGCTTTGTCTCCAAACCTTCCAACCTGGGCTGACCCTCTAATATACTTATTCCTAATCCTGTCCACCCTTGTCACACCCAATGCAAATCTTAACATCTTTAACTCTGCCACGTCCAGCTCTGACTCCTGCCTTTTTGTCAATGCCACTGTCTCCAACCCATATAACATAGCTGGTCTCACTACCCTCTTGTAGACCTTCCCTTTCACTTTTACTGGTACTTGTCTGTCACAAATCACTCCTGACACTCTTCTCCACCCACTCCATTCTGCCTGTACTCTCTTATTCACCTCTCTTCCACACTCACTATTACTTTGAACTGTTGATCCCAAGTATTTAAACTCATCCACCTTCGCCACTTCTACTCCCTGCATCTTCACCATTTCTCTATCCTCCCTCTCATTCACACACATACATTCTGTCTTAGTCCTGCTGACCTTCATTCCTCTTCTCTCTAGATCATATCTCCACCTCTCCTCTCCTCCACCTGTTCCCTACTCTCACTGCAGATCACAATGTCATCTGCAAACATCATAGTCCACAGGGGACTCCTGCCTGATCTCATCTGTCAACCTGTCCATCACCACTGCAAATAAGAAAGGGCTCAGAGCTGATCCTTGATGTAATCCCACCCCCATCTTAAATGCATCTGTCACTCCCACCATAGACCTCACCGCTGTCACACTACCCTTGTACATATCTTGTACCACTCTTACATACTTCTCTGACACTCCCGACTTCCTCATACAATACCACAACTCCTCTCTAGGCACCCTGTTATATGCTTTCTAAGTCCACAAAGACACAATGCAACTCCTTCTGACCTTCTCTGTACTTCTCCATCAACACTCTCAGAGCAAACATTGCATCTATAGTGCTCTTTCCTGGCATGAAACCATACTGCTGATCACTAATCATCGCTTCCCTTCTTAACCTAGCTTCCACTACTCTTTCCCATAACTTCATGCTGTGACTGATCAATGTAATCCCTCTGTAGTACCTGAAAGGATACTGCGCTGACTAAATGCCCACTGATTTAGGGCTGTTAGACTTACTTCATAATTATTTCCATATACATACGTTTGAGTTGTTCACTGTGGAGTACAGTAAAGTGGGGGTCTTTTTACAATCCACAAAATGCACACGTAAAGTGATGACCCCTACTTAGATAATTTTTTTCAGCCAGAACTTCAAAATTCAAACTTTTAGCAGTTGATTTGGATACAGCCCTAAACAAGGTGACACAATCTAGAAGTTCAAATATAAAACATTTCTGGGATTTTTCCCTGAAGCTGTTGGCTAAGCAGAATCTGCAGCTATCTATTAGGCCAAACAATATGTAGACTGAACAGGGCAAGAGGCTGCTATTCAACTTCTTTGCTTTTATATTGAAATGAATGATTTAATTTCCATTCTCAGGTATTTTTCCTACTTGGAGGGGTTTACCAGAGCAACAGTAAACCTAGCTAGCCTGTCTGGCTCCAGTCTTTTCTTCCATTTCTCGTGCACAGCCTTATACTTCTTCATACCAAACCTCAGCTACCAAATGGCTGCCAAGCCTGCAAGCTGCTTTAGGTCCAGTTCTGGCTGCCCCTTCTCTGCCTTAACCACCATCAGCGATTTAAATATCATTGATGAGTAGTGCTTTGATACCATTCACCCTGCCCAGTTATGCCAAGTAATACAGTGCTAAAGCATGCTGCTTCCTCACAACCCTGAATTAGGCAAGCCTTGTTATATACTTGTATTGAAAATAATGTCTAGCAGCTGTATGTGATAAGTTATGAGGTGGAAAACCCTTGAAAATAATTACTGAAATGTTTCTTTCCATTTTAATAGGCATCTTCTGCTTTAGGGTGTGCATGATATTTCATTAATGACACGGCTCTGCAAGTCTTATCCTCTGCATAATGGTATCATTTGTAACATTGTAATCAGGATTATTTATAAAGTAATGGATCAGAATATACACAAAGCACACTATCAATAGAGAATTCTTTTGAGGAATCAGAGGAGGCTGTCTTGTTCCACATTTTAATCCTCTGGGTAGCATTACTGTGTATTTGTTTCCCCTACAATGCAGTAACAGCTTTGCAAAACGATACTCAATTATATGATATCAGCATTAGTATTTTCTAAGCATATGATCTATCTTTGAGTAAACAGTCTAACATTCATTCATTTACTCCATCCTTGTGGTAGGAAACTTAAAAAGATCATGCAGGACATCTAGAAGTCAATTATTTTTTTCTCGAATGCATATTTAGAGTACTTGGAACTCAAATGGCAGATTTTTTTAAGGGCAGATATTTTGCTAGGAATTAATGATAACATTTCTATAAAGTACTGTTTAAAATTCAAGAATATTTAAATAGTAAATAAAAACTGCATGTTTTTTATACAGAACTTTTTTGAATGATTTATTTAGGTTATATAATTATTAATGAATGAACAAATGACTAGACTATGTATTTTGTATTTTATTCAAGTGCTGAATGATGACTGAATGCCATTGGTCTGTTAATTAATCAATTTAGGGACTATTATAAAAGGGAGTTGGATTTTTTGTTATGGGTTTCTGATGATGTTCTGAGGAATAAAGAACAAAAGTGCTTAAACTATAATCTGTACCTGAGGACAGTTTTGTTTTTTAAGTCGTTTTTAGTTTCTGAGCCCGGTTTAGCTTGTTTTAGTGTGGAAGCACAATTTTAGGAGGTTTCTTTGGTACTTTATTCAATTTGTGAGCATTGGCTTCAACGGAGGAAAAGCTTCCTTTGGAAGTGTCAGTTGAATTGTAAAGTGTATATTGGCATGTATCATGGAAGGAGGTGAGAACTGTGACCTTTCCATACATCCTACACTGGAAGGAGTTGTGGGTCTTACAAAAAACTTGGCTGATGTCATTGACCAAGCACAGTCGGTGCTAAAACAGCTTAAAGGGAATTTTGGAGCCCTCTAAAAGCATGGAAATAGTTCTGATGTATTTCTTTCTTCATCGTCAGATGAAAGAACTATTACAGCAGGAGAAATGGCTTCATCTTGGCAGTCAGTCTCCATTTTTTTGCAAGAGGGAGATTCCAATATCTTTGACAAAGTGACTTTGTTTTGGCAGCCTGCAAGGTTTGTAATCACAAATCAAAGTTTGTTAGACTTTAAAATTTTCTTTTCCATGTCAAAAAAGTTGTTTTTAAAGTTTAAAAGCTTGAAATTGGAGAATCATTATTTAAGTAAACGTACTGAATTAAAGATTGTACCACTGGGGCTTAGAATATATAAGTTTCCAAACGGAGTAACTGTAAAAGACAAAATTTACTCCCAAATCAAGGAACTGTATAACAAAGCTGGATTAGAAGTTTTGAAAGCACTTACTGATTGGAATATAGGCAAGATTAAGTCTTTAAAAGAACAAATTAATACAATAGGTAAGTTAGCTTAGTAAACACCCTGACTTTCAAGCTTTCCAGCATTTACATCACAATCTTGCAGAAAAGGTTGAGAGACATGTAAGTAATATAATTACCAAGAAAAAGAAAAAAATGAATTAGAGATATTAAAACCTATCAACAAGGACAGGCCTATCTTGTAAAAAGGAGAGGCCACAAAGAAGATATTATTGATGGTAACAATAGAAAAAGGGTGACTAAAAATCTTGACAGGCTGGATTCTTTTACCAATACTGAAGGTGACAATGTTTTTGGAGGAGATACTGGTGAACAACCTATGGATGTTCTAACGAGTGAATCCAGCGAATTGACATCATCTCCTTTTTTTCTGACAAATGACAGAAACTTGCAGTTTACCTCCAAATAAGAAGGCATTGACTGTAGTTACCAAGAAAAAAAGGCAATAACAAAGGGTGTTAGAAAGAAACTGTCATATTTTTAATTTAAGAGAAAAGACTTTTTTCAAGCTGAATTAAGTCTGTTAGCTAAAGGCCTGTCTTTTTTGCCAGCTAACAGAGCTCCTATGGTAAACTTTCATTGACTTTAAATTATTTCTAAGGAAGCTTGATTTGAAATACATTTTAAATTATGTTAAACTGAATTATGTTTTTTTTTTTTTAAAAAAAATAGCACTTATAGCTCTGTTTTGGCTAATGCACTCAACATTTTTGCCTCTACATTTGAAGCAGATTTATAGTCTTTTTAATAATTCTGCACACAAAAGGATAAGTAAGAAGTATTGTAATTTAAACAAACAGAAAATTGAAGCACTTAAAATTGGGAAGTTATATAGATGTAAGATAAATGAAAGCAGATAAGGGGCAAGGTATTGTCATAATGGAAACTGATAAATATAACAAAGCGATTGAGAACTTACTATCTGATGAAATTAGTTATAAAAAAGTTTCAAAAAGATTTTAAGAAAATGTTATAAGGATATTGATCTATGTTTATTTGATTTGTTACATCAAGGCTATTTTACATTACATCTATTTGAGTTTCTTATGGGTGAAGAGCCACATTTAGGCAAGCTATTTGGAATTCCCAAATTACATAAAAATTTAGAACAACTTCTGTTTAGACCAATTGTGTCTGCCCCTTTCAACAAAACATTTAAAATTTCTGCACATTTGGACAAAGTGTCAAACCCCATAGTTCAGACTAGTAATTTTTATTTAAAAGATTCATGGATGTTTCTGAATGATCTTAAAAATTATGCTTTCACTGGTAAAGAGATTATGTTATGCACCTTAGATGTTAGTTTCCTATATACCTCCATTGATCAAGAGGGTTTAGAATTTGTAAGGTTATATCTGAGTAAATACTGTAGACAATTAGAACAACATGTGTCTATCATTTGTCAACTACTTGAGTTGATGCCGAAAAATAATTTTTAAAGCAGGGTAGCAATGGGGGCTCAAGTTGCTCCAGTGTTTGCAAATTTGGTTCTATGCAGGTGGAAGCAAGAATTTCTGAAAAATATTCTGCTTTTTAGCAATGTATGCTTTTACAGATGGTACATAGATTACTTGTTTTTTTTATTTGGACAAGTGATACAACAACAGTGCATGAATTTTTAGAATAGTTCAGCAACAGTGTCACATGGCTTAATTTTGTTCTGGGCAATATGGAGACTTCAGTTAATGTTTTAGATCTAGAAATTAGTTTAAACATCCAAGAAAAAAAGTTGTCCAGCAGTATTTTTAGGAAGAGTACATTCACCAACAATTATTTACATTATGACAGTTCATCCCCTTATATAAAATTAAATGCTTTTCGAGGCCAAATTATTAGAGTACGTTGCCTAATAAGTGATGACTGAATTTTTCTAGAGGAAATAAACAAAGTTATGAAGTTATTTCAAGAAAGAGGATATCCTTTAGAAACATTATATTTAATTTCTAACAATGTAAGTGAGCAAAGGTATGAAAAATTTCCCCTAATTTTAAAAGCGGGGTTTTGGGCTAAAACGATAACAGAGAACAAAGAGTGCACTTGCTCTTTTCCTATACCTTTAAGTGCAGAAGGAACAAAAATATAATAAATCATAAGTAACAATTGGAAAATGTTATTAGGGAATCAAGAGCTTGTAGGATCGTAGGGGACAAGCCAAAGTTTATTTTATAAAAGAACTAAAAATTTGAAACAATTTTTAGAAAGTTCTTTTAATACAAGGGTACAGTTAGATTTGAAAAAAAAAGCGGGACCTTTCCCGTGTAATAGGTGTTCACAGTGCAGACATATTTTAACAATGAGTAGTTTTCACTTTGAACACAATAACTACCTTTATATTGCTAAAGAAAGATTTACATGTCTGACTGAGAGATTAGTTTATGTTGCAATATGTTCTACCTGTAAACATTTTTATGTAGGCAACATCATATGCATATTAGTGTATAGAAATAGAGAACACATTTCTGCAATGAAGAAGGATAATAGTAATGCATTGGCTAGACACTCACAGACATGTTCAGGATTGAACAAGTTCCAATTTATGGTAGTGGGAAAAGTTAATAGGGAAAGATCTGTAGACACTTCTAATGCATATTTAGAGTACTTGGAACTCAAATGGCAGATTTTTTTTTTAAGGGCAGATATTTTGCCAGGAATTAAGGATAACATTTCAATAAAGTGCTTTTTAAAATTCAAGAATATTTAAATAGTAAATACAAACTGCATGTTTTTATATAGAACCTTTTTGAATTATTTTTAGGTTGTATAACTATTAATGAATGAACAAATGAATAGACTAGAAATTTTGTATTTTATCCAAGTGCTGAATGACAACTGAATGCCATTGGTCTGTTAATTGATTAATCAATTTAGGGTTTGCTATAAAAGGGAGTTGTAATTTTTGTTATGGGTTTCTGATGAAGTTCTGAGGAATAAAGAACAGAAGCACTTAAACTATAATATGTGCCTATAGACCGTTAAGTTTTTTAAATAATTTTTTTTTTGGTATTAGGTCACAATCATTCATATTTTAAGTAGGTGAGTTGCTGGATTACAAATGACTTTCCAACCATGATCTAGTTTCAGTAAGCAAAATTTATTGATATTAAATAGTATGTACAACACATGCAATGTACTGTAGCTTAAAAGCACACAGAATATCTTATGAAGTGTGGCATTCATTCAAGTATTTACTTAGTATGAGCAAGTAATTGTAATAGACAAAGACTATTTAAACAGCAACCTATTTTCAGTAAACAAAAATGATTGTCTTTGTACCATTTGATGCCAATCTGTTGAACATAAGCAAATATGAGCCACCCTAGCAACAGAATACAGCTAGAAGTCAGTAAGTATAACAAAGGTGACCAGTGTAGAAAGGTCTATATTTTATTGTGAAGAAAACAGAGGTTTTTAGCTTAAAAGTTTACTACAATAATTACACTCATAATTTAATAGGGAATTACAAATATCTGTAATAACATAAATAGAAAGTAATTTTTGCTAGTACAAAGTAACCAGAAACGTAGGAATAAATATACAAAGGCAAACCACAGAAAATAAAAGATGAGATGTCTTAGTAGTGATCACCATCCTGACTGGATTAAAAGAGTAAAGTGGTTAGTTGTATTACCTAAAATATAATAACTGTAACTTTAGGGATCTTTATGGGGTGTCTGGGTAGTTAAGCAACATAGATTTTACTGACTAACAGTGCTTAGGTTTAATTTACAGATGACAGTTGTAGAAAACTTTGCACTCCTATACTGAACAGAAAGGACCTTTGCTTTCATTAAAACCTGATAACGATGCTGTGTTGGTAGCCTGAATCAGAAAATAACAGATTTTGTTAAGGACGTCTGTAGTTCAGCCTAGTTTGTGTCTGACTGCTTAAACAGCCTGACTCCATAGTGGTATAGGGACACCTTTCTCAAGTGCATGGCAGACTTCTTTGATTAACTTTTTGAGACTCTGTACCATCTTTTAGGTATAGCAGACATTTGGAATATTGTTAACATGAGTATTAAAAGGAAGACAGGTAGGTGTCCACTAGCATCCAAAAATATTAAAATGATTATCCAGTCTTCACTGCATTGCAAATGGAAGACAGGACAAATCAACCAGATTCAGCAAGGGAGATCCTGACTGTGGTGCCAAAAAGAAAAATGTCAGTGTTTATTATATTATATTTGCTTAAACTGATATAATCAGCTGTTCTTAAAGAGAATTGAGTAGGTACTATGGTTGGTTACTAATAGCTGAATCAGACGTTATGTGGGTAGGTCATGAATGTGTACATACATATGACATTTCAAACCGCTCTAAAAGCTTAGGTGTGTCTGAATAGTGTTTATACAGCCTTCTGTTCCTTAGCAGGTATTTACTAACACTGTGTACTTTAACTGTAACTCTCTGGGTTTAGTGCAAACAGGTAAACTCTTGGTGCAACCAACATGAAACTCATATTTCTCGACCACAGTAGCAGCAGGAGCTACTTTTTGTATGTTTGCTTTTTCTCAGCAGTTGCAGACATTTGTTTTACTTTTTTCCAATTAATTCTAATGTGACTTTTTCCTTGCTGAATTGATCTATTGAAGAGCATCTCAAACAACTTAGCTTCATGCTTAGGTGACCTTATATTGTACAAGCAGAAAAACATTCACACCCATCTTCCTCACTGCATTATTTCTGTGACTTGACAGACCTGCCAAGACAAAAGTAAAATATACCTGTTACAGAAGCACCCATTTAGGTGCTTGGTTCAGAATCACCTAGGTACAATTAAGAGCTATGTCACAAATAAATAAACATTTCTTTACTGTAAAATTTCTGACTTGGAATGCTGTGCTGAAAAGCCTTTTTTTGACTCCATACTGTCTTACATATCGAAGAACAACTATATCCTAAACACATTTAATTTTTCCATAGTATGGTTTCCTCCCTATACAATGATTCATATGCTGCCAAATATAATTCTCTTCAGCATCCTCAGAACTTTTATATTGTATTAACCATCAAACTTTAATATTATTTGGCCAAGTAATTGCTTATATAGCAAGGTACTGGTAGTCTTTCATGTTTTCTCTCCCAGAGTAGTTACAAGTATTCTGAGTTTCTGAAGATTCAAAGGTCTTTTATTCTGTGCAGTTATTTATGGTTGTGCTGTCTTTCTTCATTTTTTTAATTTATCCTTTGTTGACCAGGCTAGTCCCTCTAGACTAGATGCCTCTTTACAGGTGAGACCGGAGGATAATCCCTCAAGGCTAGTGGCCTCTTTAAAGGAGGTACCTGTGGTGGTATTTGGCAGTGTACCCTGCTCTTTTCTATAGGTGCTATGGGATCTTTTGCACCTACCTGAGCTATCACCAACTTATGCAGATGGGACCTTGGTTTAACATTTCTCCAAAGCATGACACACTTAGGAGTGCCAGCAATCCGGTTACTAGGATTGGGAATAGAACCCATAGCCTTTTGGTCTTCTAGCAAGTGTGCTTCCTGTTGAGCTACTCAGACTACCATCTCAGACCATAAATTTACTGAATGCATAGGTCTTTTAATATGTAGCTGCAAAATGAAGGCACATGATACCAACAACAAAAACTAACACCAAATGAAGAACTACTCATGTAGTCGATTCCTAGCGCTTTTCAAAAAATATATATTTAAAGCACTATCTTGTTTGTTAACCAAGATAGCCAAATGGAAGTCCAATTTTCAGTGGAGTCCCTTGAAATACTGCAGATAAACATGCAGTTAACTACTCATCAAATGCTGAGGTGATAGCCAAGTATGCATACACTGCTTAATTTACAATTGTCATGCATACCATATTTACAGATTCTAAAATTAGACTGAGATGGTAACTATGCAAGGTGAGCATCAGTCATTATAGTTGTACATACATCATACAGAAATCTGTGTTTACTGGAGTATTTACTGAAGTGTGGCAAGAAACAGTAGCAGTGAAGACAAAAAACAGAAATACAGATTATAGGTTCATAGGTTGGTACTAGGCTATTAGCCCTACGGCCTATACAAGTCTAGCCATAACAACTCCCTGGCTATTTCTTCCCACAGTATTTACTTCCTTGGACCCCTGTCTAGCAGGGTGACTTACATGATCCCCAGGGTGAATTTCCTATCTCCCACCCAATCATCAAGGTTCCTTTTGAAGAGGGCCAAAGAGGCGCTCTGCTTGACATGTATGGGCAGTCTATTCCAGAGTCTGGGGAATAATGAAAAACTGACATGTCATAGTTTCAGGACAAATTACATATCAAGTACTTTTTTCATGAGGACCTTAAGAGGTTCTTTTTTTAAAGATATACTTAAGGTTATGCAGTAGTTTATTCCAGAGTCTGTTAATATTGAGAGGACCTTGAAACATTGAAGTACTGAATGCATTATTTTGTCTTTCAACTGTCCATTAATCTCCTCACAGATAGCTAAAACTCAGAAAGAGATTGCTGTCAGTCATAAGAAAGGGTAGTCAGAAGAGCACAGTAGTGCATAGGCAAAACATAGATGAATTACAGATAGATGGTAACTAAATTCTATCTGACTCATCCTGCTATGGTGGCCAGTGGCAAGTCCACCTATTTAAATTTTTTCCCTATTTTGTGCTAAAAAGTATCATCCAGTGAGTAGGAGAGTTAAACATAAGAGGGATGAAAACATAAATGGATTTACTGTGGACAGCTTGACATTATTAATAATGGTTGCATTGACATTGCATAGCTTGGTAAATTATTGACTGGTTTTACTGATAACAGTCATTACATACAAATTAAATTTTAACTGTCAATAAAGCAATCAGACAGCATTGTTATCTGTTTATCATCGAAGCAGTCGATAGTATTGTAGATATCTTCTTTTCCTTGAAGGTTGAATCTGAAGAAGTAATACTAAGTTCTCTGACTGAAGTTGAGGGGGTATGATGTGCTCGGTAATGGCATTTGGTGTTGGAATCAAATGCTAACTTCTCACAAACCTTAAAACCTCCCTCTATATCAGTTTTCAATCTTTAAATTGACTTTATCTCACTATCTACTCCTAGTTCTCTCTCTAAAACTACCAAATTTAGTTTAAAGAAATGTCTGCCTTGAAGTAATCTACTATCTGAATGATTTTTTTTTTGTGCCGATTTATTGCATGCTATTATATCTAATTCCTAATGTAGTTTATACTAAACCTCTGAACTTTGTCTATACTATTTGAATATTACTTCTGTATTAATATTTTTGTATTTGTAACTGGAGTTTTTCTCTCTGGCCTCCATTGAAAGTGGGTTTCTGACTCAGTGGACTTTCCTGGTCAATAAATAAATAAATAAATAAATGAAATAAGATTTTGGTTTAAGAGCAAGAAGCACCGATTTTATTTTGGAAACATTTAGGCAAACCACAACGAGTGGTTTAAGTCTGCAAAGAGGGAACACATGTCAGAGGCTAGGAGTTTAGGGTGAACAGTCAGAACAATTTGGGACTAGTCAGTATAACGGATTAGCTTAGTACTTTCACAGCGATTGATCACATTGTTCACACAGACAGTGAAGACCAGGTCCCAGCTTTGCTTGCTGTGCTGTATAACCTTTAGCCTCTTCCTTTTTTTCTTCTAGGTACAATTATCCTCATCTAAGCTACCTGTGGATACTCTTCAACACTGTCAACATCGTTATTACTCATGGTGTACCATACCACAATTACACATTATTCAGTTTTGTGAATAAGTAATAATGTAAATACTACTGTTGTGTTGTAACAGTTGTCAGTATTAATCAGTTTGTCCACTAATGTGTGTATGTGTGTGTATATATCAGATGGTTAAGTTTTTAGAAACTTGAAATTCATATGGACAAAACCATAGATCCACTACCCATCACTATATTTCCCTACATCAACTGAAATGGCTTGAGCTATCCAACTATCTCACATATACCCAACTTATCCATGTACTCAAACTTATTTTTAGCCCCTCTCTCTGCCCCTCCCTTGCCTCCACCTTCAAAATCCATCTTCCTGATAGATGTCTCAGATCTAACTCACAGAATCTAATAGAACTACATAAACCTTCCCGTCCACCAGGCAAGCACCTCCTATCCTTCCCTCTAGCACACCATTGGAATTCTCTTCGACCTCTCATCTGTACCACTAATGTACTCTCTACCTTCAAAACCCTACTTCACTCACACCTAACTTCACAATGGGAATGCTCTTGCTTCCATCCTACATAATTTCCTTGACCTTAATTATTCTCCACAAGCTAATATATCTGTAAATAGACTCCTACAGTCTTATAATTCCTAATAATAACTGTAGGAACAATCATATTTTTCCAGGAACTGTAATTCATTTGTAATTTATTTGTAATGAAGTTTAATGCATTATACTAACTAGCATCTCATAATGCCACTCTATGACAACTTGTTACTTTGTTTTTTTTTTAAATTCTGTCTTATTTTTGTATTTTTTTTATATTGTGTTCTTGTGACTTCTTGCATGTATATTTGTATTTTTCTATTTGTGTATTTTTCTATTCATGTATTTTTCTGGAGCTTTTCTCCCAAGGACTCCATTGAAAATGGGCTCTTCATGGCCCACTTGGACCATCCTGGCAAACAAACTGCAAATAAATAAAAATGATCCAGTTTATGGCAACTCGAATATCAAAACAAAAAAAATAAATCTGCCCCTTTTATGTTTATGCAGGAGGGGCAAGCCCCCATGCACTCCCACTTCCCCTGAAAATTATAAATACAAACTCTGAGATGCACTACAGCGAAGAAAAGGGTACATTTCCCAGTCCTCACTGTACCGCAATCTCCATTTAAAAGCTTCATGTTTTCAAAAACTTGACCATATGGTCTCGATCATATGAACTTCGAGTTTCTGAAAACTCAGTCAACTGATAGGGATCTATGTGTGTGTGTGTGTGTGTGTGTATGTATATATATACATATGTATATATATATATATATATATATATATATATATATATATATATATATATATACACACACACATATATATATATATATATTATATAGATATATATAGATGTATATATATATAGATATATATATGTTAATCTAACTTGAATTAAGTCAACAATAAAACAGTTGACCAAAAAAGGTCTGAAACATACAATAAAAACAAAATAAATATTATAATAGTAAATGAGTATAAGACCTTTCCTCACTGTACCATCGGACTTGGGTATATTTAATTAGCAGGAGGTATGGGGGGCACATGGTGCATGTCCCACTGCAAACACATTGATTTGTCTTGCATTTTATTTGTCAGCTATTTTGGTTTATACATTTGTTAACTATTTTCATGTCAATTTTATTTATATTAGATAAAATTAGTATAGCCACACACACACACACACACACACACACACACACACACATATATATATATATATATATATATATATATATATATATATATATACACACACACACACACACACACACACACACACACACACATATGTGTGCAGATATATATTAATAAATTCCTGTAATGGAATCGCTCTTGAAAAGTGTGAGACATGATTTTGTGAGTCACCACAGAAAGAACTTTTAAGTGTGTTTACCTTTTTTGTTGTGTCTTTCGGCTTTTCCCGGTTAGGGGTCGCCACAGTGGAACTCCGGTCCGCTAATGATTGGTAGTTGATTTTTACGTGCCGAGTTACCAGCCCTGACGCACAACCTCCAATGAAGGTATGCCCATTCACGCATGCCTCCACGCAGAAGACGCTCTAGCTGATAAGTGAACCAGACAGCGTCCTACTGTGAGGCAACAATGCTACCGCAGCACCACCACCGCGGGTTTTAAGTGTGTTTACTATAAGGTGTATATGGTTAGACATCTCTGTCAATGTACTTACTTGCCTTTTATTTTCTTCTATTCCTCAAAATATAAACTGCACTTTAAGCAAGACACAGCAAATTCCAAAATGCACTGTTAGACCTAAAACATTGTTGCAGGAGGCCTTTACCCCTGTATTTCCTGTTATGGGGATTTGTCCCCCCCCCACATCCTTGTTACTTACACACATGAACTTTGCAGTATCTCAGGACATTCCCCTTATCTTAATTACAGTCATTTCAGTCTCATTTCCCCTCAATTCACACTTAATTTTGCTACCTCATTATAACTACAGTGATCAGGATTTGAACAGGCACCTCAGTAATGCTTTATGCATAACAGCAGTCTGCCTCATTTGTTATTGCACTTTCTGTTTATGAACTGGACAGTGGTTGGAATGAATCCTTTATGATCAGTCCACTTCCCCAGTTATCAAACAAATAAAGTTCTTGAAGCACTTTAATAGTAAATAAAAAATAGAAATATTTCTATTTTTCATTACAGCCTGCATCTGATTGGACTGATTGTCTGAGAAACATTTGGTGGTACTGAGAGGAAATTAATTATAGCACTCAGAATTTCCACAAAGGCCTGGATATATCCAGAAGATAACATTAATATATTTACTGTCGTCCAACTGGCAACATGCATATTCTGTTACGTTCATCAAGGCAGTCATTGCCATGAGAAGGTCTGAAGCCATGCTGAGTGCTGGAGATGATTTTTGAGTCAGTTTTGTGCTGAAGACGTTGTTGATGTGTACAATTTTCTAATACTTTTAAACGTGGGTAACGTAAGGTGATCAGATAGCAGTTATTTGTGGTCTGCTTGACAATATCAAAGATATACCTATTTGCACCTGATCTCCAGCATTTGAGCTTACTGTCCCCCAAAAGATCACTGAGAGGTCTATAATGAAATAGTAAAGCAAAACTATGCTTCTTTGCTCCTATCAATGAGGACACTCTGTCTAGACAATCCCAATCTAAACATGTACTACTTCTAAGGGTGTATTAACTTGGAGAAAAGGGAGAATGTATTGCCTATTTCTATGACATGAGGTAGTCTAAAAACTAGTATATATGGTGGTATAAAATCAAGATTGAGGCTGTAGAGACAGGACCCCAGATTGGGGTGAAGGGGGTGCACTGCCCCTGTGGCAACAGAGTCTTTGTTTACTTAATATCTATAGCTATCAAACAGGGAAGTAGGAAAACCTGGTCAGTATTTCAGGCTTCAGTAAATCAAGCTCTAATGAGTTAAAATAGACACATTGTTAACCTTTACTGAAGGGCAACCCTTGTGCAGGCCATAATGAAAACCTTTTTTACCAAATGGATGTAATGTACCCCACTTTAGTGGATCTGTTAATAAGTGTAGTAATGAATCAGAGATAGAAATAGCTGCAGTGTTCAGGAATTCTTATGGCAGATTACACACTGCTGGAGACTTCATTTTGAAAGTTTTGTAAAAGTATTTGTAGATTTAGGACAGCTAAGACTATGATAAAGTAAGAGATACACAGGCAAAGTGTTGTAAAAATAGAGAAAAGCCCTGAATATGGCTCAGATGCCTGGTTCTGATTAGTGGCTAGGTTCATAGGTTCATAGGTTCATACTAGGCTATCTGCCCAAGGGCATTTATAAGCCTAGCCCATAGTTATCTGGCTTTCGCCACCCCTTTAGTTTGAATAAAAACTATGCCTATCATTTTTCTGTGCCTCTGTCAAGCAGTGACACTGAAGTAATCCCTGGGGTATATCTGCGATCTCCCATCCATTGGTCAAGATTCCTCTTGAACAAGGCCAGCGAGGTGCTCTGCCTCACATGTACCGGGATTTTGTTCCACAGCATAGGGAGTCTCTGGGTGATGAATCTGTCCCTCCAGCACGTTCTATTTATAACCGTGTCAAGATTTAAGTCTCCCGCCCTTGTGGTTCTGAGGGATCTAGATTTTTTGAGGTGAAGCATATTCATCAAATCTGGGTTTGACATGGCCTTATATGTCAGGCACAGGTCACCTCTGAGCAAGCGGTATGAGACTGAATAGAGCTGGAGTTCTTTCAATCGGGCAGCATAAGACATATTTTTGAGACCCTTTATCCTTTTGGTGAGGAACTTTTGGGGCCTTTCAAGCTGCAGCAGGTGTCTGGACAGATACATTCCGAACGGGGCATTGTACTCAATCATAGGTCTAATGAGTGATGAGTACAGGGGGACGATGACCTCCCTTGATCTAGATGTGAATCCCTTCATGATCAGGTGGGCGATATAGAAGGTTTTCCTACCTACTTTAGCAACATGAGTGTCAAACGAAAGGCTACTGTCAACTTGGGTCCTCAGATCCCTGATGACTTTTTCTGTGCTCAGTGGATTGCCACCTATATGGTAGCTAGGGGTAACCTTGTTTTTCCCAAAGGGTATGACTATGCATTTTTTGGCGTTTAACTTCAGGCCATGGCTCTGGCACCAGTTATCCGTTTCTGTGAGGCCCTTCTGGAGGATATCTGTGTCAGATGTGTTTTCGACTATGGTGCCCAGTTTGCAGTCATCTGCAAACTTTGTCAGCCATAGCCCTCCTGTGTTTGCTTGTACTTCAGAAAAGTAGATGCCGAACAAGAGTGGACCCAGGACTGAGCCCTGTGGGACACCACTTGTGACAGGCTTTGAGTCTGACATGGCTCCAGCAACTCTGACCCTGTGGGTTCTGTCACTTAGCCAGTTTGCAACCCATCTTGTGATGTATGGGTTTACATTCAAGCTGATGAGTTTTTCGATGATACCTGAGTGGGGTATTGTGTCGAAGGCCTTTGCCAGGTCGAGGTAGGCTGTATGGACTGCCTTTCCCTCATCAATGGCCTTGGTGACTGTCTTGAAAAAGTCAACCAAGTTTAAGAGGCAGGATCTGCCTTTGACAAAGCCAAACTGGGTTGGATCCAAAGTCTGCAAGTTCCCTATGTCTTTATTTATGAGTTCCATTATGATCCTCTCCATGGCTTTGCAGATAAGGCTTGTCAAGCTAATGGGGCGGTAATTTCCAGGGTCTGTGGAGGCACTGCCCTTATGAAGTGGGACCACAGTTGCCGTGCGCCACTCCTTGGGTACGTATCCTGAGGTGAGGCTAAGATTAAACAGCTGTCCTAACTGTGGGTTTAATTCCTCGTTGAGTTCATGAAGCACACAGCCAGGGACACCATCCGGTCCCATGGATGCTGTGTTTTTTGCCTTAGTGAGGGCAGTTCTCACCTGGGCGTTGGAGATGTTTGGGGGGCTACAATCCTCTGGAATAGATATCTCTCCTTTTGGGGAGAAGTTTGCACTGAACCTGTCAGCCAGTATGTTAGCAATGTGTGTAGGTTCAGTAATTTTCACATCATTTTGAACTAATTCTGAGCATATCTGGGAGTTTCCTCCTAGGTTTCTAACATAGCTAAAGAAGGCCTTATGATTGTCTTTGGAGTCCTTGGCGATTTTTCTCTCAAAATTTGCCTTGGATGATTTTATGAGAGCTCTTAGTTTTTACTTATAATGATCAAAGGTGTCTTACCTTTCAAGGATTTTGCTCTATCTTGTAGTAGCTTCCTCCTTTTGTTGTAGAGCTTGTTTATGGCTGGGGTCCACCAGACTGGATGCTTGCCTTTGGTACAGAGAGTCTTAGTTTTGTTTGGGATTGCCTGATCCATGCAGTCCTGTAGGTGCTGGTAGAAGGCATTTGTAAGTGATTCAGTGGTTTGAGTAATGTTTACC
Organism: Protopterus annectens; assembly: GCF_019279795.1. Lineage (NCBI taxonomy): Eukaryota > Metazoa > Chordata > Ceratodontiformes > Protopteridae > Protopterus > Protopterus annectens. Next base: position 724,050,386 of record NC_056727.1, on the reverse strand, counting down.
ACTGGCTCAGGGGCCTTAAAGGAGACCACACTAGTTTTAGAAGTGTGAAATCGGCTTTTGAGAAGTTTTTCACTGTGGTCCTTTTTGTTTCAGGTGGGGGCGGGATGAGGACCTCCAGCGAGATTAGTTTATGATCTGATCTCACCAGTGAGGGGTATACTTCCGGTGTTGAACATTTTGATCCCATGTTCGTGATGATGAGATCAAGTATGTTTTCTCCTCTTGTGGGGATGGTGACTAGTTGTTCCATGGCATTTGAGTTTATGAACTCCAGGAATCTTTGGGTTAGAGTGTTCGGGCTTGAGTAGTGTTCCCAGTCTATATTAGGGTAGTTGAAGTCACCTAGTATGATGGTGTTTGGAGATACATTTATCCCTTCCAATGTTTTCAGGAAGGCCATGTGAGGTTCCTGAGTTTGAGAGGGTGGCCTGCAACATGCTACAAATTGCAGAGCAGTCTTGCCTATGGTTAATTGCACCTGGATGGTCTCGGATGCATCGTGCGTTGCCACCAACTTTGAGGTGTGGGTGTCCTTTATGAATATGGACACCCCCCTCCTTTCTTGGTGTTGTCCGGATTTTGGGGCCGGAACGCATGATATGAGGTGAAACCTGTTAGTGCTGGGGTGCTCTCAGGAGCCTTGAACCAGGTTTCTGTCACAGTACAGACATCGATGTTCTCCATATTGAGAAGGGCCTCGAGTGCGTGCATCTTGAGATTGAGACTTCTGGCATTGAACAGCATTACCCTTAGTTTTTTTCCTTTTTGGTGTTCTAGGGTGGTAGGTTTAGAATGTGAGCCTTGCCTAAAAAAGGCACTATGGGGGTGGCAAGAGCCTTTGCCAATATCCGGAAGCCCAGGGGTGACAGGTGCAAGCCGTCCCTTGCGAAGCAGCGTGGCTTGTCCAGCATGTCATCCCAGGCAGACAGACATTGGATCCCCTTTGAATGACACCAGAATTTAAGCCAATTATTAAAGCTGATCATCTTATCACTGTATTGTGGCATCATTCTAGGTGAAGGTAGGATACTGCTCAAGGTCAGGGTCATACCTGCCTGGGCTACATAATCAGAGAGCTCCTCGATGTCCCTTTTCATGTAGTCCAAGGAGGTACATCTCAGGTCGTTGACACCAGCGTGGACAATGACTGAGTCGTACTTGTACCTGCTGTTGAGAGACCTGAGTGCTTGCATTATGTGGCGGATTCTAGCGCCCGACAGGCAGCTTACTGTGACCTTCTCCTTACTCAGTCTGGTGAGCGGGACGTCAGTGTGTCTGACTATGGAATCACCAATGACAAGTGTATCTGGCATTTTGTTTGGCCTTAAGGGCTGTGACTGTTTGACACTCTGACTGTCTGGTCTATGTGTTGCATGTGTTGGGTCGTGAGGTGGTAGTTGTTTGGGTGTCTGCTTTGGTGGCCTCTGCTGTTTTGGTAAATTTTTGAACAGAGCCTCCGAGTATGTCTTTGTGTGAGTATGTGTATGATTTGAAGTTGTGATGGTACCATGTGTGACTGGGTATGTATTGTGTGTGGTTACCTTCTCCTCCTGTCTGGTCTTGCCAGTCCTATGTTGAGAGAGCTCAGATTCCAGTTTGGCCGTATAGTTGCATCTCTCGCATGTATTTGTGTTTTGTGGGAGAAGGAGAGGATTGTCTGTGTACATGAGGCAATTGTAACATTGCCTCAATATTCCCAGGTTCACCAGTTGAGCTGGAGAGGACACTAGCAACTGATCCCTCGACATACTAGAAGTAGTAGATAAAGAGACTTTCAAAGCACTCCGGGGGTAGTGGGTTTTAGGCTGGTGGGGTACTATCTATAATAAGAGTGCTTTATCAAGGTGCAAGTACTGTAGGAGTAAGTGCTAGGCTTTACAGATAGAGAATAGTCTACTTGGGAATCAAGTAGAGATGAACTTTTCAGTTATAGGATATGCTGGTTAGATCAGCAGTACAGCTCGAGGAAGGTAGTTCTAAGGGAAAATTTGAAGAGTGGAATTTAGATGTCCCGAATAGTTTAACCTTGTTTAACCGCCGCTGCTCTTGTGTGCAACAGTGGCAACTCCGCGCTAACGCGCGTTTAGCGTGTTTTATAGTATATGTTACAGTTAGCATGAGGATGAAGGAGATGCTTAACATAGGTATAAAATGCCACAGTGCATCAGAAGAGGGGAGGAAATACACACGGACAGTCCTGAAGCATGCAGTAGATAGGATGGGAGTAGTATTACCAATACCAATCCCCTTGCTCCCCCCCCCACCCGTGATGCAGGTCACACATCTCCCACTCAGGAAATAGGGCCATAAATACATTACCTTGACTGTTGAGATGCTGGCAAAGATGAAACCTACCTCTATGGCTTCCTGGATGAGGTCTGTTGTGTAAGACTCTCCCTTATCTCTATACGGAGGATGTCCAGTACAGGATATTTAATAGACTTCAGTCTTGTAGGGGAAGACCTAACGGTTGGCAGGTACAGAGGGAAAAAGAATACAGAAGAAAGTTAGGCTTTTTTTCAGAGACCAGTTTCTGAATAGAGTAATCGAAGTACCTAATAACGTATATTGCAATATCTCTACCATCAAAATGTGGAAAGAGTGATGGCATTTTATAATGCTGTGGATTAAAGTTGTTGATGGATAGTTTTCCAGAAATTTTTTGGGTTGTTTCTATACAAGTGTTACTAACTATTATTGCAGGCCTTTTTTCTAGAGATTATGCTTGTTTTACTTGATGAAGGCACAGCCCTAAATTTGCCATTAATCAGACCTTCTTCCATGTTTTCCTGTAAATGGAATGTAGATATCGCTGACAGACATCAGATGGTTAACACTGGAAGAAATCCAAGGGAGGCTGGAGGACTGATTTGCTTACTGTGTAGCATGGCTAGCTTCTTGAAGCAGGCAGAGAGGATACCAGTCAGTGTAGTTTTAGGGCAGAGTTAAATATCATGTCGAATGTACTCATATTCCTGGAAGTCTGCGTCTTTTGTGGCTCTGTATCTCATATTTTGTTAGTTGGTCAACAGTGGCATCAGACATAACACTAGCCATTGTAACATTTTTAAGCTTAACAAGTTATTCTGATATCTCCTGGTCTCTCTCCATACAAGCTCTATCATACCCCCCACACCAACTCTGTCCTTTTTTCCTCACCCATATCCTTCTATAAAGCCCCAATATCTCTCCTGTCCTCTCTACTCCTGAACTACTCTTAGCCCCATTATGCAACATCCCCTTTCTTTATCTAAACTATTCTTAAAACTACAGTCTCAAAACAAATTGCTTTAGAATGTCCATAATCCTGTTGTGCTTACTCCTTGATGTGAAAAGTTACTGTGTAATGGAAACTGCTGTACTTGTTACTCTGTGCTTAAAATGCTGTATTTTGTTGGTGCCATGCATGGCTGTATTTTGTTAAGTCATGGACTCTACTTTTATTTGAGATTTTCTCCCTGGGCTTCCACTGAAAAGGGACTGTTCAGACCAGCTGGACTTTCTGGTAAACAAAAGCAAACAAATAAAATAAATAAAAATCCATCTAATAAGTTAACCTAAATTACCTAGTACATTTATTGGCAATTGTACATATATTTTCCTTCACTGTTAACTTGTAATTACTAGTTAAACTAGCCTGAAGTTTATTAGCTCTTTGTTGTTACCTGTTCAAGCTAATTTAGTTTTAGACAAATAAGAAAGGATATTTTTGCATATTTAAAAGTTTTATATTTGAAGAAAATGTTTTAAAGGACAAAGTTGTAGGTTCTATTCCTAAACCAAGTACTTGGATTAATTTACCAAGTACTGACATTGTAGTGCATTACAAGGTAGGTGTTACACTACTGATTGTGCTGTCTTTTTGGATGAGACAATAAAACAAAGTCCCATCTGCCTCAGTTGGTAGTTTCTCATACGGATATAAGACATCCCATGGCACTTACTGGAAAAAAAAAAAAGAGTAGGGGAAGCTCCCTAGTGCTGTGGCCAAATTTCCTCTAGTCAGTACGAATACCACCTTGAGTCTCCCCTGAAAAGAAGACACTGGCCTAGTGGGATTAACCTGGTCATAAAAAAATTTATCGGATTGTAAAGCTAACACTTAATGTGGACAATTTTCATAGATATCTGAACCTCAAGTGTTATTTGAGAAGACAGGCTACAGTTTAGATATGCAGAATTCGGGTCTATATTATATCCTCGAACGCTTAAAAAAGCGAACGCTGATTGATCGAACTTATTTTCACGAAACTGCAAAATATCGAAGCAGCAGAAACTCAAATTTATTCCTAGGGAAAGAATTCGGTTGTCCATTTCTGTTGCTTCGGTATTTTCAGTGTTATGGTGGAAAGTTACCGGTCGGATTCAGGTAAGTGTGCGATTCTGTGGATGTGAGTTTTAGGGTGAGTTAGGTGAGTTAGGGTTAAGGCTCGGGTTAGGTGTGTGTTTGCGATTGAGTGGACATGAGGGTTAGGGTGGATTTAAGTGAGTTAGGGTTAGGGAGCAGGTGAGGTGAGTGTGCAATAGTGACGGACCTTAGGGTTAGGGTTTGGGTTAAGGTAAGTGGGTAGTTAGTGGTGTGCATAGTTTAGTGTAGGGTTAGGTATCAGATTTTAGGTGTATGTGTGTGGATTTCTGTTTGTTTGGTGTGCTTGTATTGTGTGTATGTGTTTTGGATCAGCGATTTTTTTCCCTGGGAATAAAATCGCTGATCTGACAGCTCGAGATTGTAAGCTTTCGCTTAAATTAGGTCAATCAATCAGCGTTTGCTTTTTTAAGCATTCGATGATATAATATTGACCCCAGAATTCTACTGCCAGTTGGTATTACAACACAGAGCTGATAAATTTCAGTCTATTTAATCTGGTGGTTATGAGTTAATTGTGGAAGAAACATGCACGTTTCCAATAAACGTACCGGGCCACTAGGATTACTTCATTCAGTGGATCCTTTTCCATTTAGAAAACTTTTAAGAATAACTGGAAAGTAGTTCTTGGCAATGCTGATATAGTCAAGGCTGCTGGAGGTGAGCCAACACTTACCAGTACAAAAGATTATAATTTTAAATAATTGCTAGAGAAACCAGTTTCTTAAGTAAGTATAACAAAATAGTGAGACGTTTCCCTGTCGATTTTCTAAGTATTGTTACTTCACAGACGCCTCATACTTATAAATTGACACACTAAAATGGTGTAGTATTATGGTAGATTTAGTTGCAATTCTACTTTTGTGGCTTGTGGGTTGCATTCCCTGTGATGGTTTTTATGTTGGTAAAATAAGAACGTTGTCAGAAATATTTCTACTGCTTCTCAGTGTTGTGATATTATTACATGTTTACAACATTTCAAAGAACTGAAATCAGAGCATGACACTGGAAGAAAATTTTAGACACTTTGAATTTACTTAGACTAGCAATACACAGAATTATTGCTTACTTAATGATGAAGATATTTTTGCATGATGAGATACTGTATGATACAAGTCATTTTATGTATGTATGTATGTACGTATTGAAGCCCTAGGGAGAAAAGCTCAATAACAATTTAAAATTGTGACTATACATGCTAGTCAAGGGTCAACAAAATACAAGTGAAAGGTACTAAGTGAAATTAAATGATTTAGCCACCTTTTATTAAAATAGTGCATTAGGAGTTTTGTTATACATGATGCTTGCTGCAGCATATTTCAGAAAAATTAATGTGGATAGGGGTAATGAATTTAGATTGCCCAAAGTGCTATACTGATTACTAAAATCATCTTTCTCTTGCTGCTTGAAGTTATGGTAATGTCAATAACATCACTGATGTTACCTGTGGTAACACTAATGGAATAGGGCGTAAGGTTTTCTAACTAAATGGGAGGTACATTTTTTTGGATGTACAATTACTTGGAAGAAACAATCTGTAAGTAGGTGCGTTAGAAGTGCTGCTAGTGAAACTTTACAAGGACTTAAAAACTGCAGCTTGCCCTTTTAGTACATGGAATATTGAGCTGCTGGCTGGTGCACATGGAAGGCTACTGATGGATAGAATGATGTCCACACAGTTAGGTGACTACACTAATCCTGTATTGGGAGAACCGAAGCTACCAGCCATAAGGAGAAACCAAGTGCCAAAATGTAAATACACCAGCTGCTGCCATTACACTGTTGTCTCAGTTCCATGACTAGCATCTGACTGACAATGAACAGAACACTTGTCAGAGGTTGAGCACTGTCTGAAAACAAAGACAGCATGTGTCTGCTCCTTTATAAAATTTCTCCTTTTTAATTTCTCCAAGTCTTTTGGGATTCTAATACCATGATGGGAATGGACCCCATTCCTAAGTCAAGGAACGATTAAAAGTTCATGAAATTAGTATTGTTTCAATCTTTGCAGGTGCTATGAAGAGCACTACTGGCTAACATCAATGTGCTCAGTAATGACTCCTTCTGCAATTCGTATGGGGTTACATGGATTGATAACATATCCAAATACGGTTGTAAATTCTTTTTTATAAGACCCCTTGCTCCTCCTACTATTTGGAACTGTCTGGGTATCTTTCTTCCACATGACTCTTGTTTCTGCCTGCAGATTCTGGTATTTTATGACTTTGCATTTCTCTGTATGGAAGACACTGTAGTCACTGGGTGTGGCAATTTCAATGATCAATGCTACTTTTGTCTTCTTTTCTTGGACCACTATATCCGGTTTTCTAGCATCTATCTTTTGGACTGTTGGTAATGGGTGGTCCCATGTGATATAAACATCATCATTTTCTATGATGCTTTGTAGCTCGATTCCAGTGTTTTTCAGCCACTTCAGTATCATAATTTTTGCACAATCCCCAGTGCAACAGTCTTGCCACATTATTATGCCTTTCAGTATACAGTCCTTCTGCCATTAGTGTGTCACAACCAGCAACAAGGTGTGTGACTGTTTCCAATTCGGTATTACAAAACCTACATTTGTCTATATCTCCCACATGTTCAATGGACTTTGTAAACCAGTGTGTATGTAGCCCACTGTCTTGAGCTGCCAATATTAACCTTTCATTTCTTGGTTTGAATTCGCCTCTCCTTAACCATTCCTGCGTTCGTTCTTGATCAACATGAAGCTCTTCCAGAAGTTTTCTATACTTGTAACTATATTTATTTTTCCACATTTCTTGCCTTCTCATCTGGTCCTTCACCTTATATTCTTTCTTTTTTGTTTTTTTTTTTGGCACATTCAGTTGCTCTCTGGTTTTTATCCACCTCTGGTGTGAATTCCATTCCTGCCTGACATCGATATGCTTCTGCTAGATTAAGCAGAGATGTCATCTTAGATTTATTCTCCTCATATTTCAAAATTTTCACTACATTTGGATCTTGTGAGGTCAGTAGATATGTGTGGAGTCCCACGATTGCAGATCTATACATGTAATCAATTTCAAGGAGGTCCATCCCTCCTTTGAAATGGAGGATACATCATCTTGGTATACACACTTGTTGTGTTGTTACGTCTTTCGGCTTTTCCCGGTTAGGGGTCGCCACAGTGGAACTCTGGTCTGCTAATGATTGGCAGTAGATTTTTTATGAACCGAGTTGCCAGCTCTGATGCACAACCTGCAATGAAGGTACGCCCATTTACGCACGTCTCCACACAGAAGATGCTTTAGCTGAGAATCGAACGGCACAACGTCTTACTGTGAGGCGACAACGCTACCGCAGCACCACCAACACTGAACTATCTTGGTATAGACACTGATTTTTATAAATCATTATGTGAGCATGAAGCATCCTTCTTATTTTAATATCCAATCTATCTAATACTTTTTGGGGCCAGTCATTCACTCCAAAACTGTAATTTAGGACAGGAAAACCAAATTGATTTATAGCTTGGATCTTGTTCCTATTAAGTCTTTTAAAGTATTCCTTGCTGAGTTTTATTCGCATTTGTTCATGTTTTATTGCTGATCCTTCATCAATTCCCAAGTATTTAAACACTCCCTCTTGCTCAAGTTCTTTTATATCACATTCTTGTCTCAAACTGACGTTTTCCTAGTGCTGCAGTTTTCCTTTTTTAAAGGATGCTTTTACACATTTATCAAGACCAAATGACATTCCAATATCATCTGAAAAAGTTTTGACAACCTACAGCTATGCTTTCAGTTCCTCATCTGATGAGCTACACAGTTTTAAATCATCAACAAACAGAAGATGAGAAGTCATTAGACTGTGTTGTTTTCTAGGAGCTAAATTGTAGCCATGGCCTAAGCTGTTAAGTAAACAGCTTAATGGATTAATGGCAAGGCAGAATAGCAACGGTGACAGAGAGTCACCCTGGAATATCCCCTTTCGAATTTTTATCTCTGGGATAATAATCTGTCCTTTATCATGGCTTAATTGCAAAGTGGTCTGCCATTGTTTCATGGTTACTGTAATGTAGTCAATCAGTGTAGGGTGTATCTTATACATTTTTAAGCACTCTTTTATCCATGGATGTGGGATACTATCAAATGATTTTTTGTAGTCAATCCATGCCGTACTTAGATTCTTCCCCTTTTTACAGTTCCCCACTATAACTTTATTTAACAACAAATGATCCTTTGTTCCATATGACTTTCTTTTATTACCATTTTGTTTTACTGCCATAATTGACTATAAACTCTATATCGGCGTCAATTCCCATCTATAGTTTATACGTTGTTGGAAGACAGGTTATTGGTTTATAATTTTTAGGGTAGCTTGCTAGTTCACTCTTAAGTAAGAGCATTGTTTTTCCTGTTGTTAACCATTATGGTGTCTTTTCAGGGTGCGCATATAAATAGTTCTTACTCATGGTTAAGTCCTCGTGCAAAGATGTTAATACTTTCAGCCAAAAGTTAGGTACTGCATCTGGGCCTGGCGTTTTCCAATTGGAGACTTTTCTTAACTTTGTTTCAATCTCTCTGGCTGTTACTTCATCCTATTTGATATACTGTACCTTTAACCCTCTTATTCTTTCTTTTACTTCTTCTATCCATTTAGCATCTTTCTTATGTTCCACAGGATCTTCATAGATACTTCTCCAAAATGCATCTATTTCTTCTTTTTTTGGTGGTCTTTCAATTCCTTTTACTTTACTTCCCAATTCTCTATAAAATTTTCTTTGGATCATCAATAAATTGCTTATTTTGTACTTTTCCTTTATATTTATCATCGTATCTTCCAAGTCTTTCCATCTGTGCTGAAATTTTTAGTTTATTTGTGATAGTACATACTGCGGTGGTGGTGCTGCAGTAGCGTTGTCGCCTCACAGTAAGACATTGTCATGTTCAATTCTCAGCTAGAGCGTCTTCTGTGTGGAGACATGCGTGAATGGGTGTACCTTTGTTGAAGGTTGTGCATCAGGGCTGGCAACTCGGCACGTAAAAATCTACTGCCAATCATTAGCGGACCGGAGTTCTGCTGTGGTGACCCCTAACCAGGAAAAGCCGAAAGACACAACAACAACACGATAGATCCTGGTCTGTTCTAATACCGCACATTGCTTTTATCACATCTATCTTTCTTAGTATTTTTGTTCAGCTGTTCCCTCTTATCTAATCTTCTAACAATGACACTTCTTGTCTTAGCTGCTTTATAGTTTTCTCTTTTCGATATTTCCATGATGGTATTCACTTTCTCCCCTTCCTTTCCCTCACTACCCTGTGCTCTTGTGGTAGAACTTTATCAGTTATTAATTTAGCAGCACAGTAATATATTCTGTTTACTTCTGTTATATCGCACGGCTCTCTATAGACAGTCCTAATTACTGTGTTCATTTGTTTTATCAAACTTCTGACTTTTGGGGTTTTATTAACCTTCTGCAGTCTATTTCTTTCATTGATCTTGATATATCTGTCTATGTCTATTAAATCAAGCAACTCTTCTCTTAACTCATTTTCTTCCAAAACTGAGGCCACATCCCTTATTTTCCGTTTCCTGTGGGCATTCTCCCAGTGTAAGTGAAAGGATGGCTCTACTAGTCTGTAATTCATATGTTCCATGACCCAGGCTTCTGAGGAACACTGATATTAGATAGTGAGTATATATGGCGGTTGCTTAGGAATTCAAGGCTCAGAGGCATATAGTTTGCATGTGATTTCTATCTTTAGTACACTAAGCTTTGTGGTCTATATTTTTGACTGTCTTGATAAACCCTTCTTGAATAAAGTAGGCAGGTATGAAAAACAATGGTTAATGACTGGTTTAGACATATTTGCCCTTACTGCAAATTTAGAACTCCAGGCAGGCTGAATCCTGGGGACAGAACAGTGTACCAACATTGTAGTAAGGAAATAATTTATAAGTCCTCTTACCAAACCCAGAGTCTTTAATTTCACCTGCAAAACTTACTGTTTATGTGGTTTGCATATGCTCCTTTAGTATCCTGTTTCAAACATGCTTCATTTGCCTGAACTTTCAGATAAGGAGTCAGCAGCTATTTGTTGTATATTAGCAATATGTGTATACTAACTAACCTCTTTCATACCTCTCAACCTCTTAGTATAAGAATTCTGGACAAAGGCTCAAAAATAGGGACAAATTTTAAATATTGTTTTTATAAATTCACACCTGTGATGGCTTAGTGGTTAAGTGCTGTGACTATAGTGTACAAACTCCTGGGTTCAAGACCTGCAAGGGCTGTTTTATTTTTGTACAATGCAGAAATAGCGAAGTGGTTAGAGTGTTCACCTTGCTAGTAGTGGTTCCTGGTTCGATCCCCAGCAAAACCAAGTTGCATTACATGTAAATGTAGTACATAATCTATGAACTAATTGAGAAAGTTGCTCGAATAACAGGTTTTGTGTTTCCTTGCATTTTCAGAAGGCTATTAAGTCTAGAACTCAAATGTATGTCATTATTTAGTAAATCCAATTCTCACGGATTTTCCAGAAAAATCACAAAATTTGTGAGGAATAAACCAAATATATGAGGGAAAAATCTGGACAGTTGAGAGATGACTCCCTTTCAAATCTTCTTTTAAATTTTTTAAGTACAAATGCAAATCTTTGTGTAAATACCCTTGTGCATGACTGTTCCATGTAAATTTTTTTGTATTTTCACCACTCTTTTTGGTTAATGTGGCTGGAATTTTCAAAAAGAAATTTCAAAAGTTAGTTGTTATTTAACTTCTGAAAAATAAATACATGCTTACTATTAGCAGATTTATAGACACAGCATCCACTTTGCAAACATGCTTGCTAAAGTCTTTCCTCAATGAAAATATTCTGTTCAGTTTTGTTCTGAGAGTCTGCTGTCATGTTAAAGTCCTTTAATATGAATTTTGTTGACGTCACCAGAATTGCTTACTGAGAAGTGATCTGTTACCATTTATAAAACTGTATGAAGAGTCTCACACCCTGACACTCCCATAAGGCGTGCTAGTAGCATGGCAAGCAAGGCCGTAACTCTGGCAACAGACCAGATTATTCAGCCCTTTTTTATAAGAATGTTATAAAATAACATAAAACATGTTCATACATAGCTATTAACGGGGTTACATGAGGGCTCAAAAACAAACAAACTTAGCATGGAAAGTAACTAAACTGAAAATTCTGAACACATCTCCTCATATTCTCTGCTTGCTGGAAGCAAAGTGAGGCCAACAGCCTGTTTTTTTCCATGAAAAGGAATAGTGCCAGTATGGGGAAGATATATAGAACAGAAACATAACATGAGAGCAGTTCCTTAGCAACAATTTGTGATCCATTGTTATCATTCCTGACATTTTGAAAAACAAACTGTGATTCAAAGAAATAACATTGAGTTCTAAAACTCTCCGTTATGCCTTCTGTACCCTTGTAAGGGGAGGCTATGCCCTTACAACCTTGCTATTAATACTTATTTAACACAAGACTGTTGCACATCAAAGATGGAGAAATACTTGAAGATAACACATCCATGGATTCTAGCTCTACATATCTGCACTTTCATTTCCATCATTTTGAGGCTGTTAATTACATTGCTGGAAATTCAATAGACTTTTGATGTGTGCAGCTTGACAGAATACTAAACTTAATGCTTTTCCCAAAGCAGATCTGGAAAGGTGAAAGTGCTGGGCTCCTGCTTTTCCCACCCACTCTAGATTCAGTTTTATAGGGATGCACAGTACACTGTGGTGAGGATCATTTACAGTGGTCCTGTCCCTTCACTGGCTTGCTATAAGAGTACTGTGACTTCCTATATTTTTGCCATGGACAATGGCGTTAGTATGCTATTTCAATGCTTCTGTTTATTTCCCTTCTTTTTTGTAATGTCTCACTGCACAATATTGTGAAGAATCTGTGAATGTTGGGTTTGAAAGAGAAGCAGATTTAGTTGCTTTTCCTCAAACTCGGAAGTGTAGCTCCACATCACAGTGTGATATGTGTCTAGATTTTAATTTGTGACTAATAGCTTAAAACCCATATTAAACTGGCTTATGCCAAACATTTTTATTGACCTTGGAAGAAAAATTAGTTTGTTATATGTAACCATCCCTTCCCAAACTTAACAACTTCACAAAGAACGCCAGAAGGAAAGAACATGAATTCACATAAAATTATTCCTAGGTACATGCAAACAACAATTGCAAGCAGTAATCCAACAGAACAATATGAAAATCATATTTTACTATGAGAAACCCAAATCTGTGAAGTGAAAAGCTTGACAGGAAGGTGGAGTTTTTATTGTTAAGTACATTGGAATACATAGTTTGAAATATGCACTTTTGTTCAGGCTCAGAACTGTAGCCCCAGGCCAGATTATCCAAATCAGTTGCGATACCAGTCGTGTGAGACTGACAGCACGCACACAAGTATCTAGGCAGACACGATTTTACTGGGTTTAAAGCTAGAATCACGGACATCTCCATTTCTCCATTTACTCGCAGTGATCTGTGATAGAGATGCACTTGCCTTTTCATGCCCACATCACATGCCCATCAGACGATCAGACAATTACAGAAAAGAAATAACATCAAAGCAAATGGTAAAAAGGTTACACACAGACACATCATTCTGTAAAAACTGCTAGAAAGAGCCAAGCTTTAGTCTATACCTTAAACCTCCTGCAGTGGAGGCCCATTGGATATATGCAAATAGCCCCCTAAGGACATACCATTGTTTCATAGGTTCAGAGGTTCATAAGTGTATCCCTAGGGTCCTTAAAAGTCTAGTCATGCAACCCTAATGTGACCCACAATTTTGATTTACATGGGGTGATTTACTGAATGCCTTTGTGCCCATCAGATACAGAGGAGCCAGACTAGGGCTGAATTTCCAATTAACCATCCATTGGTCCAAGTTGCACTTAAACAGGGATAAGGATGAATTCTATGCTTTACGTGGATAAGGAATGGGAATTCTCTGAGAAATCTGTATGTCTCTCCAACATGTCTTATTTATATTGCAAGCAAAATGTAGGTATTTTAATCTAGTACTTCTGATGCTGCTTCTTTTGCAGATGTGCAAAGGATTCATCAAAACAGGGTCCAGGTATGCCTTGTATGCCAGGCAAAGATTACCTCTCAGAAGTCTGTATGATACTGAGTAAAGAGACAGGGCTTTGAGGTGATCAGTGTAGGCCATTGTGTTTACTGTATGTATTCTTACTGTAAGAAACCTTTCTGGACATTCCATTTGCTGCATGTGTCTGGTTAGGTACATACCGAAGGTGACATTATACACTCTGATGCACCTGATGAGGGCTGCGTACCTCTCAAGTGTACCTCATTATGAGGACTGTACCTCATTTGGGGTCTTAAAAAGTTCATGTTCCTCAAAAATCCTCAATGTTCCACATTGAAAGACTCTGTCACACATTCAGTGTTAGGAATTGTTTAAGTGAAATCCATGGTAAATAGAAATGAATCATATTAATTCGTTAAAATATCTTCTTTATAAGTACAACTAGCATATTTTAACCATCCTATGGTCTTCCTAGTTGAAGTTGTTAGAGGCCATTAGTATGTGTTCCACATTATGAGGGCTAGTGTTCCTCATTTTGGAGATGGAAGATTGAGAGCTACGTACGGTGACCTCTCTGGAGTCTGGATCTACATACCATGCCCTTGCTTTTATGTTGAGCAACATAGAAGGATTTTCTTGCTACCTTGGAAACATGTTGGTCAAAGGTTGGGACACAACCTTATAAAACAGCAGCAGCAGCAACACAAGGTTGGAAAATGTTCAGGGAACAAGCAGGCCAGGTACAGAGGCTAGCAATCAAATAAAGGTAATATTGAAGCTCTTTCAGAAACTCTAGTTTAATGTTAGTGGGGGATGGGGTAGACACAGAATGCAAGCAGGTAAATGATAAACAGGATATAAAAGCACTGAAACACAAATTGGAGCAAAGACAATTCTGTCTCTATTGAACTTCTACTACAGTTTAAGGCATCAGACTATGCAGAAATTTACCAGTAATAGTGTTTATGTTAAAAATGCAGTAATAAATGATTAAGGCACAGATCTGGTAGCAGTACTCAGTTATACTGCAACTGTGAATTAAACTACAACACTTCAGCCCAGCAGGGTTTAAAATACAAACAGATTCTACAAGAAATTCTACTTGCGGAATCAGAAGTGCAGAAACTCAAATTTCCCACAACGCTAATTAAAATGAAAGGCTTTGGTTCCCGTCCAAAAAAACTAAGGAAAATGCAACCAAATGGAAGACAGCAAAAAAGTACAAAGTAGTTATCATCACACAGGTCAAAAGTGAACTGAAATAATTAAAATAATTTAATTCTCCTTTTTTTTTTGAAATGCTAATTATTCACAGTTCACACCTCTCCAAGTCTTGGATAAAAGCTACATGACAGCTGAATGAATTAACATGAAATATCACAAAGAAAAGGACTGATTCTTAAATTATTCTTTCTTTATATGGCTAAATTTGTTCAATTAAAGTAAAATCAAAACACTTTCTGTTGAGCAATATATATATATATATATATATATATATATATATATATATATATATATATGTGTGTGTGTATATGTATACAGTATATGTGCATGTGTATGTGTGTGTATATATATATATATATATATATATATATATATATATATTTTTTTTTTTTTTTTTTTTTTTTTTTACCTATCCGTATATTGGGTAGAACTTTCATTTGGTTCTTTGCATAAATAAAGGCTCTGTCTTGCTGCAAAACACTTGGTCAGGTGTGAAATGGTCTGAAAAAGCATACAGGTGTTTATGCAACCTGTCCTCTGTCAAAAAACACTTACATGCTCTTTCATCACAACAATGTGAAGTTGTCAGTGAATGTCTAACAGGTCCTTCACAACATTTTTTATACTTAACCAATTAGTTTCTGTACCAGACTTCAGAATGACTGCAGGACCAGAGATTAGTTATGCCAAAGCAATTTAACACACAAGGCCTTTGTTATCTGATCCTACAGTTCACAAAAACAAATATATTTTTCAGGCATCTGCTTAAATGCACAATAGTGTTTTGAAAGTTTTTTGATCTGGAGTCTGGGAAGATGGAAAATTTCCATTTGAATTCTTTGGATCACCAATAGCATCTCAAGACAGGCTATATAGACATTTAGGTGTCCCTTAGACCTGAAGAGGTAATAACATGATTCCAATCACTTCTTGCTTATGCAAATCAAACAAAACAGGATGCCCAACACTCAGCTAAACTAAAACTGCGTGTTAGTCTTACACTGTTTAGAGGTCTGGTAAGAAGTGAAATAACCACTTCTGATAATGCTGTTGGGAAGGTATACATATATATATATATATATATATATATATATATATATATATATATATGGGTCTACTTCTGTTTGTCGAAAACACGCTTTTTCAACAAACAGAAGATCGAATCCAATTAAGTGAAAGTGTACTACATCGATAGTGCACTTTTTCAAAAGCTGATTCACCGAAGCACATTACAGTGATGATAAGGAAATATATTCTTTTCCCCACTGTAGTGTGATCTCAGAGTTAGTATATTTAAGTAGGGGGGTGTGGGGGGCACAGCCCCCCACATGGGGGTTGCAGGGGGCTTGCCCCCCTACAAAATAGTGTTTTAAGTAGTTTGTTTTGAATCGGCTTTTGCAAAAGTGCACTTTCGCATAAGTGGGTTTTTATGTTTCTTGTTCGAGATTGTGAAATTTCGATCAAGTAACGTAGACCCATATATATATATATATATATATATATATATATAAATAAATAACTATATCTATCTATATATATATATATATATATATATATATATATATACACACACACACACAAACATATATTCTATTTTATTTTCTCCTAGAATATATTTTAGTTGTCAAGATCTAAAAAAAATTATCCATGTTTACCTCGAAAGTTAGCCAGTTTCTTTGAATCTGGTGTTACTATCTGATCAAGTTGTTGTATCTTTCGGCTTTTCCCGGTTAGGGGTCGCCACAGCGGAACTCCGGTCCGCTAATGATTGGCAGTAGATTTTTACGTACCGAGTTGCCGGCTTTAATGCACAACCTTCAACGAAGGTACGCCCATCACGCATGTCTCCGCACAGAAGACACTCTAGCTGAGAATTGAACTGGACAACATCTTACTGTGAGGCGACAATGCTACCGCAGCACCACCACCCCAGTTGCTATGTGGCAAATTATGAAGAACATTAGTGAGGAATTTGCATTCATCTTGCTCTCTGGATAAATTTCTCTGCATTTTCTTAAATCTGGACCCAAGAGTCTTCAAAACCAACCAAACTGCAAACGAATATAAACAAACCAAACAGAAACTAGGAAAAGCTGCAACACTTTATTCCGGTACCTCGGCTGAATGCCTTCAAAGGAATAAATACAATAGTACTTGTTGCACCTTATATAATGCTGTGTAACACCAATTGATGTAATTAAATAATCACAAAAGTTAATAGACCCATAGAATTAAAGAGACACAGTGCAAAGCATATTATAAAGCCATAAAACACTATAAATGCATACAAAAAACACACTATAAATGTATGCAAGAAAAAACACACTATAAATGTATGCAAGAAAACACCTAAAAGACATACATACTACTAGATATAAAGAATATTAATCATATAGTAAGATTAACTTCTAAATTCATACCCCTAGGTTTTAAGGTACTAAATTTTAGAATAAACCTACTTTCCAAGTTTAACAGATTCTGTAAATAATTCCCAGTATTGTAAGATTCAGGCTTAGCAAGGGCACAGAAAAATAATGAGTCCGAACTTCCATTGTGAAATGAATTAAAATGTTCAGAAATTGGGCTATCAGTTCTGACATTTCGAATATCCCCTAAGTGTTCTAAAACACGTATTTTTAATTGCCGTTTAGTCTGACCAATGTAAAATTTGGATGGAACACAATCACAACCAATTAAATACACAACCCCACATGATTTACAATTAAAATAATTATGAGCAGTGTATTTAACCCCATTAATCAGACTGCCTGAGAGATTTTTAACTTTTGAACAGATCTTACATTTTCCACATCTAAACATACCAAATGGCAGATTACTAATGATGCCAGACATACCACGATTTTTCACTTTCGATTTCAAAATTTCCTTTAAGTTGGCATATCTGCCATAAGAAAAGGAAACCTGATTCGGAAACAAGTGACCAATCTCCTCATTGTTACAAACAATTGGCCACAAAAAATCTACGATGTCTTTCAGCATCACAGAAAAAGGGGAAAATTTTGTAACAAAAAATAATTTATCAATATTCCCACAACTAGCCTCACCATCCCCAGATCCTTTCAAAGAAGCTTTTTTTAAAATATTACCTCTTTTATAAGGATTTAGCAGTCTGTCTAGACTTTTATTAATTAAACTTCCAGAATAGCCTCTCATAGACAGTCTCTGTCTGACATTTTCAAATTCCAAATTCCAAAACCTACTCTCAGAAGTATGTTCCTTAGTGCGTTTAAACTCCCCAAATGGGAGTGCCTCAATTAAATGGGCCGGATGCGCACTACTCGCATGTAGGAAATTATTGGAAGCTGTGTGTTTCTTGAATGGTCTAAACTGGACTACTCCTTCTCTATCTACATACAATAAAACATCCAAAAATTGGATCTCACAATTATTCACACTGTATGTAAATTCCAAACCAAATTTATTCTGATGTAAATTAAGAATAAATTCGGCAAACTCCAGTTTTACTACCTTTGCAAATGAAAATCAAGTCATCAATGTATCTATAATAAGAGACAACTTTCTTCTGAAAGAAGTCTAGTGTATATAAGAAACTAATCTCAAAATAGGACAAATTTGGTTTGGAAGCCATTGGTAAAATCTTGGGAGAAGGTCCTCGGACCTCTTATGTTATTTTACTTTTAGAGTTTGTTCTAACTCACAACTATTTTACTTTTGAACAAAAATTTTTTCTTCAGAAGGAGGGGACTGCTATGGGGGCTAATTTTGCCCCTACTTATGCAATCCTGTTCATGTCCTATTTTGCGAGTAGTGCGCATCCGGCCCATTTAATTGAGGCACTCCCATTTGGGGAGTTTAAACGCACTAAGGAACATACTTCTGAGAGTAGGTTTTGGAATTTGGAATTTGAAAATGTCAGACAGAGACTGTCTATGAGAGGCTATTCTGGAAGTTTAACTAATAAAAGTCTAGACAGACTGCTAAATCCTTATAAAAGAGGTAATATTTTAAAAAAAGCTTCTTTGAAAGGATCTGGGGATGGTGAGGCTAGTTGTGGGAATATTGATAAATTATTTTTTGTTACAAAATTTTCCCCTTTTTCTGTGATGCTGAAAGACATCGTAGATTTTTTGTGGCCAATTGTTTGTAACAATGAGGAGATTGGTCACTTGTTTCCGAATCAGGTTTCCTTTTCTTATGGCAGATATGCCAACTTAAAGGAAATTTTGAAATCGAAAGTGAAAAATCGTGGTATGTCTGGCATCATTAGTAATCTGCCATTTGGTATGTTTAGATGTGGAAAATGTAAGATCTGTTCAAAAGTTAAAAATCTCTCAGGCAGTCTGATTAATGGGGTTAAATACACTGCTCATAATTATTTTAATTGTAAATCATGTGGGGTTGTGTATTTAATTGGTTGTGATTGTGTTCCATCCAAATTTTACATTGGTCAGACTAAACGGCAATTAAAAATACGTGTTTTAGAACACTTAGGGGATATTCGAAATGTCAGAACTGATAGCCCAATTTCTGAACATTTTAATTCATTTCACAATGGAAGTTCGGACTCATTATTTTTCTGTGCCCTTGCTAAGCCTGAATCTTACAATACTGGGAATTATTTACAGAATCTGTTAAACTTGGAAAGTAGGTTTATTCTAAAATTTAGTACCTTAAAACCTAGGGGTATGAATTTAGAAGTTAATCTTACTATATGATTAATATTCTTTATATCTAGTAGTATGTATGTCTTTTAGGTGTTTTCTTGCATACATTTATAGTGTGTTTTTTCTTGCATACATTTATAGTGTGTTTTTTGTATGCATTTATAGTGTTTTATGGCTTTATAATATGCTTTGCACTGTGTCTCTTAAATTCTATGGGTCTATTAACTTTTGTGATTATTTAATTACATCAATTGGTGTTACACAGCATTATATAAGGTGCAACAAGTACTATTGTATTTATTCCCAAGAGTCTTCAGTAGGTGTGTCTGTCAAGTACTGCCTTCATTCACAATATTGTGATGCCATGCCTATCCCTTCTCTCTACGTACACCTCTACAACCACCACTCTTACAGCTGGCAGGTCAACAGCAAGCAATAGCAATATACCACTCTGTAGGGTAATTAAGTCTCTTGCCCCACTCAGTCTGCTGCCCAACATGTATTAACCTCAAAGGAGAATCCTTATTTTTGGTGTAGTGCCCCTTCTGAACATCCAGGCCCCCCTTCCTCCTGGTATGATCAGTAGGTCAATTTGTTCCTTTTGGTCAAAGTTCTGTCTTGTCTCTTAGTCTTCATTTGTTCCTTGTGGTGAGGGTCAAGCTACTAGGAGTAGTGCTGTCATAGAGTTTCTTTAGCCCTAAGGTCCCTCCTCCAATTGTTCACTTCACCGTGTCAGGCTGGGTGATAATGTGGAGTAACCATGAGCAAATGCCCTACCCTTGGCCCATAGATTGAAACTGGAGGAAGGAGAAGGCGTGACCATAGTCTGGTGTCTTCCCTGTGAGCTGTAGCCTCCACTGGGGTTCCACTAGAAAGGCACTCAGCACGTTCCTTTCTTCCTTCAAAAGAGGCATGCCCCTCCTTCCTATCGGCAGCATCATGTACTTGAGCCACTAGTAAAGGTTGGGTCACTTGGTCCATAGTCAAGGCTTTATCCCCTCTACTCTACTACTTGGTGTCTCATTTCTCATTACTATTTGAAGGAGTTCACGGCATTTTCATCAGACTTATTTATTTATTTCCAGTTTGATGACCGGGGAGTTCCACTGGGCTCAAAGAGCCCATTTTCAGTGGAGGCCTAGGGAGAAAAGCTCCAATAATACATAGTACAAGCTCCATAATATGAAGTACAATACATAGTGGAAACAGAAACAAACTAAACAAATTTTACATACAAAATAGCAAAAACTATGATCTGTAATCAAACTGTGATCTTTTCATCGTGTATAACAGTGTACTCCATTTTCTTTCATTCTCGGTGCTTATTTCACCAAATAAAACGGCAAAATTACAAAATGTTGGTAGTATGTTATCAATGACATATATGCTGAGTACAGGGGAAGGGGGTCAAATGGTTCAAAGTAAATGAGGCTGAGAAGGAAGGCACATAATAGAAACAGATCAACGTAAAATATATGTGTATGTGTGCTTGTCACTTAGCACTGTAGTGACATTATTCCAAGGACTGAGGGGAATGGACACACAGCTTATTCATCAGAAGTACAAGAAATGCTCGTTCTGTACCACACAGTCTGCAGTTACAAACTACAGCTACTCACCAGTTTTGATGGGTGTGCCAATGCCTGAAGCTGCACTAGTTAAACCAGTTCTTTAGGGTGTGTCATCATGTTTAGTTACTGACTTTTTGTCTTGCCTGTAGGCTACACTGCCACACCTAATGAGTACCTCTTATTTGCAAGCCTTAAAAGGAATGCAAGTTAAGAACAATTTGTATGTGCATTTCACTAGAAAGTTATTTCCCATCTATTTGCACACAGTGATGAAGACTGAAGTAGTACACTTTTTCTTAGTAGTTATGGCTAAGTATGACACTTCAGAATATGAACTGGAAGTACTAATCAGCAGGAAGTAACCCAAGATCAGATTCCCACACGTGGAATAATCTGATTTCAGTTCCAGTGTCAGCACTTTCTACAGAAGATAAAGCGCTGTTCAATACAGCTGTTTATCTGAAGAGAATGGGGGTGGGGTGGGAGGGCAAGCTGAACATCCAGTTAGGTCCCAGTATGAGGCAGAAGTACAAACCAGACTAAGCACTTTGTAACTGAGCTCTGCATAACAAGTCTTGAGGAACGCAAAAACATATTTATGTATTTTTATGTATTTGTTAACTGAGTAGAACACTGACTGATATGGACCATTTTCAGGCTCAGTCCAGGTGTAAAATTAAAGAAAGATGAAACATAGAATCATATTAGGAAACAACTTACAAAACAAATTATGAGAACAACATTTTATTAAACTTATATAGAGCAGTAGCACTATTTACAAAAAAAAAAGTCCGAAAAACATATAAACGTGGTTTTCAAGGCATAATTAAAACATGTCAGTTACTCTGAAAATATTACTCCACTTTAGAAAAAAAATCATAATGATACACAGATGTATAATAATGGCATTAAACATGTCAAACTCCACTAGACATGGACTTGTGTTAAAACAATACTATGCAAGATAAGATGGTGTTTGCCTTCATGGTAAGCAAAGGGGTGTGGCTCCTACAACTTCCCTTCATGCAGTTGTCTTTTTATGTATGTATGCATGTGTGTGTGTGTGTGTGTGTGTGTGTATGTATGGTCCATGTACACTTTTATTTGGTGGAGCCTACCAGGCTTAATCTACGCAATTTTGTAAAATTTACGACTAAGGTTAAATGTGAAGAGAAGATGAAAGAATACACCTACTGTTGCTGTTATAATATATGGAAGTTTGTTTCTCCAGTAGATTAGGATTCCTGGTCAGTGTTTTTAACTATTCATTTAATTGCTTTTGTTTTGTACATCAGGTTGTCTGACTGAGCAAAGCTCATTTTCATCATCAGCACAAGCAGTAATGCTGCAGTGACAGCAAAAAAACTGTAGCAAGACATTACAAATGACTTATGAAGTATGTAAAGTACTTCTGGGTGTGTAAAGTAAAAAATATATGCAAGTACAAATGGTCAAACAAAAATTTTAAGTCCCTGGCCACAAACAGTAAAGCCACTATAGCTAGACCTCACCTTCTGTCCACATTATTATATTCATTTCCTGTTCTAACTGACCTTAACAAAGGTGACTTGAACAAATAAACCAATTGCTACAACAAAATAGCAAAATTCGCTACCAGTGCCTCCTATGGATCCCATCACTCTCAAGCTCTTAAGCAATTAGGCTGGCTAGAATTACACAACTTATTATACTTTAATCAGCTTACCATAGCACATCAAATAGTCTACCTCTCCAATAAAACACCAGCTCTAATAAGCCTACTCAACCCCTACAACTGCCAGCTAAGATCCACAAATAAAGTGCTTGTAGAAATATCCAAAAGTAAATATAAATCAGGTGAATCCCTTTAAAGTGCAGTTGCTAAAATCTGGAACTCCCTCCCCCTTGAAATTAGAATGCAAGACAACATATTTAACTTCAAAAATCAACTGAAGGCCTATCTAAACAATTCCTGGATATGCAACCATCAAGATCCAGATTAACTAACTTGTTAAATATCTGGTTCTTTCTCTTAATTAGCCATACATGATTAATTCCATTATAAAATACTACAGTTGCACAGGCATGACACAAGTGTGTGTCATTATCTCACATTAACCACCTGTACCTTACTTTCTGGGTATTATTTTCAGTATTTTAGTAAGATCTATGTTGAATACATTCATATTGAATGTTTTGAATATTTTTTTATCACACTCATGTTGACCGGCATTGTAATGAATGTCTGTAATACTTTTTTGCATTGTGATGTACCACATAGCCTACCTATCGGCCCGAGGGCCTACGTAAGCCTACCCAACAAGGTTCCCTGGCTTACGCCACCCAAGAAAGTTATTTTCCTGCACCACTGTCGAGCAGAGACACAGAAGTGATTCCTGGGGTGTATTTCCTATTTCCCATCCACACATCAAGAGTTTTCTTGAAGAGTGCTAATGAAGAACTTTGCTTGACATAGATGGGTAGCCTGTTCCAGAGTATAGAAAATCTCTGAGACAGGAATCTATCCCTCCAGCATGTCCAGTTTATTGTGGTGTCAAGGTGTAGGTCTCTAGAGTGTGTAGCTCGAAGGAATTGGGATTTCTTTAGGTGTAGCATGTCCAACAGCTCTGGGTTTGACATAGCTTTATATGTTAGGCAGAGATCATCTCAGAGTAGGCGATATGCTACGGAGTAAAGCTGGAGTTTTTTGAGATGTCAGTGTAGGGCATCTGTTTGAGGCCAGTAATCCTCTTTGTGAGGTACTTCTGTGGCCTTTCCAGCTGCTGCAGATGTCTTGTGAGGTACATTCCAAAAGGGGCATTGTACTCTATAATGGGTCTAATGAGTGTCGAGTAGAGGGGAACAATGACCTCTTTTTTCCTGAATGAGAACCCTTTTATGATGAGGTGTGCCACGTAGAAGGACTTTCTGACTACTGTGGCGATGTGACTATCAAAGGACAGACTACTGTCCATCTGGGTCCCAAGATCTCTTATCACTCATTCGGTGTTAAGTAGACTGCTGTCTATGTAGTAGTTCAATAGTTGGGGTTGGGAGGGTGGCCTAATGGTTAAGGTGTTTGCCTTACAAACACAAGGTACAGGGTTTGAATCTCACAGGGGATAACTGGCTAGGCTTAAAATGGCTCGCAAGGGCAGTTAGCCTAGTACTAGCCTATGAACCTATGAACCTATGGGTACAGAGTTTTTACCAAAGGGGATGACAATGCACTTTTTGGCATTGAGCTTGAGGCCATGGCTCTGACACCAGGCATCTGTCTCAGTGGGGCCCTTCTGTAGGATTTCCACATCATTTGGGGACTTGACTATGGCTCCTAGCTTGCAGTCATCTGCAAACTTCATTAGCCAGAGGCCCTCTTTGTTAGGCTGCACTTCAGAGAAGTAGATACCAAACAGGAGAGGTCCCAGGACTGAACCCTGTGGTACTCCACCTGGCACTGGTTTGAGGTCACACTTGGAGTGTGCAACTTTTACAGTGTGGCTTCTATCAGTAATCCAGTTGGCAACCCATCTTGTGATGTAGGAATTTATACCTAGTTTAGTTAGTTTAGTTATAATTCCAAAATGGGGGATGGTGTTGAAAGCCTTGGCGAGGTCAAGATAGGCTGTGTGAACCACCTGACCCTCATCTACGGCTTTGGTGACTGCCTCAAAGAAGTCAACCAGGTTCAGGATGGATGATCTACTTTTCACAAATCCGAACTTGGTGGGATCTAGAGTTTGGAGGTTACCAATGTCTTTGTTTAGGAGTTCCATGATGATATGTTCCATGGCCTTGCAGACCAGGCTCGTCAGGCTAATAGGGCGATAGTTCCCAGGATCAGTGGTGACTCCCCCTTTGTGGAGTGGGATAACTGTTGCTGTACGCCATTCAGTGGGCACAAAACCTGATGTGAGGCTATGATTAAACATGGTGTTTAGGTGGGGAGCCAGTTCGTTCCGAAGTTCATGTAAAATGCATCCTAGGATGTTGTCTGGTCCCATGGATGCTATGTTTTTGGCTTTAGAGAGTGCAGCTTTTACCTGCATAGTTGTGACTACAGGGACTCTGCATTCTTCCTGTATAGATATGGGCCCTTTAGGTGGTGGTGGTGGGGGGATAAAGTTAGCACTGAACCTATCTGCCAGGATGTTGGCAATATCAGTTGGTTTTGTAATTTTCGTGCCATTGTGCTGTAGCTCTGAGCAGATCTGGGTGTTGCCATTGAGATTCTTGACACAGCTATAGAATGCTTTGTGGCTGTCCTTAGAATCAGTGACAATTTTGTTTTCGTAGCTTGCTTTGGAAGATCTTATAAGGGATCTCAGCTTCTTACTGAGGCTGACAAGGGAGCTCCTCCACTCATGGGATTTTACTCTCTTTTGCAACAATTTCTTCCTTCTGTTGTACAGTTTGTTTATGGCAGGGGACCACCAGATTGGCTTCCTTTTTTAGAGGAGAGTTTTTCTCCCTGGGTCTCCGCTGAAAACTGACAATTCCTGCCTAGTCAGACTTTCCCAGTAAACAAATGTAAAATAAAATAATAAATAAATAAATAAAAGAAATTTAAACAATGCATAACAATGGACAAAACTTTTGTGCAAGAATAATAATATAGACATTTTGGGAATACAGCTGTTTGTAAGTGTGCACTTTTTAAAAATCTGTTGTTATAGCTTTGAGCCTCTTACCTGCAAAATAAGGATCTCTATATTTTAATGTTATTAACTTAGAAAGTTAACAAATAGCTCCAGAATTAACATGCATTATTTAGTGTAGCATTTGTTAACTATAATTTATTTTTTTGCAAATCAAATTACTGATTTTTTATAGATTCATCAGTATATACTTGACTAATGTCCACTGGGGCCTTTATAAGCCTAGCAGAGCATTCCAATTTTATCCCACAGGTTTATGTGCCTTAGAGGTTATTTTAAGAGACATATGTAAGCTAGAGCAAGATTTACAGGCTACCCTGTCCATTAGAGACATGGGTGCTAGACCTGGAGTATATTTCCGATTTCCCATTCTCTGGCCCAAATTTCTCTTGAATAGAGTTAGGGAAGAGCTCTGCTTCCATTTATGGAAAAACTGTTCCGGAGAAGGGAAATTCTTTGAGACACATATCCGTCTCTCCATCAAGTCTTATTTATGTCTCAAGCAAAGTTTAAATCCCTAGATTGACTAATGTTTAGGCTACTCATTTTGCGGATGTGTAAAAAGTACATCAGGGTGGGATCCAAGGATGCATTGTATGCCAGGCATAGATTGCCTCTCCACACTCTGTAAGAACCAGAGTATAGAGATAGAGCACTGAAAGGATCTGCACAGGACGTGTTAACACCCTGTATTATTTTTGTGAGGAACCTCTGCGGATGTTCCAGTTGTTGCATGTACCTGGTCAGGTACATATTAAAAGGGGTGTTGTTGTCAATGATGAGCCTGATAAGGGCCAAAAATACTGGTTCTACTTTAGCAGTATGTATCTATAAGTTAATTTCCTATGGTGGTTGACTTCTCAAAGGTTACTATTATGCACTTCTTGGCACCGAGTTTTAGGATGTGGCTTTGGCACAATTCATTTGTGTTAGTCCTTCTTGTAAGATGTTAGCATCTTGAAGGGATTCTTTGACTGCTTCTGGTTTGCAATCATCTGTAAACTTGGTCATCTGGTACCCCTTGACACTGCCCTTGAGGTCTGAGACATAGCTGCCAAGAAGGAGCAGACTCATAACTTTTTGTAGAGATGGTCTCCCCTAGCCTAAATTCCTGGGTCCTATTTCCCTACATCGGTGAGTTTGTTTACAATGTCCAAGTGGGGTATTGTATCATATGTCTTAGAAAGATTAAAGTAGGCATTATGCACCATTTTGCCGTCATCTATTTCCTTGGTGACCTTCTCAGAGAAGTCCACCAGGTAGACTAGGCATGACCTGCCCTTGACAAAACCAAACTTGTTTGGATTTAGTGTTTAAACATTTTCTTTCTCCTTAGTAATAATTTCCATCTTTCCATGGCTTTGCATATGCCAGACTAGTCAGACATATAGGTCTGAAGTTCCCAGGGTCTGTTGATGGCTCACCCTTATGCAGGAGAATAATCGATGTAGATCTCCATTCACATGGCACACTGTCTGGAGGCTATGGTTAAACAGTGACTCCAGTGGTCCCGATAGACCATGTTTCAGGCTATTTAGGAGGCATTTTAGGATAATACTGGAGCATTATCAATGCAGTGTTTTTGGCCTTAGAGAGTGAATCTAGGATGTGCTCTGTATTGATAGTTGGGGGGGGGGGGGTTATTTGATGGTATTTCCCTAGGGAGTGGCCAGGGGAAGGGGGTTAAAATTTGTTGCTGAATTTGTCAACCAGCAGATTTGCTACATCTTCATGTAGATGGTTCCATTTTGATCAGTTCTGTACACTACTCTGTGCTGCCTTTGAGGTTTCAGACATAGCTAAAGAAAGCCTTGTGGTTGCCCCTTGTCTGAGATGCTATCTTTACCTCAGATTTGGCTTTGGTAGACTTAATTTGCCCTCTCGGTTGTTTGTTTAGATTGGTGAGACTGTGTTTATCATTCTGGATGTGGCAGTCCATAATTTTGGTTATGACTTTTTTCTTTTCTTATACAAACTGTTTATGCTTGGATTCCACCATGGGGCTTGTTTTTTGAGTTAGTTCTAGGCTTATTTCTGGTAGGCACAGCTGTCGCTATGCATTTATTGACATGATTGCAAAAGGTTTCTGTGAACGGTTCTGCATAGGCAGCTATGTTTCAAGATTTGGGGGGAGGGCAACATTTGAGTCAAAATGAGGGACATATGAGGAATTTTGTCATTTTAATGTTTTCTACAAACCTAGAGCAGGCCAGTACTTGAACAAAACCTCCCTGAGGGAATGATGTGGAAATGTATACCTAAAGTGATATAGACTCTTTATATAATACTGTTTAAATGAGTATGACAAACAGCTCCAACCTTGTAGGGGAGTGAGTCTTATCAAGTGAGTTATACTAGAAAGGCATGATTGCCGCATAACCTGGAGAAAAACACTGGTTTCAGACCAGAAGAAGATGCCCTAAATCTCCATCTCAAAGCTTGTTTTGGATTTTGGCACATCAGACAAATAGGTGCCCTTCAACTGCATATCTGTAAAGTGAGAATATACTCTTACAATGTTAAAGGAGATGAACTCAGTGTTCTCTGTAGGGGGTCTGTGGAAAATTTCAAATACACATATTTGAGCCTTCTACCTAACTATCCTGATAGATGTGTCAAAGAGGTGGTGCTCCTGCAGCAGGTCTGCAGGAAGACATCTCTTACCTTTGGTTACCCCTATGTGACCATGTAGTAGTTTTGGCAATACACTGATACCATACCGCTCAACTCTCCAGATTTTTACAGACTATTTTTATTTTTGCCACATATTTTTGGTCTGTTTCTCATAAAGTTTACAGGTTTTTCTGGCAAGTCACCAAGTATTGAAATCATTAAATAATGGCATACATTTGAGTTTCAGACTTCATATCCTTCAGAAAACATATGCTAACACAAATATTGATGCTAGTCTGAAGTTTCTTCTTTACTTCTCGGGTATTGATTGACTTGATGAACAGCAGGCACTCACCAGAGTATGTGCTAGAAAACTACCAGTTTAGTGTTTCCACATTATATTTATAAAAATATTAAACAGTGGACAAAGCACAGAGTTATTCCACATTCATAACTACAAAAGATTTTGTCCCATGTCAGTGCACGTTCTGCCTTTTTGTCCTGGAAGTAGCAGCCAAACCATTGAAGGCAAAGATCAAATATGTAAATTTGCCTGAGCCTAGTCAGTAAGAGATCATGACCGACAGTGCTAAATGCAGTCATGAAACAACACCTACAAGAGATTCTGTTGGAAGCCTTATCTGCAAATCTTTAGAGTAGGAGCAGATACACTCACCAGTGTACTCAGTCTGTGCACATGCAGAGCAACAGCCAAGAAGCCATTATTTAAACATGATCTGTTCTCATTCCACCTCAGCTACAGTAAACAGCTCAGGAATCTACATTTCAATTGCTTCTTGAACTAAATGTTGTAATATATTCTTGCATCTGTAAATATCTATGTATATATATATATATATATATATATATATATATATATATATATATATATATATATATACACACACATATATATATATATATATACACACACACACACATATATATATATATATATATATATTTGTTTTAAGCATATCTTTGTAACTGTAAATATGTGTTGCTCATTTCTTATGCGATCCTATTCACATTATGCCTATTAATAGTCCATTTAGATTAGTTCACAACGCTGGTAAACAAACATATACATATATATTTATATAAATAATACACTACAGTAATGCCCTACACCTGGGGACATCCTGACACTGACATTGAATGTTTACAGCTAGGATAAAACTCTATGGTCAGACTACTTACTGGTATGTCCCATTATAAACATATTATATCCCTGTCACATAGCTTGAATGTCTTCTGTTCCATTACCACATTATATATAAAGTTGTTGGTTTACATGTCCACAGATGACTTTGGTCCCACTTACTTGTGGGAGGAGCATATAATGCTCTGTTGCCCACACTGTGCTTACCATTATGCCATCCAGGGGCATCTGTAAACATCTGGTCACCACTCTTGCACCTGTGGAACCTACTACTAACATGGCTGCTGAAAGTTCCACACTGACCTGTTTCCACAGATCTGTTAAGACACTTTTTTGAGTTGTTATTTGAGGATGACATTGTTGTGCACTCTCTTGTCTTTTTTTAAGGGCATGGATTCATTTTGGCATACGTATTACTTAATTTTACTTGTTTGTTTCATTCATTATTATGTTCTTAGTACTTATTCATTTTATTGTAATTATTCTTAGTCAATGCATGCTTATATTTGACTGTTACAATTCTGTTGTTTGCGCTTTAATAAAACTGAAGTTGAATTTGACATTACAGCAAAAGATAATATTTTGGAGACACAAAGGAATAAAAGCCTGAAGAGAAAGTGCAGGTGGAAAGGAGGTTGCATAGGCTATAGTAGTCATGGGAACAGTTAATTATTAGATCTGTATACATATTTCATCAAGGATACAACCAGTATGGATGCTAGAATGTACAAAAGCATTCACGAGAGTATGTGACAGGTGGGGAAAAACATGGGGAATATTAGTGGTGAAATGAAGTAAAACGTTAGATTAACAAAGAATAGAGTAGAGAGTTATGCTACTAAACTTGTTTGCTGGCTGAAAGAGACATTCAGCCTAACTGGTAAGAACTGCATGCTACTGGCAGGGGTCAGCTGGTCTGCTCACACAAATGTGATATGCCTAAAACATACAATGCCTCACCTCTAGATGGATGGATTAGATCAGAGTTTTTCAGTGAAGTGAAGTCCAGTAGAATTAACCCATTTACTAATAACCACTTCTTGAGATTTGTATCTCTCACACTGACTTTCAGCCATTTTGTCTGCTACTTGTTTTATACAAGTTTATCTCCAAAGTGGTTATATATATGATTTTAATTCTTGTGAAATTTTCAGATAATGATGCTGGGATGCTTAGAGACAGAGTTAAATGATATCTGGCCTTAGTGCTACAAAGGAAATCTAGAGTAAAAGAGTCATGTACAATGAGCAAACCAGCCTAGGAACATTGATTATGGCTGACTCTCTTGAGTTTTACATTGACAATTTGGATAAACTGCTAAGCACAAACATTAGTTGTTTTCCAAATCATTAAATTTGATGACTAGAATACTTACCCAGGCAAAGAAATTTAAAATAAAATAAACTTGAGGTGAAGAATAAGGCCAGGTAAAAATATATGAATATTTGGACAACCAGATGAGTATGCTAATTGTATTTCAGGTCACTTACAGATAATATCCACACTTGGCAAAAAGATGACATTTTTAAATATAAGTTTTGACCTGGCTTTACAATGTCTGCTGCTCTAAATCACTGTGGGTATACACTCTCTCACTCCTAAGATTCTCAGTGAAAGTGTCGCCCATCCTGCAAGTTACAGTGCTGTGACAGAACTCTGCTAACCCCCCCCCCCAGCTGAATGGATGGGCTGGCACTAGTTTGTTTATGGGACAGCTATGTCAGGAAACCACATCCTCTGAGATGAACCTGGGGCAAAACCTCTATACTGACAAGGTGGCTTCAAGGATAACACTTTCCCCTGTTTATATCTTTCAAACAGAAAGAACACAAAGCAGCTTCACCAAGGGTATCCTATCCCACTAGTCTGCCAAGGTTTAGTTATTTATTTCACAACTTTTTTATTTACAAAAGAAACAAATGTTTCACCTCACCTGTATTACCTCACCTATCACTGTGTAAGACTGAGACAGAGTACCTTTTGACAATTTCTCCTGCATGGTCAGAAAAAAACAAAGGAATGCTTTCCTGCTACTGATGCACCATCTGAAATCAGAAGGTTGTGCGTATAAAAAAAATAGCAGACTTAGGTGCATGACTAAGCTTCAAATCATCTTGACATACTTTATTTATAAATTTGATAGCACAGGGAAGGAAAAACAAACAGCTTAAACTGGGTATATTTTACAATAGAGAACTGCTCATTTCTGGCGCAGTCTCTGAAACTGAGTATGATCACATCAAAGTAATTTGTGAAACAAGATTACACTTGAACATTTGCAAAAAAGTAAGAGATACAACAAAACAGCCAAAATCAAGAGCATTACTTTCCTTCTAGAGATACTAAATGCTTGCAGTGTGAAAACTGATGTGTTATGGAGTACAAATATTTAACTCTACGCCATTTCTGTGTAACAGGTTGCATCTGTTTATGAGAAAATCATCTTTGAATTCCTTTAAAAACAAATATGGATTGGCACAAGAGCTTCTGAGACTGATGTGGTGGTGTCTGTAAGGCATGTTGGCCATTAAATCTGAATGTAGGCTGTTCCCCATGTATGAACATAGGTTATAAGCCTGCAAATGGGTAGTATTGCTTGGGGGTGTGGGGTCATTTACAACAAACTTTTGTAATCAGTTTGTATTACTTTTTTATTGTTGCCCCTCCCGCTCATCAACTGCTGTGTCCCAGCACCCCTCTTCTTTCTTTACAACAAGAGTAGAGAGGAAATAGTTAGCCTATACTATCTTGATAGTAGGGAAGGCTTTCCTCTTTTGTCTACCCTGCACTGATGCACGTGCATGTGTCATTTATTATACATCCACACTCTACTGATGACAATCTGCTTATATTTTGCATCACTTTGTCTGCGCTTATATTTTGCATCACTTTGTCTTCTTGAGCAAGAGTCCATGGCCTCTACTATCATGGCCTCTGCTATGGACTGTATACAGACAGAAAATCCCTCTTCCCCGCCATGAAGGTAAAGGCAGCACTAAGTTGCTTTTCATACCTATCCAGTCTAGTTCCTACAGTGACAATCCCGCCACTTGAACTCAGGTTGCCCTAGTAGTAATAATAACTCCACTTGCCTTGCCTGTGCCCTCGCTCTTTATATTGCTTCTTGGCTCTGAAACTAGATCTCCATTCCCTTTTCATTAGTTCTTTTAAAACAAAGATAGATTCTGAAATAAACATAAAGTAAAAATGTTGCCTACAAATTTAGTGAATAGCTTATGTATTGTCAGAATGGGGAAGATGATAGAATAATGTCTTCACTCTGCAGTCCTGACTTTTCGTGAATGTAATGTTTTATTTAGTTATTTTACAAATAAGTGAGAAGAACAACTAGGCCATACCTTCTGGCTTTTTTTCTCACTTTCCACAGGACCTAAGCTGATGGCTCCTCACCTTTATCCAGAAGCTAATTTGTTTGGGGGGAATGGGATTTAGACAAGAGCCTTATGACTCATTTATTCCTACCCAGGAATCTCCATCAGCCCCTCAGTTCAAAGTGAAAGTTGAGTGGTAGGGTGGGGTCCATCCTACTGGTCCTGCAGAGTGGCCTACTATATACTTCTTGTGAGCACCCCCTGGCAGGTCTTCAGAGCTCCACTATGTTTGTTTTCCAAGGGGAAGCATAGCTCGGTAGGCAGAGCTCCCCTTGACTTACGAGTATCTCAGTTAAAATACTCCATAGTGAACTAGACTATGGTAAAGATGGAAGGCCACAATGAATCTGGGATCAAGGAAGCATGTGAAAATCAGTTACTCTCCTACCAACAAAAAAGGGCTTCATGTAGGTGCCTTACCCATCCTCCATTACATAAACTCAAATTTCCATAACTTTTCCTCCAGCCATGGGTCAGTCTTTTTCACAGTAATAAACACATGGCTGATGTTTACACTATCCTTGTTCTTATATTACCTGCCGCCCCCTTCTTAGTTTTTTTCTCTCCCCTTCTCTTCCTTTTCAACTCTTTGCCCTGAAGCTAAACAATGCAAATCCTTTCCAGCACATGTACTACTTCTATTTTTACTAAATGTATATTACTTTAATTGCTTCTGCACGTATCTTTGATTATTACCTTGCATATCCCTCAACTTCTTAGTGCATGAAATGTGGCAAAGCCTAACATAATGGGGGTGTAAAGACCAAAAAATACAGATTTTAAATATTGGTTTTAAAAATTAGTTGCTAGAATAACATGGTTTGTGTTAGCATACATTTTCTGAAGGCTTTGAAGGCTGATTTCAATCCTCAGTGGTTTGCCAAAAAAACAAAATCAAATTTCGGGAGGAACAGACCAAAAATATGAGGCAAAAATCTAGGCAGTTGAGAGGTATGTTACCTTGTATTATCTTATGTTACTGTAGTTTTCACTTGTTATGTTGTTACCCCAAGGCTGTGGCTAAAATGTGTGAATCAGTCCACTACCCTGGTCAACAAACAAGGAAACATGCATACATACATACAATACATATATAAATGAAGAACTATTCTGACATAATCCAAACATTCTTAGAAGGGTTCGCAGTATGAATGAGTGATGAAAAGTCAGTGATTTTCTGATTTTGTTTGTAAGTTAGTTATTATTTCTTCCTTAATCTGTCTCCCAGGGCCTTTAATTGTTTACTCATCTGATGTAGTATAAAAGACCACTGTGTGAATGGAAACTGCATGACCAGAGCTTGACAGAAGCAATCTGCAATACAGAACTGTATAATGCACATAACTAGTAAGCACATCTTTAACATGCAAATGGTACATTATGTGCAGGGTGTGGTCTGATTGCTATCAAACAACTCAACTACTGCAATTACAAGCTTTACAGGAAGCAGGCAGAGGTGTAGCCAGAGAATTCCATTTTGTACTTACAGTCACTTATTGCTACCCCCCTCCAACCCACCTAGTATTACTAAATGTGCACATCTCATAAAATGATAGCCCCCAAACACTTAATAATGCATGTATCACTTTCATCTGCTCCCTTTAAACCTAATAAAGATATTGTTGTTTTGGATAAGCAATTCTGTCTGAAACCAAGACATTCATTTAGTCGATCACAGACATATCATGTCCTGAAAAAGATACAATTTTCTAAGTGATGTTCAGAAGAGTGTACTCTGTTGAGTACAAAGAGTATGTCTGTCTACACCCTTGGAATCAGGTTTGGAGATCAAAGGAAGATGATGGGTATAGCTAACCTGGTCCAGCCTACTCACAGTAGGTAATGAGAAGTGTGAGAGAAGTGAACATATTAACGAAAATGACAAGGATCCAATATTACAAACAACAACAGGACTTTAGTAATGAGAAAGAACCGATGGGAAAAGAAAGGAGAGATGAGGTTGTCCGACATCAAGAGGTTCTCCGGTTCGATTCTCGGCTAGGGTGCCCTCTGTGTGGAGTCTGCATGTCCTCCCTGTGTTTGCGTGGGTTTCCACTGGGTTCTCCAATTACCTCTCACATTCTAAAGACATGCAAAAGGTGGACTGGACACTCTAAATTTGCCATAGGTGTGAGAGAGTGAGTGTGTGTGTGTGCAGGAAAACTACCATGGCAGGGCTAGCCACCTGGTGGTGTAAATCTTGGCTGTAAATAGTTGTCACTGTTGAAGTGACACCCCAACCCCATGTGCAAAAATGGGTAAAATAGACTGTGGATGGATTGATTACAGGAAGGTCTGCAGCTCATAAAGTGGGATTACACTTTCTTTGGAGTGAGGAGAAAGACTGATACATTTTGTTGAAGACAGTACTGGCAGGCTAGCAGTATAACTTAGTGGGATGATGGCCCATTATTCCCTGATTCCATCAGCCTCTATTTCCATAACATGTGATGGTGCAAGTCATTTAAGCAAAGTAGTGCTACTGTCACAGCCATGAAAGGAAGATAATCTTACCTCCATACCAACTCATGAACGTCATAGAAATAAAACAAGGATCTAACTTATGCAGAGGAAAACTCTCATTTCTCTTAAAAATAAGAAGATTTTTTTGACTGGGGCAACTTATTTTTGAGAATCTTAGACTTTAATGAATTGTGTAAAGATATAACATTTAACAAAATGAGAAAATATATGAAAAAAACTGGGAATAAATAAAAAAAATTAACTGTTTAAGGTTAGCTCTCTTCCTTTAGTTATCCCATTTTTGAAAAATAATTTATGTTAGCTCACCATCGGCCTTTTCCATTCGATACCTCTGGTTTTTTTAGAAGTTGGTCCTAGCTCTTTAAATCCCACTGTAGAGGGAACCGCTGGAAAAGACTTATCTTCAAAGAGTTTTCCACACTGCAAGCATTCTTCTTTTAAGGCTTCATAATCCTGCTTCATGAACTTAAATGCCTTCTCATTACTGCCAAAACCATCATCTCTTGCCCGTTCTTTGGCTACCCTTGACGCGATGGACATGATAGCTGTTGTGTTCTAGCTTGCTTAAATGTCCAAAGAAAGAAAATATTTCTATTGCTTTAAGGAAGAGAATGCCTCCTCTCATTTATAAAGAAGCAAGGGAACGCTACCTTGAAACTACAAAAGCAACAGGCGTGGCTGTTGTTTAAAGACGCGGTGCTTATTTGAGTTCACCTATGATTTGCTATGCTGACGTCACTTCAGGTGACATTTCTATTCACCTTTATAACTGTTGGCAAATAATCCAGTTTTTACATCCCCCTTTTCTTGCATTGCCTTTTTAGATTAACTGAAGTCATGGTTTCCTTCATATCTGTTTACTGTAACTGTATCCAAACCCACAGAAAGTATTCTACTCATTTTATACTGGAATAAATCAGATTGCATAAATTACTGTATTTTGTTGTATCTCTTGTGTGAGATTATACAGCTAGCTCAGGTGTTGCCAGTATTCTGGAATTAGACAGCTCTCCTACACGAAGGATAATAAATTATTTAACATGCTGCAATCATAAGTATTTCACCAGGGGAGGGGGAGGGGGAGGGATTTGCCTTCTGCGCTCACCACTCCTGTGTTCTCTTTACTCCTTTCATTATAGTTCTTTCATGCCGAAACAGTTTTTCTGGCAGGGTGTGTCTGTTATTATAAAGACTGGACAGACCACTATTCAGTTCTTCAGATGCTGCTGACAGTAGCAGTGAGGCCATGTTAGCCTGCAGTTTGGTTCTCGGTACCAACCTTTCTGAAAATCATAACAGACTCATTCATGCAGCATGAACTGCTTTGGAAGTTACGGCACTACAAGTTAGAAGTAGTGGCTTTCTGAATGACTCAAAGTCTGACATTTCATTTACATCATGCAGATCACCCTTCCACAAAGCTAACACTTCCATACTGTCTTCTCCATGCAAACTAGATTTTATTAATTTATTTTTCTTATCTTTCATTTCAACAATCATCTCTCCTACTAGCAACATCCAGCTCTTTTTCTTAGTCTGTCACCTCAAACTAACTTACCTCTTCATTCCATCCTTTTTTCTCCTCCTACTAAACTGCTATCCCCTCCCCACTATCTTCATATCATCTTTTCTCCCTCATGACATTTTAAACATTACTCAATACATGTTTCCTATATACTCAGCCAACCATATAGTGTTTTTCACTTTTAGTCAGAGATTATTACACTGTTAACTGTTTCACTTGTGACCTTGTATAGTGATAGTTGTTTTCTTCTCTTGTTTTCCTGTTTCAGTTTACAATCATGTGCATATATAAATATTATAACAGCCATGTTAAGTTGTATATCAGTCATCTATGTTTCATTGCTAAATACATTACTTTTTTATAGATGTTCTAATTGTGTATAAATTCAAACTCAATCTATATACATTTTCTAATTACAAAGTTTTTCTCCCCAGGGTCTCTGCTGAAAAGGGACTTTTAGTCCAGTCAGATTTTCCAGCTAAATAAAAACAATAAAAAAAAAATAAGTAAAGCTCAGACCCTGGGAGCAGGGGTGTAGGCAGAAATTTATATTTTGTACTCAGACCTAATGTTGTTGCCCCTACCATCCTATCATTTTAAAAATGTACTCAACCCTCAAAACTCCCAATACTATCCATGAGCACCTCACACCCTCTCCTGCTGTTGTGCAAACTTCGAGTTGGTGTATATAAGTAGCAAAGAGGAAAATTGTCAATCCCTGCTGTGTCCTGAGCTCGCACAAAGTAATGTCAGCATATTGCTATAATCTGACTGTTCAATTGCTTGTATTGGCATAAAAAATATTCATATTCTAAATGTGTGCATGTGTGTGTGTGTGTGTGTGTGTGTGTGTGTGTGTTGGGGTGTATGGATAAAGCACCAAATAATAAAATATATTGATAGCTTGCACTGTTATGTACTGATAGCCAGCAAAAATCTGTGAGGTCCACAAAGACTGTTAAATGGTATGTGTTCTAACAGGAGCGCTACAGAATCCTGAAAGCCCAAAATCCTGAAAGTACAAAATACTGAAAACTCAAAATCCTGAAAGCACACAGGATACCAACACTTACTATATCCCAGCACAAGTACATATAGAAACAAATAAAACACAAACTATATTACTGTTCTCCAAGTATAAGCAGGGGGGCAAGCACCACTGCACCCCCTGCTACTTAAATATATCAACTCCAAGACTGCACTTAGTGTAGTGAAGTGCAATCTCAGAGTTGATATATTTAAGTAGCAGGGGGTGTGGGGGGTGCAGGGGGGCTTGCCCCCTGCATATAGTTGAAGGGTAATATGTTTCTGTATGTACTTGTGCTGGAATATAGTAAGTGCTGATATCCTGTGTGTTTTCAGGATTTTGGTCTTTCAGGATTTTGTAGCGCTCCCGTTCTAACAGGGTACCTAGATCACAGTATCTTGAGTCTATGAAAAGGTCTGCTGCTTGACATCTAAAGAACAGCAGGTGTTGTTTTGGAGAAAATATACACGTCATTTTGGAGCTTGCAAGGGTAACTGGGTTGCTGTTCACTCAGACAGATGTTAGAAGGTGAGTTAGGGCACTCAGTGCACAGATTTTTGTCCACTATAAGGGCGGCAACTGTCCTTTTGTGTGTAGTCTAACAGTAACATGATTCTGTTTGATTAACTGTGCTAGTGCCATAACTGTGGAAAATTCATTATGTAAACAATCCCTTTAAGGGATGGTGCCCAGTGTTACCAGTCTAATCCAGAACTTAAAGAAGTTCTGTGTCTCTTGCTCTGACCCAGAAAGAGGAAAAAAAAAAAACAATGACACTTTAAAAGTTATGGTAGCATGAGGGCAGGGCTCTCCATTCATATGAACAGCAGGATTGTCTCTGTATATTACTTCTCCGCTGCTATGAAGTGCTGTGCAAAATGTCACAGCTCCAGATTATGGTCCCTAAGATTTTGCTTCAGAATTTGTGGTGTCGCTACATAAAATCCTTATTCTTGAGGCAAAATGACGAAACTGTTAAAGATGTTCATAAATGTGGCTAAAGTGGATTTTGTTGTGGCATGGATTTATAGAGTGCCACGATTTTAGGTACATTTTGTCAGTGGTTGAATTATATTACAATCGAACTACAATGGTTTGACTTTGATATAATTTCAGGAGTTATCCTCTTTCTCCATGGTTGTGTGATCGTAGAGTTAGTATATTTCATTTATGGGGATGAATGACTTGTTTCATTTGTGATAACCATATTTCTTTGTTTTTTTATATGAATGCTATCACCTATCAACTTTCATGACATAGTTTAATGTAAAGAAATGCAATAATATATATATATATAAAATGTGTGTGTAATATTTTTTCATAAAACAAGGATATTTGCATTGGCTGCTTCCAGTTGCACAAAGATTCACACTCAGATCATTCTACCTAGAAACTGAGGCTGTATTGTGGGGGAAAATAAACCAAGCTCAGCTATCTGAAGTTAGGGTGTCTGTAGCAATTTCCATAGGGCTAGTAGTAGTCTAGACATCTGAACTTTGACTTTACACCACTAATTACATTTCTGACAGTAAAGCAGATAATGGATTAATTTACCATTGGAAAAATAATTGCCAGTGTCTATTTGTTCAGTGATATATTAGGCAGAAAAAGTACAAGTAAAATTAAACCTCTCTACAACATTACTTCTCAGTAGAACTTCAAAGAGCAAGATGAATTTCATTCCCTCCAGTAGAGCTATTTTGAGTGTGTACCTTTAACTCCTAGTGGGCGTGGCTTCAGCATTTACAAATTGAAGTTATCACCTTACATTTTTAACAAATACCCATTGACAGAGGTCATATATCAGTACAGTTGTGTTTGCTATCATATATGCTTCAAGATAAAATTTTCCAATACCTTGTATTTAACATGGTTTTGGAATTATTAATGCAAATATGAACAGGCAATATTTGATGCCTAGAGGAGCAGTAGGGTGTAACTGCAGAAACGCCTGGAGACGTCACTCGGCTGTAATGAGTATATTTTTTAATAAGATGATGCTTTTAAGCAGCACCTTGCTTTACTATTATGATTTTGTTTGCTTAGAAACCTTGTTAGCTGTGTACTGCTAATGACACAAGTTCATATACAGAATAAATATGATATAGCTATTATAGCTGATATGAAGTGGATGCTTTTCATGTTAAAGGTGGAGTGACAAGATTGACTGCCATTCTCATTGTTTTGATTAAGCAGGTAGGTCACATGATCCTATTGCCTACATCCAGGCAGCTTTTAGTCTGAGATCTCAGATTTCAGTACCTTGGGGGAGGGTAATTTAACACTTCAGGAAATGCTAACAATTTCCTTTGTGTACTCCTTTTATTTAGAGTCTAATGCTATTGTTTGTTTTTTTCTTTCTCAGTATCTAAATGTTTCACTATTTCACTTTGCAAGCAGACACAGATGTGGATTTTTAATATTTTCTGCAACATAGAACACTGCTACATTATAGACACTAGCAATGTCTTCAGGCTTCTCCCGTTAGGGGTAGCCACAGCGGGTTATTGGTTTACAGAATGATTGACAGTGGAGTTTTTACCATGTCCAGTTGCCAGCCTGGCACCCAACCTTCACAGAAGACACACACATACACTAGGGTTGCCACCTTTTACTCAGGCCAAAGTGGGACATGGGGGTGTGGCCAATATGACACTGGCCACACCCTCTACCATGATGTCACCACCAAAGTGGTGAAGAAGATGCTGTTATGGGTACGATGGATGGCTGCTGGAGTAGCAGCTGGATGGATGAATGACTGGATGGATGGATGGATGGATGGATGGATGGCTGAATGGATGCATGGCTGGCTGGCTGGCTGGCTGGCTGGATGGATGGATGGATGGATGGATGGATGGATGGATGGATGGATGGATGGCTGAATGAATGCATGGATGGATGGATGGATGGATGAATGAATGGATGCATGGATGGATGGATGGCTGCATGAATGAATGGATGGATGGATGGCTGCATGAATGGCTGGGGGCTGGATGGATGGCTGGCTGGAGTGGCTAGCTGGTTAGTGGGAGTAGCTGCTTGATGGATGGATGCCTGGCTGCATGAAAGGCTGGATGGCTGGCTGCATGGCTGGCTGGCTGGCTGGATGGAGGAAGATGGCTTGCTGTCTGGATGGAGGAGGAGGATGGCTGGCTGGATGGAGGATAACTGGCTGGCTGGCTGGCTGGCTGGCTGGAGGAGGAGGATGGCTGCCTGGCTGACTGGAGGATGGCTGCCTGGCTGGCAGGAGGAGGAGGATGGCTGGCTGGCTGGCTGGCTGGCTGGCTGGCTGGCTGGAGGATGGCTGGCTGGCTGGCTGGCTGGAGGAGGAGGATGGCTGGCTGGCTGGCTGGCTGGAGGATGGCTGGCTGGCTGGCTGGCTGGAGGATGGCTGCCTGGCTGGCTGGCTGGAGGATGGCTGCCTGGCTGGCTGGCTGGAGGATGGCTGCCTGGCTGGCTGGAGGATGGTTGGCTGGCTGGCTGGAGGAGGAGGATGGCTGGCTGGAGGAGGAGGGCTGACTGGATCGCTTGTTATATAAAAAAAAATGCGGCCTTTTTTTAGCGGCTGTAGAAGCACTTAAAACAAAGTGCTCCTACAGCCGCTATCTTTGCAGGGCTATTCCTGCTCCAATCCCCACCCCTTTCATGAATTGCAGCCAATTGCTGCACGAATTAAAGCACCCGGACCTAACAGGCAGCAGCTTTGCCTGCAGGTCCGGGTTGGTGATGTAACTGAATTGCCGTGAAAAAGCCGGAAGTAATTGCGACTTTTCCATGGCAATTCAGTGCAATCGCAAAAGTGGGACTTTTCAGGTCCCACTGCTTGATTCAGCGGGCAATGGGATAAGGTGGCTTAACCCGTGAGTGTCCCGCTGACAACGGGACGGGTGGCAACCTTAACATACACACACACATGCACCTACTGCATGTCTTTAAAACTCACTAGACTTCAGGAAGGACATGCAGATTCCGCACAGAAGGCACTCCGGCTGAGAATCAAACCGAAGAACCTCTTGCTGTGAAGTGACAACACTAACCTCTGCACCACCACAGCCAACTGTTACATTAGACACTCAATAGCTAAATCTAGCATTGACACCTATCTGTTTTTTTTTTTTTTTGGGGACTATCTGGAAATCAAAGTGATTGTCAAGTAGTCTGGAAAATGCTATATATACTCCGGTATTCTGTTTCAAAGAAGCAGACTATCGGAATTTATGTCAGTGGATTTACTATGCTTTTTTTTTTTTTTTACAAAGAGCATAGTAAATCCGCAGAACAAAGGCATCAAGAACAGAAAAATAGGGCACTCTCCTTCAGCTGATGTGACAATGACATCACAAAATGGCTAGAAAGTGGGTGGGTTTATGGGAGGTGCAAGAGGGTGTGGCCTAAGTCCAGATTTAGCCAAAAGAAAGGTGGCAACTCTAGGCAAATCAACCTCAAATAGTAGACATGTAGAAAAGACAAATTATTGTTCCTCATTGATGAGGAATTATCTCTGCTCCTGATGCAACGAACAGTACTTCTTGGAGAGGATTTATAATTGGTCATTTGTAATAGCACTTGTTTTGTTTGGGTACCAACCAGACAGAATTTAGATGAGTTTATGAAAGGATACTTTAGATGGATTCCATTTCATAAAAACTTGAAAACTCTGTTCCGTCCTGTTCAACCAAACCAAGAAAGCACGGACAACAAAACTAGTGCTTTCATTCACTTTTAATTTTATGTGAACCTCTTCAGAAAAACTTGAACTCCACCTCCACAAGCTTATAAATAATTAACCATTGTCCCACGGTCAGTGATGTCATATCAAAATTAAATCTCATTTAAAAATGAAATAAAAAATATTACATGAAATCCATACATTCTAGAAAGTGTAAAGATGAAAATAAAAATAAACATATTTACATATAAAATAGAATAAACAGATATGTAAAATCATCTATTTGTTCTTGCGTTGCAAGAAACATTTTATATTGATAGTGTCGTTTAGACCAGGTGTATTGTCTGCCCCAAGATGAATTTGCCAAAAACTTTCTTACATTCTAAAAGTACTTTACAATCACCCATAAATGGCTCCTGACTAACACTGTCAATAACAGAAAACATAAACTTTTTAAAGTCAACACATACAATAGAGTGCTTTGCTAAAGCATTAGTTTGTTCTTTCTTTTTGATTGCTAAAAGGTGTTCGTAAATTCTTCTTTTCAAACACCTGGTGGTCATTCCAATGTAATAACTGGGACACAAAAGACACTGTGCAGCGTATACTACCATCTCACTATTTTTATTTAATTTTTAAATGAGATTTAGTTTTGATATGACATCACTGACCATGTGGACAATGGTTAATTATTTAAAAGCTTATGGAGGTAGAGTTCAGGTTTTTCTGAAGAAGTTCACATAAAATTAAAAGTGAATGAAAGCGTTAGTTTTGTTGTCCATGCTTTCTTGGTTTGGTTGAACAGGACTGAACAGAGTTTTCAAGTTTTACTGTTTCAAGTGTTTGTTTTACGGATTCCATTTAATGTTTCTAAAATCTGAACTCTCCCCAAACTTCTTCAACATACATGGACATGGCACTTTTTTCTTTCCTGCTTATTTATGTACCACTTCACATAGCATTACAGGTCAGACGCAACCTATATCTCACTAAAATGCCATCACTACAAATTCACAGTGGATAAAGGAAATGTATTCCTCTCTTCTAACAAACACCATGCCCAAAGTAATCAAGGTATGCTCTATCCTTGTAGGAGGCTGTTTTATAATCCCAAATTACATTGCTGACACACAAAATGTCAAACATAAAAGAGACAGCTACAAGGTGTTGAAAAATGAAATCACAAAATGCACATGAAATAATAATCTGAAAAGAAAGAACAATGATGCACCTTGCCAGTCTTCCTGCATCAAATGCGGAGACTATGCCACCCACAGCCCTAGTACTTAAATATATGCACGTATAATTGCACAGCTTTATACCAAGTAAATTGGAGTGTTTACAGCAATAAGTAATTTTTTAGTTGTCCCACAAACTGTGCTGCCTTGGAGTGGAAATCATTTAGTAGCAAGTGAGTGGTGGAGTGTAGCCCTCCCATGGAGACAGTAGTCTGTCTTTTACCTCCATGTTAATGTTCTTTAGGAACTGATTACTTGTAGTGCTCATGTATTAACTCATTGACATACTTTGTCTTTATGAATAACTCCCGTTTCTCAAATTATTCTGTCAAGTCTGTCCTAGGTGTTTTAGGGGGGCTGTGCACCCAAATCCCTGTAACTAAGGTTGCTCCATTTGTGGGGAATGGAGCAGTTTGGTGGCTTTACGATGTTGCTGGTGCTCTGTATTGTTACAAGTAACTACTGCTGTTATTTCTGTTTTACAGCTTTGTTAAGTTCCAGATATTGATTTTCCAAGCATGAGTAGATGGGATTTCTTTCAGGAATGCAGAGGAACTCAGGATGGAGCCTGGTGTGGATTAAATAAGGACATTGTCTGTTCAAATAACTGCATGTTAGTTTATTGC
The DNA here is from genome assembly GCF_019279795.1 of Protopterus annectens. Taxonomy (NCBI): domain Eukaryota; kingdom Metazoa; phylum Chordata; order Ceratodontiformes; family Protopteridae; genus Protopterus; species Protopterus annectens. The sequence continues at coordinate 724,006,138 of NC_056727.1, read as the reverse complement.
TCAGCTGAGGAGCCTAATATGACTATAATGAGGTAGTCTGCATAAGCCACATGGACTCTGGACTCTGGCAGTACCATACAAGGCTATTGCCCACACATTTGGGGGCTGGGAATGTCTTAAATGATTATGTCCTAAAAGACTGGTGACTGGCACCCCTATTAGGTTTGAAAGGAATTACTTAAATCCAAGGAGAATGAAAAAGGAGTTAGTACTTGACTTAAAACTGGCTTATTATGGGGATGCAGTCCCATGTTAACATAATTAAGTGCTGGTCCACTTCCATGTTAACATCAATGAATGTGTAGGGAGATTTATCTGTATTTTTGTAGATTATCCTAAGAACTACAAGTGGAATGAAACACAGACAGACCAGGCATGAAGGAGAATTTAGGAACATGGAAAACTGTGTTACAGAAGTCATGGTCACAGACAAAGAAAATGCATTAATTAGTGAAAGCAGTCTAAAACACTGGTGAAGATCTCATGCACAAAGTACACGATCTGTCAATGATAAGATAGGCACAGCGACAATGGAAAATACTGAACGCTTTACTCAAACTAGAGATGAGCTGGAACTAACACACTTTAACTGAAGGATAATCCCAGAGTTTATTAGGTTCATGATGATCCCTTGAATGTAAATTCTGCAATCCACAAGTCAGGAAAACATATTGCTGAAAACTATTTTCAGCAAATCACAAAATAATCTTTTCTGCAGGGAGTGGGGGTGGCAAAATGAGACACACCAGCTGCAGAATGGCGTATTAAGGTGAAATGCATGGTGCATTACCTAACTACAGAGCAGCATGCTGTTGCTGATGCATTCTGTTGTGCCCACACAGGTTCTCAGTCTCTTGTATAGCAAGCACCTTTTAAACTAAGGAATAGCCCCCCCCCCCCCAAAAGCAAAAATATACTTTGCGGATTCCATACTATTAACCCATATGTTCTGCTGTACAAAAGCAGGTGCCAATATTCACAGAGATACACTGTATAACTACCCAAAGTTTGCACAGCTGATGATACTCTAATCAGAAAGATATACTTTCTAGGCACTTATCTGAGCTTAATGATAAATAACCTCACAGGGATACAGGTAAGCAAAACAGCTGAACTGTGTATCAGAATATGTAATCCCTGCATGCAGAAAACATAGGAATGAAGGGACCTGTGTTACTGTACATACATCTTGTGTAACTTCATGCTGCAGTGGGCACCAAGTGGCTCTTAGACAATGACATGCTGGTGAGAGGCTGTATGCACTGTACACCTATATCTAGTGACATGGACACAAATTTGTTTCACTAAAAAAGGAGAAAAGGAAATACAATAGACTCAGAAAAAAGGAAAGCAAGCAAAGGGACACACAGTTTGCTCTAGGAAGCAGTTGGCATTGGCCATATATTTGCCCTCTGCTCTTTACATTGCCTCATTAATCAACTCCAAAACCTTTGAATAGGCTGGCTCAAGCAATGGTGCCAGACTACCTGCAGTGAGTGATGAGAACCACCCATTGGTAAGGAGGCACTACCAGTCCCGTCACATCCCCCAACAGCCTCTGCTGGGGTGTGCTACAGTAGAGCTGCCTATGAAGCACATGGAACATCTGGACCTGTAGAATATGCAGAGACAGAACAAGCATAACATGAGTGAATATATTCTACAAAAGAATCAAAATCCATTTGGCAGGTCATCATAGTTAACTAAGTAACCATTGCTTTATACACATTACTCCTGCCTCATGCAGAATTTAGCACAGTTCAGTTGCCATTCTGCCCATGCTATATGAGATGGGGCCACATCAAAATATTGTGATCTGCATAAGGTAGGATATCATACTGCCAGGTACAAGGCACAGCATTGGGTGTATTATGCCCTTGGTGCATACCAGGCACAAGACGAGTGCAAGGCAGTATTTAAACATAGGTACATATACATAAACTGAGCCTTGTGTGTGTGTGTGTGTGTGTGTGTGTGTGTGTGTGTGTGTGTGTGTGTGTGTGTGTGTGTGTGTGTGTGTGTGTGTATATGTGTGTTTGTGTGAGTGTGCAACCGAGTGTGTGGACAATCATGTTGAGTGGATATCTGTGTGGAACTGCCTGTGACTGTTTGTGTGTTGCATGTCTGAATGTGTGTGTCTGTGAGGGGGCTGCTATACCTGTCAACTTCCCCAGACTAATGAATAAAGCCTGTTATATGGGAAGGACACTACACACCAAGGATGCTCTTTAACTATTATTCTAATTCACTTAAAAGTTAGAAGAACAGGTTTTGTACCACAAAGCATTTTCAGAAGAATAAGAAGTATGAAACTTTACTGTCTGATACTGTTGACTGACTGCAATCATCCGTGATTTACAAGGGAAAGGACAAGTGTAAGAGAAAAAAATTCAGGGACAAAGGGGAGGTGTGGAGGTGTGTGTGCATGTTTGAGTTTGAATCTGTGCATGTGTGTGGGACAGTGAATGAGGGGGATGCCTATGCCAATGAGATGCATGTGTCACCAGTAATGAGTACCACAGGAAAGTGTTGATTACCACTAGTGATAAATGAAATGATTCAGAGACATGAAAATTAGCAAATAATGAATGATTTCTTTCCACATACCAGCTAAATATGTCTCTGAACCACAGTTTCCATTATGATGGAAACTGTTCCTTTAGGGTACAGCAGTTTCTACATGTGCAGTAAAAGTTTTCTGAATCCTGACTTTTGATAAAAGCAAACGTCCAAATATTTGGAAGTAACAGCCATCTCAGTCAAGAAGGGAGACAGCTACTTAAAGAAAAGGAAAAAAAGCAGGACTAGTGGCATTAGGAATGGTAGAGAATGATAATGAAAAAGGGAAATTGACAAAAGAGGAGGGATATTTACTGAGCCCAGGTTGTGAAAGGAATAAATGGTCCTGAGAAAATAAATAATAGTAACTGTGACATCCTCCTCTGGGCCAGTAATTAAGGAGCCTGAATCCTCACCACTGACACTGGAGAGGGATGTTCACTTGGAACAAAAATAGATACACTCAGTACTTCCAGATGCAGCTGTCTGGACCAAGCACAGTTTCTATTAAGAGCACACAGAGAACACACTCAGTCCGGGGACTGTGTCCTCTCTCTCTCTTCAGGCTCCCAATAAGACTCCCCACTGGTACAGCTGTAGACTTGAGTCCTCAGCCAAGTATTCAAGCCAAGTCCTCCAGCACCTTCTCTGTGAAACCAGTGTTGTGTGTCCCTGCTCCAAGTAGCTGACACACATACGCTATGAGATTTTATTTGCGCACACACACACACATGCGCACGCACACACACACACACACACACACACACACACACACACACACACACACACACACACACTTGTGAAAGGCTGGCACAGATTTAGCTATACCCTTTCTGCCAAGACTATAAGGTAGTTACACTACCACCAGACACTCCAAAGCCAGCTACTCTAAGGCTGTTACAATGGTACCCAATTATACTGAGTGAAATTAATAATAATACAAATGATAGTGTTTGATCAATGCAGTAAGGCTTTCAGGAGTGGCTTGTTATACCTATTCGTGATTTTCTACACTACTGTATAGTGCACTGAATGACTGATTTGATAGCTTGTTATCATGTGGAAATTCTTTTGCTAATGTCTCATGTAATGCATTATTTGTGCTCATACTTTATTACCTTGACTTTTGTGGAAAATGGATTATCAAAGCTTGCCAACTAACGTTAGTGTGAAAGAATGTAGGGCAGAGAATTCCAGATATAGTCAGAAATTCAAGTTTCTGCAGGGAATAGAGTTTTCCATTCTAATGATCCCTGCTGCTCTGGTGGCAACCAAACATTCCCAGAGGAATTAGCTGTCCCAGAATATATAACATTACAACAAACTGAAGTTCTGGTAAAGTGCTATTGCACTATGAATAACCAGTGTCAGTGTTAGAGGCTACAGACTGAGAAAATGTACCTATTACAGCATTGATACATAATACTGTACTCTGCTTTACTCTACTGATTCACTCTCAATTTTCACACACACACACACACACACACACACACACACACACACACACACACACACACACACACACACACACACACACACACACACACTTCTGCTTTCATGCATACAACCACACATACACTCACAAATACAGACAGAAACAAACACACACACACGCACACTTTTGTATGTTTCAATTACTTTCAAACTTGTTAAACAGCAAAAGTGCTGCTTAGCAAGTGTAAAATAATAGCTTTATTGAGCTCGCTCTCATTTTCATGCATACACATAAAAATAAACACACACATACTTTATTTATTTATTTATTTTTTTATTTTACACTCATTAAACAGCAAAACTGCTGCTTAGTGAGTGCAAAATGATGGCAGCTGTTAGGTTACTCAATCCAAGCTCCACGGCAGCTTAATATGCTGGCATGAAGCAGTGGGCTCATTTTCCCTCAGGTTTTACCTGTACATTAATACCCTGCTGGAGAAAACTCGTTCTCCAGTCAGGGTGCCGATGTACAGGTTGCCCATTCTCTAAAGTGAATTAGTTACGCCAGTTTTCACAAGAGGAGTAAAGTAATGTTTTGATGCCCGCTACATTCAGTCTTGAGCAAGGAAGTTCAGTGGTTGCAGAGCAAGAAATTTTCACCTCATAAAGGGAACTTGAAAATATTATTTTAAAGTTAAGACTAGGATGTCCTACAACAAAGTATCTTCACCTACAGTTTACAAATGCCTTTTTTGAACCCTCCACCCCAGTTTTCAGATCAGAAATTTATTAGAGATACTTGGTTTTCCCAGTGGAATCAAAACAATCCTGGAAATGTCAGAAAAGAGAGATTCAAAGTAGCAAAGGGCAGGGAGTGGGGAAAAAAGAATGACGTAAACTTGTGGGAGGTGCTGAGTGAAGTGAGAGTGGGACGCTCTGCAGAACTAAAACGTTAAAATAGTAAAATATAGTAAAGCATGCAGCCAGTAAGAAGTGCATGTGTTTTTATAACATAAACTACGTGTTGACATAAAAAAAAATAAGAATGTTGTCAGAACCCCGTATCTTCTCCCTGTAAGGTTCACGGCTTCTTTACTGGCTAACTTTTACTGATTGACAAACATATTACTGCAAACAGAAAGTGGATGTTTGTTTATTAGACTGTCTGCACCTTTATAAGCTTTATTAGAGCCCTGTTTAATCTACAATGTGTGTTTTTACTGTCTCATGAAAATGTGTGCAATCTTGGGACTTTCTTCTGAGAATGAAGAAAAGAGATGAAACAAAAAGCAAAAGAGAAATGGATGAAACTTGTATTTGAAATGTAAAATGTAATTACAGTTTCTCAGGAAGGAACTAACAATATATAATTAAGATATGCTGGGATTTTCAATCAGGAAGAAAATTAGGCATAAAATTGCTAATTATGGTGTTCTTAAAAAAGAAGCTGGGCAGAACTGGTAAAGCTGCCGTCAGTATGCAGATGAAAGTGAGTTGCTCCAGTAATGTGTTTAGGAGTTTACTGAGGATACGTAAAAGTTCACTACCTAAATCTCAAAGGCCTCCAAGACACAGAAATTACAGTAAAGAGCCACAGCAGTTTTATCCATTTTCAGCTGAGGCCTGGGGAGAAAAGCTCCACAAATAAAAGAAGAGAAAATACATATATATAGGTAAAAACTGCCAACATATTACAATATACTGTAAATACATGGATTAATACAAATATTAATGCACGTGACTTGTATAATAATACACACATACCATCATTAAAACAAGATAAATACAATATCATGTAGCATTGAAGTGTGCTGATGTTATAAGTGTGACAGTTCATTATTTACTCATAAAGCAAATGTCAGACTGGAAAAACTGAAATGGTGGATAAGCAAGAGGACAGTAAGAGAGAGAACAGTGAGAAAAAGTATTTGTTAGAAGTAATAATCAGGGTAGATATAGAAGGCAGGATAAATAATGAGTAAAAGCAAAATTACAGGTAAGAGAAATGAAAAGATAGAATATATATATATATATATATATATATATGCATATATATATATATATATATATATATATGCATATATATATATATATATATATATATATATATAAATATATATATATATATATATATATATATATATATATATATATAAATATACATATATACACACATATATACATACACACAAATATAGATAGATATAGAAAACAACCAAGACTCACACTTCCAAGAAAAGGAAACCAGCCTGGTGGACCCCTGCCATAAGCAAGCTATACAATAGGAGGAGGAAACTAGTACAGAAAAGAGTAAAATCCCAAGAAGGAAAGACATCCCTGATCAGTATCAGCAAGAAACTATGATCCCTCATTAAATCATCCAAGGCTAGTTTCAAAAGAAACATTGCCAATGACTCCAAAGATAACCACAAAGCGTTCTTTAGCTATGTCAAGAACCTAAGTGGAAACTCTCAGATCTGCTCTGAGTTAGTGCAGAATGGCAGAAAATACACTGAACCGACTGATATTGCCAACATTCTGGCAGACAGGTTTAGTGCAAACTTCTCCTCCCCTCTCACCCCCTAAAGGGCCCATAACCATACCAGAAGAATGTAGGGCCCCATCAATCACCGACACACAAGTTAAAACAGCCCTATCCAAAGCCAAAAACACAGCTTCAATGGGACCAGACGGTGTCCCAGGCTGTGTCTTACAAGAGCTCCAAAATGAACTAACCCCTCACCTAAACACACTGTTCAAACTCTGCCTCAGGCTACATACCCACAGAGTGGCACATAGCAAGAGTTATCCAGCTCCACAAAGGTTGAGCCACAATGGACCCCGGGAACTATCGCCCTATAAACCTGACTAGTCTGGTCTGCAAGACTATGATACACATCATCATAGAACTCATTAACGGAGACATTGGGAACCTCCAAACCTTGGGCCCTACCCAGTTTGGCTTTGTTAAGGGCAGATCATGCCTCCTAAACCTGGTGGACTTCTTTGAGATGGTTACCAAGGCATTAGATGAGGGAAAGGATATCCACACAGCCTACCTAGACCTCGCAAAGGCTTTCAACACCATTCCCCATTCTAGTATTATAGACAAGCTCACCAGCTTGAACATAAACCCCTATGTCATGAGATGGGTTGCCAACTGGCTCATGGATAGAACCCACATGGTGAGAGTTGCAGGCTCTACGTCTGACTCTAAACCGGTTACAAGTGGCGTCCCCCAGAGCTCAGTCCTAGGACCCCTCCTGTTCGATATATACTTCTCAGAGGTACAGGCAAGCTTAGGAGGACTATGGCTGACCAAGTTTGCAGACGACTGCAAACTAGGGGCCATAATTGATTCTCCGGCTGATACAGACACCCTCCAGATGGGTCTCACTGAGACGGATACCTGGTGTCCAAATCATGGCCTCAAGCTAAATACCAAAAAGTGCATAGTCATCCCCTTTAGAAAAAACAAAGTACCCACAAACTACCACATAGGTGGTAGTCCCCTAAATACAGAAAATGTAATAAGGAATCTGGGGACCCAAGTAGATAATAATCTCTCCTTTGATAATCATATTGCCAAGGTGGTTAGAAAATCTTTCTATGTGGCCCACCTAATCACAAAAGGGTTCACATCTAGAACAAAAGATGTTATTGCGCCTCTCTACTCATCACTCAATAGACCCATCATAGAATACAACGCCCCATTTGGGATGTACCTTACAAGACACCTGCAACAGCTGGAAAGACCACAAAAGTACCTCACCAAGGGGGTAACTGGCCTCAAACAGATACCCTATGCAGCCCGACTCAAGAAAAGTACAGTTGTGTACACTTACCATAAATGTAGATGTTCGAGTGTATTCACAGTTGCAGTCATTACATTTGGGGTAATCTGCTGGCAGGTTGCCCTCAGTCGGCCTGATTAACAAAGTCTTGGGTCCAGCATCTGTTGCTGTCCCTTCTACCATGACATCAGGTCATCAGGGGTATAAAACATGCAGCCGACGCCATTACATCAGTTTTTCTTGCCCCAGATGTCAGGTGCCCCCAAATGGGGAGCAATATATATATATATATATATATATATATATATATATATATATATATATATATATATATACATATACATATATATATATATATATATATATATATATACACACACACACACACACACACACACACACACACACACACACACACATATATATATATGTATATAATTTAAAACACAAAAAATATACCTCCAAACGAAAGCAAATACATCAAAAAGGCTTTTAAGCATAGTAAAAGAAAGGAGAGGTATAGCAAGAGAAAAACAGGGGGCTGGAGGGTGGGTAACCAGGACTGCAACAGTGAATACACTCAAACAGCTACATTTATGGTAAGTGTACACAACTGTACTATGTTCTTTGTGTTACACTGTTGCAGTCATTACATTTGGGTAGAATCCCAAAGCTATGGTTGGGAGGATGGATTTATACAGCATTAGGAGCAGCTATAAGGCCCTGCAGGACAGCAGTGGCAAAGCCAGCTCTGGATTTAGAGAAGAGAGGTAAATGATAATGTTTGGTGAATGTATGAACTGAGTTCCAAGTAGCAGCTTCTAGAATGTCTCTGGTAGGAACCCCTCTGAGAAAAGCTGCAGAAGTAGATGCAGCCCTGGTAGAATGACAGCTGATCCCCTTGTGGATAGGTTTACCATGGTGCGTGTAGCAGAAACGAATACAATGGCTTATCCATTTGGAAATCGTCTGCTTTGAAATAGCCTTTCCCTCTGCCCCTGCAGCAAATGCCACCAGTAGTTGTTCAGATTTTCTTAGAGATTTTGTCCTGTTTAAGTAGAATCTAAGTTGTCTGTGTACATCCAATGAATGCAGAATCCGCTCACCCTTGTTCTGTGGATTGGGAAAGAAAGTTGGCAGATGAATGGTCTTATTAAGAGCCACACTGGAAACCACCTTAGGCATAAAAGATGGATTGGTCCTGAGAGCTACCCCGTCTGGATGAAAAATAATGAAAGGCTCCACTGCCATAAGAGCCTGTAATTATGAAATCTTTCTAGATGAAGTAACTGCTAAAAGGAAAGCTGTTTTCCAGGATAGAAATTTTAGGTCTCAAGTAGCAGCTGGCTCAAAAGGAGGGAGAGTGAGTTTTTCCAAAACAAAATTGAGGTCCTATGCAAGAGTTGGTGATCTCCTGGGAGGTCTTAAATTTTTGGCCTTTCTGAGATACTGCTTAAGCAGAGGATGTGAGAAGAGGGGAGGTTCTGTGTTGTAATGAGCTGAAATGGCAGAGGCATGGATTTTTATGGAAGAAAAAGATAGGCTCTTGTGAAGCATCTTAGTTAAGTATTGCAGAATCTGAGGGATATTGGGCATTGCTGTGCTTATTCCTTGTGCTTGATTCCAGGCACATAATCTTTTCCATTTGTCCACATATGATTGTTTAGTACTAGGCCTTCTAGCCTCCAAAATGACATCCATCACAGGTTTGCTGAAGGATGGTAAGGGTGAAATTAGTTGATTAACCATGCTGCAAGATTCAAAGTTTGGAGATGAGTATGCAGAATGTGGTAGTTCTGCTGAGACAGTAGGTAAGGTGTCTGCGGCAGGTGCCACGGAGGAAGGTGTGACATATTGCGCAGGAGTGGGTACCAGTGTTGGCGAGGCCAGTCTGGAGCAATCAGAATTATTTTTGGTTTGTCCTGTTTGACTTTTAGCAGAACTTTGGAAAGCAGAGGCAGAGGGGGGAAAAGCATAAACAGATAGGTTTTTCCAGCTGAAAGATAGAGCGTCCACTTTCCAAGCTTTTTTGTGATGAATTCTTGTGCAGAATTTGTCCACCTGATAGTTCTGGGGTGAGGCAAAAATATCTATGTCTGGGCTCCCCCATTTGTGTATCAACATGTTGAAAACTCTTGGTTCCAGTTTCCATTCGTATGGGTCCATAGGATTTCTGCTTAGTTCGTCTGCCAGAGTATTTTGCTTTCCTGGCAGGAAGTGAGCTTGTAGTTGTATTTGGTAGGTCAAGGCCGTGCTCCACAATGCCATGGCTAGTCTGCAAAGGGGGTAGGAATGTGTACCCCCCCTGCTTGTTTATGTTCCACATAACTGTGGTGTTATCTGTCTTTATCACTAACTGTCATGGATGAAGGTAGTCCTTGAAGGCTGTCAGTGCATTCTGTACAGCTAGCATCTCTTTCTGATTGATGTGTAGGTGCATTTGATTTGGGGCCCATTTGCTCTGAATGCACTTTCCTGCCAGATGAGCCCCCCAAGCATGGACTGATGCATCTGTATTTAGGGTATGGGTGGCAGGGGGTGGAGTGAATGGCAGTCCCTTGTTTTGGTGGCAGGCCTCTGCCCACCATAGGAACTCTAGTTGCAGGCAAGGTATAATAGGAATCATTGTTTCCAGGTTGTGACAATGTTGACTCCATAAATTTTTAAGTACCACTGAAGTTTCCTCATATGCAGTCTTGCATATGGAATTAGAAGAATGCAGGAGGCCATGAACCCCAAGGCTTGCAGAATTTGTCTTGCAGACAGCAGGGTTTTTGTGGCCACCTGTTTGAAGTAAGTCACCAAGTGAATTTGCTTTTCTGGCATAAGGTAAGTCATCTGGGCAGTTGTATTCATGCTTGCACCCAGGAATGTAATTTTTTGAGAGGGTACTAGTTGTGATTTCTTTTCGTTTATGGTGTACCCTAGACAAGTTAGAACCCTTTTTACAAATGCCAGATGCTTTAGAAGAATGTTCTTGTTTTCTCCCTGAATTAGACAATCATCCATGTATTTATATATTTGAATATTTCTTTGCCTGCAAAATGCAATTACTGATGCCAGGCACTTTGTGAAGACCCTGGGTGCAGTAGATAAGCCAAAGGGCAGTGCAGAGATCTAGTAATGCAAGTAGCCTGCTTTGAAGTGGAGGTATCTTCTGCAAGATTCCCTGATTGGGATATGCAGGTAAGCCTCTTTTAAGTCTAGTTACCAACCAGGCATCTTTGCCTAGCATGGGTAGTAAATGTTGAAGAGTCAGCATCTTGAATTTTAGAATGTCCAGAAATGTGTTTAGAGTGGATAAGTCCAGAATTGGACGCCATGATTTGTCTTTTCTGGGTACCAGGAAAAGTCTTGAATAGAAACCCTGTCCCTTTTCCTCTTCTGATACTGGTTGAATAGCCCCCATGTTCATGAGGGACAGAACTTGTTTCTGGGCCTCTGCCCACTGATTTGGGGGCAGATCTGGCCATCCGTTTGGGAGTGGCAACGTGTGGAAATGAAATCAGTATCCCTGGGATACTATATTTAAAACCCATTTGTCCCGGGTAATAAGTTGTCAGTTTCATGCATGAAGTGCCAGTTTTCCCCCCAAAGGGGTGGCTAAATGGTAAGTGCTTGCTAATTGTAGAGGGAAGTCATTGAGACTGTTTACCATAGGGAGATGCCTTGTTGTTTCCAGATTTGGAGGTAGAGGCACCCCATTGTTTTGTTCTAAAAGTTCCTTGTGACTGAAACCTGGAGCCCTTGGAATATCTTGATTTGACTTGAGTGGCTCTTGAGGGGACTGGAAAGGACCAGTTCTTAGCAGGCCAGTGCCTACTGAATCTTGGAGGTTGCACTTGTAGGAAATCTTTCACAGTTTGCATAGATTTAGCTTTATCTTCCATCTTTTTTAACACTTCTTCAGCCTTATTACCAAAGAGACAGTCCTGTTGTAAAGGAGCATCCAACAGTTTTGCTTTAACATGGTCAGGCAGAGTTTGCTCTTTGAGCCAAGCATGCCTTCTTAGCACAGATCCAGTTACAGCAGCCCTGCAAGAGGCCTCCAAGGAATCAAAACCACATTGCAAAGTGTGTTTTCCAACTTGCTCAGCTGAATGTAATAAATCCTGCAAGTCTTTATTTTCCACACAGTCAGATATTAACATTATTTTCTGTTTAAGTAGTCCCATGATATGCTGTTGATATTTAAGCATATGAAATTGACAGTTTAAAGCCCTGATTGCCAAGATTGCAGACGTGTAAACCTTCTTACCCCATCTATACAGTGCTCTGGAATCTCTATCAGAAGGGGTAGGATTTTTAGCAGTAGAGGCCTTAATGCCCTTGGAACCCTGAGAAATGGTTTCAGGGTCAGCAGTATTATTTTTGAAAAGGAATTTGTGGGAGTCAGGAACCCTGTAGTAATTGTCTGGCTTACTAGGAGCCGGAGGCAGGGAATCAGGAGTCAGGCTAGATTCTGAAAAAACATCATCAACAATGTTTAGAACAGGAGGTATAGCCAAATGCCTATGCTGAGGAAGAAGAAGAAAATCCCTAAGTCTCTTTTTAAATTCAGAGAAATCCTGACTTTCCCAGTTGAAATGTTCCCTTAAGGTATGTAAAGTTTCTCCAAAAGAGAAATCCTCAAGGGGAGAAGCAGAAGGAATGGAATCCTCTGTGTCAGAGTCCTCATAAGTAGGTATAGATAAATCCTGTTCAGTAGAAGAATCAGCAGAAATAGAATCCTGATCTGAAGATTCATAGTCAATGTCTTGCCTAGGCCTCTTAGCAGGAGGGGGTTGGCTACCCCTGATCAAGGTAATTAAATCTTCAGCCATTTTGATAATTTGCTTTTTAGGCATAGGGGCCTGCACACATGGCCTAAGCGTCGTTTTTTTAGACATAGAAGTAGATTTTGGCCTTAGTTTTGAAGTTGGCATCAGTTTGATATACAAATCTTTAGGCCTGAAAACACCCTCAGAAGCCGGTGCCTGCACAGCGGCTCCAGACCCATCTAAGGTAGAGGTATCCGTGGGTTCAATACTTAAAGCATCGCGTAGCATACCGGACTCCTAATTGGTCTCAGTAGAGGCCTGCGAATCAAAAGTAGTGGGCATCAGGGGCTGCAAAAGCACCTCACTGAGTACCGGCGAACTAGTGACTGGCTTAGGAGAAGCTTCGTTGTCCGTTTTGGACCTCAACGGCCTGTCTCTGTCTTTTTCTTTGTGTTTTTTTAGGTATTCCAGTAGTCAGATTGCTAACCAACATCATTTCTGGATAGATAAATCATGAGCCAAAATATTTAGAAGCAAGAATATACTGACATTTAATAGTGCGTTGATTAAATCTAGCACAAAACCGACAACAAGGTACATTATGATCAGGGCCTAGGCAAGGAATACAGTACAAATGAAAATCCTTGAGGTATTTGCTTCCCACAAGTAATGCAATAATTAATTTTTACTGACATTGGTAAGGAGCAAGAAAAATTTTCCCCAATGGGGTACTTAGCTTTTAGTTGAAGACTTTGGTTCTGATACTCGAAAACGAAAATTTCAGGGGGTGGCCGACTGGCACTTGCAAACTGCTTCTGCTTCAGGCACTGCACAGCAAAAAAGACTGATGTAATGGTGTTGGCTGCATGTTTTATACCCCTGATGACCTGACGTCATGGAAAAAGGGACAGCAACTGATGCAGGACCCAAGACTTTGTTAATCAGGCCAACAGTGGGCAACCTGCCAGCAGATTTCCCCAAATGTAATGACTGCAACAGTGAAACACGAAGAACATCTCCAGCTGTACTCTGTTGCATACCGCTTACTCTGAGGTGATCTCTGTCTGACATACAAGGCCATGTCCAACCGAGAATTGATGGACATGCTCCACCTAAAAAAAACCAAATCCCGGAGAGCCACACGCTCTAGAGATATAAACCTCACCACAATGATAAATAGGACATGCTGGAGGGATAGATTCCTATCCCAGAGACTCCCCATGCTTTGGAACAGGATTCCAGTATACATCAGGCAGAGCCCCTCACTAACACTCTTCAAGAGAAACCTTGACGGGTGGATGGGAAACAGAAAATTTACCCTGGGGATCACTGCAGTGGCTCTGCTGGACAGTGGTGCAGGGAATTAATGGCTCTGCTGGACAGAGGCACAGGGAACTAATCTAAGGGGGTGGTGAAAGCCAACACATTCTGGAAAGGCTTATAAATGCCCTTGGGCAGATAGCCTAGTACTTACCTATGAACCTATTAGAGGAGAAGGAACTAACATTTTAAACAGGAGAGCAGCAAGTGCAAAGCCAGAAGTCAGAGAGGCATTCCTTCAGTTGCAGCTTAAATAAATGTATGTTATGTAGTGTTCGATTGGTCCAGGGATCATATTCCAGACTTTTGCTACACAGTATGAATGTAGACTTTGAATGCAGTTTTTGTTAGGCTTATAGATGTCAAGCAGATTTTTGTCAGAAGATTTAAGGTGATAACTTGGGATGTATTTGTCCCACAGACTCCCTTATATAAATATGCTAATTGTGCAATCACACAACAGTAGAAAAGAAAAAAAAAAGTCAGTCACTGCTTCCATTCAAACATAAAGCACAACAATGACACTCTGTAGGCCTTATAATTTTCAGTCATAGTTCAGTCAAATGTGATTTCAGTCAAATGAGATTGTTAGTTTTGGTCAGTCCACAGTGATTTAGTGAAATGTGATTCAGTTGAAAGAACCAATAGCACATATGAGTGTGTGTGTGTGTGTGTGTGTGTGTGTGTGTGTGTGTGTGTGTGTGTGTGTGTGTGTGTGTGTGTGTGTGTGTGTTCAAAACTCTTGTGTATTTTACTGCTTGTCTTTAACTGTTGACATTTATGTGTGAATGTAAATTTTACAAATACTATGGTATATATATGATGAATGATTCCTGAGGAGAGAGATGTAATGTTTTTGTAGATAATGTGCTTGGATGCTCTTAGAATGCCCGAAGTTTATGACATTAGATTTTGTCCATTTTACATGACTCATTGTGATTATACTTTTTCTTTCCTTTGAAGTAAGATGGATGACTAGTTGTCACCTGTACCGGTCATGGCTACCTGTGGCATAACTATCAGCGAATTACTTTCTGTCAAACATCTTCTTCCACTGCCTTCTGTTCAAAACCTAATTACACTTAGGGGTCCTGATGTTTGCAGTCCCCTTTCAGATAGTATGACTGACATTTCCCGAACTGCCATTCCCTTTCTATCAGAAGCAGTCAGGTTCATTATTATTCAACTGAATTCCCATATTATGCTTTCTGTGGTTATTCATATGCTTACTGTTTTGATTTCTGAATTAATGAGGTTTCATTCCTTCACTTTAGTGTAAGTGGTGCAGTGTTCTCTCTTACTATGTATGGTGCAACACTGTTTTTTAGAGAGCTGGCCACTGTATCATGATCATGTGACATTCTGGATCTGGTGCGCGTTTGTGTGTGTATGTGTCGGTGTGTGTGTATATGTAATTCTTGCATATATGGAGTAGCAGAACTGTGGAACATAGCTGGACTGACACTGGCTTGAAACTTTACTTGAGGGACAGTAGTATCAATGGAATGGGCTTGCTGCAACATCTGTATGATGTCCTGAGTTGCATGTGCCAGTAGTATTTGCACATGTTAGCCATTACAACACTGTTTTGGGAAGAGGGAATCAAAGTCCCACTGTTCTAACGTGTGTGTGTGTGTGTGTGTGTGTGTGTGTGTGTGTGTGTGTGTGTGTGTGTGTGTGTGTCTGTCTGCTAGTCAAAGTATAATGGATAGCAATATCTGCAGCTGTGAACTGACAAGTGCTGACAAGGTGATGGGTAGAAGGTGTCATAAAACTGGGTCTGGAGACAAGTGCAGTGATGATGAACAAGCAGATTTGCCCTCATTAACCATGTAACATTATTGTTTTGTGTGTGTGTGTGTGTGTGTGTGTGTGTGTGTGTGTGTGTGTGTGTGTGTGTGTGTGTGTGTGTATGTGTGATGTAAAAGATCTATGGAGCAAATCTGTACTGACACCTGCTTGTTGCCCTGTTTATGGATACGCTTGTGTAAGAGCAGAGGACTGTCTCCAGTAGGTACGGATGGGAGTCCTGAGCTGTCATACAGCAATCATTTTCATTTGCCAAAGCTATTACAGCAGTGTTTTGCAGAGAGGCGGGAAAAACCTCAAAGTTGATTGGTATGTTGTGTGGGTGTGGGTGGCTGTGTGTGGAGAGTGGAGGTGTGCTGATGTAATTGTGGTGTGAAGGTTATGCATTGTGAAATGGAGGGATTAAGAGTAAAAATGCGCTGAATCACCAGTGATTTCATCCTTGCTTGATTAAGACATATACATTGCTCTGTGTTTGTCAGTACTTTGCTTGAGTGCCCTGTTGGTATCACTGCTACAGCTACTGATATTGTTTCAAAACATGTGTGTCATGAAGTGTGTATATGCCTAGGTGATTTGATATAGTTGCAATGGAGAACAGATGAGTAGGAGTGTTGGATCTCATATTAGCGCACCCCATAATTGTCAATAATTTTGGCTTGTACTTTTTCTCTTACATACTACAATCCATATAATGACATTCATTGCAATTAAAGACGTTTTTTCAGCAAATGCATTCTAATGCATGTAGTCTTATTTTGTGAGCTAACTACATCAATAGTATTGCTGCTTTCAAAGTATCTGATTTGGAAGCTTTCTCCGTGAGTCTGTTACTGAGAGGATGAAAGATATGCTACAAGTATACAACTAAAACTACATAAAACAATAGTAACAGAGAGCACTGGCTCACATTAGAAGCTTGGGAGATTGTCATCTAAAGCACCTTCTGTAACAGAGCTGCTTCTATGTGTCCTTGACTGAGCCTCATTTATGTGCCTCTCAGAGACTATTCTATGCTATAAATAGCTGTTAGCTACTTCCAGTAGTAGATAAATAGCAGGTTTTGTAAAGGGATCCTTTTGTAGTTCTAAAGGAACTGACAGTCCTCCCCCCCCCCCCCACAATTTCACCCTGAGGTCTGAAAACTCACTGCAGTAAATGATCCTTGCTGTACAATGTATCATGTACAGGTGACAAGTAGTACTTGAAATCATTTCAAAGTCTGTCTGTCTGCTACTTCCCAATGCTTTCTGGGGGAAGTTTTATTCTCTCTCACAAATGATGCAGAATTAAAATGTTTTTTACTAATTCTTTACTAGTTCGCTAATTATTTCTGTCATGTTCACCACCCCTTTATTCTATTTCATATTTAGTTATACTTTAGGAACCAGGAAAGTGAACAGGTCCCAGGACCATTATCAGCCATGACTTGGGCTACACTGGCAAAGATAATACTTAGCAATACAAAGAAATAAAATACTGACATAAAGACATTGACAAAGTTTGAATGTGCAACACATAGCCAATATGTGACAGTGCATAAGTAAAACATTAAACAACATTTACTAGAATGTATACATTAATAATGCTTAACTCTACTATGTTAACTTTATTATAAATAACAAATTTTATGCACCCATATTGCACAACTCGCAGTGCTGTAAGATGTTACTCTTCTCTAAATGGCTATGAATCAGCAAGTGAATGCTTTATGGCCTCACAAAAGAAAAGGGTGGGGAGATAATTATTTTGCATCACTTTTGTTGTTCTAAGATAGTATGAAGGTGTACCAAATTTTGGAATTGAACAACCATTGCAGTTAAGCCTAATAACTTGTATGGTGAAAAAGACATGGGACATGTAGAAAGTAAAAAAAATAAGTTGATTAGGATGATGACCATTAGCACATATCCCATCTGTGTCTGTATATATTTGTGTGCATCTGTATAACTGTGTGTTATGTACACATACACACATATCCAGATGTCAATACGTGTGACTACTTGCAAAAATATTTATTGCACATTTCTCTCTAGATGTATTCACACTGTACTGCATCCTACATATAGTATTATATATACTGCATACATTTTTATACAAACACGCACATGGATATGTGTGTGTGTGTGTGTGTGTGTGTGTGTGTGTGTGTGTACATATATATATATATATATATATATATATATATATATATATATATATATATATATATATATATACATATGCTTAAATGTAGACATACATAACATATACAGTTATTTATTTCTCAGTTATATGCACACACATGTACTTATATATATATATATATATATATATATACACACACACACACACACACACACATATATATATATATATATATATATATATATATATACACACACACACACACATATTTACACATTCTCTCTCTCTTTCTCTCTCTCTATACATATACATATATATATATATATATATATATATATATATATATATATATATATATATATATATATTTTTTTTTTTTTTTTGTCATGATGCTTGCTTTAAGTATGAAGCTCTCTAGCTGGTATACCTAGTTAGGCAGGGGTTCTAAACTCACTACAGTCAATGTGTGTGTGTGTGTGTGTGTGTGTGTGTGTGTGTGTGTGTGTGTGCGTGGGTGCACAGGCGCATCTAGTCAGAAGAGCATAATTGTCTAACCTTCAGTTAGCAGTACAATCCCATAGAGTAACAATATCTTAAAAGGGACTTCCCAGCAATATGCCGAACTTGTAGTCGATGGTACCACTCATACTGAACCTGAGGAAATTGCCAACTTGTTAGATGACAGATTTGGTGCAAACTTCACCCTCTATTCCCACCATACACACTCCAAAGCTTACCTGACTCCAGTCATCTGCCTAGCATCTCCAAAGAGAAGATCAGATCCAAGCTCCCCAAGGCCAAAAACATAGTGTCTGTGGGACCAGATAGCATCCCAGGCTGCTTACTAATCAATCTATAACAAGAGCCAGTGGAACCACTTGGCACTCTCTTTAACCACAGCCTGAGAACTGGCTTTGTTCCAGCAGAGTGGAGAACAGCAACAGTAATCCCCTTGCAGAAAAGGGCCCATCAATAAATCCTGAGAAATATAGACCCCAAAGTCTAACCAGCCTTATCTGCAAGGCCATGAATCATGGACCTTATCATCAAGGACATAGGTGACCTTCAAACTCTTGACCCGATACAGTTTGGTTTTGTTAAGGATAGATCATGCTTATTAAACCTGGTGGAGTTATTGAAGAATGTCACTGTGACATCCACATGCTGTGCCAGTAATCAAGTGGAGAAGGACATGCACTTGGAATACAAATGGATACAGTCAGTATTAATAAAAATGGATGCACTCAGTATTTTCAGATGCAGACCTCTCTGCATCAATCACAAATTCCCTTAAGAGCATACAGGGAACACACTCAGTCAGGGTCTGGATGTCGCTATATCTGTGTCCCTCCAGGTCTCCAATAAAACTCCCCACTGGTACAGTTGTCAGGTTAGGTCCTCAGCCAAGTGTGCAAGCCAAGTCCTACAACACACTCTCTGTAAACCCAGTGCTTTGTGTCCCTGTCCCAAGTAGCTGACACACTCTGTGAGATTTGATTCTACACACACACACACACACACACACACACACACACACACACACACACACACACACACACCTGGGAAATGGTGGCACAGATTTACCTTCTGTGTCCCCTTCTGCCCAGAGTATAAGGTAGTTATCACCACCACCAAACACTCCACAATCAGCTGTTCTAAGACCCTTAACAAGTGGTGTCCAATTATTCTGTTAATATTAATACTAATGCAAATGGTAGTAGTTGCCAAAATAAAGAGGTCTTCTGGAGTGGCCTACACAGCATCAAAAAATAAATATAAGTACTCCCAAAGGTTAGATACTTTCTAAAAGGACTAGCCACAATAAAAGTTTGAATATATTTAATAATAAATCCAAGTGAAAATATTCACCATATATTTACAGTAAACTACATAGTTCAGATCACAGGAAATATTGAAAAGAACATTGATGGACAGACTCAGACAAATAAAGAAAAACAATATCTAAACTAAGTTTCACTATATTCCTGACTAATTTAAAACAATTAATGTTCCCTAGTTAAGTTACTTACTACTGCAAGGCAAGATGCTGTGGGTGAGGATATTTCTAGTCAGGTTCCCCAAAACAGAATACTCAATACTCTGGGATTTCTCTTTGTAATATCTAAAATATAATTTCCAATGGGGCTGGCAGAATGACCCCATCAGGTCACCTGACTCTAGGTTATCACAGTATTCCCCTTTGAAGCCGAAACAGGCATTTAGCATAGATGGCTACAATACACATCTAAATGTTTATGACAGTGCCTAGGGCTTCCCCTCTTTTTACTGAGCTAATGAACAAAGGCTTTTCCTCAGACCTAGCATCTCCAGTCCTATTTAGCACTGTGGGGTGCTGTATTAATGGTTTAATGTCTCATTTACATTTTCCTTATTTTTCTTAAATCAAGCTAGCTGGTTAACCATTGCTGTCCCAGTATCCTCCATTAAACCATCTACATTTAATTAATTTACAATAATACATGTATATTTCTTTTCATTTCAGCAAAGTGCACTGTTGATAAATTTTAACACAAGCACACCTCATAAATAAATTTTTAACACAAGCATCAGTACAAATCAGTTTGATATACACATGACATACAGTTCTAATACATTTGTAACACAAGCATCTTGTGTAAATCAGTTTGATATTCAAAGGACATCTCATTCTTTGCAAAACTCCAGCTGGCTATGCTGGCATTTGCCCATATCCTTACAGTCACCAAAGCCATGGATGAAGGCAAAACAATACATACCACCTATCTTGTCTTAGCCAAGGCTTTTGCAATCTCCCACTCCATTATGACTGAGAAACTCTCCCAGCTGGGGATTCACCCTTATGTCTCTAGATGGGTAGCCAAATGGCTGACTGACCAAGCGCATACTGTCAAAGCTGGGGATTCCACCTCTACCACTAGACTAGTTACCAGTGGCATACAAAAAGGATCTCTGCCAGGCTCATTACTGTTTGGAATCTCCTTCTTGGAAGTCTAGGCAAAAGTAGAAAGCCTGTGGCTCATGTTCACTGATAATTGCAAACTGGGCTCAGTTATTGAGTCCCCCAATGATGTTAACATATTACAAAAGGAGCTAACACAGACAAATGATTGGTGCCAAAGCCATGGACTAAAACTAAATGGAAAAAAGTGCATTATTATTCCCTTTGACAAAGAAGAATTTCCTGCAAATTACAATACTGACAATACCCCACTAAACTCAAACCCAGTGGTGTGAGATCTGGCAACACAGACTGATAGCAATCTAAACTTTGATCACCATGTATCCAAAGTGGTAAAGAAAGCCTTCTACACTGTGCATTTCATAAGTAAGGGCATCGCATCCAAGATGAAGGATATTATAACTCCTCTGTACTCAACCCCATCAGACCACTAATAGAGTACAGTGCTTCCTTCTGCATGCACCTCACCAGATACATGCAGCAGCTGGATAAATCACAGAGGTTTCTCACCAAGAAAATTCAGAGCCTCCAAAACATGACCTACGTGGAAAGACTGGAAGCCCTGTCACTGTATTCTATATCTTATAGGCTGCTGAGAGGTGACTTGTTCCTGGCCTACAGAGCAGTCTCTGACCCTGCCCTAATGGAAATGCTACACATCTGCAAATCATATGGGACAAGAGTCACTTGCTCCTGTGATCTCAACCTGGCCTGTGACATTAACAGAACGTGCTCGAGAGACAAACATATCTCCCAGAGATTGCCGCTCCTCTGGAATAAACTCCCAAGTCACATGAAGCAGAGCTCCTCAATGACCCTATTCAAGTGCAACCTAGAAAATTTGATGGGAGACCATAAATTCACCCCAAGGTAGCACCTACATCCTTCATAGACAGGGATAGTCAGTGCTGATCACAGACTCTCTGTGTGAATAATGACCATCTAACCAAGGTTATTTAGGGAACATGGGTATAACATGGCTAGGCTTGTAAAGGCCCTAGGGCCATTAGCCTAGTAACTTCCTATGAACCTATGACTATATATATATATATATATATATATATATATATATATAGATATAGATATATGTATATGTGTGTGTGTGTGTGTGTGTGTGTGTGTGTGTGTGTGTCTCTCTCTCTCTCTCTCTATATATATATATATATATATATATATATATATATATATATATATATAAATATATATATATATATATATATATATATATATATATATATATATATGTATATATGTTTACTATCAAAAGTTAGAAAGTTAATTTATCGTCGTTCAGATGGTGAAGAGTATGGGTGCAAAATTTGAAAATCCCGACTTGAAATTACATTGCCTCTGAAACGTTGAGACACAGCTTGCATTCTTGGTTTTGAGTGTCGTCGTTTACAATGTATGGCACTACAGTGGGAATCAGGAAAATTGCCCTTTTTCTAACTGTAGTGCAATCTCGTAGTTGGAATATATACTTAGCAGGGGGCTTGCCCCCCTGCAAAACATGTGTAGAACATCTCCAGACATCAAGGTTAGTTGGGCAATGTTGAGAATGTCGAAGTCGACATTATCAACATTACCGCGATCGGTGGTGTGAGGACTTGCTGAATGTCATTTTTGTTTATTTGGTTTGAGTAAGTCATTACTTGAAGAAGAGAGTTGCAGAATTTTGATAGTAAGCATATACATTTATATATACATCAAGAATCAAGTAGCCTTAATCCTCACCACTGGCTCCAGTGGGGGGCGTTCACTGGAGGATAACAGATGCACACAATATTTCCAGATACAGCTCTCTGCATCAAGAGCACACAGAGACCACAGTCTGGGGCTGGTTTCTTCTTCTTTCCCCAGATCCCCAGTAAGACTCCACACTGGCACAGCTATGGAGTTGAGTCCTTAGGCAGGGTTCCAAACCAAGACTTTCAACCCTGTCTCTGTTAGTTACTTTGGGGCTGGTTTCTCCTTCTTTCTCCAGATCCCCAATAAGACTCCACACTGGCACAGCTATAGAGTTGAGTCCTTAGTCAGGCTTCCAATCCAAGTCCTCCAACCCTCTCTCTGTTAGTTACTTGGGCTGGGACATGAAGCACTGGTTGGACACACACACACCTGGGAAACGCTGGCAGAGGTTTACTAGCTATGCCCCCTTCTGCCCAAACTATAAGGTAGTTATCACTGCAACTAGAACCCATCACCAGCTAGCTTAAGGCCTTTAACAAAGGGTGTCCAATTTTACTGAGTGAAATTAATATTAATACAAATGATAGTTTGTCCAAGAGCAAGGCTATTAGGAGTAGCCCGCACAATGTCATCAAATAATAATGCAAGTACTCTCAAAACTTAAATATCTTTACAAAGATCAGCCACAATGGAAGGTTTAAATATATTTAATAATAAATAATAAAAGAACAAGAAAATAGTAAGTAGATATTCACAGTGACATCAGAGTTCAAAACACAGGAAATATTTAAAATAACATTGAAGGACAGGCTCATACAAATAAAGAAAAACAATATCTAAATTAAAACAAACCACATCAAAGGCACAGTAGCGATGCAAGGCAGGCAATATATAGAGGATCCAATGCTCACACAAAATGAAAAGTCCACTTATAACAAAGTTAACACAGCAATTTATTGTAGCACAAAACAGACTTGGTAAGCGCTTTCACCTGAATAGGCTTCTTCAGACCTTACAAGTCAGTCTCCTACACTCTTAATATACCAAAGTGTACAAAAATGTGCACCAAAAAATCAATCAACATTTAAAGGCACATCTCAATACATGAAATGCTGAAATCACAATAGATCTAAACCAGCCTACAATAACACACAAAGATAACATATATGTACGCAAAAATATAATACATATAAAATCTATATAGATAAAAAAAAATAATATATATATATATATATATATATATATATATATATATATATATATATATATATAAAACAGATTTAACATAATAAGATGTGCTCATTTCAGTTTCCTGGATCTCAAGAAGGGTCTTAACGGTACCTTCTCATTGAGTCCAGGAAACACATCAGCCCTAAGCCTAACAATCCACCTGGATTCTGCACTTTCTATCCTACCCCTCACATCACCCCCCCCCAAAACCATGATGCATAATATCTAGCACTTTAAAACAAAACACATGTGTGAGATCAGTGGATAAAACATGTTTAGATAAGGCATTTACAGTGGAGTGAACACCCTAATCTGGTAAAAGTGTTCCCTAATCCTGTCCTTCAGCCTCCTGTCCATCTTACCTACGTAAAATGCAGCACAGGCATTACAAGTGGATAAATAGACCACATGGGAAGAAGTACAATCAGCAAACACTCTGACCTTGTAGCTATTACCATACACAGGATGACAGAAACTAACATCCGTGTCAATATGGGAGCAATGATTACAATGGCCACATGGCACAGTACCAACCCTCTCATCAGTGTTGGAACCCAACCTAGGGTAACACAACATACTCTTCAAATTCAGTCTATTCTTATAAACAAAACATGGAGTGGCACCCACAACATCTCTTACATCCGGGTCAATCATTAACACACCCCAGTGTAACCTAATCACATCCTTCAAATTCCCCACATCCTTCATATAATAAAGTAGTACTCTAAAAATACTATCTCTCTCCTTCCTACTACCTATATTACTCTGACCATTGCCATCTAAATAATTCATCGCACCCTCTGAAAAATATGGTACAGCATCACTATCCCTCAACATGGAGAGTCCTTCTAGCCCCTTTTCTATATCAGAACTCTGATACTCTATCCCTGAACCTCTGACACAAGTCACAAACACCATCTTCTACCAAATCTGTTTTGTGCTACAATAAATTGCTGTTTTAACTTTGTTATAAGTGGACTTTTCATTTTGTCTGAGCATTGGATTCTCTATATATTGCCTGCCTTGCATCGCTACTGTGCCTTTGATGTGGTTTGTTTTATTCGGATTGTGTTTGGCACAAGGAGCGTTTACCAGGTGGGGAGTGATTCTTTTTGGATATTTGAATATCTAAATTAAGCTTCCTGACTGTATCTAAGAGAGTTACTGTTCCCTACTTACTTAATAGAGCAAGGCAGATGATGTGGTAAATGGTTCTTCTTGTTGTTAGGCTCAAGAAAGAATACAGAATACTCAGTCTCACTAAGAGACTTCTCAAAATAATATCTGAAATATTACTTCTGAGATAGCTTGCAGGATGATATCACTTCTGGTCATCTGACTTTGTTTCCCCCCAGTATCATCAACCCCAGAAACTGCCAGGATTCTAACACTTACATGTAAAAATATGGGTTCCTATCAGATCGACGAAAAATCAAAATTTGAACGGTCATATGAGCGAAAATGCAGGTAATTGAAACTGATATTGTGAGATTGTAGTACAGTGAAGATTGGAAAATTTGCCCTTTCCTCGCTGTACTGTGATCTCAGAGTTGGAATATATTTTTAGGGGGGCTCAGCCCCCCACAATAGCGATTTTGATTACCTGTGTTTTCGCTCATCTGAGCGTTCGTGATTTTTATTTTTCGTCTATGTAATATAGACCCTAAAAGTACACACACAAGAGCTTTGCTCAGGACTGTTGAGCTTCTATGGGGTCATAAAACAATTAAAGACTTCCACTCTTCCTGAGTGGCAATTAGTTCACCCCTAAGACAATACAGAAATCTTCCTAGTACAGACGTTGTGTCTCTGGCTGCCTTGAAACCTGTGAGATAACACCTTTATGGTCTAGCCTATAAAGTGATTTAATTTCAGATATTTTTCTAATGTTTGCTGGACTGAAGATAACCCTCCAGTTTCCTCAGTTAAAACATATAAATTTAAACAGTTACAATAGTACATGTACAGTTTTGTTCTCTCCAGTAGGGTACACTGTGGATACATTTCAAATACAAGCACTTTACAAATACCTTTTCAACACAAAAGTCTGTACAAATCAGTTCTATATACACATGACATACAGTTCTAATGCATATGTAACACAAGCATCTTGTATGACATACAGTTCAAATACATTTGACATTTGCAACACAAGCACCTTATATAAATCAGTTTGATATTCACAAATGACATATAATTATTTACAAAATTCCACCTAGCTGTGCTGGCAGTACCTCTTTTCATATATATATATATATATATATATATATATACACACACACACACACACACACACACACACACACACACACACACACACACACACACACACACACAGTCAGACGTGCATTTAAACACAGTTAACTACTTTTGATTTCCTTTTCTTAATGTTTTTAATACAAGGGTACATAGTAAACCTATGTTAAAGTAAATTCAGCTGTATATTATGGTTGCTGTCAATGGTAGAATTTCCTTTGTGGATTACAAAATGCTCAAGCACTCTAGCACTATAAGGACTGACTCAGTCAGTGAGAATATCTTACCATGGATCTGTGTGTATCAGATATGCACCTCCTTCTGGAAGGATCTTACAAAAAAGAATAAAAGACTTTTTATGAACAGTATTAGTGCACCTAGTTGATAGAGTTGTCACCTGTCTCTCTTTCTGCAGTTCTGTCCTGCATATGCAGGGGTGGGGTAGGGGGGCTTTAAAGTGGTAAATGTGTTAATAGTTTAGAGAAAAAAAATCTGACTTTTCTTTAAATGTCATATAAATCTTTGATACTACATTTAAGCTATATTGATATATAAACTATTATAAATAAGCAAACTTTAAAGCTTAGCATTTCAGTACTGTGATTCTGCTTATGCAAATTTGCCAGAAGAGGTGAATCTGTCTTTAAAACCCTGACTGATATAATTGCTTTGTTTTGCTATGAAAGTGGGGTATTAAATTTTCCTCCTCTCTGCAATAAAATGTGGAAAACAGTTCCACAGCCTTCTGTCTTTTTTTATAGCAGCTGCTGTGCTCCTGACATTAGCAAGATTAATTAGCCACCTAACATTGACAGCAGTACCTGACAAGTTAAACTACAGATTTATCTGTCTTTGGTATGTCATGCTGGTGGAGACAGATTCCTCTGCAAAGTAAGTGAGAAGTTAAGCTTGAAAAAAAATGGGTGGGCTTTCCCTTCCTTTGATTCCAAGGAAAGGAAATGAAAGTTTTAAAAAGTACAAGCAGGTTTCTTGTACTTACACAATACTGGAACCATACTGTAGGGGAAAAAAACATCCTAAGGATTGAGGTAAACTATTGGAGAGGGTGGAGTTTTCCTTTAAATTATCAAGGCTGCACATTTCACATTTTTTCCATTGACCATATTGTTTCTTGAGTGATACTTAAATGCACAGTGAATTTCTGTGTCTTTGTCTTTTCTGACAAGACTCCAAGTCTGCATAACTACAAACACTGCTGGTGATTCCTGCTAGTTATTTTTTTCACCCACCCTCTCATTTCTTGATTTGATTTTTAAACCTGGTGATTTTAAGCTGCCCACCCTTAATGTAAATCGAGCATATGAGCTCCTCCCTTTCTGCATCGCTGCTGCTATCTTGAATTATTTATTTTCTTCCCTTGTGCTTATTTGAAAAAAGTGCATCATGCCTGTCACTGTCTGTCTTACTGATTTACTTGCTCTGAATTCATTGTCTAGACAGCTGTTGGATAAAGTAGTGGAGTTTTACACTCTAGCAATCACTTTTCTGTGTTTTTATATCAAGAGTTCAGTGGAATTTCTATATAGTGGCACTGGGTTGTAGCCTGGTCTGTTTAGGTTGGGGAAACATTTGATATTTCTGCATGTAGTTTTATGGGATGGAGGGCTTATTAATCAGCTTACCTTATTTTTAGTGCCTTCATAAATTCTGTACAATTCAGTGGCTCTTGTCCCATTTCTACAAAACAAAGTACTTTTATTGAATAATCATGCTTTTATAAGTTGTTTAAAGTACACTCCTGTATCCTTTCTTTATGTTTGTTTGTGGTAGCATTTCACTCTAGACACTCCTTTACTGTCTGTTTACTTTAGGATGACTGGGATTATTCATCTAGTGGTGGTCAGTGTTTACCTGGTTTATTTGATCTGGGAAGCACACAAAAGGTCTCCAAGTATAGTTGTCATTTTGGCTAGAGGGCTCAGTCAGTTTTCTATATTTCCAGTGCTGGTATAAATTTGGCAAATTTGCATAGATCTGCTTGCTGTGCCAGTGCCCTCTACAGATGGAAACATCTGGAAACATTGTTTATTTTCATTACTGTACAAGTTTACTGTGCTAGTTACCTTATTATAGCACTCAGGACTATTGTGGCTCAGAGATAATCTAATTTGGTGCTGGGCAGCATCGCTGGTTAGGTTAACTGCAGATTACACCATGTAAGCACACTTCCCTCATCCAGTTACAAACACCCCCCACTCCTATCCTTTCAAGTACACATTAGAACCTGCAACCATGGATGAGCACTTTCCTGTTATCTCTGCATCTAACTTGGTGGACACAGGTATCCAGAAGCAATGTAACAATTGCCTTATATACAATGTCAACTAATTAATTATTGAACAGAGAAATACAGTAGTGAAAGATGTAGTTATACATTGACATCGGAGGTTAGACTCTCACATACAGACTCAAAAAGCAACAAACAGGTTGTAGCAACTCGCAGTCATCACTCACAGCACCCATAAAGGACCACACACATAGATCCACATATGCAGAGGTGCTCACATGCAACTTACCCAAACCTCAGTGGCCTCTCAGGTGCAGTCCTCAGAAACTCTGCATGTACACAAATAAGACAACTCCCATCCGAACACATAAAGCCACATCTTATTGTGTCTCAACTACCAAGCCCAATAAGGTGAAACATTCCACAACCCAATATTCTGGTCATAGGAGACTCCATTGTGGGATACATTGATGTCACTCTTACCAGGCTGGATAAGGGGAAGGTTACAGTTAGTTGCCTGTCAGGGGGCCAGGATTCACCAGATCACACAATCACTCAGGTGACTTACCTCTGAAAATCAGTATGACTCAGCCATAGTCCATGTGGGCATGAATGACCTGAGACATGCATCCTTGAACTCTATGAAGAGAGACACAATTCAGTTCTCAGAATATGTGTCACAGGCAGGTATGAGTCTAGCATTGAGCAGCATTCTACCATCTCCAATGATAATGCTATAATACCAGCAGAAAATGCTCAACTTTAATAATTGGCTTAGCTACTGGTGTCATTCCAAAGGAGTTCAGTACTCATCAGCCTGGGAGGACATGTTTGATAGACCACACAGTTTTGACAGGGGTGATCTTCACCTGTCATGTCTAAGCTTTCAGACATCGGGCAAAACATTATCCACCCCATAGTACCTTTTTAGGCATAATTAAACAGATAAACCTTCCAACATAGCAAATGCTACTTAGGATAAGCTAAAAGTGTTATTGCTCAATGTTAGAAGCCGCAACAAGAAAATGCACTCCCTGGAAGTTCTCCTCACCATGGAGAATGCTGACTGTGCAGTCACTGAAACATGGTACAAAACCATGGAAAGCACTCCAGCAGTGCATGGCTGTAATGCCTTTCATACATTCCAACCACCCACTCAACAGGAAATAGCTATAGTAGGAGGTGTATCTATCTACATAAAGGATAAGCATACCTCACGGCTGGTCAAACAATATGACATGCTTGAGCAAGCTCATGTCCAGCTAATGATGGGAAAAATCCATTACCATATTCTTGCTAGCTACAGGTCCCCCGCTATGAACCAGGAAACCCATACATCATACCTGATGTTACTAGAATCACTCACCATCCATCCCATTACTAAACTCATGGGAAATTTCAACTACCCCTCCATTAATTGGGATGCATACACAACCAATAACCTGCAGGCCCAAAGATTTCTTGACTTATAAATTCAAATGCCCTGGAGCAACTAGTCTGTACTCCCACTTAGGGAAAATATATCCTAGATCAGGTACTCACAAATATGGGAGAGTGCTGCACTCTCCCTAGTGTTATGTCCACACTAGTATGATCAGTTCACAAAGCAGTCTCCCTTGAAATAAAGGTAAATTTAGTCCCCCCACCTAACCCCAAAAACTTTAAGAAATTCTACAAGGTAAATTACCCCCTATTAAGGGACAACATAGCTAGTTTCCAAGCTCCCAAAATCCAGAAAACACAGAAACATATGCAAAGGCATATACTAAAGCCCTGTATGACCATATAAACAACTACATAAAGATGGCAGTACCAGGCCAAAATAAACACATGTCAAACCACAAAAACAAGACACCCTGGTGGACCACTAGTATTGGGTTGCAGAGCAAAAGAAAGAAAATCCTGTTGAGAAGTAAGATGGAATGTGAATAACAGAGAAATGAGTCCCTCATTAGTCTAAATAAGTGGAGGCTGTTTTTACCTCAAAGTCTGCTTTCAGAGACTTGACTAGTATGCAGATCCAAAGCTAAGGATAACAATAAGGCATTTTCAGTTATGTTCACAATCTTAAGGGCAACACCCAACAATGTGCAGAATTAGTTGTAGATGGCATTACCCATACTCAGCCGGGAGACATAGTAAATCTGCAGGCTGAAAAATTCAGCTCAAATTTCACCTCTCTGTCAACCCCAGTTCTCCCTAAAATACCCTCCAACACTCCATCACCAATTATCACTGAAGAACAGGTTGCCATTGTGCTTTCTAAAGCTAAAAACCCGGCATAAGTGGGGCCTGACAATTTACCAGGTTGCCTCTTAAACAGCTTAAATCAGGACTTATCAGGCCCATTAGGATCTGTGCTTACCACATCCTCTGGAATGGCCTTATCCCAATAGAGTGGAGGACAACAACAGTATTCCCTCTATATAAAGGAGGACCATCTACTGATCCAGGAAATTATAGACTCACAAGTTTGACTAATCTTACATGTAAGGCCATAAAAATAATAATCATGGACCTGATAAATAATAGGAGCCCTCTGAACACTGGTCTGGACCTAATTTGTTGTTGTCAAGGGCAGGTCATGCCTACTGAATCTTGTGGATTTCTTTGAGAAAGTCGCTAAGGCTCTGGATGAGGGTAAAACAGTACATACCGCCTACCTCAACCTGCCCAAGGCATTTCACACAATTCCACACTCAGGCATTATAAATAAACTCACAAAACTGGGCATAAATCCCTATATCAGCAGATGGCTAGCCAATTGGCTCACAGACAGGACACATAGTTAAAGTGGGTGAATCCAGATCCAGCAAGAAGCCAGTTACTAGTGGTGTGCCACAGGGCTCAGTACTGGGACCTCTCCTGTTCAGAATATACTTCTCTGAAGTCAAGACAAATGTGGAAGGCCTCTGGATGACAAAGTATGATGATGACTGCAGGCTGGGGGAATCCCTGAATCCCCTTATGATGTAGATATCCTCCAGGAAGGTCTAGATCAGACAGATGATTTTTGCCATAACCATGGGCCAAAACTAAATGCAAAAAATGCATTATCATACCCTTTGGTAAGTCAAATACTCCTGCAAATTACAACATCAATAGCATGTCCCTTAGAGTGGACTCAGAGTTGAGAGATGTAGGTACAAGGATAGATAGTAGGCTGACCTTTGACTGCTAAGTGTCAACAGTGGTGAGGAAATCCTTTTATGTTGCACAACTTACAAATAAAGGTACAGTATCCAGATCCAAGAAAATTATGTTCCTGCTGTACTCAGCCATCATTAGATTAATAATAAAGTATAGTACTCCATTTGGCATGTACTTGACTAGGCACTTACAGCAGCTGGTTTGACCTCAGAGATTCCTCAGAAAGAAAATACTGGGTCAGGGTTTAAACAACATGAACTCTGTGGAAAGACTAAAAGTTCTTTCTCTTTACCCTGTCTCCTATCAACTATTAAAGGGTGACCTATGCCTGACCTACAAGGCACTCATAAATCCAGCCCTGATGGAGCTTCTACACATCCGAAAGTCAATCAGCACAAGAGTCACCCGATCTAGGGATCTAAACATAGCAACTCAAACAAAACATGCTGGAGAGACAGGTATGTGTCTCAGAGATTGCCCCTTCTTTGGAACAGGCTTCCTATTCACATTAAACAAAGGCTTTCCCTGGCCCTCTTCAAATGCAGTTTGGATCAATGGATGGGGAATCACAAATTCACAACTGGGTTAGTGTCTAGGTTTCTTATGGACAGGAGCAATTGTAACATGCTGACTGCACCGGCATAAATCCATGCCATTCTCTTGCCCCCTAGGGTTATAGTGGCTAAATTTGTAAAAGCCCTTAAGCTGTTAGCCTAATAATCACCTATGAAGCTATGTAGCTGGTGAGAGGCATGAAGAGGGGGTGGGTTGTGTGCCATGCCCTGGGGTAAGTAGATTCTGGATGAGGTGTTTGTTGGTAAGGTATAGTAATGTTATTTTTGTGCTGCCCACTCTGACATTATATGTTAAAGAAGATTATCTTAGGTTTTATGTTCTGGCCATACTTTCCAGGCTTTGCCTCAGTTTGTCATGCGTTGCCTAGTGTTATGGGTTAATCAGGGTGCAAGATTACTTTTAACTCTTTTCTCATTAAGGGGTGCATGAAGTTTCAGTGGGTTACGAAAGATTATGTTGAATTCATTGGTGGCTTCATCAAAGGGAAGGGATTTTAGTACGTTTCAGTCATATTGATTTAGGGTAGAAATAAAATTATCTGCATTAAAGGTGGATAGATTGTGCACTTACTTATAAAGGTGTTGTTTTACTAGATGGATAATGCTTCTTTCAGCAAAACGAGGCAGGTGGTCACTTAACTTGTCTGGTAGGGTGTCTGAGCTAAGGACGTTAAATGGTTTGTTTGAGAGAATCAGATCAAGAACTAAGGCTTTATTGAAGAAGTTAGTTGGAGTGGGAATAAGCTGAAAAAAGTTATAGTGACTGAGGAGATAATTGGGGTACTGGATAATGCCTCGGTCCAGTCAATGTTATGGTGTCCAAGGGTAAGGGTTTTACATGGTATAGTACTGAATGCCCAGGATAATGTCTTAAGCAATGGACATATTGCTGAATAAATTATCAGCAATGGGGACATTATTTGCTTGGGGGGGGGGTGGTATGGGGATATAATGTATGTGGTTTTCTAGTGTTTCTGCTTTAATAGTGAGATAAGGATCTCAGCATTGTTAAATATGGATATCTGCTCCTGATATAGTGACAACGGCAGCTTGTTTGGGCAGATAAGTACTACATTACATGACTTTTTTGTTTTTCCATCTGCTCTAGGTATAAAATATCCTGGTCGCAGAATTTATTTGTCATTGGTTGTGGGTTTTAGCCAGGTTTCAGTGACCGAGAATATATAATGGTTGCAATGGAATATAAAATACAAGACGTTCTGTTACTTTGTTACAAATTCTTTTAAGGCTGATGTTCATGAATTTTAGAGTGTTTCTGGTTGGCAGGTTGGTAGTAGAAAATAAGGTGTCATAGATTTTGGGTTTGTTTACTGAGCTGGCTTTGGTTCTGGGGGCCTGGATTAGGATGACTGTCTCCATAAAGTTGTAAGTTAGTAGGGGGGTAGGATGGCTATAGGCACTTTATCTTGAGTTTAATTTTTTTGGATAAGTTTATGGTTTGGGTTAGATATGTTTAAAATTTTGAATTTGAAGAGGTGGATGTAAGATGTGTTATAAAGATTATGGGATATTAGAAATGTGTTGCAATTGGATTTGACAGAGGTGGTTTGGTCATTTTTGTCTGAGTAGATATATGGAGTCTAGCTGTGTTGTGATGGCTGTGTATGCTAGGAAGAGAAAGATGAATTATTTGAACATGCATGCTGACTGTTAGATATATGTAACAGATGGACTTAGAAAGAGCTATGTGTAGAGTTTACATGTTAATTTGAGTTCTATGCTTATAGTTACTGTCCCAAGAAAGGGTAATGAGTGTACTGTGGGTACTGACTATTGTTGTATAAAGGGAGGCTGAGTATTGTGGGTTTGGGATGACGTATAAGTGATGGAAGTTTGGAGAGCATATAATAGGTTGTAATTTAGATTGGAAGGTGAGGTTTGTAGTGCTATAATATGAGTGAAGGATAAGTAGGTGGGAGGGGACAAGCCTACTACAAGTGTAAATGAAGAGGGGGTGAGAGGGAATTGGGAGTAGGGTAAGGGAGCATAGCAAGCCTGAGCAGAGCGAGGGGGAAAGGAGTGGTTTTGACTCCACTAGAGGTCAGGGTCTGTGGAAAATAAAAAGCAATCTTTGTAGTTACTGGGCAGTTGACTACTTCATTTGTTACCTCATCTTTGGCAAGCAGATGCATGTAAGTGAAGGGGTGTACACAAATTTTAGAGCACAGGAAATACTGTCTGGAGTAGGGCCTTTCTTGTAGAAATGAAATTGTTTTACTACACTTAATGGGGTGGTTGTCAATCCCAACTGTAAACATCTACATACAGGAATGATATTATAATTGTATTACCTGTAATTGAAAATGTACACTGATTACTTGGAGTCTGTGACCATTGCTGAGACAAGTGTAGGATTGGTGATTCTTCCATTTGGAAAAGTCTGGCAGACAGTTGTTTATTTATAGTGTGTTTTTGATTACGGGTTTCTTGTTTTAATTTGCCGGGAGGCGTAGGGGATATCACGGTAGATGTTTTGTTCAGGGATAACAAAACAGCAAAGTTTTAATTAAGCAGTAGCCACTGATATTAGATGAACATTGGAGGCAATGTTAAAACAAGTATACAGCTTTTAAAATAAGCACATAAGATAGCTTGAAGAGGTTGTATCAGAAAAGAAAGTTTAAGTACTTAAAGGGAAAATCCCAGTGTCTAAAATTCGGGTCCATCTATAACTAACAAAAGTAACGCCCACTTTAGCTATGTCACTCACATTCCCACCAACAGTGTCAGTTTTCTTTTAAATTTCCTGTACTTCTTAAATTTCAGTCTTCTTTTGTCTCCCACTGTCAACTGTCCTTTCATTTTGTGTATCCTATCCCATTTGAATCGGATCTTTGTTTCCAACTGTTCACATCTAATAAGTGTTTGCTGTTGCTCAGTCCCTCCTTTCACTTCTGTTTTCTGTCCAAAGCTTGTTTCAGGTACTGAATTACTTTGTGCATATTTCTGCAGTATGTGAACATATCAAAAGCTGTGCTCGTCTTAAAATCATATTTTTTAAGTTAAAAAAGAAAACATACATGCAGCACTAACTGCAGTATCGGTAATGTAATACAGATTGCTTTCTTCATAACTAATGAGCAGTGTCGATGCTGTATCTGTATGTAATGTACTGCATCGATCATTTCTTTATCACTTGCAACTTTTGTTCAAGACTCGGGAACAGGGTGATGGTGAAAAACTCTAAACTTGGATCACTTATTTAAATATTACTCTAATTTACTTGAAAAAAAAATAGAAAAAACAAAGGGCTTAACGTCATCTTGCAGTTTCTGAATAAGTAGTACAAAACTCTTTTCCATCACATTATCGACTGTCTGTAATCCTCATTGCTGTAGCAGAAAATGAACAATTTTGACAGCGGCTCCAGGAAAACAAAATATACAAGTTAAAATCATGGACAGCTGAAAGGTATAGGCATTCTGATATTGCAATACCATGCCTGTGCAGCGAACGAGTAAATCTCCTAATACAAACAAGGATAAGTTTTTGTAAAGTGCCTGGCTGTAATGAGGGTCATATTGTAAATATGTAAAATATTACAGTCATCAGCTTGTTTCTGTAAACTGAGCTCCACTTGCGTTTCAGACATTTACGCCAGACAACTTGCAAGTGCTTCTGATTGCTCTTGGTACAAAGTATCAGGCTGAACAATACTGCAAAGTCCCATGTCCAGATGCCACTTGGTGTATTTTCTGCAAGAATCGAGGCATTGCTTCATCAGTCAGCAAGATAAGCCTAAAGTGTCACTGGAGGTGTGAGTAATGTGTCAGCCAAGCTTGTCAAGTGCTACCTTGTCTCGGATATCAGCCTGAGAGTTCTCAACCACGTTTATGCAAACATGGATTTTCAGAAGCAATTATAAGTTAATAACTTGCAATTTTATTAGGTATATTTCACCACATTATTTATTTATTTATTTTGCATTACTAACTGCTATGCAAACTGTTAGGGTACGATGATGCAGCACTATAGTAACGGCTTCACAAATAAATGCCGATGCTGTATTTGCGGTAACGGTTGAAGCGCCAAAGCGCCTATCAATTTTACAGCAGCAAACGGCTTTTTGGATTAGTAGTAACAGCTTTCCAAGTTTTTGACACTGTATTAATTAATTTATTTATTTTTGTTTTTACTTTGGTGGAAAATGTGTTTTTCTTTACAGGGCACCTAGCTACATGTCTGAAGAATGCCCCAGTATTAGGAGGAAGTTAATGGCACAAGTGTTGCATAAGCATGCATGTTCTGAGCAATAATGTATGCCATTGTTAATTAACTTTAAATCTCAGTAATGAAAATTGCAGATTTTTAGGAGCAAAGGGGGCAATACAGAATTGGTACTGTAATGTTCTGCATCATCTGCTTCCCTCTCAATTTTTTGCTCAACATACAGGGGGAAACCTGATGGTGGAAAGGCTCAGAAGTAGAAATAGTTCTTAAATCTTTTTCTTCTTTTGGCTGCTCCCGTTAGGGCCGCCACAGCAGATCAACTGTTTCCATTTCTTCCTGCCTCTGCATCTTGCTCTGTCACACCAACCGCCTGCATGTCCTCTCTCACCACATCCATAAACCTTATCTTAGGCCTTCCTCTTTTCCTGTTACCTGGCTAGCATCTTTTTCCCAATATACTCTGCATCCCTCCTCAGCACATGTCCAAACCAACGCAATCTTGCCTCTCTGGCTTTGTCTCAAAACCTTCCAACCTGGGCTGACCCTCTAATATACTTATTCCTAATCCTGTCCATCCTCATCACACCCAGCGCAAACCTTAACATCTTCAACTCTGCCACATCAAGCTCTGACTCCTGCCTTTTTGAAATAGTTCTTAAATATTACTTTAATTCTCTTGGAAAGGTAAACAGCAGGCCTTCTACCAGGGTGCCTGTTCTGAACAAGTAAGAAACTTTAATGTATAGTATTGCTGTCTGACTGAAATCTTTACTAATTTACCAGTAAATCAACCATTTTGGTATGTGAGGGACAAAAATATGAGGCAAAATAAAAGTTCTACAAAATCAGGCACATTTGAGGGGTATGCTTTTTGTCAAAATATGTTCCTTCTAATCCCATCTTTTACTAGGGTTGGAACAAAATTGCAAGGCAAAAATCAAGAACAGTTGAGCTAAGATGAACACTGACTGTAAGACAATTAGTTATTGCTCAGCATAAACTTACTTTTGTGTTGTGTAACTTCATGCTTAGCAAGCAATGTCTTTTCAGCTTTTCCCAGTTAGGGGTTGCCACAGCGGAACTCCTGTCCGCTAATGATTGGCAGTGGATTTTTACTAAGCCGAGGTGCCAGCCCGATGCCCAACCTTCACGGAAGGCACACCCACACACACCTTAGCCTCACCTCAGGATACATACCCAAGGAGTGGCGCATGGCGACTGTGGTCCCACTTCATAAGGGCGGTGCCTCCACAGACCCTGGAAATTACCGCCCCATTAGCTTGACAAGCCTTATCTGCAAAGCCATGGAGAGGATCATAATGGAACTCATAAATAAAGACATAGGGAACTTGCAGACTTTGGATCCAACCCAGTTTGGCTTTGTCAAAGGCAGATCCTGCCTCTTAAACTTGGTTGACTTTTTCGAGACAGTCACCAAGGCCATTGATGAGGGAAAGGCAGTCCATACAGCCTACCTCGGCCTGGCAACGGCCTTGACACAATACCCCACTCAGGTATCATCGAAAAACTCATCAGCTTGAATGTAAACCCATACATCACAAGATGGGTTGCAAACTGGCTAAGTGACAGAACCCACAGGGTCAGAGTTGCTGGAGCCATGTCAGACTCAAAGCCTGTCACAAGTGGTGTCCCACAGGGCTCAGTCCTGGGTCCACTCTTGTTCGGCATCTACTTTTCTGAAGTACAAGCAAACACAGGAGGGTTATGGCTGACAAAGTTTGCAGATGACTGCAAACTGGGCGGCATAGTCGAAAACACATCTGACACAGATATCCTCCAGAAGGGCCTCACAGAAACGGATAACTGGTGCCAGAGCCATGGCCTGAAGTTAAACGCCAAAAATGCATAGTCATACCCTTCGGGAAAAACAAGGTTACCCCTAGCTACCATATAGGTGGCAATCCACTGAGCACAGAAAAGTCATCAGGGATCTGGGGACCCAAGTTGACAGTAGCCTTCGTTTGACACTCATGTTGCTAAAGTAGTTAGGAAAACCTTCTATATCGCCCACCTGATCATGAAGGGATTCACATCTAGATCAAGGGAGGTCATCGTCCCCCTGTACTCATCACTCATTAGACCTATGATTGAGTACAATGCCCCATTCGGAATGTATCTGACCAGACACCTGCTGCAGCTTGAAAGGCCCCAAAAGTTCCTCACCAAAAGGATAAAGGGTCTCAAAAATATGTCTTATGCTGCCCGACTGAAAGAACTCCAGCTCTATTCAGTCTCATACCGCTTGCTCAGAGGTGACCTGTGCCTGACATATAAGGCCATGTCAAACCCAGATTTGATGAATATGCTTCACCTCAAAAATCTAGATCCCTCAGAACCACAAGGCGGAGACTTAAACCTTGACACGGTTATAAATAGAACGTGCTGGAGGGACAGATTCATCACCCAGAGACTCCCCATGCTGTGGAACAAAATCCCGGTACATGTGAGGCAGAGCACCTCGCTGGCCTTGTTCAAGAGGAATCTTGACCAATGGATGGGAGATCGCAGATATACCCCAGGGATTACTTCAGTGTCACTGCTTGACAGAGGCACAGAAAAATGATAGGCATAGGTTTTATTCAAACTAAAGGGGTGGCGAAAGCCACATAACTATGGGCTAGGCTTATAAATGCCCTTGGGCAGATAGCCTAGTATGAACCTATGAACCTATGAACCTACCTGCATGTCTTTATCATTTACACAGCCACAGGGAGGATTTGCAGACTCCGCACAGAAGGATCTCCAGCTGAGGATTGAACCGAAGAACCTCTTACTGTGAGGCAGCAACGCTAACCACTGCACCACCGTAGCCAGAACTTCATGCTTATCATGGGAAAAAAATTATTTCAGTTTCCTTCTTTTCCCTTGCTTAGCTATCATTATTGTCATTATAACAGGTGATGAAACCATTTGTCCATTGCATTTTATTTACCTGCTGTTTGAGATATGACAAATACAAGGCAACGGTACATCAAGGCAGAATCACCCCCTCAAGATTGTAGAAGATATTGAAGAAAAGGATAGTACTTCAGTTTTCCTGGTATCTCAGGGTCTTTAAGTCTGTGATACATTTAATTAGGAACTTCTGGGTTTTTTTCTAGTTGTTTGATATGTCTAGTGAAGTACATCCTAAAGGGAGCATTATGCTGACTAGTTAGGCCAATTGATGATGAATCTACAGAAATATTGACTTCTCTGGATCTGAATGATACTTTCTTTGGAAAATAACACTACTAAGTATGATTTTCTGACTACTGTTGTCACACAATGACTGGAAGATGGGGAATTGTCACCCAGTGATCCAACATCCCTAACATTTTCTTTTTGAAGTAGAATGTTGTTTATGCCGTATGCTTGGGGAGGGGATTGCCTACCAAATCTAATAGTATTGACATTTTTTGCATTTAATTTGAGCCCATTTTCACTCCAACAGTTATTTACATGTAAGTTTTTGCAGAAGGGTTAGAGCATTGGGGGGGGGGGGGACTTGACAATAAAAATAAAGATTCCAACAAAAGGATAATTTGGCACAAAGGCAAATGAATCAAACACAGTCCATCAATAAATATTTATTTGTTGTTCCTCTTGATAGCCAAGTTGGATTGTATTTTTCTGCACACTGCTGGGGCTGTGACAACTCCAGTGGGGTCACTAAACATCACCCATCACTATCACCAATTTGGTGGTTTAGTGAGGTCCTTGGATCGGCCCCACTGGAGTTGGCAAACAATCAAACTTGACTATTCTGAAGAACAGTGAATACATATTTCATATTTACTATGCATTAAAACAAAGAGTGAGAAGGTCACACTGAAAAACCAATCAGTAAAAACTAAATGAAAACTCCAGCCAAGCTAGAACTTCCAATGAGTGACCTCCCAAACCTCCTGTAACAGAGGTATATGGGATATATGCAAATGACCCTTATGAACATCAGGTGTTTCAGGTATATGGCGATTCTGATTGCCCATGACTTTTACGTTTGAAGTCATTTTAATGGACACTTTCAGGCCAATAAAGCCAAACCCCACTAGCTATGGATATGCATATTTCAGCCTTGTTATGACCTCGTCAGCATAGCACAAGCAGAGTGTTTGACTAAGCATAAGAAACACAGGGTTGTTATACCCAGCCGATGTCCATTATCAAGGCCTATGTGGGTTTTGGAAAGAAATTTCTGAGGAAATATTAGCAATTAGCACTAGATGTTTGTTAAAATATTACCAAAGTCTACTGTATCTGAACAGGGGTACCATTTTGAATAAGTTTAGAACAGTGAAAGCTAAAACAAGAACAACTGGCTTTGAGTGAGACAAACAGTAGGCTTCAATCCTCTGGTACAAAAGTAACTCTCCGATTGAGTGATGAATAAAAAATTCCTTTAATGGTGTAGAACAAAAACAGACAAGCGCTTTCGCTATAATTAGCTTCCTCAGGTCTATATGGAATAACATAAAAACTGTCATTTATATATACAAGCCCCACTATCAATTAGGCAACTCATTTCACATTTAAAAGGGAAATGCTTAAAACTGTATCAGACATACTTGTTCAGAGTATTCTTAAAAAGCATGTATTACATATATACTAATTTAAAATTTTATAAATAGACAAACATATTCGCAGTAGTATTATAGTAGATGGTGAATAAATAAATAATACATTAATAAATATCTATACATATAGTCAAATTTATATCGATATAATCAAATTTATATTTATATTGTCAAATTTATGTGGTAATCATATTATGATGCATTGCTGATAATATCTAATAATTCATGTATATAAATCAACAATGGTACATATTAATCATACATATATGCCTAATAAAATTATCTTCTCAGTTTGATACCAATAAGTTAACTTAGTTAAAATCTATACATAAAACATACAAATATATACAAGGAATATTACATGTTGGCTATCTAACAAAAGATATTATTACTAATAGTGACATGTTTGAGACATCCTAAGAAATATATGTAAATGTATATATACCAATATTTTCTTAGATGTATATATATCTTATTGTATACCACCCATCTTATCTGATTTTCCTCCTCTTTCTTAGTCTTGGTTTAATAGATACTCTTTCATTCAGGCCTGATCCATGATCTGCCCTTAAGCGTATGATCCAGTCATTTTCTCTATCCTCAGTGTGGTTGTTGATGTCACCTCCTCTCACATTAATGGGTATAACTTCCAATACTCTAAACAAAAAATGATGCGATGAATCATTATCAATTACATGTTTGGCTAGTGCATTATTCGGGGACCCCTTCCTTATGTTGTAAATATGTTCTCTAATGCGATCCCTGAATTTGCAGTTAGTTTTGCCTACATAAAAACTGGCACATTCTTGACATACCGCAAGATACACTATATTGGAGGTCATGCAATCGGCTATATAGTTGTTGTCTCAAAACTCTTTCCTGTATCAGGGTGTACAAAAATTGAGCTCATATCTATGTACATACAAAAGTTACATTTACCACACGGTATAGTGTTACCTGACTTCCTACTGTTATTGCTCACATTAGTGTAGCATAACATTCTCTTAAGGTTCTTTTTGTTCCTGTACTGGAATTTCGGTGTATCACCTACAATATTCTTGATGTCCTCATCTATTTGGAAGACAGTCCAGAATTTACTTACAATATTCCTGATTGTATACCAATCTGATGTATAAGAAGTCATAAATTTCACATTAGTAGGTGTAGGTGATACACCGAAATTCCAGTATAGGAACAAAAAGAACCTTAAGAGAATGTTATGCTACACTAATGTGAGCAATAACAGTAGGAAGTCAGGTAACACTATACCGTGTGGTAAATGTAACTTTTGTATGTACATAGATATGAGCTCAATTTTTGTACACCCTGATACAGGAAAGAGTTTTGAGACAACAACTATATAGCCGATTGCATGACCTCCAATATAGTGTATCTTGCGGTATGTCAAGAATGTGCCAGTTTTTATGTAGGCAAAACTAACCGCAAATTCAGGGATCGCATTAGAGAACATATTTACAACATAAGGAAGGGGTCCCCGAACAATGCACTAGCCAAACATGTAATTGATAATGATCCATCACATCAGTTTTTGTTTAGAGTATTGGAAGTTATACCAATTAATGTGAGAGGAGGTGACATCAACAACCATACTGAGGATAGAGAAAATGACTGGATCATACGCTTAAGGGCAGATCATGGATCAGGCCTGAATGAAAGAGTATCTATTAAACCAAGACTAAGAAAGAGGAGGAAAATCAGATAAGATGGGTGGTATACAATAAGATATATATACATCTAAGAAAATATTGGTATATATACATTTACATATATTTCTTAGGATGTCTCAAACATGTCACTATTAGTAATAATATCTTTTGTTAGATAGCCAACATGTAATATTCCTTGTATATATTTGTATGTTTTATGTATAGATTTTAACTAAGTTAACTTATTGGTATCAAACTGAGAAGATAATTTTATTAGGCATATATGTATGGTTAATATGTACCATTGTTGATTTATATACATGAATTATTAGATATTATCAGCAATGCATCATAATATGATTACCATATAAATTTGACAATATAAATATAAATTTGATTATATCGATATAAATTTGACTATATGTATAGATATTTATTAATGTATTATTTATTTATTCACCATCTACTATAATACTACTGCGAATATGTTTGTCTATTTATAAAATTTTAAATTAGTATATATGTAATACATGCTTTTTAAGAATACTCTGAACAAGTATGTCTGATACAGTTTTAAGCATTTCCCTTTTAAATGTGAAATGAGTTGTCTAATTGATAGTGGGGCTTGTATATATAAATGACAGTTTTTATGTTATTCCATATAGACCTGAGGAAGCTAATTATAGCGAAAGCGCTTGTCTGTTTTTGTTCTACACCATTAAAGGAATTTTTTATTCATCACTCAATCGGAGAGTTACTTTTGTACCAGAGGATTGAAGCCTACTGTTTGTCTCGCTCAAAGCCAGTTGCTCTTGTTTTAGCTTTCACTTTACTTTTTTCTGGCTCGTGAGCGTTTATCCGGAGAGGTGACTGTTCTTTTACTTTAATTTTTCTTTTACTTTAAGTTTAGAACAGTGTTGGATTTTATTCTTTATTTCCCTTCATAACTAAAGAACAAGAATTTATAGCTGTCCTTATTTTCAAATGTTATCCTATGTTTATGGACTGTTTTAGTAAACATAATAGTATTTTTCATATCATCATAGGAGCATAGGAGATTACTAGGCTATCGACCTGGAGGTCAGTTTAAGCCTAGCCATTTCATCCCAATGTAATACCATAAAAATGGTAGTCAGTACCCATAATTGCATTTAGTGATGGATGCTCATATCCAAGAGGGTTCTGGGTGCTATTCCCATTAAGAATTTATGGTGCCCCATTCAGTTGTCCAGGTTCCTCTTGAACAGTATCATAGAGGTGCTCTCTTTCACATGAACTGGTAGCCTGTTCCAAACACTCACTGGGTGATAAATCTGTCTCTGCAGCATACCCTGTTTAAGTCACAGGTCATATTTAGGTCCCTGGAATGGTAGCCCTAAGCTTGTTTGATTATGCATATGCAGCAAGTTCATTATGGTTGGGTCTTGGACTGCTCTGTAGGCCAGGCATAAGTCTACCCTAAGAAGTCTGTACAATACGCAGTGTAGTGAAGGGACTTTAGTCAGTGTGTGTAAGGCATATGCTGGTGCTCCTTGGTCTTCTTTCTTAGAAATCTCTGAGGTCTCTCTAATGGCTGCAGGTGCTTAGTACAG
Organism: Protopterus annectens; assembly: GCF_019279795.1. Lineage (NCBI taxonomy): Eukaryota > Metazoa > Chordata > Ceratodontiformes > Protopteridae > Protopterus > Protopterus annectens. The sequence goes on along the minus strand of NC_056727.1, from coordinate 723,962,201 downwards.
TACATGCTGAATAGGGCATTATACTCAATTATGGGCCGGATAAATGCCAAGTATAGGTGGGGTTATAATCAATTATGGGCTGGATAAGTGCCAACTATAGGTGGGGGTTATAACTTCTTTTGCTCTTGAGGCGATGCCTTTACTAATCAAGTGTGCTACGTAGACAGCTTTCCTTACTACAGGAGACACATGGTGGACGAGGTTAAGGTTACAGTCAATGTGCAATCTTAAGTCCCTTACTATTTCATGAGTACTTATGGTATTGTTGTTTTGATAGTGTGAGGGGACATTATTTGTGCTGAAGGGAATGATGATGCATTTACTTGCATTCAGTTTGAGACCATGTAGTTGACCTAACAACCTTCTCCGTGTTACTGTTTTGAGTGAGAGAGAGAATGGATTCTAGATTCTTGGTGTACACACGTCTCTCACCCTCTGATTTCAAGTTTTAATGTCATATTTCTGTAAATGTCATTAGCATGAGGGGCTTTGGATCCAATATATATTTTTTTATTTTTTTTTTTGCTTAACATATTTTATTAAAATTTTGAAAATGATTACAAAAGTGGCAAGAACTGAAATGTAATATAATATATGAATAAATTATATCACGTTTTATAGAAAAAATATATAACTATTTACAAAATGTAGAGTAAGCCTGAGACTGAATGATTAAAAAATGAAACAAGACAAATATAAGAAAACATAACAACAATCTATGATGATTAATTAGCTGAAGAAAATGATTCAGTAAGGGCCAAAACCTTCAACCATGAATGTGAGGATGATGGGGCTTGGCATCTGTCACCCCATAGATTGTTAGGGTTGATTCTGCTGTATAATTTTAGGAATATATTTCTCTTATTGTAAAGTTTATGTTGCAAGGAGCATCAAAGTGATTTATTTGTGAATTTCAGATTATATTTTGCTCTGTCTGGAAATGCCAGCACTATACATTTATCAAAATAGGCATAGCACTCCTTTGTGAAGCTGCCTGTCACGTCATCTTTGGAGCTGATGCTGCTGCAAGTGAATTTTTTTAGTGGGGGAATAAGTAGGACAAGAGTACAGCTAATTTCTAAAACTTTCTGATGACAGCATCACTCCTGCAGTTCAACTCTCACCTCAAAGGAATCCGATGACTTGTACAGCTATTACCATTGGGGGCTTGATGGCCAGGTGTTAGGAGTTTAGTTCTTTACATCCAGTTGAAGCTTAGACTTGTGGTGGTATTTGACAAATTGTTTAAATCTGCAGAGTAATGTCCTCATAGTCTTTATTATTATATTATATTATATTATATTGTATTATACTATATTGTATTATATAAGTGAATTTTGAAGTAAATGAAAGTTATGTCATATTCCATGTGTGCTACAGTTCACCAAACCTGATATTTATCTTTGACAAAAAGTAAAGTAACTACTACATTCAGTATGGGTATTTGTATTGTTGCTTGTTTTGTGAATATTTAGAAAGTCACAAAGGACAGGGTACTTCGAGGCCTTGTAAGTTAGGCAGAGGGCACCCACAGGAGTTTTTATGAGACAGAAAACAGATAAACAGGACATAGTTTAGGCTCTTGATTCTGTTAGTGAGGAAACACTGTGATCTTTCAAGTTGGATCATGTGTTTGGTCAGGTACATGCTGAAAGCAGCATTATATTTATTTATTGCTTAATAAGGCAGGAGAAGAGAGAAAAAATAATATAACTTTACTTTGAAGATGGATCCTTGGTAATCTGTTTGGGTAGGTAGAAGGATTGTCTAACAGCCATAAAGACATGGTGGTTGCAGGAGAATTCATTGCATACAAAAGTGCCCAGGTATCTATTAACTGCACTGACTTTGAGAGGTTACCTCCTGTGTGGCAGGTATGAGGGTGCTTAGATTTCCAAATGACACAATATTGCACTTTTTGCATTACTCTTACCCCATAGTCCTGGCATGATGTGTTTATACATAACAGACCATCTTGAATCATTTGTGGGTCCTCTAGAGAGTTTATGATAACTAAGTTTGCCATCATCTGTGAAGCTGATAAGCCAATAACCCATGACATTAACTTGGATATCGGATAAACAGAAGCTGAGTCAGAGCACAAAGTCCTGTGTGACTCCATGGATAAAGAGTCTTTTGGTGGAGACAGTGCCCCCAGTCTTGAGTCAGTGGATTTTGTCTGGGCACTAGTTAGCTCTACAGCAGGTAACATATATATTTACTTTAGTCTGTCAATATGACTGAGTGTGGGATAGTATCACAGGCTTTGGACAGAGCAATGTGTGTTGTTTGTAGGGCTTTGTCTAAAGCCTTAGTGATTTTTTACAAGAAGCTCACTGGCTTAGTCAGGTAGATCGGCAATTCACAAACATAAACTGATTGGGGCTGAGAGATTTTTAGGTTGCCAGTATCTTTGTTTATGAAGACTAAAGTGATAAGTTTCACAATCTTTCAGACAAGTCTAGTCAAGCTTGGTAATCTATAGCTGCTAGCATTAGTGGTGGGACCAGCTTTACGTCTATATGTCTCACATGAAGACATTTGCGAGGCTAAGGATGAACACATTTAACAGTATGTGTGAGGTACAGTGCTTCATGCTGGCAGGGAAACACCCTGGCATTGTTGGCCACACAGAGCTAGTGTCTGTACCTCTGAGAGCGGGGAGGTCAGATGTATAATTTAATAACGCAAGAAGTAAGTAAAGACAACATGCTATTTATACTGCCTCTATTTATAAAAAGACATCTTCAAAGTTTTCAAGCAAATGCTTTTTCCTACATATTGTAAACCTGACAAATTCAAAATGCATTCCAATTGAAGTTTTGCCTGAATGGCAAATAAAGCAAAGATTAAAGGTAGCAAGTAATACAAAGTAACAATATACTGTGTAGATAATTTAATTTTGTATTATATGTAACATAAAAACTGGCAGAATTTAACACAAGTCTACATTTGACATCTTTAACCAAACTTGCTGAACATGGAAACATTGAAACTAATCACTTTTAGACTGTAACTGCGGTGGTGGTGCTGCGGTAGCATTGTCGCCTCACAGTTAGACGTTGCCTGTTCGATTCTCAGTTAGAGCGTCTTCTGTGTGGTGACATGCGTGAATGGGCGTTCCTTCATTGAAGGTTGTGCTTTAGGCCCGGCAAGCCAGCACGTAAAACTCTACTGCCAATCATTAGCGGACCGGAGTTCCACTGTGGCGACCCCTAACTGGGAAAAGCCGAAAGACAAACTTTCAGACTGTGACTACACAGACTAGTTACAGTGCAACAGCTGTTTTCACTATTAGAATGTAACAAGTTTGTAGTTAGTGTGTAGCAACTAAGAAATAAACTGTTTGAGACTGCAGTAGATCATCTGTCACTAATTATATTCACAGTTCCTCCTTTCAGGATAGTTCCAGCCTCCATTCCAATCAATATTCATAATTCCTATAATTTTTGGTTATTGCCTTTATTTTTACCAACCTTTTAAGACTTCTTACAGAGTTTGTTTATTCAGTAATCTTTGAGAGGGCTGTTTGACAAAATTATACAGTATATAGTTAGGTAAGCTTTCATAATTCTTGGTTATGTGCAGGAGTTCATACATCTTCAGTTAAAAAAAAAACTTTGCAGATACAAAGAAAGTTGCACAATACATGTGAAAGGTGGTGAAAATATTTCCATTCTCCTTGATGTCCAACAGATTTCATGTTTATTTGGGCTGTGGGTCTATGTTAGATGACTAGATCATATGAATTTTGAAGTTTTGAAACCAGACCATATAGTCGAATTTTTGAAACTTCGAACATAAAATAAAAAAAAAAAATAAAAACAATTTTTTTTTACATTTTTTGCATGGAGGTAAGTCTTCCCCGCACTCCCACGCCACCTGCAAATTAAATAGACCAAGTCCAAGATCACACTACAGTAAGGAAAAGGGTAAATTTCCTGATCTGTGCTGTACCATGATCTCCATTCAAAATGTTCAAAGTTTCCAAACTTTGATCATATAGTCCAAACCATATGAATTTCAAAGTTATGAAACTTCAGTAATGTGATAGGAACCTGTGTGTGTGTAAATATATATATGTATAGAGAGAGAGAGAGAGAAATTTTACATATATATATATATATATATATATATATATATATATATATATATATATATATATATATATGAAACCAAGTAAAACGAGAAACCTTTCCGATCCAAGACCCGAGAACTCTTACAAAAAACTGAGCACTCTTGCGAAAACTTGCAAAGTTCCAGTTGAAACTGCTAAAGTAGTTCACTGTTGATATAAAAAAATGAATGTCCAGCGAAATGGCTCAGGTAAACCAAACACTTTAATACAACAAAAAAACAAGAGATAATCACAAGCGCTTTCGCCCGGTCTTACCGGGCTTTTTCAAGTGTAACAAACAAAACCAAAATCCAGTCTTTTATAGCTCGAATGAGCTTAATTAATTAATTGATTGAACGTCACTCATAATGTACTAATGACAGAAACAAACTGCTAAAGTGACGTACAATACTCATACTAATACTTAATAAGTGTTCATCTACATATATATAGATATATATATATATATATATATATATATATATATATATCGATAGATAGATATAAAGAAAAGAGACAAAAAATGGTGATCGCACTGGTCGTTTGTTGGTCTGATATATATATATATATATATATATATATATATATATATATACATATATACATATTTTATACACACACACACACATATATATATATATATATATATATATATATATATATACATATATATATATATATATATATATATATACATACATATATATACATACATATATATATATATATATATATATATATATATATATATATATATATATATATATATATATATATATATATATATATATATATATATATATATACATAGGTTCATAGGTAGGTACTAGGCTATTGGTCCTAGGGCCTTTATAAGCCTAGCCAAAAATGTACCCTGTCTTTCGCCACCCAAGAAAGTTATTTTCCTGTGCCCCTGTCGAGCAGAGCCACAGAACTGATTCCCAGGGTGAATTTCCTATTTTCCATCCAATCATCAAGATTTTCTTGAAGAGTGCTAATGAGGAACGCTGTTTGACATAGATAGGTAGTCTGTTCCAGAGTATTGGAAGTCTCTGGGACAGGAATCTATCCCTCCAGCATGTTCTGTTTATTGTGGTGACAAGGTTTAGGTCCGTAATGCGTCTAGCTCAGAGGGATTGGGATTTCTTTAAGTGGAGCATGTCCAACAGCTCTGGGTTTGACATAGCTTTGTATGTTAGGCAGAGATCGATATGCGACAGAGTAAAGCTGGAGTTTTTTGAGATGGTCTGCATAGGGCATTTGTTTGAGGCCAGTAATCCTCTTTGTGATGTATTTCTGTGGCCTTTCTAGTTGTTGTACATGTCTTGTGAGGTACGTACCAAAAGGGGCATTGTACTCTGTGATGGGTCTAATGAGTGATGAGTAGAGGGGAACAGTGACCTCTTTTTTTCTGGATGAGAAACCTTTTGTAATGAGGTGTGCCACATAGAAGGATTTCCTGACTACTGTGGTGATGTGATTACCAAAGGAGAGTCTACTGTCCACCTGTGTCCCAAGGTCTCTTATCACACTTTCAGTGTTAAGTAGACTACTACCTATGTGGTAGTTCATGGGTACAGAATTTTTATCAAAGGGGATGACAGTGCACTTTTTGGCATTGAGCTTGAGGCCATGGCTTTGACACCAGGCATCTGTCTCAGTGAGGCCCTTTTGTAGGATGTCCACATTGTTAGGAGTTTCGATTATGACTCCTAGTTTGCAGTCATCTGCGAACTTCATTAGCCAAAGACCATCTGTGTTAGCCTGTACCTCAGAGAAGTCGATAACAAACAGGAGAAGACCCAGGACTGAACCCTGTGGTACTCCACTTGTCACTGGTCTGAAGAATGATTTGGAGTCTACTATTTTCACAGTGTGGGTTCTGTTAGTGAGCCAGTTGGCAACCCATCTTCAGACATACGGATTTATACCTAGTTTAATGAGTTTATCTATAATTCCAGGGTGGGGGATGGTGTCGAAAGCCTTGGCAAGATCTAGATAGGCTGTATGAACTACCTTACCCTCGTCTACGGCTTTGGTGACAGCTGCAAAGAAGTCTATCAGGTTTAGGAGACATGATCTGCCTTTTACAAACCCAAACTGGGTGGGGTCCAGAGTTTGGAGATTACCAATGTCTTTGTTTATGAGTTCCATGATGATATGTTCCATGGCTTTGCGTACCAGGCTCGTCAGGCTAATGGGGCAGTAGTTCCCGGGGATCCGACGTGGCTTCCCTTTTGTGGAGAGGGATAACCGTCGCAGTGCGCCATCCAGTGGGCACAAAGCCTGAGGTGAGGCTATGACTGAACATGGTACTTAGGTGGGGTGCCAGTTTGTTCTGTAGTTCATGTAGAACACAGCCTGGGATGTTGTCGAGTCCCATGGATGGTGTGTTCTTGGCTTTGGTGAGTGTGGTTTTTACCTGAGCAGTCGTGATTACAGAAACTTTGCATTCTTCTGGTATAGAGATGGGCCCTTTACAGGGTGAGAGGGGGGTAAAGTTAGCACTGAACCTATCTGCCAGGATAGGTATATATATATATATATATATATATATATATATATATATATATATATAATGTATATATGTACGTATATACATATGTATATATAATCACCTATCCTATATTTTATTTATTTTATATATATATATATATATATATATATATATATATATATATATATATATATATATATTATACACACACACACACACACACACACACACACATATATATATATATATATATATATATATATATATATATATATATATATATATATATATATATATATATATATATATATATATATATATATATATAGGTCCACTTTTACATCAGGAAAAGCCACAATACTGAAGACCGGAAAAACCTGGAACCACGAATCTCATAAGTATTCTCAGGGGCAAGTGAAAACTTCCCCAAAACAACACAAAATCACAGCGCACCAGCGCTACACCCCTTACCTATAATATATATATATATATATATATATATATATATATATATATATATATATATATGGATCTAGGACTGTTGAACAAAAGTCTGAACCCACTATCACCGAACACACTTTATCGAAAGTGTTTTTCACTGAAAAAGCACTTTTGCGAAAGTGTGTTAAAAAAAACAAAACAAAAATTAAACTAACGTTTATGCAGGGGGGCAAGCCCTGCTGTGTCCCCCACACCCCCCTACTTTAATATTCTTACTCCGAGATCGCACTACAGTGGGAAAAAGGGAATATTCCTTTATCCACACCATAGTATGATCTCCGCAATAGTCATTCCCCCACCACTCCATCTAGGTGCAGGCATACGTCCGTGAAAGTGCTTTTTCAGGGAAAAGCACTTTCGCGGAAGTATGCCTAGTTGGGTTTGGTGAAACGGTCATGGATCCTCTATATATATATATATATATATATATATATATATATATATACACATACACACCAACTCTGGGATTGCCCTACAGTGGAGAGACGATATAATCCCCCCAGTGGAAAAGTGTTAACTTGCCCTGAAAATACATACATGATTCATGGTTCTGGGTTTTCTAATTTTTGTCTCAGTCTTCAGTGTTATCTGTACTGTAGGTTGCTGCGGAGACTGATGTATTTGTTGACTGTGTAACGTACTGATCCATGTGGATCATTCTGAGGCTCAGCCCAGGGTTTATAACCAGATAAAAACATTGGTTAAGAAAACAATAATACAGTCAAGGTTCAAAAACAATTGTAGAATTGAGCAGTATAAGGTTGGCAACAGAGTGTTAAACTTCTTACTGTATGAGTACATAGACTAGCAAATGCATTTATACTGTATGATGAATATTGTACTACACTGTGAATGCTAATAAAAGAGCCGATTTTTATATCAGATATTAATTCTTCTACAAAACTATGACAACTTAATGCTCTCTCTAAGACCAAGAATACTGCATCAATGGGCCCATACAACATCCCATGGATGCCTTCTAAATAGCACGAAATATGACCTATCAGGGCGTCTGGAATTACTGTTTAACTGTAGTCCCCAAACAGGCTTCATGCCTCATGAATGGAGAAAGGCAACAGTCATCCCTCTGCACAAAGGTGGGCCATCTACAGACCCTGGAAACTACAGACCCATAAGTCTCACTAGTCTTATATGTAAAGCCATGGAAAAAATTATCATGGAGATGATGAATAGAGATATAGTAAACCTCCAGACACTGGACCCAACCCAGTTTGGTTTTGTCAAGGGCAGATCATGCCTACTCAACCTGGTGTACTTCATTGAGGGGGTCACCAAAGCACTAGATGAGGACAAAATTGTTCACACTGTCTACCTTGATCTGTTCAAGGCATTTGACACAATACCCCACTTGGGCATTGTTGACAACCTCAAGAGGTTAGGTAAAAATCCATATGTCACCCGTTAGATAGCCAACTGGCTCACAAACAGGACCCAGGAAGTTAGAATTGGAGAATCTACCTTTACAAAAAGGCCAGTCAGAAGTGGAGTCCCTCAGGGATCAATCCTTGGACTGCTTCTTTTTTGGCATTTACTTCTCTGAAGCCAAGGCCAATGTCAGTGGTTTCTGGTTGACTAAATTTGCAAATGATTGCAAATTAGTGGCTGTCATTAACTCTCCCACTGACACAAATGTTCTCCAGGAGGGGCTGATACAGACAAACAACTGGTGTCAGAGCCATGGACTAAAGCTAAATGCCAAGAAATGCATAATAGTATCCTTTGGGAAGTCATCCATCCCTGTTAACTATCATATTGACAAAACAGCCTTTAGAGATGACGCAGTATTCAGGGGCTTAGGGTTACACATAGATAATAATCTAGCCTTTCATCATCATGTGCCTACAGTGGTGAGGAAACCATTCTATGTTGTGCAACTTATAAACAAAGGTATGGCATCTAAGTCCAAGGAAGTCATTGTTCCCCTCTATTTGGCATTCATCAGACCTGTCATTGAGTACAATGCCCCCTCTGGTATGCACCTAAACAGGCATATCCAACAATTGGAACGTCTACAGAGGTTCCTCACTAAAAGAATACACGGCGTAAATAATATGTCCTATGCAGACCACCTCAAGGCCCTGTCCCTGTATTCTGTCTCCTACAGGCTTTTGAGGGGAGATCTATGCCTGGCATACAGGGAATTGTCAGACCCCACTCTGATGGATCTCCTGCATATCCACAAAGCAAACAGCACTAAAATTACCCGTTCTAAAGACTTAAACCTTGCCTGTGATATAAATAGGACCTGCTGGAGAGATATGTATGTATCCCAGAGACTACCACATCTATGGAACAGGCTCCCCATCCATGTGAAGCAGAGTTCCTCCCTAACCCAATTCAAGTGCAACTTGGTCAGTTGGATGAGAAACTGGAAATTCATCCCTGGTTTGGCAATTGTGTCTTTAATGGACATAGGTAACCTGTAAATGGCCCATCTCCTAGGCCCATGCTTACTCTTATCAAGGGTATCAGAACTTGTCAGAGAGATTTGGGATGCATGGCTAGGCTTAAAAAGGTCCTTTTGGTTTTAGTCTAGTAAACACCTAGCAACCTATGAACAACTAGTAAACATATTATGTTACATTGATAACTATGAAAACTAGTAAATGCACACAATTTCACATTGAAAGACTGACTACTAAACACAAACTATTTTACACTGAGATCTATAAATCTGGAAGGGGGAGTAGGAGAAGGATTTCTGGATGTAATAGGTGAGAAGCATAGCTGGATCCACCACTAGGTGTCCTACAATCACCTGGGGCTCATGGGCTGGGAGGGGGCCCTCTTGCCAGGGGCTGTCACATTTACTTTTTTCATTTAAAAAAATTGCGTTCTTCTTTAAGAACTCCCTCTGTGTCCAGCTGTACACACCTGTTGCATCTGTGTGTGCTTCATCGTTACACAAGCCCTTTTCTGCTCTCTCTTTCTGTGTCTATCCATATAGAGAACATCTGAGGAACAGTGCAGGTGCTACTGGAGTGAATGGCTTACTAGTAGCTAATGACATTTTTTGACCAATGCCTAGCACATATTAGAGTACACACAATTCAATATGTTAATTACATAGTTTAGAACAGTCAGAAGATCATAGACCAAGAGGTCTAAAGACAGGCAGCTATGCAACATAGGACTCTAAAAAGATATTTAGAGGAATATCATGCTGTTAGGAAATTCATACAAATGTCAGTGTTGAAAGAGCTTCTACTACACACTATTGCATTCAGCTGAACTACCAGAGTGACAGCACATAAAAAAATGTTTGCAGCTTTGGCTAGCTGCAAGTTTGTTAATATTTAAACAGCTTTAGACATATGACAGATTTACAAGAATACAGTGCAAGGTAGATTAGGTGGGTGTGTGTGCCTACTAGTGACTTTGTTAGTTCACTTAATCAGAATTGCGCACTGAACAGGATCAAAATGCTGTCATTTTATGTCCTTAATCCCTTAAAACATTAATGAATCCAGTTTTGGCTGTCAGGGAAGATAAACTCTACTAAAATGCTTTTCTTGCCTCTTAAAATAGTCTAGTTAAAAACACATCGGTATGAGATAGGACAATTTAGTCGACCAGCAATGCCATTTGTCAGTCAGAGTGTTAAGTACAGGCTTGACTGGCTATTTGGTGAAGACTGGGGTTAGGACAGGTAGCAACTGTGGAATGTGGATTGAATTTTGGTGAATATCTCCACTAAAAAGAAGTAAAATGTCACTGAGCATGTGTGGTGAGTAATGATAAGGACTGGGTTTTTCTAAAGAAACCTATTGTAGGAGGGATGTTAGTGCAGTAGTGCAGATGTCTTGGAAAGAACATATGATGAAAAGTGGTATTATAGAGATTATGTGAGATGGAAGAGGAATAGTAAATCTGAGATTTTTCAGAGAAATTAATTGCTTGGCTGCTATGACATGATGTGTGGAAAGAAGACAGGATAGTTATAGCCAGAGTATAGTGAGGGGATTAAGGTGCAGCATGGTTAGATGTCTGATTGAAAGTTGTGGTTTGAATATTAATTTATGATGTATGACAATTTGAGAGATTTATGATATCTTAGATTTATATATTTGTTTTACAACTGAAAATGAGCACAGAACAATGGGGATAACAGTGAGTGGAGGTTTTATTATTACTACTGTAGCTATACAAAGTGAATTCTGGTTATAGTGTGAGATATGTGCTATTATACAATAGCAGGTCATTTACATTCAAAAACGTGCACTCTGATTAGTCAACCTAACCAGCATGCCTGTGTAAATCAAGCATATACCAATAGATAAAAGTCCATTTGCCCGGACTTTCTTCTATTAATATATGCTATGGGGCTTTCCAGTTTAATGCAGTGGCCCACTTCTAGAGAAATCTTGATGAGTGGATGGGAAATAGAAAATTCACCCCACGGATCACTCCAGTGGATTTACTCGACAGAGGCACTGGGAACTAAGGTTTGGTGGCACAATGCCAAGGTAATCCTATGGGCTAGGCTTGTAAAGGCATGGGTTATTGCTACATTACTGGTTTGTTTCATTAATAGGGAGTTGGCTGTTGGTGGAAATGGGCAGGAGATAGACAAGTATGAAGGCAATGATATGAGGGGTGGCTGGGGAATTGGGGCTGGGATGGGAACACAGTGGGCAAAAATACACATGTCAATGTCCCCATGCATGTACAGAGCAAAGAAATAGTAGAGGAGGAATTAGTAGAAGAAAAAAGTTTATAATTTATTAGCAATGAGGGAGGTACTATGTAAAAGTTTTAGTTGGTACGTTAAAGAGATGGTTATACAAAATAAGAGGAGGAGGACACTATTAACATTATTTACAGTTTGCATTAAAGATATTACCCAGCATCTATGGCCCATTTAGGTGATTTCCTGTATCTCATGTTGTTAACACCTGAGTAAAAGTTTTGTTTTGCAGAAGAGTCCAAGTGAGTCATACAGAATGATGTTCCTTTCTTTGACTGCAAGTTAACTTATGTTTTTTTAACACATTGCTTGTATATGTTTCTTTGAATCTGACTCATAAATGATCTTTAGTTTCTTTACAGCTATACTTTTAGTAAGTAATATGTTGTTCATATAGGCAGTAGCCCTTTCATATTTTAAGACTCATAACTGTGAGCCCCAGAATGGTGAAACTGAATTGAGAGAAAATGTGGACTTACAGTTAAGTCCAAGACTGCTTTTTCCCAGAGTATTCCCTATAGGTTCATAGGTGTGTACTAGGCTAATGGCCCTGGAGCCTTTACAAGCCTAGCCCATAGGATTACCTTGGCATTGTGCCACCCAACCTTAGTTCCCAGTGTCTCTGTTGAGTAAAGCCACTGGAGTGATCCGTGGGGTGAATTTTCTATTTCCCATCCACTCATCAAGATTTCTCTTGAAGTGGGCAGTGAGGTGTTCTGCTTGACATGTATGGGAAGTCTGTTCCATAGCATGGGTAGTCTCTGGGTTATGAACCTGTCCCTCCAGCATGTTTTGTTGATTGTGGTAATGAGGTTGAGGTCTTTGGAGCGTGTGGTGCGGAGGGATTGGGATTTCTTTAGATGTAGCATTTCTAACAGAGCTGGGTCAGACATAGTTTTGTAAGTCAAGCAGAGATTGCCTCTAAGTAGACGATATGAGACAGAGAATACTTGTGGAGTTTTTTAAGTCTGTCCATATAGGATAAATGCTTAAAGCCTAGGATCCTCTTTGTGAGGTACTTTTGTGGCCTCTCCAGTTATTGCAGGTGTTTAGTGAGGTACATGCCAAATGGGGCATTGTACTCGATGATTGGCCTAATGATGGAAGAGTAGAGGGAGACAATGACCTCTTTCTTCCTGGATGCAAAACCCTTAGTAATGAGATGTGCCACACAGAAGGACTTTCTGACTACAATGGCAATGTGGTGGTCAAAAGAGAGGTTGCTGTCAACCTGTGTTCCCAGATCTCTTATAATGCCTTCTGTGCTCAGTGGACTACCATTGATGTGGTAATTCATGGCAACCAAGTTTTTCCCAAAGGGGATGATGACACATTTGTTCGCATTGAGCTTAAGGCCATGGTTCTGACACCAGTCAGTCTCAGTGAGGCCTTTCTGTAGGATGTCAACATCACTTGGGGAGTTAATAATAGCTCCCAATTTGTAATCATCTGCAAACTTTGTCAGCCAGAGTCCCTTCGTGTTGGCCTGGACTTCAAGAGAAGTAGATGCCAAACAGGAGAGGACCCAGGACTGAACTCTGTGGGACTCCACTCATGACTGGTCAGCAGTCTGACTTGGAGCCAGCTACTTTCACACTGTGAGTTCTACCTGTGAGCCAGTTTGCAACCCACCTAGTGATATAGGGGTTGATGCCTAGCTTAGTGAGTTTTTCTATGATCCCTGAGTGGGGAATAGTATCAAAGGCCTCAGCCAGATCAAGGTAGGCTCTATGAACCACCTTGCCTTCATCCACAGCTCTGGTGACTGACTCAGAGAAGTTGACTAAGTTGAGCAGGCATGAGTTACCCTTCACAAAACAAAACTGTGTGGGATCCAGAGTTTGGAGATTCCCTATATCCTTGTTTATTTTGTCCATGATGATGCGTTCCATAGCTTTGCTATCAGACTCGCCAGGCTAATAGGGCGATAGTTCCTAGGGTCTGTAGTCGCTCTTCCTTTGAGGACAGGGATAACTGTAGCAGTGCGCCATTCAGTAGGGACTGAGGTGAGGCTGTGACTGAACAGGGCACACAGGTGACGTGCCAGTTCACTCTGTAGTTCATGTAGAACACAGCTAGGGATATTGTCAGGTTCCATAGAAGCTGTATTCTTGGCCTTGGACAGTGCTGTTTTAACCGCACAGGTTAAAACAGCACTGTCCAAAGCCAAGAATACAGCTTCAGAATACTGCACAAGCAGTAATACTGGGTGTCTAGCAATCTACCCCCCCCCGGACAAGTCACAATACCAGTAAAGTTGGTAATGAATCTGTCGGCCAGTATACTGGCAATATCTGCTGGCTTGGTATAGGAGGTATCACTATGCACTAGCTCAGAGCAAATTTGGGTATTGCCATGGAGATTCTTTACATAACTATAGAAGGCCTTGTGGTTGTCTTTACTATCTGCTGCAATTCTGTTTTCATAGCTAGCTTTAGAGGATTTAATGAGGGATCTCAACTTGAGGCTGTTAAGGGAGTTTTTTCCATTCTTGGGACTTCACCTTATTCCGCATCAGTTTCCTCCTTCTGTTGTAGAGTTTGTTTATGGCAGGGAACCAACAGATTGGCTTCCTTTTTTTGGAGGAGGACGTCTAGGTTCTATTGGGTATGGTGAGATCCATGCATTTGTGTACATGTTTGTACAGTGCATTGGTGTATGATTCAGCAAACATGCAACTATTCTCCATTTGCATGGGTGCCATGAAGTTAGCCGTCTATGTTTTTAGGAGCCCAAAGTTAGCTTTGGAGAAGTTTTTCATGGTGGTTACTTTTGTTGGGGGTGGGGGGGTGGGAGGGGATGTGGATTTTCAAGGTGATTAGCTTGTGATCGGAGGAGTTGACTATTGGTGTGGAGAAATGGTCACCCATGTTAGTAATGACCAGGTCAAGGATGTTGCTACCTCTAGTGGGGGTAAGAATGAGTTGGTCCAGGACATTGGAATTAATGAATTCCAGAAAGCGTTGGGCAAGTGTATTGGTACATGAGTAGTTTTCCCAGTTAATGGAGGGGTAGTTGAAGTCACTCAGTATGAGAGTGTTAGGTTGGATCCTAATATTCTCCAGGGTGCTTAAGAATGTGGAGTGTAAATCTTGGGACATGGTTGGGGACCTACAGCAGGCTATGACCTGAATTACTGTCTTACCCAATATTAGCTGCACCTGAAGTATCTCAGATGCATTATGTTGGGCTACCAGTCTGGAGGTGTGCACATACTTTATGAATATGGAAACACCACCACCTTTGGAGCTTCGGCCCAAGTTCTGGGGCCGAGAGGTGTGGAATGAGTTGTAGACTGGTAGTGCAGGGGTGCTTTCTGCTGCCTTGAACCAGGTCTCTGTTACAGCACAAATGTCGATGTTGTCCATTTTAAGGAGTACTTTGAGCGAGTGCATTTTGAGATTTATATTTCTAGCGTTGAGCAGCATGACTCTCAAATTGAATTTGTTTGTAGCTGTTACAGTTGTAATTTGGCCTTTAGAACACCACCTAAAAAAGGCACTAAAGGGGTGGTGAGAGCCTTGGCCAGTATCTGGAACCCAAGGGGTGACAGATACAGGCCATCTCTGGCAAAGCATCGAGGTCTGTCAATCATGTCATCCCAGGCAAACAGATACTGGATCCCCTTAGAATGACACCAGAAACTTAGCCAATTGTTGAAATCAATTATTTTCTGCTTGTACTGTGGTATCATTCTGGGTGATGGTAGGATGCTGCTCAGGACTAGGGTTATACCCACCTGGGCTACATAATCTGAGAGCTCCTCCATGTCTCTTTTCATGTAGTCCAGGGAGGTATGTCTGAGGTCATTCACACCCACATGTACAATGACAGAGTCATATTTGTATCTGTTGTTGAGGGACTTGAGTGCATGCATTATGTGGTGGATCCTAGCGCCTGACAGGCAGCTGACTGTTACTTTCGCCTTATTCAACCTAGTGAGTGGGACATCAGCGTGCCTCACTATCGAGTCACCTATGACTAGTATGTTGGGCATGCTGTTTTGCCTTAGGGGCTTTGGTTGAGTGGTACACTGTTTAGGAGAGTTATGTATCTCGTGATAAGTGTTGTGTTGTGGTGGTCGAGTGCATTTCTTCCTTGGAGGTCTCTGCTTTATGGTTAGATTTTTGTTGAGTGCCTCCGTAAAGGTGGGTATGTGGTTTGTGTTTTTATGTGAAGGCAGTGCTGGTGTGTGTTCTGGAGGGCTATGTGTTCCGTGTGGTGGGTTGCAAGTGTTGACCTTCTCCTCTTGACCACTTGGCTGGAGAGTATATGGCTTCAAATTTGGATATATAAGTGCATCTCTCCACAAGCCTGAGTGTTGGGTAAGAGGAGAGGGTTATCCATGTACATGAGGCAGTTGCTACATTGCCTTAGGATGCCCAAGTTCACCAGGTTAATAGGGGAAATCACAGGGAACTGACCTTTAGACATGACTGGAGGGGTGGGCATTAGTAAGTACTGGATCTGTTTCCTTGTAAAACGTTTAGTGCTGGTAGCACTTTTGTGTACTATAATAATTGATAATCCACAAGAAAGGACAGATAGATCCACATCAGAATATTGGATTTAGCGCTTTTGTTTTTTAATAAAAACTTCATCAGAATCACAATGAATACATACACTGACCCATAAATACCCTCTACCCTTACAACATTAACATATATAATTACTTACATCATCATCAATTAATAAAAAAAAAACACACCCATATACAAAACAATTAAAGTTACATGTGCATATGCTAAAATTTGAGCTCGACCATAAGCCCATAAACTCCACACCATAATGTATTGCAACACCAATATTATTGCAGATAGCCCTCTGTTTTTAATCTAAGGATAGAACTAACTGAAATATTAGAATTCAGCCCTGGATAGTGTGATGCATTTGTTTAAGTTGCCATCTTAATTCTTTAGACTCTAAAAAATCATTAAGTGGACCACCGCTTTCTCCCAAAATAACTTGATCAAGCGCAGAAAATTTAAATGAATGTCCAGGGTTATTAATAATATGTACAGCCAATACATTTTTTGTATCTTGTTTCTTAATATCATAAAGGTGTTGGTATATTCTACTCCTAAGGGCATTAATAGTTTTACCAATATAAAAACAGGGGCATTTGGTGCACTTCCCTATATAAACTACTGCCTTACTACTACATGTAAACTTCTTTTTATGCTTAAAACTACCAAAATTGGGTATGAATATTTCCTTGCCTTCAGAAATAACTTGACATTGTGAACAAAATCCACATTTGAACATACCCATAGTACCAAAATATTGTTCCTTATTATTCTCCAACATATTTTTAATAGTAGTATCTTTTTTGTAAATTATATTAGGTCTTGACCCTACAATATTAAGCAACTCTTCATCGGTGTTGAATAAATTCCAATTGTGCTGAATAATGTTAACTATATTGTTGTAATGGGTGTTGTACTTGAAAATACCTACTTTATTAAACATATTACTCTCAACATTAGTATGTACCACAGTATTATTAGTACCTTTACCAAGTAAAGGAAAAAAAATACTATTTTCCCTTTTTTCCATAACCTCCTGGAAGATGTCCACATATTCACCGGGATATCCTCTGTTGATTAACATCCCCCTAAGTACCTTGATTTGGTCCAGGAATTCATAATTCTCTGAAACTATCCTGGCCAATCTAATCCCCTGTCCCTTTACCAATGCCTTCTTTTGATGAATAGGGTGAAAACTGCTGAAATGCAATAATGTGTTAGAATAGGTAGGTTTCCTAAAGATAGTGGTCTTAAATTGCTGTTCTACTGTGTTTTTGTAGATAGTAATGTCCAAATAGTTAATTTTTTCATATGAAAAGACATGTGAAAATTTCAAAAAGTCAGTACCGACCTCAATAAATTCAAGAAACTTGTCAAGTTGGTCTTTTGTATCGTCCCATATAATTAAAATGTCATCCAAATATCGACCATAAAATTTTCAGCATTTTTCAAATGGACTAGGGAAAATAAACTCTGTTTCCAAAAAAGCTAGGACAGAGTTTGCAAAAATGGGAGCACAGATTGCCCCCATTGCTACACCATTGCACTGTTTGAAAAGCTGCTCCTCGAATACAATGATATTGGTCTCTAGGACAAGTTCCATTAATGTTCTTATAGTCAAAATACGATTGTGTTCATAGCCAGTGTGGCAACATAAATAAGAATAGAACCATTCGATACCAGTTTCATGAGGGATGATATAAAATAAGTCTTTCACATCTATTGTAACAAATATAAGGCTATCCTTATATATTTCCTTATTAAGTTTCTTTAAAAGATCCCAAGAATCTTTAATAATCCACTGACCAATGGCAAAGACATCCTTGAGTTGGATGCCAATAAATCTAGCTATAAAATAAGTTTTGGATGCCTTAGCATCCACAATAGGCCTAAACGGGGGGGTTCCTAAGATCTTTATGAATCTTCGGGATGCCAAAAATTGTAGGTATCTTTGATGATTTTACTACCATAAAAGACTGTTCATCCAGTGAAATTTGAGTTTATTTTCCCTAGTCCATTTGAAAAATGCTGGAAATTTTATGGTCGATATTTGGATGACATTTTAATTATATGGGACGATACAAAAGACCAACTTGACAAGTTTCTTGAATTTATTGAGGTCAGTACTGACTTTTTGAAATTTTTACATGTCTTTTCATATGAAAAAATTAACTATTTGGACATTACTATCTACAAAAACACAGTAGAACAGCAATTTAAGACCACTATCTTTAGGAAACCTACCTATTCTAACACATTATTGCATTTCAGCAGTTTTCACCCTATTCATCAAAAGAAGGCATTGGTAAAGGGACAGGGGGTTAGATTGGCCAGGATAGTTTCAGAGAATTATGAATTCCTGGACCAAATCAAAGTACTTAGGGGGATGTTAATCAACAGAGGATATCCCGGTGAATATGTGGACATCTTCCAGGAGGTTATGGAAAAAAGGGAAAATAGTATTTTTTTTCCTTTACTTGGTAAAGGTACTAATAATACTGTGGTACATACTAATGTTGAGAGTAATATGTTTAATAAAGTAGGTATTTTCAAGTACAACACCCATTACAACAATATAGTTAACATTATTCAGCACAATTGGAATTTATTCAACACCGATGAAGAGTTGCTTAATATTGTAGGGTCAAGACCTAATATAATTTACAAAAAAGATACTACTATTAAAAATATGTTGGAGAATAATAAGGAACAATATTTTGGTACTATGGGTATGTTCAAATGTGGATTTTGTTCACAATGTCAAGTTATTTATGAAGGCAAGGAAATATTCATACCCAATTATGGTAGTTTTAAGCATAAAAAGAAGTTTACATGTAGTAGTAAGGCAGTAGTTTATATAGGGAAGTGCACCAAATGCCCCTGTTTTTATATCGGTAAAACTATTAATGCCCTTAGGAGTAGAATATACCAACACCTTTATGATATTAAGAAAAAAGATACAAAAAATGTATTGGCTGTACATGTTATTAATAACCCTGGACATTCATTTAAATTTTCTGTGCTTGATCAAGTTATTTTGGGAGAAAGAGGTGGTCCACTTAATGATTTTTTAGAGTCTAAAGAATTAAGATGGCAACTTAAAACAAATGCATCACACTATCCAGGGCTGAATTCTAATATTTCAGTTAGTTCTATCCTTAGATTAAAAACAGAGGGCTATCTGCAATAATATTGGTGTTGCAATACATTATGGTGTGGGGTTTATGGGCTTATGGTCGAGCTCAAATTTTTAGCATATGCACATGTAACTTTAATTGTTTTGTATATGGGTGTGTTTTTTTATTAATTGATGATGATGTAAGTAATTATATATGTTAATTTTGTAAGGGTAGAGGGTATTTATTGGGTCAGTATATGTATTCATTGTGATTCTGATGAAGTTTTTATTAAAAAATGAAAGCGCTAAATCCATTATTCTGGTGTGGATCTATCTGTCCTTTCTTGTGGATTATCAGTTTTTGGTCGTGGTGGTGTTTTGAGTACTATAATAATTGCTACAAGAAGTCTGGTAAAGTGCTAAACTAACAAGCTAGTAAAAGTGCAGGAGAGGAGAGAACTAGCAGACTTAAGGGAAAAGTTGAAGAACAGACTTTGGCACTGCTCAGAAGCTTACAAACAGTCCTGGATACAACAAATCTGTATCTGGACTAGATTAGTTACAGGAAAGGTGGGAAACATGCGCATATGTGGGCTTTTAAACCAGAAAGTTGAAAGAGATGGAGAAACTGGCCAAATGGTCAATAAACTACAATTTCTGGGCCAAAAAACACTCCTCTTGTGGTAGATAGCTACCTAGTACTTACCACTCCCATTGATGAGCTAAAATGCTTCCCCCCAACACAGAAAGGCTTGGGGGGCTCAGAAGCTTACAAACAGTCCTGGATACAGCAATCTGTACCTGGAATAGACTAGTTACAGGAAAGATGGGGAACAAGTGCAAACATGGGCTTTTAAACCAGAAAGTTGAAAGAGATGGAAAATCTGCCCAAGCTGCCAATAAATTACAATTTCTGGGCCAGAAACCACTCCTCTTGTGGTAGATAGGCTACCTAGTGCTTACCACTTCCACTGATAAGCAAGAAGGCTTCCCTCCAACACAGAAAGGCTTGGGGGCTCAGAAGCTTACATACAGTCATGGATACAGCATATCTGTAGATGACAACAGTAGGCACATTACATAGACGAGAGTCATTCTGTCAAGCTACCACTGCAATCAAAGAACTGGTTCTGCTATTCATCAGTGTCTGCAGCAGTTGGAAGATGAGGGTTTTTTTATTTTTTATCCTGAATATTGTAAAATGTGTGTGTTTGCTGAAAAGTATTTTACAAGCACAAGTAAAAATGTACATCTATCTGTTCTTGAATTTGTGTTATGATCTTTTTAAACAGAGGCACACATGCTTTTATACATTACATTTTCACAATTTTGTTGCATTCCTTTAATTTATTACATTGCAGTATAATAACACTTCATAAAAAGCATAATCCTTGAGCATGATAAATTAGTTCAGTGTGTAAGACTAAACCTAATTTCTGTATAACTGTTACAGTCACAGAAAATATCACTTAGAAGTGAATCACTATACTAAAAATGTGCCCAGCTATTAGAGTTGTCATATTTTAAAATAAACTTGAGATTTTGTAGGACAAGCCATGTCGTTACCAAATGAAAAAGACTTATTTTTTCTTATTACCAAAATAAAGACTCTGTGTTGTGCAATTTTGTTTTTTATACTACTTTAATATTTTTCAAGAAAAACATTTTATGAATTTTTTTCTAAATGTCAAAGAAAGCTCTACACACATCATTGTAATATCATATAAAGGCATTTGCCATTTTTCATGGCTCTCACAAAGAAAAGAACTGGCCAAACTATGACTGCTCTACCGAAAGAGGCAGGCAGTAACTCTATCAACTAAATACACTGAATAAAGGCAGTGAAAAAGAGTTTCAGAACACTCTGCCTTTTTTAGTAGCAGCTGCTGACCTGCTGATATTGCCTGGGTATGGTTGTGGGTAGTACATGGCAGGGAAAACTACATATGTCCCTGTTTCTGTGGTATGTCATGCAGACAGAGACAACTTTTTCTACCAAAGTATGTGTGTTAAGACTAAAAAAAGCTGTGTGGGCTTTCTCTTTCTTATTCCAGTGTAAGTAAATGAAAGTTTTACGAAGCACAGGCAGGTTTCTAGTATCTAAATTGGAAAGTGGAACCCTACTGTATGGAGAAAAGTCACCTAAAGGTTGAATTAAACTGTTGGAAAGTGTGGGTTTTCCTTTAAATTCTCCTACAATAGTGGATCATAGTTTATATTCTTCATTCGGCAGCTGATATTACATAATTATCTAAGCTAGCATATCTGTCTGCACTCTTTCTATTAGTTGATTTACCATGAATGCAATAATAATAGGATGTCTGTCACTTAAGGTGTAACTTAGGAAATGATTCCTGAGACAAACGTCTGTAATTCTAAAATTTTTAGCAAGTAAAGTTTTTTCCAGTTACTCAGTTAAAGGACAACTATACCATATACACAACACGTCCTTGTCCCAGACCTTATTTTTCCCAACACGATGATCTATAACACTACCACATAAATGCATAAATGTAAGGTTTGCCTTAGCCAATTCTGTCCTTGTGAAGTATTTCTATTCTGTTCAGCTTCCACAGTGCACACCATGGTGAAGTGGTATGAAATCTTTCACTATTATTTTTTAGGAGTTTGTCTTTCTGGCGCTTGAACTGTGCTTATTATCAAATTTTAAGAACTCTAGATCAGAAAAACATGTTTCGCAGTGTTTGGAGCCTTTAACTATTTCCCTCTCACCGGAGTCATAAACCTACTGAATCTCAGGTAGTTCACAGCATTCTGCTGTTATCAATCAACCCTGAAAGAGCAGCTGTAGCTGTGATTTTTGGAACCCTGACATCAATGGCCGGCAGAAGAATGGATGGAAGGAAAACTCTCTGTTGCTAATACATTGCATTCTCAAAAGCAATGTAATTTCTGTAGTGTTTGTAGCTGAAGAAGAAATGATTCATACATGATTCATTACAGAGTGCTGCGAAAAATGACATCACAACTTATTGGGTGCAGAGTGTGACGATTGGGGAGAGATGGGCGAAGGCTGCCAGCCTAGTCAAATTGAATTTGATACATAATTCTATCAACTGTATAAATAAATGTAAAATACAGGCATGTTTTCTTGATAATAAATGTAAAATACAGGCATGTTTCTTGAGTGTAAAGAATACTGTGAAATGTGGAACTGCAAAATATGTGACAATATTGCACTCTACTGGCCTAGTGAAGCCTGTTGTACCCTTTCATGTCAGAATTTGACCCCAGGACGGCTGGATGAAGATTTCATGCTCATTGTTTTAAGGCTAAAGTTTATGACTAGAATTTAGATGTGAAAGGTGCTTTATTGATCTGGTTTCTGCTAGCATATACATGTGAAATGTCATCTATTGTAAGTTTCTGTGCAGGTGTTAGAGTGCTAAATAATGCAGTTTGTTTGCCTGGGAAAAACTAAGTGTCAAAAATGATGTAATTTGGGGAGGGACCCAGCAAACATGTTTGTTAGTAATGTTTAAGTACTATTTCTCACAAGAGAAAAAAAAGCATTTGGATCTTGGATATCCAACTTAAAAGCACTCTGCCTTATGCTCACATGTAAGTTTTAGCACTGTGATTTCTTGTAGGAATAGTTAAAGCTAGTAAAGATTAATTAGGTATTTTTCTGTGACGTCAGACCTGTCCTACTGTATTATTTTAAGTTTCGGTGTGATCTCTGAACTCTTAGATATCTCTGTGGTGTAGTAGTTTTGTCTTGTGTTTTAATTATTATTAAATATTTTTAAAACCTTCTACCTGTGGCTGCTTTGTGTAGAGATAAGCTCTAGAATACATTGCATATTTATATAGAGTTTATTGCAATAGGCCACTCTGATAAGCCTTAGACTGTATAGTCACATTGCCATTGGATAATCATATTGCACAGTAAAAATTGGACACCCTTTTAAGGGCCTTTTAGTAGCTGATATTATTAACTGGGTGGTGGCGGTAATTACTACTGTATAGTCTGGGTAAAGGGGTACACAGCTGGAGAATCTGTGCCAGCCTTTCCCAGGAGTGTCTGCGAAGTTGTATAAATACTTATCTCAACGTGTGTGTGTGTTGTGTCAGCTACTTGGTGGGGACACAAAGCACTGATTGGACAGAGAGGGTACTGGAGGTTTTAGCTTGCCCAGTTAGGCTTAGACCTGGACCCTATAGCTGTGCCAGTGGGGAGTCTTATTGGGGACCTGGTGAGCAAGGGAACAGCCAGCCACAGACTGACTGTGATCTGTGTGTGCACTTTACTGTGTGTATTAGTTATCCTTTCCTCCTCTAGGAGACAACCACCCTGGTGTTAGTGGTGAGGACTGAGGCTCCTTGATTGCTGGGCCAGGGCATGGTCGTCACAAGTGTTTGGCAGTGGTGGGATCTACTTCACATACTAATTGGCTTGTAGTGGTGTGGGGTAGAGCAAATTCCTGTAGCTTATGTACAGTGAGTATACACTGCGTGGCTGTTTTAGAGTACAAAACATTTTTAGAGATCAGAGTTCAGATCACAATTGTTTTATTTCTTTTGTTAGCTTAGTGTTAGTCAGGGTGAGCAGGCAGCATGTCAGCAGAAGAGTATGGAAAGCTGACAAGGAGCCAGCTAGTGGAGATGTGTCAGGCTAGGGGACTGGTGCATGGAAACCTGACTAAAGTAGACCTGATTGCAGCCTTGGTTACAGCAACATCAGAAAACAGCAGCCTGGAGGACAATCAGACTGACAGTGGAGATACAATATCCTCAGAGAATGGACAGCTCAACCTTTCTGCAGTGGACTTAAAAATCCAGCTGGAGCTAAAGAGACTTGAGTTGGAGGCCAGCTGTATGGACCTGGAAGCAGAAGAGAAAATGAGGAGTCTACAAGCTGAGGAAAATGAACAGCAGAGGAGGCATGAGAGGGAAATCTGACTCTTCACCAGAGTCATGGAGGTAATGGGGAAGGGAGTAACTGGACCCCAGAAGCACAAAAGGTCAGTACGTTTCTTCCACAGTTTAAAGAGGGGGATAATTTTGATAGCTTCATTCATATGTTTGAGCGGGTATGTAAACAGTATGAAGTTGACCAAAGGTTCTGGGTATGGTTCCTGACTCCCTTACTCCATGGTAAAGCTGTAACTTCTTTAGCAAAAATTCTTGACACTGACTGTTTTGATTATACTGCTGTAAAAAGATATTTATTAGAAGGTTTTAAGCTAACACCTGAAATGTATAGGAAAATGTTTTGTGAGCATAGACACAAGGCAGATGTAAATGCATGTGAATATGTTGCTGAACTGAGCACTTATTTTCATAGCTGGGTAAGTGGATGTCAGTTCACTACTTTTGAAGGGCTGGCAGACCTTTTGTTAAGGGAACAAGCCCTTAGCACTTTGCCTGAGGACATGGGGATCTGGTTAGCTAATAGACAGTGTGCTACTTCAGAGGAGTTGGGGATGAAGGGAGACCTATACCTGGCCAGCAGGGCAGCCCTGCACAGGAAAGGGACCCCCAGTATTGCTCATGGGACTAAAGGAACCCATGGTAGGCAGCACATACTGCCCTAACAGAATCTGCCAGTAGCAGGGGAAGCCACTAGTCCAGGTACACGTCCAGGAGCTAGGGTTAAATGTTTTGAATGCAACCAGTGGGGCTATTTGGCATACAGATGTCCATGGAGCCAAGGTGGGGAACCAAAGGTGAGGGAGCCAGTAAGTGGGAAAGACAAAATGCCAGCAGTGTGTTGTCTTGAGACAACAGGGGTATGGAACTACCATCCTGCAGATGTCCTTAGACAGAAGGATTTAGATGAGGCAGTACTATGTACTTATGCAGTTACATACAGTGAGGCTAGGAGACAAGCATGTGAGTCTGGTAGCCTGGGGGAGACCCAGACAGACTGCACACTTGCAGCCAGGACTGCTGAGTTGGTTATTTCAGGGAGGGAGCTGCTCTGTAGCAGTGAGACTGAATGTGAGCCACAGCTGCTTGTGGGTACTGATGTTCCCTTGGACAGGGTAACTGCAAAGGTAGAGGTGAGTAGTAGTACCCAGGCTAACAGTGAGGCACCACTGTCAGAGGATGCAGGACTTCCTGTGGAAGGGGAGCTGGGAAAGGTTACAAAGAGAGACTTGAGACAGGCTCAGCTCTCAGACCCTACATTGCAAGGCCTGAGGCAGGTAGCTAGGGAGGCACCTGATTCTCAAGGGAAGGGGGAATCTGTACACTGGAACAAAGGGTTACTGTACAGAGAGTAGACCCCTGAGGGAGGGCTAGAAGGTGAGAGAGTACAGCAGTTGGTAGTGCCTAGAGCTTACTGTCTGGCGCTTCTAGCCATAGCCCATGATATTCCCTTTGCAGGTCATATGGGCATAAAACGTACAAAGAGGCATATTATGCAAAAGTTCTATTGGCCTGGAATTTCCAGAGATGTAACAGGGTACTGCAGGACCTGTGAGCAGTGCCAAAAGGTAGGCAAGGCAGGAGACAAGGTGAGAGCTCCTTTGATGCCTTTGCCTGTGACTGAGGAGCCATTTCAGAGGGTAGCTATGGATATTGCGGGTCCTCTGAGTACTCCAAGATCCACAGGGAAAAAGTATATCCTAGTGATTGTAGATTATGCTACACGATACCCTGAGGCAGTAGCTTTGTCCTCCATTGAGGCAGAGAAGGTGGCAAATGCTTTGCTAGAGATTTTCAGCAGGGTAGGTTTCCCAAAGGAAATACTGTCTGACAGAGGTGCCAATTTTATGTCAAACCAGTTGGCTTGTCTGTGAAAGTCCTGTGGGGTGAAGCAAATAAACACCACCCCCTATCATCCCCAGACTAATGGTCTTGTTGAGAGGTTAAACTCTACAATCAAGACCATGCTACGGGCATTTGCAGATCAGTTTAAGAGGGAGTGGGACAAATATTTTCCCCATCTGTTGTTTGCTTACAGAGAAGTTCCCCAGGAATCCACAGGTTTTTCACCCTTTGAGTTGCTGTATGGGTATAGAGTGAGGGGACCTCTAGATTTAATTTGAGATGAGTGGGAAGGTGAGAGTCAGTCTCACAAGCAGTCTGTTGTGGCATATGTCCTGAACCTCAGGACAAGGCTCAGGGGACTCATGGGCCTGGCCCAGGAGAACCTGGCAGAAGCCCAAAATCAGAAAAAGGTGTGGTATGACAGGAATGCTCGAGCTAGAGAGTATACTGTAGGGCAGCAGGTGATGGTTCTTATTCCTGTCAGACACAACAAGCTGCAAGCAGCTTGGGAGGGACCCTACAAGGTGGTAAGAAAGGTAAGTGATGTTATCTACATGATGGAAGTGCTAGGCAGATGGCAGGGGCACAAATTGTACCATGTTAACATGATGAAACCTTACCATGATAGGGAGGCCCTTGTGCTGAGCATTTGCAGTGGATTGCAGGAGGAGTCTGAGAGAGATCTTGTGACTGATCTCCTCGGTGAGGCTCAGGCTGACACCTCAGTGGTAGGGGTAGCAATGTCCCAGCAGCTATCTCCTACCTAGGTTTGAGAAATCTGAGCAATGTTGCAGGAATTTGGGGACATGTTCACTGGGAAACCAGGGTGCACCCATCTGGTACAGCCTATTAGGCAGGCCCCGTAAAGGGTGCCTGAGAGAGTCAAACAGACTCTGAGGGAGGAGGTACAGGAGATGATGGAACTAGGGGTGATTCAAGAGTCCAACAGCCCTTGGGCCTCACCAGTGGTGCTGGTGCCAAAGAAGGATGGCAGCACCAGGTTCTGTGTGGATTACAGGAAATTAAATAGTCACACGGAGGCAGATGCTTACCCCATGCCTAGGACAGATTATGCCCTAGAGCAGCTGGGTGGGGCTAAGTATCTTACAACCATTGATCTTACCAAGGGTTACTGGCAGGTGTCCTTGACTCCCAGTGCTAGAGAGAAGTCAGCCTTTGTGACTCCTTTTGGCTTGTATGAGTTCACAAAGATGCCCTTTAGGATGAAGAATGCCCCAGTGATTTTCCAGAGGCTGATAGATCATATCTTAGCAGGAGTAGGAGGGTTTGCCCTTGCTTACATGGATGATATTGCTATCTACAGCCATTCCTGGCAAGAACACCTTCAGCATGTCAGGGCAGTGCTGGGCAGAGTACATAGGGCAGGGTTGACTATTAAGCTGAGCAAATGTCAGGTGCGTATGGCAGAGGTTTCCCACCTAGGACATAGAGTGGGAAGTGGTAAGATAAGGCCAGAACCTGCCAAAGTGGAAGCTATTCAAGCATGGCCTGCACCTGTTACCAAAAAGCAGGTGAGAGCATTCTAGGGGACAGCAGGGTACTACAGAAAGTTCATTCCCAATTATAGTACCATAGCTGCTCCCCTCATAGACCTGACAAGGAAGAACAGACCAGATAAGGTAGTGTGGACCCCAGCATGTGAGCAGGCATTTCAGAAGGTTAAGGAAGCTTTGGGAGGACCCCCTGTGTTAGCCAGTCCAGACTACAGCAAAGATTTTGTTGTGCAGGTGGATGCTTCAAACTATGGGGTGGGGGCTGTACTTAGCCAGATTTCTTCAGAGGGAGAAGAGCACCCAGTAGTTTATCTCAGTCGTAGGCTCCAACCCAGGGAAGAATGCTATGCAGCGGTAGAAAAGGAATGTCTGGCCATAGTGTGGGCACTACAAAACCTTCAGCCTTATCTGTATGGAATAAAATTCACTGTGATGATAGATCACAACCCTCTAACATGGTTAAACAGAGCCAGTCCGGGGGAGGGGAGAGATGTGACGATTGGGGAGAGATGGGTGAAGGCTGCCAGCCTAGTCAAATTGAATTTGATACATACTTTTATCAACTGTATAAATAAATGTAAAATACAGGCATGTTTTCTTGATAATAAATGTAAAATACAGGCATGTTTCTTGAGTGTAAAGAATACTGTGAAATGTGTAACTGCAAAATATGTGACAACTTTGCACTCTACTGGCCCAGTGAAGGCTGTTGTACCCTTTCATGTTAGAATTCGACCCCAGAGTGGCTGGATGAAGATTTCATGCCCATTGTTTTAAGGCTAAAGTTTATGACTAGAATTTAGATGTGGAAGGTGCTTTATTGCTCTGGTTTCTGCTAGCATATACATGTGAAATGTCTTCTATTGTTGTAAGTTTCTGTGCAGGTGTTAGATTGCTAAATAATGCAGTTTGTTTGCCTGGGAAAACTAAGTGTCAAAAATGATGTAATTTGGAGAGGGACCCAGCAAACATGTTTATTAGTGATGTTTAAATACTATTTCTCACAAGAGAAAAAAAAAGCATTTGGATCTTGGATATCCAACTTAGCAGTACTCTGCCTTATGCTCACATGTAAGTTTTAGCACTGTGATTTCTCGTAGGAATAGTTAAAGCTAGTAAAGATTAATTAGGTATTTTTCTTTGAAGTCAGACCTGTCCCACTGTATTATTTTAAGTTTCTGTGTGATCTCTGAACTCTTAGATATCTCTCTGGTGTAGTAGTTTTGTCTTGTGTTTTAATTATTTATTATTAAATATTTTTAAAACCTTCAGCCTGTGGCTGCTTTGTGTAGAGATAAGCTCTAGAATACATTGCATATTTATATAGTTTATTGTAACAGGCCACTCTGATAAGCCTTAGACTGCATAGTCACATTACCAGTGGATAATAATATTGCACAGTACCCTTTTAAGGGCCTTTTAGTAGCTGATATTATTAGCTGGATGGTGGCAGTAATTACTACCATATAGTCTGGGTAAAGGGGCACAGCTGGAGAATCTGAGCCAGCCTTTCCCAGGAGTGTCTGTGAAGTTGTATAAATACTTATCTCAAAGTGTGTGTGTGTTGTGACAGCTACTTGGCAGGGACACGAAGCAATGAGAGGGTACTGGAGGTTCTAGCTTGCCCAGTTAGCCTGAGACCTAGACCCTATATCTGTGCCAGTGGGGAGTCTTATTGGGGACCTGGTGAGCAAGGGAACAGCCAGCCCCAGACTGACTGTGATCTCTGTGTGCACTTAAGGGAAATTGTACTTTACTGTGTGTATTAGTTATCCTTTCCTCCTCTAGGAGATGACCTCCCTGGTGTTAGTGGTGAGGATTGAGGCTCCTTGATTGCTGGGCCAGGGCACGGTCATCACACAGCACTATAGCTAGACCCCTCGACATAACCCCCCCCCCCCATTTGAAGCCTCTGGATTAAAAATAATAAAATACTCCAGGGCAGAAAACCCAAAATGGTCATCTTCTCATTGCAAGACAAATAAAGAAAGAGCCATTATGTATTTACATAACATCTCTTTGCTAAAACCTCACACACACACACACACACACACACACACACACACACACACACACACACACACACACACACACACACACACACACACACACACACACACACACACACACACGGGTTTAATTGGCACTGACTTGAAACAGGTTTTGATCTGTTCTTGACTCAAAGGTCTGCAAGCAGTATTGGAAATCATACTATCTCCAGATGTGCAAGTCAAGAACACATCAGCAACTTTCATATCCTGCCAATCATGCACCTTTACAACAAGCCACATAATGGTTATGATTTAACAGCCATGATCACAATTATGGATGTTTAAATGACTGCATGCACAGTTTGCAGGGAACAGATTGACACCTCTTCTACAGTGCTGATTGTGCACCCTAACATTCAATGCCAAGGGCAGCAGTCTCCTTCATCATGTTTGCTATGGCTCTGAGAGGGTATGACTGTAAAGAAAAAGCTACTGACAGTTTGAAATCTGATTATGAAAGTAAACAATAATTCCGCATACTTTCATTTTAGTGAAGGCACAGTACAGCCTAATGGGGAAGAATAACTAATATAATGTCATCTTCTACTGACCCAGGGTATAACTTAGAGAGAAGAAAACGTAGGCTAAAACACAATCAAATCAGCATGCTCAATCCATCAGATATTTTTTTATTATAACTTTTACCCAAAAATTAACTACTGCACAAATCATCAAACTAAAAAAGTATGTTTTTTTTCCAGCTTTTGACCATAGGGATCCTTAAGATGGCACTGTAGGCTAAATAATGAGACATTAACACAGTCTCCTGCAAAGTTGTATGTTGCAAAGTGTTTATTTATAGTTCAAACATATCGGCAGGTTAGCCCACAAGGTATACAGATCAGTGCTACAACATACTAACTGGTGCATGGAGGGAACAGGATGTGAATCTTAGCTAACACATTTATGGCAAACAGTAAGGATTAAGGGTTTTGCAATTATACCTTTGGAGGAGAAAACAGAGGGGGAGCTGCACATGTAAGAACTGGTCTGTGTAGTTAGACTCGATCTCCTGTGCTGGCTGGAGATTAAGTGGAGATGGAAGACAAAGTCAGAGTACCTTTGTTTCTTACTGGATTTTTTTAAAGTACTACATTCTGTTGTCTTGGAATGTATTAGTGTAATGCCTGTAAAGGGTCAGGTGGGAGGGATTTTGCATAGTGGTGTGTGTGTGTGTGTGTGTGTGTGTGTGTGTGTGTGTGTGTGTGCGTGCTCATGCGTGTGTGGATATGGATTAATGTGTTGACTGTCACCAACAGAAACTGTCACTATACCACAGATTCTAATAAATTTACAGTTTCTCTCAAAGAAAGAAAGAACAGAGGGCTAAGTAAGGAATATTACTTTTTTCTTTTCTTTTGGTTGGCACATATTTAGGTGTAATACATGAGCAACTGCCCTCATTTATAACATACTGCTGTATAGCTGACAAAAAAAAATTCCTTTTGAATTAATCATATCAATGAATACTTTTATAATGGCACATAATCTGTTTTGTACTGAAATATACATACACTACACCTAAAATCCAAAATAATGAAATAAGTCTCTCAGAAAATGTCATTCAAGTCACTGTGTCACTGCTGTATCATCAGTTATGTTGCTATGCTACATTTGAATTTATGTTTTATTTACTATTTCTAGATTTGCATTAATATGGCACCCGAAACCTTTGGGTGCCAGAAGTTTTTTCAGTTTTCTAAACACCTAGATCCATTTTACATCTATACTTCATTTGTTCTATGTAGGAAAAGCAATTCATAGTTTGTATTCAATAGACTGGGGAGAAAGTGATCCACCAAGAATGCTGTACTGCTGTTCAACTAAAAAAATAAGCCATGATTTTCAGGGCGATTCTGACTGTGCCTTTGCTGGAACTACAACTGCAGTTTCAGATCATTTACTAGGTCGTTCATGGGTGTGTCAGTAGTACAGTATGGGAGATTAAATGACTGGAATGAAATCTTAAGGTGCAATCAGGAAATAAGTATTGCAATTTAACGGTTATGAAAAAGGTAGATCTTTAAACAGTCAGGATAATAAATACAAATAACTGCAGCACATTACCTCATTGTGTTTTAGCATTTGTTAGAAGGCAAAATTACTTTATAAAAAATGTTATTTTGCCCTATCTTTGGCAGTTTTGGCATCCTGTTCTAGCGTGTATAGTAAATATATGGTATTACCATAATTTATGTGACATGCTTTCAGCTAGTTCCTGTGTTTCTCTAAGTGCCTTATATACAAAGATGTCTGGCACAGCTATGTTATGAAAAGTGTGGATACGTAACTACATTTTTTCCATGTACTTTAACAACATAGGCCCATTGACTACTTGGCCACCACATAACATAATAGCATGTGAAAAACACTGACTATATATTTTGCTGGACCAGCTTTTAAATGCGTAGCATAATGATGCAAAAGGCAGTGTCTCTTGACAAGTCATTATCATCACAAAGTTGTTCTTCAGACTCACTGTAGATTATATTTGGTTTGTGATGTACATCAGATTAGTAGCTGTGTCAGTGTGTGTGAAACTATTCACAACCATGCTGTCCATTGCATTTAGGCCTTGCCGAGGCATCATCTTATACAAAAAGTCTGCTTTGTAGTCCTTACTGAAAGTGCAATATCTTTTACACTCCTGATTCTTCTGATTGACTTTATGACTTCTCTAGGCCATATGACATTTTAGGTTGAAACAATCACTGGCAGCCGTGCTGAAGGAAAGGAAAATGGCTGGCTAAACCCCTTACTGACTGCTGCTTCCAGACTGTCCAATACTTGGAGAAAATGAAACATTTATTTATTGATTTTTTTATTCATTTTTTTTTAAAGGAATGAGCTAACGTGTAATCAATATGGCTTTGTATGAGAAAAGTACCTTGCAGGATGAGCAGTAGCAAGTGCTGCCCAGACCCCGCACCATCCAACAATCGGTGAAAGTAAAGTAATATTCATACCGATGGTGGAATGAATATTCCTTTTCTATTCATAGTTTGCCCTTTTCCCCAAGGTAGTGCGATCTCAGAGTTGGTATATTTAATTTTCTGGGGTTGTGGGGTGCAGAGAGGATTGCCCTCCTTCAAAAACGAAGGAAAAAAAATACTTGCAGTCTTTTCTATACCACAACACACCCATTTTACCTGTCAATCACAGAGGGTATGCCCACTTCTGCGTAGATTGCCTGCGAGGTATTTTTCTAATACAATACCAACTGAGTCCTTATAATTAAATGTACTCAGTCTGTAGCATTATACTTATACTTATATTTGTTCATTGTATGTTTACTGTGTCAAGGTAAACACTGCCCGGACTAGGAAAATATAACTCATTCATAACATCCTAACCTACTTTGTAAGCTATGGTGCAATTCTGTCTAAGGTGTTGGGCGAGATTCATTCTCAGTGTAAGTTTGTTATTTAAGAGTAATTCATATTTACAGAGCAACATTTCTCAAGAGTCACACATACAAGCCTTTTACAAATCCTACCATGACATTACCTTAGGACAGTACACATCCTCTTAGGGATTTACTGAATCAAAGCCATTCATTCATTAGCACTTGGATAACAAAACTTAGTTCTATATAAACCAGAACTCATCAGTGCTTCAGTCCTCATGGGATGCCCATTTACAGGTGACAGACAGACTAGTTATAATTGATGGAGAAGCTAGTTAATTCATTCAGAAACTAGGGGGAGTCAGATTTAGGTTAACCCCAGCCAGACAATGATCTTCAGGAAATACACATGCAAAGGCTCTAGAAAGAATGTGAAAGTTTATTCATTTATGAAGCAACTAGATAAATGAAATGGTTCAAAGGACCCTTTTCAGATGTGACCTAAACAAAAAGTCACAAGCAGAATTATGCAAATAGACATGGTTTTAAGAGGTAATAGTAAATTGTGACAAGTACTAGAATTTTATTACAACATATTAACAAAAAAGGAATGCATGTAATAACAATAAACATAAACACAAAAACAAATGTAGGGAAGTTTATATATATATATTATATACAGCTGAAAAAATGAAGACTACATATCCACAATGTTTGAAACATGGAGCATGTAAGGCTAAATTAGCAAAGCAAAGCAATGCTTTCAGAGCCACGTAATGTATTTGCATTTAGCAGAGGAAGTTAGTCCAGTTGAAGATGGGTTTCATTATCAAAGCGGCATTGATAGAAAGCAGTGAACCTTAGGACAGTACATTGACTCAGGCATAAAACTTAATTTTTACACCTGTAATGACCAGGGCACTCAAAAATTAAACAATTACACTTGGTGTGCCAGGGAGGAGCAGTATACTATACTTTAGAGACTGTCTGTACATCTATGAAAGAAGGAAGGAGATATTGTTTACCTTGCATCTAGTCATTGCTTTTTATTCAGTCTGTCCGATCTGTTCAATAAGTCTTCAGGTTACAAAAATCTACCTTAAAAATATTGTCAAGCAATTCTTGAGAGAAGAACTCATATTCCTTTAACAGAAAACTTCTGTTTCTCTTTAGGTAAAAATTACATGCCCATAAAACATCAAAAGATTACTCGATATTTAAAGTGTGTCTGGGGTTGTGTGCAAATAAAGTTACAGCATGACACTCATTATATTGTCCTGATTATTTTGCATTGTATGCATTGCAGAGTTTGAGAAGAAAAATACATATCATCTCACCTGTGGTCTTTTCCATCGGACACCATGTGTTTTTTGAGAATAAGGTCCCAGCTCTTTAAATCCCAGTGAGGATGGGACAGCAGGAAAAGTCTTGTCTTCAAACAGTGTCCCAGACTGTAGGCATTCTTCCTTCAAGGCCTTATAATCCTGTTTCATGAAGTTTAGTACACTGTCATTAGTGCCAAGTCCTGCTTCTCGTGCCCTGTCTTTGGCTAGTTTAGATGCAATGCCAGCCATGACTGCTGCCTTTCCTTTTCACTTCAAGGGGGAGAAAAGCAAGGTGAATTGCTGGGACTGTGATAAGAACTCAGCACTGTTTAGAATAGAGTTA
This sequence comes from Protopterus annectens, assembly GCF_019279795.1. Lineage (NCBI taxonomy): Eukaryota > Metazoa > Chordata > Ceratodontiformes > Protopteridae > Protopterus > Protopterus annectens. Next base: position 723,927,417 of record NC_056727.1, on the reverse strand, counting down.
AACAAGTACAGATATAGGCATGATAGTCAAAACAGTGAGTGAGTATTGGCAAATCATAAAGCGTGAAACAGCGAGGGGTGTCACTGCCGTTTAAGGAAGCTGCATTCTTTTTTTGCATGTCACCTTTTGTACAGTGTATTTGCAGAACTTCAGGTGAAACTCTTTCTAACAAACAGCACCTGAAGCAAATTTCCCTTCCCCCAGCACTTAAATGCTGCACGATTACTACGCACTCTTCTGTTAAGGGAGGAGGTGTTGCCAAAAATATGCTTGCTATTCATTGTTTGTTGTAGTGAAAAGAGAATGATTTCTAGATCTTTACAATGTATTACATGCAGTTCTTTTTAACTGCAGTCATAGCACAATGTATGGGTCGATGTCTAGTGTTTCTGATTTTTCACAGACTAAAAAAAAGTAGAAGTGTAACAGCTTCTGCCTGACTACTTACTCAGCTGTCTGTCATTGCGCTGACTTGTCACACTTCCTTTTACTTCAGGGCTGAGTCACAAGTTTAGAAAATAAAGAAAGTAATTCAAATATTCCATTCATTTCATTAAGCACAACATGTACATTTCACACTTATTTCCTAAATACCACAGTCCTTTTAGACCGCAACACTGGGCATATTATTTCACTGCTACCTTTTTCTTACTGCAGCCACTCCATATGCGGAAATTAGCCTGAGGACATAAGACCTCCACCAAAACAACAGCAAGACTTTTTTTGGAGTATGAAAATATGACTATGAGGTAGTTAGTGATGATGTGAGTGATTACTAAGGTGTGTAAAAAGTACAGCCATGGGATGGGGAGACAAATCTCCATTCACAAAGCATAATCTCAGCTAATATAAAATGGTGTGCTGGAAGTTACCTGAACCTTTTTTAATGGCAACATGGCCTGGAAGCATAGCCGGCCTTAGGCACAGGCCAACTAGGCAGCCACCTAGGGCAATGCTCTAGCAGGGGTGCTTTTCCAGTTATCTGAATGGTGTAGGTAAACCAGGATGGGGGCACTAGGTGGTGTGGGTGGGGGCTTTGGAGACCATTTGCCTAGGGCACCAGTTGACCAAAGGCCAGGCCTGCCTGGAAGATCTCAGAAGTATTAAATAATCCATCTGTTTCTCCTTGCAGACATTTTGTTAGAAATCTTCTTAAATACAATGTTTTGGAAAAGCGGTTTCTGCAGTCACAGGCAGACAAGGCTGATAATCTCTAGAAAAGGGCAATGATAATAGTTTGGACTGTTAACAGGAAACATCTGAAGAGTAAAGAAATTTTAGCATACAAATCCATGAGGAAATGAAGGAAAGAAAAAAATACAAAACCTTCAACCAAATCAAAAGGCTCACTAACATCCAAGAAAGTGTTGCATTATAAAAAACAACCTTGTGAGAAAACAAGCTCAGCAGTAAGACAGAGAGAGCATGAATCAGCTCTGATGCGAAAGACAATTTTTCATAGAAAGCATTGTGGATATATTTAACAACCTTCTAGAAAATAGTGTGGACACAACACTGTTTTGTGGCATTAAAATGCAATGAAACCGATATCACTCCATCTAAGAGATGAATACAGGGAAGTAAGCTATATGTTAATTTGCAATACTATCTTATCTAGAAAGTAGACGGTAAAAGAGGAAGTGGAAGAACTGATTACAGTATTCAATCTCAGTCCATATTTGCAGTTTATCTACCCATCTGCATATGTGTTTATCTACCCATCTGCATATGTGTTTCTTTCCTTTTCTTCACTCATTCCATCAGCTTCTTTTCTGAAATGAAGAGAAATTACTGAGTTAAATAGATTATTTTAAGTATTTATTAAGGATGGCTTTCCTTGAATAGCACAGTATGTTGTGTCTCAACCAAAACATATAAGTTCATAGGTTGTTACTAGGCTTACGACCACTAGGACACTTACAAACCTAGCCACTCACTGAAACCCATTTGGATTTTGTGTATCATGGACATTTATATAGGGGGCATGTTAATAGGAGGGTAACTAAGGGATTTGTTGGTGTGTGTTAGGATAATACTTTTCTTCTTGATGACCACTGTACATAAGGATATGGGGGCCCGACTGGGAGTAAATTTACAATTTAACATTAAATTGTTAAGGTTTCATTTGAATAGGATCAGGGCTGAACACAGTTTTACATAGATGGGGAGCCTGTTCCATTGTGTGGGGATCCTTTGGGACACATATTAGAGTAGAAAACAACCTACAGGTTACAACAGGGAAGATGTGATTTGTTTTAATTTAATTGCTATTAGGTAACTGCTAACCAGTGGGCAAAGGTACACAGTCAAAATGCTCTTGCTCTGCTCAGTAAATTACAGGATGATGTTGCAAGCAACAGAGGCAGACAAATACATGTTACTGTGGCTAACCAAAATGAGTCTGGATAAAGTTAAATTCCCTGAACTTTATTATTTCTTGTTTTGTTGTTTGTTCAAGAGTTAGATAGAGAAATCCAGCATAAACCAGTTTCAGCCATTACGCAAACTATGGCATAATCAAATACATATGTGCACATTACAAGAAGCAGATTTGCAGTTTTATTTATTTTTAATTATTTTCATTTGTTGATTAGGATAGTTTGACTGAGCAGCTACCTACTTTCAGGTGGAGTCCTTGAGAGAAAAACACCACATAAACATAAATGACACAAAGTTATAGGTAAACATAATAGCACAGATCATAGACAGAAATTAGAAACAGCGGATAAAAGAAGTAAATGATAAAAATCAAACAAATCAAGATGAAAAACTTTTTAAGAGATAAGCAAAAGTAAGTGTATAACACTATTAAGAGTATCTATATTCTATATATATATATATTTTTTTTTTTCGGGGGGATTGAATAAAGGTTAGACAGTCATTTTTCACCTTGTGCGCATTGTGGTGCGATGCATACATGACTGCGAATATATTTAGATTCAGTAAACTCCATCTACTGGCCCACACTCACATGCAAACATGGTAAGTTCCGTGGAATGTTAATTACAGCATGGGTAGTTGAATTGTTTGCTAATTAAGCAAACCAACACATTGGAGCATTTCAACAAGCTGTAAACCAACTGTGTAGACTCCATGTTCATGTTGCCCGGGTATTCAAAAAAACTTTCTGAATATAGCCACAGAAAGGAGTCTGCACAGAAACAAGAGTAAGTAAAACGTCTTGGATTTGTACAGAACTGACCTTAACACGTAACAGCATACACATTATGACATTATTAGACAGATAGGATGCTACAAAAGTAGGGTAACAATAGCAACAATCTTTTTTAAGTGCCATGACATAAATGCAGCTTTGCTCCCCCACCTCCAAATGAAGAATATAATCGTAAGTAAGGTAGACAGTTGAAAGTGTAAACCCCAAGAAACAGAATATTCATGCTATCATGTAAGCATATGCAATATGTAGCTGATATAATATGGTCAAAATTTATCCAAAACTCTATTCCTCTGTGCAGATATATAGCAAAGTAATACCTTCCCTCGTGTTTACAACATGGGGCTCCCCTTCACATTCCCTGCCTACACAGTTACCAACCATGTAGATTGAGGGCTATCAACAAGGTGAAAATGCAAATGAGGTCAAAACTCATTAGAATTGCTGAATTGCGAAAATAGTAACAATGTAGGAATGTTCACTCTATGTAGGCACTTTCACTGTGTTTGTTTTCAGTGGATGTCAACAATAAATGATGACATCAGGGAGGTGTGCGTCAGGTTACACTTATAGAGGTGTACATGTAGATCTGTGAAGAGTGAAAATGCATGCAAGCAGTGCACAATGCACAAGTTCTGTTTCATCGTCTGAATTTTATGTTAAAATGTGTCATCTCTGTCTGCTTTAAGTATTTTTTTTTTTTTTGTGCGATGTGGCTCTTAGTGCAATCAAGGCAAACGGAGGAATGAATGGCAGGTTTCAATTTACTTGTCATGTAACTATTCCTGTGGCAGCCCATGTATGTGCAGGGCTAGAGTATAGATGGTCCTGGGTTCTAGTACAGAATGTGTAACCTTTACTTCACTTTTTCTGTTCCATGTTTGCACAATATCACAGGAACAGAGGAAAGTAATACCAATTTTGCCTGTACTTACCTTATTTGAATGAAGGTGCACGGAGATACCCATAGCGCACTAATGAGCAAGCAGGAGGTGTGTTTAATTGATGCTAATGACAGCATAAGCAGGTGAATTTCATTTTAATGAATCAAGCCAACTCAGTGGAGCTATTCAACAAGCTGTAAAGCATCTATGTAGCCTCCCAGTCTGTTTTTACCAGAAAACGTCAATACCATTGGAGTAGGGACATGGAAATCTTAACTGGTTACAATGCTAAGGGCTGCTGCAGCTTTGCTCTATATGTATGTACGAGAGGCTGAAGCCAGTGCTGCTGGTGATGCTGACAATAGGCCTAGGCTGTGAAGGAGGAGGGTGTTCAGGCCCAGAATAACTTATCAGATGCTACATGACCTGGAGATTGTAGAGTGCTACAGGCTGGACAGGGACACTTTACAAGAACTCTGTGAGCTCTGCTGTCCCCAACTCAGAGCCAGAATCAATCAAGTGGAACCCATCCCAGTGAAAATGAAGTATGTGTAGCTCTTTGAATCTTAGCTACAGGTACTTTTCAAAGACTAAATGGGAACATGATGGGTGTGTCACAGGCATCAGCATCCAGGATTTTCCACCAATTCCTGGATGATATGCTCATACATGCCAGTGAGCACATATGTTTTTCATGTAGTTCTGAGGAGATGGCCAGTAATATGCAACAGTTCTACCATGTAGCACACTATCCTGAAGTACTGGGTGCCATAGATTGCACTCATGTACACATTAAGGCACCACCTAGTGACCATGGTAGAATCTACATTAACCGCAAGGGATACCACTCCATCAACTGCCAAGTCATGTGTAATGCCCAGGGAATTATCTTGAATGTGTGTGCTGGCAACCCTGGCAGTTATCATGACTCCCATATCTGGCACATGTCACAGCTATACCAGATATTTGTTAGGGGGGACATCCCAAAGGGCCATTTACTGGGAGATTTTGGCTATGGACTGGACTGGAACCTTGGCACACACAGCCATGGAAGAATACCATAATATGGCACATGCTCAAACCAGAAACATCATAGATCATGTGTGTGAGCTGCTGAAATCATGGTTCCAGTGCCTAGATACATCTGGTGGAGCCCTGCAGTATAATTTATGTGCATGTACACAAATATTCACAGTATGTGCTATGCTGCACAATATGTTCCTGCGGTAACAGTGGCAGGAGGATCAGCAAGGGGAAGGGACACACATCCACCCCCAATGCCTAGGTCACCACAGCCATAGTCAGAGGAGGACTTGGAGTGGGAACCACCAGCTGCCTGTGCCAGGAGGCAGACATAGGGATGCTGAGTATGCCCTTGCTTTGGCTACGAGACAACCCATAGCACATTCACTGACCATCTAGGTGCCAAATATCTTTTTCCTACTCACATACATAGAGAAAAATTGATGCCAGACAACTCACAAAACCTTTACCTCCTCATGTATTGGCTGTGTACTGCTTGCATCAGACAGAGTCAGCCCTGAACTAAAATTATGTCAACTGCTGCAATTGCAAGATAAGCCCTGAACCTAGACTGTATTTTTTAATAATATTATGACATATCCTTGTATTTGGTACAGTAATCAAATAAATAGTGATATATTTGTACAAAAAGTACTTTAACATGTGACAGCAGAGGCATATTTGACTTACAGTTGTTCCAGTTGTTGCATTTAACATTTTACCTTAAATGAAGACAAGATACTTCTTCCTCTCTTTCAGTGGTATTTATTGCACACGTGTGGGAGCCTCATGGAAAGTACCAGGGAGACTCGCCGAACAAAGGAATGCATAAGCTTATATACTGGTGATACTGCTGACAGCACAAAAATATAAACTAGACCAAGTAAATTAGTACAAAAGACAATTAACCAATCAATGGTTTACCCGTAGGTTTAAAGCAGTTCACATTACTACAGCTCTAGGCAGAGAAAGAAAATCGGATACACTTCCATATAAGGCACATTTCCTGCTTTCAATCAGGCTCCTGTTTTTCAGTGCTTTCCACTATTCACAGTTTACTCAGAGTTCACAGCACAAAGTTCATCTCAATGCATACAGATTCTCACGTACTCAATTTCCTCAAGCACATGCTTTGGCCATTCATATTCTACAATCCCCCATTTGATGCTGTGTAAGCATCACCATTTAGTTGATCATACATTTGCCCTAAATCTAACATAACCATATGGCTGGTTCCTTCAACATTGTCACACATTTTTATTTCATCATCCATATTCATAACTGCAGGCATATAAAACTTTGGCACCTTTTTAGTAGTCTTAAAAGACATTAATTTCAAAATCAATGCTTTGATTAAAAACACAACAAGAAAAGCAATAAGAGCTAATACAGCAATTAATAAAATTAACTTCAATAGTCCACCTCCCCAACCTGAGAACAGGTTGGTTAACCATGCCCACATTGAATTATCGGCCTCCTTGGCCTTAGAGAGTTCGGAGACTCTCTGAGTTCGAGATGACTTTCAATTTTGTGCTGATTGTCAGGAATAAACGTACAACACTTCTCCTGGATTAAAGCACAAGTTCCGCCTTTCGCCGCTAGCATGAAATCGAGAGCCATATGGCTTTGAAGGACTACAGCTCTCATGGCAGTCAGTTCATCAGTCACTAGTTCTAAAAATGTGGCATTGCTTAATACTTCAAGCAATTTAGACAGTTTTCTCAGTTCCCAAATTGATTTTACTGCTCCGTATGCTGGAATTATACCAGCCCATGATATGACGTCATCACCCAAGTCCATATGAGAGAGTCCTTTGGTGCCAACATGAGCTAAATCATGATAATAAATCCATGAAGTGTCAATTTGGCCTACTGGATTGGCAGGCTTTTTGACCTCTCGAACATTCTGAATTTTTCCTTGAGGTAAAGCAGATGTATGTCGGATGGCTGGGACTAAATAACCTAAGAAACAGCTACCAGACCAGTTTCCTGGTAGCCATTTATAGGCTCTTCTACCACACACAAAGTAGCAATTTTCCACCTTAGTGGTGATATTACTATTTATATAACCTTGTTCAGAATGAAACACATTTTTATAGATCAATCCCAGCTGTTGGTATAGAACGGAATTATTTCTTACCTCTTCATATGTTTTATGCACCAGTTCACAAAATGAATCGTAGGTTGTGTTACAGTAGGAGGAGTTATTATTACACCTGTAGGGAACTGTCACATTACAAAAACTCCATCCTACCTTGACTTTACCAAATTTCTGAAAACACACAGTTCCATTTCGACGGTTAAACAGATGTAATGCTATCCTGTCTTTTGAAGTGACATTTGAAGTGTCATAGATCAGATTCGTCCAGGTTTCATTAGCCCCTAAAGGGACTGTACTTAGCATCAATCCCCCATGAACAGTAGGTAAAGCAGTACAGACCCAACAGTCAGAGACATTGAGGGATGATGCATAGGCAAATTTAATAGCTTGGTAGGTGTTGAAAGGTGGATGCCAAATAGCTCGCTTGGTGTGATGTGTCAATGGAGCAGGTAATAAAAATGACCACATTAAAAATAACAGTACAATAAGAATGATCATCAAAATGGCTGTCCAATATTTTTGTGGAAATGGTTGTTGAGTATGCATAGTGTCAGGAGTTTGGGGTTTTCCAAAAGGGTAAATTTTAGGCATCGTCAGGCACTGGAACAGCTCTACTTTGAGTATGAGTAGCAACGGGAGGAGAATCTGAAGTTGAAAAAGGTAAAGGTTGTTGATCTTCAGAAGGCACAACTTTTTTGATGTGTGAAATGTGGATCCAGGTTGGAGATCCTTGCAGTCGCACAGCAGATGACATTGTCAGAAGAACCAGGAAGGGCCCCTTCCAGTGCGGCTGGAGCTCTGTTTTTCTAGAGAAGGACTTAACATAAACCTAATCCCCTGGCTGTAGGGCGGATGACAGAAAAGGATCTGGAAGATGTTGAGTGGCTGCTACTTGTCAGTGATGAAACTGTAGGAAAGAAACAAGAGATTTGCAGTACAAAAGAATATCATCATCAAATGCATCATGTTCAGAAAAGGGTGGTGGTGGTGTCATGGGCATACGCAAAGGGCGACCCATGAGAATTTCATGTGGAGAAAGACCCTTAGTAGGATGCGGTTGTGACCACATAGAAAGTAAGGCTAGTGGTAAGGCCTGCACCCAAGTTAGGCCTGTTTCTGAAGTGACTTTAGAAAGTCTGGTTTTCAAGGTCTGGTTCATGAGTTCAATAATACCTGATGCCTGTGGTCTATACGGACAATGAAATTTCAAAGTAATGCCTAGCATTGTACACAATGATTCAACTAACTTAGCAGTAAAATGCGTTCCACGGTCAGAGTATATTTGACAAGGAACACCAAAATGAGGTATAAATTCATAACACAATTTTTTTGCAACTGAAATAGCATCATTTTTAGCACATGGGTAGGCTTCTAACCACCCCGAAAAAATATCAACAATAGTCAAAACATATTTAAAATGAGTACAAGGTGGGAGTTCAATAAAGTCCCAATGTAAAGCACAAAATGGTCCCATTAGTTTTGGCACCGGTTGAGCGGAAGCCAGAGTGCTCTTTGAAATGTTATGCTGCAAACAAATGGAGCATGTGCTCAAAAAATGTTGCACAGAAGCAGAAAGTCCTGGGGCAAATCAATCCTTCTGGATTTGTTTGATTAATGCTTGTACCCCGACATGAGCTGGCAAATGATATGCTTTTATAAGAGAATTTAACATAGATGTAGGGCAAATTAATCTGCCATCAGGATGTTGCCAAATTGAATCAGAGCATTGGAAACAACTATGGACCAGCCATGTTTTTCTTTCTGATTCCGATGCTTCACTTTGTAAAGCTTTCAAAACAGTAGTGTCAAAAGTAACCGTTTGTAAGATAGGCTGCAGAAATTGTCCCTGAACAGTATGTGAAAGAGCAGCCTGCTTGGCAGCCCAGTCAGCCAAATTATTTCCCTTAGCTATTAAGGAGTCATTAGACTGGTGAGCTGCACACTTAACAACAGCAATTTTGGAAGGTAATAATAAATCCTGTAAGAGGTGTTCAATATACAGGTAATTTTTAATTGGTGCCCCAGAGGATGTCAAAAACCCACTTTCCTTCCATAAGGTACCAAAATCATGAACAACACCATGGATGTAACGTGAATCAGTGTAAATAGTAACAGATCTGTCTTTGGCCATTTTACATGCATGCAAAAGTGCCATTAATTCCGCAGCTTGTGCGGAAGTGCCAGGTGGTAATTGTCCAGTTTGTAAAACTGCAGATGGCGAGCAGACTGACCATGCAGCCTGGGGTTCGCCAAGATTATTTCGTAAACAGGATCCATCTACAAAAAGAACTAAATCAGGATTAAGCAAAGGAACATCATGCAAATCCAACCTAGGAGAAAGAACAGTGTTAACTACAAGCACACAGTCATGTGGTTCGCCCTTGTCACTAGTTGGAATCAATGTAGCAGGGTTTAGTGGTGGGTAACGTGTAATTTGAACAGTGGGATTAGTTAATAAACTTAACTCATATTTAGTGAGGCGAGCATTAGAAAGATACTGTGTTTTTGTTTTTAAAAGTAACGCTTGCACCGCATGAGGTTCTGCTATAGTGTCATGTCCTAATGTCAACAGCGCTGCCATATCAATCAAAACAGCAGTGTCTGCTACTGCTCGTAAACAGGGTGGATAGCCAGAAGCAACAGGGTCTAACTGAGTGCTGTAATATGCTATAGGTCGATAGCCTCCCTTGTGCGCTTGCGCCAGCAGGCCCAGGGCAGTTTTATTTCTTTTACAACAGCATAAAACAAAGGGTTTAGAATAATCTGGGAGCCCTAGAGCAGGTGGGTTTATAAGTGCCATTTTAATAGCCTGAAAGGCATTTTCATGTTCACGGGACCAAGGCAGAGGGTCTGTGACCTCCTTTTTTAAAAGCTGTAACAAAGGGGCTGACATTTCTGAAAAATTGGGCACCCACTGTCTACAATAACCTGCTAGGCTGAGGAATCCCCTGAGTTGTCTCTGAGTTACAGGGAGGGGGCAATCTGGATGGAGGTAATTCTACTTGGAAGTATTTGATGTGAACCCATAGAAATGATGTGTCCCAGGTATTGTACCTTTTCTTGACAGAACTGCAGTTTAGATTTATTTACCTTAAAACCTCATTTGGCTAAAAACGTTAAAACTAAAAATGAGTCCTCAATACAAGACATGGTATCTTGCGAAGCTATAAGAATATCATCTACATATTGGACCAATACTGAACATGGTGGTAACTGTAAATCTTGCAGTTGTCTGTGCATCTCTCTAGAGAATAGGGTTGGAGATTCTACATATCCTTGGGGTAGTCGGGTCCAAGTATACTGTTGGCCTTTATAAGCGAATGCAAACAAATACTGACTATCTGGATGTACTGAGATAGAGAAAAAGCTGATGAGATATCTATAACCATAAAACAATGTGCTGTAGGTGGAATACAGCTTAAAATCGTAGCTGGGTTTGGTACGATTGGAAAAACAGGCAAGACAGCTTTATTGACTTCTCGCAAGTCTTGCACAAATCTGTAAGCTTGTTTACCAGGTTTCTTTACCAGTAGAATTGGAGTATTACATGGACTTGTTGTAGGTACTATAATTCCTTGTTGTACCAAGGCAGAAATGACAGGGGCAATACCAGATGTGGCCTCTACTGTCAAAGAGTACTGTGGTACCCGAGGTACCTTTGCTCCGGGTTTTAAGGTTATTTTTACAGGACTGGCTGAAATCAGAAACCCAACATCATTATCATGAGTGGTCCATAGATGAGAGGGTAATAAATTTAGATGCTTATTCTTATTGAGGTCAGACTGCATACACATTCTTTGCAGAGTGACATTTTCATCTAAAGTAGCCAAAATACTATCTTGTTTATCTGAAGGTACTTGTAAATATACTCCTTCAGCTCTGCAGAAGATGATTGTGCCCATCTTACAGAGCAAATCTCTTCCCAATAAATTCAATGGTGCTGAGGGCCCTACTAAAAATGCATGATTATCTTGTAAAGGTCCCAAAGTTACTGGGACTGGGATGGTTTCAGAATATTCAATAGGAATGCCAGAAACACCTACCCCTCTAGTTATGTTGTTGGAGAGGGGGACATTTATTGCTACTTCGCCAACTAACATAGATTTGGTAGATCTAGTATCAATTAAAAATGGGTACGGTTTATTTTTAACAAGTAACATAACATGTGGTCCATCTTGATCCACAGAGATGAAGGGGCACAACTGCTGTTGTCTGTGTTCAGGGAACCTTCATTGTGATGGCTGCCAATTGGATGGAGTCCAATTAGAATTCCACTGAGGTGATGTATCAGTGGGTGAGGCAGGTTGCTCAGCCAGATACGGACATTCATTTCTCCAATGGCCTACTTGGCCACAATTGAAACACTCCGTCTGATTATTATAGTTTTGGGGTAGGGCTGATCGATTTTCCTGCCAGTTTTGTCTATTTTGGTTTCCAGCCCCTTGGCGTGCACCTCTCCCTCTTCCCCGTCCTCATCCTCCCTGTCCATGCAGCCCAGAGGCAGTACACATCTGAATCTGTGCTTTAACCAATTTTTCCTGTAAATCCTTTTTTTCCTGTGCTAAGTGGTCGGAGAGGTATTGTACTTGTGTGACTAATTCATGCAATCCAAGACTAGGCCAGTTTAAACATACTTCCTTTAGCTTATCCCGTACTTGTGGGCGTAACCCATCTACAAAAGCAGCCGACAATCCGCTCTGTGCTGGCCCTTCAGTGGGTTCTGGGTAACCAGAGTAAGCCTCAAAGGCTTCAGTGAGATGATTTAAATACTCATCCAAAGGTTCGTCTTCTTTTTGAAGAACTGACTTAATTTTGGACCAGTTGGGTGTGGGTGGAACTATCACTGTAATAACATCTACAATTCACTGTCTGACCACTTCAAACCCATTATCTCCTTGTGCATCATGTTTTGGAATCAGAGTAGGGACATTAGCATGGTCCCAAATCCATTTAATCAGATCAGCTGGTATGGCATACTGAAGAACTGCCCTGACTTCTTCTATTGTAGGATTTTGTAAACAAATATGTCCCACCAGCACACGCTGGAACTTAGCTGGATTAGTATGAATAGGTGGTAACGATTTGGTAATGGCTTGAAAATCAACCACCGACCATGCCCTAGGTACTACAACGGTCAGTGGTTCCTGTGCACTTCTAGCATGGGCTGGGTTATGTACCTCCCTCAAAGGTAACAATCTCTCGTCGTTTGACAACTCCGACCCTGAATCTGGATTAAATTTATCTGGCCCAGAATATCCATCCCCACTGTCAATTATAGCAGGGAACTGGCCACAATGCCTTTGTCAGTGCAAATGTCTCTTCCCTTTACCTTTATAATAGGGTTTAGCTCTAAAATACATTACAGCTTTTGCTTCTTTATGAGTCTTACTACGAGTTTTTGGTCCCTTTTGTCTATCGCTCATTTCTGGATCAGATTCACTAGAGTGACTGTCCGCAGCTTGTTCTCTTTCTCTAGGGGTGGAATCTTTAGTGGTGGAATCTGGCTGCTGTGCTTCCGCTCCTTGTTGAGCAAGGGGGGACTGATACTGTGGGGGTGCAATTGGTGCTGCAGTCAGTGGTGGGGGGAGCCAGGCATTATCGTCTTCTGATGATTCAGTTATCTGCAATTTAGCTAATTCAGTTACAGGATAAAGCCCCTTAAAAGGTGGGTCCTTCAAGCATTTACCGTTTACTACATCTAAATTACTAGCAGTTTGTTGTAATTCCCTCAATTGCTCTTTTAATTTCTGCTGATTATCTTTTAAACTACTAATAACAAAATCCTTTTCTCTTTCTTTTGCCTCTGTCATCCAATCATTAAATGCTGCCCAGCACAACCCTGGTATTCTTCTCCATTTTTTCTTTAACTTTCCTTGGAGATTAAGCAAAATATTTTTATTAAAACTACCATTTTCTGGAAAGGTGAGTTTACCATCACCCTCAGTGAGGGCGACCCACTGACTTATATACATACAACTGTCCCGGGACACACGAAAATACATATAACCAGCTGGTGTACCTCTTTCTGGCTTTTTTATGGTTCCCACATTCGCTCCCATTTTCACACAATAAGCTATACTATATTTTACAGATGTTGTTGTGACGTTTTGTAAACGTCATTTTCCCCACTCTCTTATCTCCTTTCACTCTTATGTCGCCAGTTTTTTGTTTTAACCCACTCTCATACTGCACAATCAATAGCAGAAAAAAAATGCATGCCACTTACCTCAAAACAACCGAATGAGAGGAATTATTACATTTCTATAAAATTATCGATACCAAATTTTAAAGCAGGCAAGTACAGGAAATGAAAGAAACACTGCCAGAACAGAAAATTCTGTCATATGCCCTTTTACTAGCAGTATTTCGTTCAGTCCCCAACTGCTGCAGCTGTTGTCAATTCAGATCCGAGTAAATGGCACCAATTGTTGCATTTAACATTTTACCTTAAATGAAGACAAGACACTTCTTCCTCTCTTTCAGTGGTATTTATTACACACGTATGGGAGCCTCATGGAAAGTACCAGGGAGACTCCCCAAACAAAGGAATGCATAAGCTTATATACTGGTGATACTACTGACAGTACAAAAATATAAACTAGACCAATTAAATTAGTACAAAAGACAATTAACCAATCAATCGTTTACCCGTAGTCTTAAAGCAGTTCACATTACTACATCTCTAGGCAGAGAAAGAAAATCAGATACACTTCCATATAAGGCACATTTCCTGCTTTCAAGCAGGCTCCTGTTTTTCAGTGCTTTCCACTATTCACAGTTTACTCAGAGTTCACAGTACAAAGTTCATCTCAATGCATACAGATTGTCACTTACTCAATTTCCTTAAGCACATACTTTGGCCATTCATATTCTACACAGTAGTATGCAGTAGGACTCAGGCATCAAAGATTCACACACTCATACCTCTCAAGAATACTGACGATCACTCCATGGGCTCAGTTTAGCACTATACTCTTGTACTGGTAAATCATTAAAGAGAGAAGTTAGAAACTGCAAAGTGTATCATTACTTTCTGTCTTTACAACCCATCCCAAGATCAAACAACAGGCAGGATGCAGAATAAGGACAGTAACAAGAGCATCATATCCTTGTTTGTGCCATAGCAGTAACTCCTTTGCTCCTCCACAAAAGAACAGGCTATGCTTGCTTGTGACATAACAGTAACTGAGCTTTGTCCCCCCCAAAAGATCAGTGTACCCTTGTTTGTGCCATAACAGTAACTGAGCTTTGCCCCCCAAAAAGAGCAGTGTAGACCTGTTTGCGCCATAACAGTATATGTCTGTTTGTGCCATCCAACCTGGCCTTCAGTTGCTAACAACTGTATATCATATAACTCCCTTCAGTTGCTAACAACTGTATATCATATATATCCCAGTTAATGTCCTCACACATTTTAAGGCCAATGATATGAAATGGCTTACACAATGCATGTCTCATGCTACTGGTCATATAACTTATGAAGTATCAAGAAACACAGACATGTAAGACAGAGCTGTTTTTGCAAGCATAATCATAATAGGTTGTGTGATCACTAAGTGCACTACATCCAAGTATAATAAAGAGAATTAAATGTACAAATCACAGCTGATGGTTTGGTATCTATATATTTGATGCAGTTGGTTGTGTGAAGAATGACTTCAGTTATTTGCTGCAAATCTGTTTCTGTGGCAAAGACGAATAAGGCATTCATCTTGTTTTCTGAAGCTGCATTGGTGTAAGAATTCAAATCTCAAGCTATGTAGAAATATTTCATGTGTACTATCATGTTCTGCTGTGTATGTCACACATTGGATTTCCTCAATTCACATATTTCTCCTTTTTTTTCAGTTCCATATTTCTGCTACTTTACCAGACAGCAGATACATTACAGGTTTGTCTGTGCTCATTTGGTTTGCTTGACATGCAGCATTACAGAAACAGGACAAACCAGACCATCTAGGAAGTAGACCACAAATGTAAACAGGATATATTGAATGAATGCTTTTGGGCATTGCAAAAACCAGGCCTGAAGTACAGATGAAACTATCAGATGTTTGCAATGTGGCTTACGTTTGTGCACTGCTTACCTACTTACCTATGAGCAAACAAATGTATCTTGCATGTTTGTACAATTTTTTCATCATCGTGCAAACCAGGTGCTTACTGTGCTATGGAACTGTATATATATATATATATATATATATATATATATATATATATATATATATATATATATATATATATATATATATATATATATATATATATATAATTTGTGGAATTTATTCATTTCCTTTGACATAAAACTATATCTGGAAACATTACAAACTAAGGGACCTACCTAACTATACATCATATATTTACAATACATTCATGTGTCACATCCCCCCCATACCACCAAGCACTACAACACTGGGGTCTCAGTACTTTTAACACACATATATCAACCACACTACAAAGTGTAATATATAATATTGTGTGCTCCATCATGGACAGGGTCAGTTGGTGGTTCTCACAACCTTGCTCTGTTAAACCCAAAATATCCAACTATGCTCAATAAGGGTATTTGTGTTGCTACACAGCTAGGCATCTAAGCAGCCTAGTGCTATTACTATTATTAGGCTACTAGCCTCATATAATGCTCTGAAGCTATGTGCCTAGGCAGGCCTCCCAAGCTGTTGTGCATTACATGGCCTGCAGATGTCATCTACTATAAGTGCACCTGCACTCTTGTGTAAATCAGACTTGTGTTCTGGTGATTGCACTAAGTGCTGTGTTCTGTAGTCTGTGCACTTAGGTAGGAGTTCAGTTATCACTGCAGTTGACTGTATGTGTATGTGTGTGTGTGTGTGTGTGTGTGTGTGTGTGTGTGTGTGTGTGTGTGTGTGTGTGTGTGTGTGTAGTCAGCAGAGTAGACATGATATCCTACAGTTACTTCTCCAAGGGCATGAATTGCCAATATTTTGATACTTGCACAAGTCTACACATTCAATTCATGCAGCAATCCCAACCTATTGTCTCCCACATGACCTGCTGATGTCATCTACTATAAGTTCACCTGCACTCCTGTAAAAAATCAGACTTGTGCCGTGGTACTTGATTTAATTACTGTGGTCTATAGTCTGTGCACCTAGATAGGTATGGGTTCTATTCTCACTGCAGTCAACTGGATGTGTGTGTATCTAGACAGCAGAGTAGATGTGGTATCCTACAATTAAATCTGCAATGGCATGGATGGCCAGTTTTTTGATAGTTGCCTACACATCCCTTTCATACAGGACTCTGAACCTCTTGTCTCCCACATGGCCTGCTGATGTTATCTACTATTTAGTTTACCTGTAGTGTGTGTGAGCTGTTCTTTGACATTACAGAGAACATTTTACAGCAGCATGTGGACACCGTTATCTTGTCCTCAACAGACACGGCAGATGTCATCAGCTATAAACTGTTATCTGACACACTCCATGTCAGACTTGATCTGTGACACAGGTGCTTGCATTAAGTACTGTCTCCTGTAGTCTCTGTACTTATAGGTAGGTGTTCTGTTCTCACTGCAGTCAACTGTGTGTGTGTGTGTGTGTGTGTGTGTGTGTGTGTGTGTGTGTGTGTGTGTGTGTGTGTGTGTGAGCTGTTGCTTGACAATACATAGAGCATTTTAAACCGGTATGTGGGAAACTTTGTCTGGCCTCAACAGACTCTGCTGATGTCATCAGCTATATATTAGTTATGGATATGTAGTAATCCCACCAGGGGATGGTCAGGCAGTGGGCTGGAGGCCAGGCATATGTGACCTTGTCCTATACCAGACAGGTTACAGTGACATGGCTTTTAATGTATCCACAAACATCATGGCATGTTTTCTAGCATCTGTGTTATGTTGATGAGAAAGGCCTGTGGACTCCCCAGAGACACTTTCTAGTTCTGAGCTGACCCACCTAGTGGAAGTAAGGCAGCCTGCAGCGCTGTTGTGAATTTCTCCTCCCAAACAGTAATCACCCACAGCTGCAATCCACTATTAATCTACACCATATAAAAAGGCCACCCAGTAGCTAGGAAAACTGATGCTGAGGAGAGTTCTACATGTTTAGAACTACTACAGGATATCTGTATGGAGAAGTACTGATTCTCGTAAGGTATGGCTCCAGTTTGTCACCTACATACTGCATATGCTGGTATGTATTTAACAATAATGTGAAGCACAGGCTTTTACAATGTTATCTGTATGCATTACTTAGAAGTATACTGATGGCATGGCCATGTTTGTCAAGCCATTTCAGAGGTACACATGATTGGCAAGACATGTAAATACATGGAAAGGAATGCCATGTGAGGAAATATATACAAATGGTTCAGGGACAGGTCCTTTGACAGCACGTTTTGCATTTCAAAGATGTTTTGTTAGCTGAAAGAATCATTTGCTTGTTTTGTGGGGTGAGGGCCACGGTGAGTTACTCTTATGGCACTAACAAGGATATGTTGCTCTTCTTACTTTCCTTGTTATGCATCTTGCCTGTTGTTAGTATAGCACATTTATAGACTGTTTAATGTTTCTCCAGTGGGTAATACTGACTGGCTACCTTTTATGTTGCATCTGTAAACACTTATTTTATAGTTATGTGATAAGTATGTGTATTATATGTCTATTTTCTTTTAGAACACCTACACTAATGGCAGGGAGATGCCTCAATCCATGCCAACAACCATTTACAGATGTGGAAAACCAGCTCATCACTGATCCAACATGGTGTCTTCCTACTTCACAGGGGAAGGTGAAAGATAGTCCTTCTGCTAATATGGCAGTAAATTGTTTCAGATCTCTACTCCGTGGGAGGCCATGGATGAATCTATAAACAGATGCACCACAGGGTCACTGATATGATCACCTCTGCAAGAAGGCAAGCAGCTACAGTAGGCTGTGACCTCTTGGTTAGAGGTGGAGGCCCTCATGGGAACCACCACTGACCCCCAATAAGCAGTTCCTAGCAAACCCAAGGGGCACAGATAGCTCCTGTGACAGTGCCATACCACACATGCTGGATGTGAGAGCAAGCATTTTGGATATACCAGCCACATCCCAGGAGGAACTTCCAAGTAGGCCTGGTTATCTGAACAGTTGAATACAGGTGTATAGTTAAAGAATGTAAATGAATAAGTTAAATCTGTTTCATATGTATTTATTTGATTGTTGGAGGATTGAAGATTGCTACAGATATAAGCTTAGCTTGGAGTCGTCAGCCACATTCTTTTTTAAACAGTTGTTTACTGGAGCGATAAAGGGACAAATGTATTAATCTCTGTATTACTGTTGATTGTGATTTTGTTGCCCTTACCTCTTGCTTAACTTCTTTCAGGACCATCAGGCCTCAAAGAGCACTTGCCTTCTGCAATTGGTAAGCCAGTTAATTTGGTGTCAGTACTGCTGATCAATTTAATCAAATATTGTAGTGTGTGATATTGATCTCAGGCCTGTTGTGTGTATTGCTGGACTGTCTGTAATAGTGGCAGCAGTGTTACTTTGTTAGAATATCACACTATATTAGTGTTGGCATCAATGTATTCCTGTGTTTCTTGTTTTATAACACAGGTGAGTCTGACAGTGGAACTGTGGCTCCTGTGCCACCTAATGTCAGTGTCTCAGCAGACTCTGATGATGATGGTGGCCAACATGAGGCACAGTCAGGGGTTACAGAGGTTGAATCTGACACAGAGGTTGACATACCACCATCCCCTGCATTTACATTGCACACAGCCAGTAGGCCTATGCCTACCCAGTCTACTGAGCCCATAGATATCGGACAGGTTGAGGGTGAGGGCATTGATCAAGGAAGTGTGGCTACTGTAGCTTCAGTGCTCATTGTGTCTGGCCATAGCCAAAGTGTGGGTGAGGTGCCACACAGGATGATTGATAGGGGTGCTCAGAGGGGGCCTGCTGTCCCTCCGCCACCTGGTGCAAGTATTTCCTGTGCCACTCTACATATGTTTAGAACTATCATGGAGGCACAGGCACATTTCCATAGGTGCTCCAGAAAAATGCTTAGGGTTGTAGATGTGGCTCAGGCTGACATATCTGACTGTCTCTACCATGTTGCCAATTCCCTGGATCAGATGAATGGCACATTGGAATGAGGGATGTCTGTGATGGATCGAGGGGTGTCTGTCATGGAACGAGCAGTGTCTGTGATAGAATGACTGCTGGGAGAGGAACATTGTCCATGTCTGCTGATAGCCACTGTGGCTGTGTCCGATTATGCCACCATACTGGCAGTACTTCCACTGCTCCATTATTGAGTGTGCTGTCCACATCCAAATGTGGTAGGCCATGGGGTCATGGTCCTTGGTGCTCCTGTGAAGGGTGCTTGTCCAGCAGACAGCAGTCATGTTCAGTTAGCAGCTCTGCATCTGAGCATGGTCCTGGATGTCAATATGCTATTTCAACTCCTGGCATAGCCAGTTCTCATGGCTGGGGACAACAATGATGAACTGCTACCTCTACCATGCATGGCCCACACCTGTCCAACATACCATGTTGTAGAGCTATCACCCAGCTTGCCTGTGTTCATGCACACACTCACACACCAATTTCACCTGGAGGATCCCTATAGACACTCACATAAAAATTACTTATTTTGTCTCTCTGCCCATTTTCTTGTCCAAATATTTGCCTTCTTCTCCTTCATACTCACACAAACTCATGGACCTCTTGTGTCATTCTAAGCTATCTGCCCACTCCTCCAGCAACACCCTGTGCAAATGATAACTGTGCCATATCCCCGTGTTCTACGTTTCTGATTCATGGACACAAAATCTGTGTGTGATGCTCAGGGTGCATAGCTTCTTACTGCTTACTGTATCTGTATTGCTGTTATAGAAATGCTCCTTGTACCTGTGAGTTATATTGCCCTTGGAAATTTAGAGTTGATAGCATCCACATCACAACTTTATAGTGAATGCTATTGTAAAGGTTGTGAAGGCAGAAAGTGCAATGCGAATCATTACTTTGTAACTTCTCGCTTTAATGACCACCACACAACACCCTGTGCAAGTGATGATAAATATGCCATATCCCTGTTTTCTATATTTTGGATTCAGGGAGACAAAGCCTTTCTATCTGATGTTCAGGGAGCATAGCTAACTTACTACTTAGTATATCTGCATTTGTGGTGTTTAACCGGTCATTGTATGTTCAACTTATATTGGCCTTGGAAAGTTCCACCGTTGATAGCATCAAAATATCACATCATAGTGGATGCTCTTGTGAGGGTTGTGAAGTAAAAAACTGCAATGTGCATAATTACTTTCTGACATGTCTCTTACAGGATTTTCAAGTCCAAACATATGGTGCACATCACAGGTCACACCATGATATTCTGATCTTAGAACTGTATGACAGCATGGCATTTTCTTTTCTCTTTCCTTAGTGTTCTTCATTTAAAGTTCTTATTTGTTGCCACAATTTATGTTTGTGTCATAGGGGAACCACCAGCTACTGTGGGTTTAGGCAGACATAGGTGTGCTCAGTATGCCCTTGCATTGGCTAAGAGATGATACATAGCACACTCACTCACCACTTAGGGGCCTAAATCCTTCCTCCAAAACACATTCATACAGTAACATTGATGCCAGGCAACTCATACAACTTTTACCTTCCCATGTATTGACAGTGTACTGCTTGTATCAGACAGAATCAGCCCTGAACTAACACTGTGGTAACTGCTGCTTCTATCAGACATAATCAGTTCTGAACTAACTCTGTGGCAACTGCTGCATTTAAGCTCTGAACCTGGAGTATTTTGTTTAATAATGTCATGGCATATCCTTGTATTTCATCACTTGGTACAGTAAGGAAGTCAATGGTGGGAGATTTGTAGAGAAATTACCTTAACATGTGACAGCAGAAATGTATCTGACTTATATGTGTCCATTAGCAAGTAGTATGCCTCATGCATCAAAGACTCACACAGTCATACCTCTCCAAACTACTGATGGTCACTGCATGCCCTCAGTTTAGCAACATAGATTTGTAATGGAAAATCATCAACGAGAGAAGTTAGAAAGTAATGAGACATATTGCAATTTATGACTTCACAACCCTCACAAGATCAAATAACAGGCAGGATGCAAAACTAGGACAGTAACAAGAGCAACATATCCCTGTTTGTGCCATAGCTGTAACTCCCCTTTGCTTGCCCTAGAGGAATACTCTGTGCTTGTTTGTGCCAGAACAGTAACTCAGATTTGTCCCCCCTGAAAGAACAGAGTACCCTTGCATTTGCCATAACAGGAACTCACCTTTGCTACCACCCCAAAAAAGCAATCTATGCTCGTTTGTGCTATCCAACTTGCTCTTCAGTTGTTGACAACTACATATCATATTATTCCTAGTTAATATCCTCACACATTTTAAAGTCAGTGATATAGACTGGCTTACATACTGCATGTCTCTGAGTACTGGTAAGATAACTGATAACTGACCATAAAACACAGAAAGGTAAGACAGAGCTGCATATTTGCAAGCAATAATCATAACAGGTTGTGTGATCACTGAGTGCACATCAAAATATGCTGAATATAATAAATGCACAAATAATAGCTTATGTCGTGAGATAAGTGTACATTCAGTTGCACTTGGTTGTGTGAGGAATGACTTCAGTTCTTTGCTGTAAAGCTGTTTGTGTGGCAAAGAGGGATAAGGCACCCATCCTGTTTTCTGAAGGTGCATTGGAGTGAGAGTTGAAATCCAGACTTATGTAGACATATCTCATGTGTACTAACATTTTCTACTGTTTATGTTATGATTTTCCTCATTTCACGTATTTCTCCCTTTTTTTATTTTTGGAGCCAATGTTTGCATGATACCCTGCTTAGCACAAATGGGCTTGGCTGTGCCCATCTGGCTTGCATGTAATGTGGCAGTGCACAAACTGGACGAATGGACCACCCAGGTAGCAGACAGGACTCAGACAGCCACAAATAGAAACCAGATGCATTTGATTAATACTAAACACATTGCCTGGCAGTGCACACCCTTGAAAACTCTGTATGATGGTAAGCGATGAACAACAGTTTCAAATGTTGCAAAACAAAAAAGTGTGTACTCCCAGTAAGCATGATTCCTGCAACTGGTGGGAAAAAATTTCATTCTACATTAGTCTTGCTCTGTGGTAGGCATGGCAGGTGTTTGTGGAGAGGGATTGAAATTCTCTACTCAAAGATGGGGTGGCCAGGAGTCCAAAGTATTTGTTGGACTCCTAGTGACTGAACATGGGCCACAGCTATTGCAGAAGGACTATTTTGGCTCAGATTCCAAGTCAGAGGCATGGAATATTCTTGTTCGGACTTTGACCAGTGCTACCAGTATTCCCCGCACTGGTGAGCAATGTAATCATCACTGTAGTGACCTCTGGAGGAGGAAGAGGGATACCCTAGAACATTGGATCAAGGAATGTAGGACTGGGTGCACCCCACAGATGTGTAAGTATCAATTACAGAAACTACTTGTAAGAGTTAAAAGCTGAATATAGTCAGGCTTGGTATTCATAATGGTATTCTGCTCTGTTTTTTCCACAGCTGCCACAGACCAAGACCTGAATGTGCAAACTCATTCTGGTAGATTGCCACAAATGAGAGAAGCATGTGGTATGTATGTAGCAAAACAGTACTGTTACTGTAGCATTAAAGATTTAAGATATTTTTGGGGTATCTTCTACATCTGAATCAAAGTGAGCATGCATATCTCAACTGTAACAGCAAGTATGCATGCATTAGTCTGTAGGCCAAGCCA
Source organism: Protopterus annectens (assembly GCF_019279795.1). Taxonomy (NCBI): domain Eukaryota; kingdom Metazoa; phylum Chordata; order Ceratodontiformes; family Protopteridae; genus Protopterus; species Protopterus annectens. The sequence continues at coordinate 723,904,454 of NC_056727.1, read as the reverse complement.
ACAATACAGTATTAGACAGTAGTCAGAGATTGTGGGTTCAGATACCACACTTCCCAGCTATACAATATTGTTAATTTGTCATCAGTATTATATAATGCAGTCATACTTCTATAGTAGTGGCACAAATGGCCTATTGTAAACTGTAATATGTATAACTGGAACTCGTATATGTGCAATATATGCACACATCAAGGATTGATTGCTGCCATCTGTAGTAAAGTGTGCCTCTGTTATGAGCTGGTTAGTCTTAATCATAAAAAGTCATTTGCTAGGAGTTGGTAGCCTTAACAGTAAAGGTAACAGAATAGAGTCAAATAACTGTATCAATGCTTTGTATTTCAGATATGAAGTTGCTAATGTTCTCCCTTTTTTCTGTCACCCCAACCCTTATCTTCTGTTTTTTCCCCCACAGCACAGTAGGGTAGGCCTGCCCCACAGGATCCTCCTGCCCCCACTCTCTACCAGTTACAGCACCGAGGCCCAGCAAGTCTTGGATGCAACCTGGCAGCACCCCTCTGCTGCTCCTGTACTACCTGGAACCTTAGGTAGTTCTGCCCTGCAGGACAGGACAGTGGTTCCGCTGGAAGCAGTGTTAGAGGTGGTGATTTTATCAACCCCAATAAACTGTCAGAGCTGGTGCATAGGATTGTGCATCACACAGTTGATGCACATCTACTCCGGATGGAGACACAGCATTCCAACCTTTGCAATTAATAACACGAGAAAGAGATCAAGACATCATACACTGCAGCCATCAGCACAGTGAGGTGACAGTGATGACAGTCCAGTGGGTGATGACTTGATTCTCAATGTCACCCAACTTGATGTCCATGGGTTTGCAATGTTCCCACCTTCACCCCAACCATGGTGTTCAGCCACCTCATGTGTCCTTTACCATCACTGAGTCGTGTATGTCCTGTCTGAGATTGCTTCCTCACCTACCCAACCTACCTGACCCAGACATACCTAGTTCCCTTCCTTAACATTCCTCTCTCTCTCAAAAAAAAAAAAACAAAAAAGAGAACCTGCCTACCCAAAAAATTGTCTCATACATAGCTCTGCATTTTGAAAATATGTCTTCTTGACACACTTGATTTGGTCCAATTGGTTATACAAGATGAATGTGTTGTGGTTACCCCTCTCTCTGAAGGTGACAGTGCAAATTCAGCTAATATTCTGCACATCTGAAAATTTTTACTGTTGGGGAAATGGATAGCTTTGGTTCTTTCCTACCACCCTTCTGCACATTCCTGGCCTCCTTTCACTTCCCCTGCACGCTCCACATTTTACCACTTTCTTATCTTCCCCATTTCTTTTCTTTAAAGACTTATTGTGTGATGGTGCACATTGTGCAGCAATGGCAAAAAGCAGTTACAAGTGTTAGATAAAGCTGTATTTGAAACCAGTACCATCTAGCCCAAAAACATACATATTACTGCATTGAGTGCATGTACACATGCTGCCACAGAGTCAGTTAATTAACAGGCATATTTTAGAGACTCCATACCAACTATCACACTTTAGAAATGCATCTTGAGTTTGAGCAGTGCTTAAGAGAGAGTCAGCTCAAGTAGGTAGAAGGCCACCTATGTTCATGTGGATGATGTCCACGCTGATGCTTTCCTTAGCTTTGCACATAACACTTGTTAGCTGTATGGGTTATTAGTTGTGTTTCTGCAAATTACCAGATTGATGGGCATTGCAAACCACACAACATTTCATATTGCTTTGTGTAGTGAGATACGGCCCTTAGTAGTTAACGTTTTCACATGCATTTTTATGTCATAAAGAGGAAATGGACAGGAATCACCAGTAATACAACACAGATATATAGACGCAATGATCAGTGGGATTGCACATAGTTAAGCAGTGTGCAAACTTGTGCCACATTGCTAAAGTCAATCAAATTGTACTGAGACTCAAAATATACCTGTTAATTAACTGACTCTGTGTCAGTATGTATTAATGCCTTGTTGCTGCAGGCAGATGTTATTGGGTTTGGTTACTGGGGCAGGTAGTAATTTTTCAAGTCACTATAATACTTTTAATTATATTTACATATATTGCTGCCATTCCACTTTGCTTCGCATTGGTGTGCGATGTGTACCATTATGCAACTATGCTTTAAAGAAAATAAATGGGATTGCATACATCTGCATTGAACCCAGTGTCATCTGGGCTCCAAAAAGGAATGGATTAATGCATTAACAGATGGTGCCACATACTCACTTGAGAAGCAGGTGTATTTTAGAGATTGAATAGCAAATGGCAGGCTTAACTGCTGTTACATACACCTGCTACTTAACCAACTCTCTGATGGAGGTATTAATTCTCTTAATGCAGAGATATATTCCTTTTAGGGGCCAGATGGTACTGGTTCTGAATATATCTGTATGCAATAAAGGTAACTGCTTTTATATTACTGTTGCTTAGCAATGATGCGTGATGCACACTATCACTCAATAATGTTTTATAAAAAAATAAATGGTCATCGCTCAATAATGCTTTATACAACATTAATGGGGAATGCGCAATAATGCTTTATACAAAATTAATGGGGAGGATAGGACAGTGGTGATACGGGGACCAAGCACAAGGAAGTACAAAGGGAAATCCTTGCTATACTCTGACAGTTATTATTGATTGCATAAAATATGTGTGCTACTTAACTGACTCTGTGGCAGCAGGTGTTAATGCATTGTTGTTGGAGGCAGATATTATTGGGTTTGAATATGGGTGTAGGTAGTACTTTTTCAAGTGTCTATGATACTTTTAAGTACATTTACATATATTGCTGCCATTTACGGTTGCTGCATGTTGGTGCAGGATGTGAACCATTGCACAAAAATTTTTTAAAGAAAAGAAATAGGCAAACTTTAGGAAAGAGGTGAAATGGGGAGCAAACAGGGGGAAAACCAAAGTGAAAGCAGGCAGGAATGTGCAGGAAAGATGTAGGAAAGAACCACAGGTATCAATTTCTTCAACAGTAAAAAAACGATCACATATGCAGAATATTAGCTGAATTTGCCTGTCACCTCCAGAGAGATGGGTGACCACAGCACAATAATGTTGTATAGCCAATTGGCCCAAATCAAGTGTGTCAAAAAGACACGTTTGTGAAACAGAGAGGTATGTATGGGACATTTTTTTTTGTGGGACATTTTCTTTTTTTTTTTTTTTTTTTTTTTTGAGAGAGAGAGAGAGGAGTGCTGGGGAAGGGACATAGGTATGTCTGGGTCAGGTAGGTTGTGCAGGTGAGGAAGCAATCACTGACAGCACATACAAGAACAGACACAAGCATGGTGACGGACACAGGAGGTAAGTGAATACCATTATCGGTGAGTAGTACATTTTAGCAGTAAGTGAATACCATGGTTGGGGTGAGGGTGGGACATTGAAGACCCATGAAAGTCAAGCTGGTTGATAGTGAGAATTGAGTCCTCACCCACTGGACTATCATCAGTTACCTCATTGTGCCACTGGCTGCAGTGCCTGATGTCTGTGTCTCCTCCTGGTATGTTGTATAAGGATGGAAAGCAGGTACTCCATGTGGTGTAGGCATGCACAAACAGTGTGGCACACAATCCTACACGCCAACCCTGTCAGTTTGTCATGGGTGATAAATTCACCATGTCAACCACTGGCCTATCCTCCAGAGCAGAACTACCTGATGGCCCAGGTAGTGGAGAGGCAGCAGAGGGGGTGCTGCCAAGTTGCATCCCAGACATGCTGGGCAGAGGTATTGTAGCTGTTGGAGTGGGGGCAGGAGGATCCAGTGGGACAGACCTACCTGCTGTGCTGTGGGGAAAAAAAAGAAAACATATTAAAAAAATAGAGAGGATAAGGGTTGGGGTGAGAGAAAAAAGTAGGATAACATCAGTAACTTCATATGTGGCATAAAAAGCACTGATACAATTATTTGACTCTATTCTGTTACCTTTACATTTAAGAATACAAACTCCTAAAACATATTTTCTACTTTTAAGACTACACAGTTCATAACAGATACACACTATAGTATAGATTGCAGCAAGCAATCCTTGATGTGTGTATATATTGCACATATGTGTGTCCACATTATACTGATTACAGTTTACAGCAGGACATTTGTGGCACTGGTATAGAGGTCTGAAGTTACATTGCAATACTGATGAAAACTTAACAGTATTGTATATTTGGGAAGTGTGTTTTTTGAACCCACAACCTCGGACTACTCTCTAATACTGTATTGTTATTTTGTCCTAGAGACTAATGCATGCATAGTTTTCTTTTACATTTCAGAGATGCATGCTCACTGTTGTTTGAGAATATGGAACTGTTGTTTTGTGCTACACACTAAGGCATGCAGACTTTCTTTTACAGTTATGATATGCATGCTCAATTTGATACAACTGTATTAAATACCAAATATGCTGTCTTCAGCTTTTAATGCTACAATAACAGTATTGTTCTGATGCATACATATCACATGATTCTAGCATCCTTGCCAATCTCATGGCATGGCTCCTCACATTAAGAGCTTTCTCCATGACAGCTGTGGAAAAAAAAAGCAGAATACAATTATGAATACCAGTCTTGACTTTATTTAGCTTTTAACTTTTACGAGTAGTCACTGTAACTGATACGTACACATCTTTGGGGTGTCTCCGGTCCTAAATTCCCCGATCCAATAGTCCAGTGTATCCCTGTTACTCCTCCTGAGGTCATGAAAGTGGTGTCAACATTGTTCACCAGTGCAAGGGATACCTGTAGCATTGGTCAATGCCCTGGCAACACTATTCCATTCTTGAGATTTGTATTCTGAGCTTGAATAGTCCCTCTGCAGTAAACAGGGACCATGATGCTGAGCTAGGACTCCAACAAAGCCTTTCGACTCCTGGAGACCCCACTTCTGCCCTCAGAAGTGCGCTTCCTCACCAGAATCCCCAGACATGACTACCACAGATCAAGCCCAATGTAGAATGAGGTTTTCTTGCCAATTTTGCTTTATATCCTGCTGTTTTGCTGCCAGTTCCAGTTATCGCATGCTTACTAGGTGTGCACACAGCATTTGAAAATGTTGCATGATACTTATCATTGTGCAAACACTGTGCGCAGGTTCTCAGCTTCCAGTGTTTGTGTTACGTGGTGCACAAAACTGACAAAATAAATGTGAATGAAGAAAATGAAAGGAAGGGAAAAGCAAATGCTGTGCTGTCATACTATCCTTGGTCAGATTCACTGCTATCGGTGTCATAGCGCTCAACCTTCCAGCTCCAAAAACAGAAACAGAAGCCCTCATAATGTGGAACAAATGGGCAATATCTGGAAAACATACAATGGCTTACTAACATTTTGAAGTAATGTGGAACTTCATGCAACATGAACTGTTTAAGACCCAAAATGAGGTCCATGACAGGCTCGCAACCATACATGTAAATACTATCCGCATTTACATAAGAGGTTTCACAGCCAGAAGACTGCTGTGAGCCACAAAACCTTGCTTATGTGCACTGCACCCCATTAATATGCATGGCACGAAACCACGAGATAGGCAACATCACATCTGCTGTAGCACTCTGTGTAGGCTCTGTGTGATGCCTACAAAGAGTTTATTGAATCCTAGGGATTGTCTTTTTTAACTTCTGATTGTAAGTTTAAGTGGGTTAGAGATACAAAGAGGAAAGATAGGAGGAGGGAAGGAAAGGTTAATCAAAATATGAGGGAACACAGCAGAAGGAAGGTAATAGGTCAAGAAGTCCAAGGAAAGGAGGGCCAGAGGAGATGCGCAGGAAAGTGGGGCAAAGGGAGAAATGAGATGAGAAGAAATGAGGAGGTAGGGTAGGACGAGAGTAAAGAGGAGTATAGAGAGGGAGATTGATGGATGGGGTAAATATTGTTGACAGGGAGATGGATAAATATATGGAGTAGCAGGGAAAGGAAAATACATGAGGGGAAGGAGGGAGAGACAGTGACATGGAGTTGTAATGAAAAAGACATGTAATAAGTTTAACTGCTGTTAAAAGTATGTGCTGGGGAAAAAAAGTATTTTATAGGATTATCCCACAGGGTTTCACTTGATAGTGTAACAAGACCAATTATCTAGTAGATATTGCTTTAGTGTAAACTGGAAGGGTTTTGATTTAGGTTCACCTCTATGTTCAGTAAGAATTTGACTACATGAACTGAGTATAGGAGACACCATAATGACTATCAGATTTTGACGGTAATAACTCACTTTGGTACTGTGATAAAAGTTCACTTTTTGGGGGCATATTTTTTAATAATCTGGGGGTGAATATGGGACAACATTTAGATCTGTAGAAAATGACAGGAACAGTTTTCAGCTGTAAGAAAATTATTTTGGCATGTAGAATGAGCTACTGAAGTTGTGTGAGGAAAGTAGGTTCATAGATTAGTACTAGGCTAACTGGTCTTGTGGGCCATTTTAAGCCTAGCCAATTATCCCATGTGAGAATCAAACCCTGTACCTTTTGTCTGTAAAGCAAATATCTTAACCATTATGCAAAATATATAGTAATGGTTACCGGCAAGTTTAGCAGTTTTATTTTAAGTCTTCTTGAGACTGTGAAGTTGAGTGTTTTGAAGGTCTGTAAATATTACAGAGGCTTATAGGAGATGTTAGGTAAAGCTTAACTTTATACAGCATGACAAGTATTTGATGTGTTTTTGCATTGATGTAGCTAATCTGTTGGTCAGACTTAAGCGATTGATCTAGAATGATACTAAGTAGTTTGGTCTGACTAACAAGTACTGGGACAGTATTATTCTTAGAGGTAATGGTTCTATTAGGTGCAGTTATATAAGAAAAGGTGGGGAAGAAGACCATATGAATAGATTTGTATGAATTTTGATTCCACAGTCCAGTCATTCAGTGTAGTAAATGTAGATTGTGTTACATCTTGTAGTTGTGCAGGAGTATTCTTATAACAAACTAAGATAGAGAGTCACCTGCATAGTGAACTCTTGCTCCACTGGATATAGTTTTATGAAGATAAGTGAAAATGGTAAACAATGTAAGGCCTAGTCTGATACCTTGAGGGACTCTTGCTATAATAGAGGTAAAGACTGAGTAATTGTCGTTCCAAAGGGCTGCATGTGATCTGTCAGAAAGTTAAGTTGTGAACTAACTGAGGACTGATTTGAACAAGTGTAGTTCAAGAAGTTTGGGAAGCAGATTGTGAGAGATTGTGTTGAATGCTTTAGGCAAATTAAGAAGTACTGCCAGAATGGTGCTTAGAAAGGACAGAATAGCCATATCAATGCTCTAATAAGGTTTTAAAACAAGTGGGGTAGGAAACAGCATTTTTTAAAAGTTTAGTGGTGTAATAATTGTTTATCCTTTTTATCCGCAGTTATAGACAATGCATTCATAGAGTGGTGATTGGTCTGAAATCAGACTATAGTCGTCCCCATTGGGATACTAGGACTCTTTCCACAGTTTTGGTATATACTGTCCTTTGATGGATCTATTCACATGCATGGATACTGGATACTGGATACACTACTGATTGGGCTGCACTGTTAAAATATTCTGGAGGTATAAGGTCAGGTAATAATGCGGTAGGTTTTATTTATTGATTTATTTATTGACATTTTATTTCTGGGAAAGTCCAACTGGGTAGAAGCCCATTTTAAGCACAGACACAAAGAGAAAAGTTTGAAATTATTACAAAACATTTTAAGAACAATAATTTTACAATTTTTAAAAATAAAACAAAAGCATCTACAGTTTAAATAATTATAAAAAAATGGACAGAATGTAAAAACATTGGTTAAAAATCGATAGTTGTATGACAATTATTTAATATTTAGAGAACTTTTAGACAGTTTGTAGAGAATTTAAAGGTAAGTTAGTCTAATAGAAACAAGAATTGCAATATGAAATGAGAGAAAGTCAGGGAAGAGGAATGATAGAAGTAAGGAAGTAAGTGAAGAAGGGAGAGTAAGGAGGTATAAGGAATGAAAAGGTACTTGTTCACATTTAGGGATGTAGTGTATCCTGATTTTGAGTAAGAACAGAGCCAGACTTTAGCTAGGAAGTCTTTCAGAGTGGCTTTGAAAGATGGGAGGGATGGTATTGACCTGATGGATACAAGTAAGGAGTTCTAGGCCTTAGCAACCTTGTATGAGTACAACAATGCCCAGTAGATTTGAAAGGATTGTAGACAAACAGGAGTTCTTGGTCACTGGATTGCAATGACCGATTGGAACATAGTTGTGTATAATGATTTTGTGGTGGACAGGCATCTGGATGCTGGATAATTTTATAGGTGGTAAAAAGCTGTGTATGTTAATTGATGAGACGGTTCTAACCAATTTAGGGTTTTTAGTGCTATACAGTGGTGGGTTCTGAAAGGGGTATTTGCTGCAAATTTAGCAACTTTATTATAGCATTGTTCAAGTTTTAATTTTATGAAGCCTGGAGGTTAGCAAGGATGGGAGTGCCATAAAGAAGAGTGGGGAGGAGATATGTAGCGGCAAGTGTAGTTTTTAGTTGTGTCAATGAGAAAGTTTTTGGCTCTGTAAAGCATCCCTAGTTTTTGATGAGTTTTTCTTATGCACTTTTGTATATACAGGTCGAATGTAAGATTATCATCCATTACCACCCCTAATAGTTTGCTATGATAAGTGACTTCAAAGATTGTATTATCAAGAGAGTGGACTTTAAATTAAGTTTTTCATGAGAGAGTAATTTGGGGGAAAAGTAGTAGTTTTGGTCATTTTGGGTTGAGCAGGAGTTGTGAGTTACAAATCCATGTTTCTGTGACTGTTAAGGCTTCCTGAGTAATTTTGTGGAGGCTTACCATGTTGTCAGATATGAAAATGAGAGTGGAATCATCTGTGTATTGTATTAGGGTGGCCTGTTGTGTGTATGTGTAGGGGGTGTTGGTGAAAATGTTAACGAGGAGGGGGCCAAGGATACAGCCTTGTAGTACACTAGTGGTGACTGGGAGGTAAGGAGAGAGTGTGGAGTGCCATTTTACTGATTGATACTTATTGGAGAGGTGACTTTTGAACCATAGAAGGATGGGCTGAGAGAGACCTAGTGAGGACATTTGGAGTTTGATGCGACAAACTTTGTCAAAGGCATTAGACAAGTCTAGAAACAAGGAACAGACTAGTTTGCTGTTACCTCTAGCTGTATTGACAGTATCTTTATAGGTTAGAAGGGCAGTGCTAGTACTGTGGGAAGGATGGAAGCCATGGTATGTAGCGGATAGGAGTTCTTCTTACAGGAGATATTCTAGAAATTGTTTTTGAATACATTTTTCAAGTATTTTGTCAAGGGGATGTACGATTGCTGTAGGTTTTAGTTATTAATGTTTGTTAAATTTCCTCTTTTGTGCAGTGTGATAATGCGTGGCATTTTTCACACAGAGGGAACATGGGATTCCTGGACTGACTTATTTATAAGGATTGAGACAGGACAGGGAATGCTATTGGCTGGTGTTTTTAGGTACTCGCTTACAAGGTCATCAGTTGAAGAAGAGCATATTTTAAGTTTGTTTAAGAGTAGTTTTATATAGGATGTGAGCACAGGTATGAAGGTGAAAGTGGATGTGGTGATATGTGGCTGTTAGGCAGCTGGGTTTAGTTTCTTGGCAGCTTTTTGATGAGATCAGTTGAGATTGTAATAGCAGGTGTTCATGAGAGGTGTTCAGGACAGTGTAGTAATAAGGTTTAGGTAATACACCAGTCTGTATACAGGCATGCAAGAAAATAAATGACAAAAACATGAATATACTAAGCTGTAATGTTTGTATTACACTGCATTACACTCACAAAATTGCTTTTTCTTCTATGATGACATAAGCCGATTGGTTCCAAAATCTCTCTAAATTCACATCCTAATAGTCATCTTCATGAAGACAGCAGGATTAGTATATAAATTAATGAGATACTCATAGGTCACAGCTCCCCCAGCATCAACAACGATGTATGCCCCAGTCTACAGGTTGTAGTGAAACTGACATGAAGAAACCAGAAAGTTGGCATAATGCATAAGAATGCAGCAGTTGTAGCTATTGACTCATCCTTATCCCACATGATGCAATATTCTGCTGATACGACAGAGTCGATAAGAAAGTCAGTGAACTCTTGCAGGAACTGTTCTCACTCATGATGGAAGGTAGATGCAGGAAAGCCAACATGTTGTTTGTGCAGCCAGGATATATTTGGAAAAGCTTACACTGGTACTGGTAACTTGGGACAGGTGAAGTTCAGACTTAAAACAAATTGGCACTTTATATCCAGTCTTAGCTCTGCTCAGAGCTCTGAACAACAGAGACCCCCAGGTATAACATCTGGGGCAAACATTCCCATCTAGCCATGTTTGTAATATAAAAGCTAGGTGAATGGAGCAGAGCAAGTCATAGAGACTAAAAAGTCAAATAAGTCAGATCTAATAAAATCATGTAGTGAGGGGCTGAAGATCCCCCACAAACAAATGGTTGCTATCTTCTTCAGGAATATAATAATTATGGCAGATTACTCACCACAGTATTCAGTCAATCTTATGACCTCACATTCTTTTTGCTGTTGTCACATTTGCAGGACCATGGAAGCGGGGGTTATGTGAGGCATGGGGTCAACTCTTACACTTATTTTCTGACATATATGTTCTTCAGGGTTCTCCCATTTTGGGTTACTGAGATTTAATCCATGTCTGGCAATTTTCAGAATTACTGCTGTTCCATATAGATGTGTTTGTGGCTATATATGGTGACAGAAATTAAAGTGTATGTGTAGATCTTTATATTAGTGAGCCTAGAGATGCTTTAGGACCTAAACAAATAGGGCATCTTAGAGAGGGCAGATGTGTTAGTTAAAGTGTTGCTTTTACATGGATGCTGTCAGGGAGCATTGCTCAGATTAGACATAACATCATAATCTTATTAATTAGCTCAGTTAGGATTCTATGTAAGCTTGATGAAAGGATGCAGGTTACTGAAGAGAGGAAAACAAGATGAAAATATGAACACTGTAAGTAATATCCCTGTTTGGAGTAAATGAATTGTATGTTATGAGCTGTGTCGTTATAGGTTTAAAATATAGATACATTTAGAAGTGATTTTTGGGTTTTAATAGCAAATGTACATGTTTGTCTCTTGGATGAAAAAATGTTAAGGAGACTGATTTACTTTTTTTTGTATGTGAACATTGCTGATTATTATGGTTTAAGTAATCTGTGTATCTGAGGAAAGATGCGCAAGAGCTTTGGTTGTCATCTTTGATTCAGGCCTGAACCGTTCATGGCTTGTTTTACATTTCTGTCTATGGGCTATAGAGTGATGTTTTAACCCTAATCTAGATGTTACAAACATAAAGTACTTAATTTGCCCAGTGCACCATTTCTTGGGTTGTTTGTGTATTTTTACTATCTGATGGTTTTCTTTACTGAACCTGTTGTATGCAGGCCAACAGATACATTTATAAATCAAAGACAAATCCTCCCATGTATGCAAGACTGCGGTGGTGGTACTGCGGTTGCATTGTCGCCTCACAGTAAGACGTTGTCCTGTTCGATTCTCAGCTAGAGCGTTTTCTGTGTGGAGACATGCGTGAATGGGCGTACCTTCGTTGAAGGTTGTGCGTCAGGGCCGGCAACTCGGCACATAAAAATCTACTGCCAATCATTAGCGGACCGGAGTTCTGCTGTGGTGACCCCTAACTGGGAAAAGCCGAAAGACACAACAACTTTACTCAAGCTGCAGAAAGCACAGACCGATTTACAAGGAAAGCCATTAAGATACATCCTTAGCCTTTGATAACTAGATACGGTAATATTAGCAAATGTAATGCTGTGTCTCCTCCCTTGTTAAATATAACATACTATTTTACTTTACTAAAATGTAGTTCACTTATGCTGTTGGTATTCACTGTGATTTACATTTTAAAATCATTCCTAACAAATGTATACATTTAGTCTGTCATGAGTATTATGCACTTGTATTACGGAGCATCTTTTAGAGAGTTATTGTGGGTTATATCAGCAGTTTCTTGTTATTGATTTACACTAGCATCACACCACTTCAGGACAGTATTAGCTGAATTAGCGTCACAAGACTCACAACCACCACACAAGAACTTGCCTAATTACCATTGTCATACTTTGTTGTGGCACACCCCCTGTTCTTATCACTGTGAAGTCCTAAATAAGCTAATGTGGCGAGAACTACAACACAACCCCAATGACACATAGCCCACAGACTCAGTGTGCCACTCAACTACAGCCAATAAGGCAAAACAACGTACCCAACACACTAGTCATAGGTGACTCTATAGTCAGGCACACTGATGTCCCACTCACCAGGCTAAACAAGGAGAAGGTTACTGTCAGCTGCCTGTTGGGTGCCAGGATCCGCCACATAACCCACGCACTTAGGTCACTCGACAACAAGTACAAATATGACACTGTCATTGTCCATGTTGGTGGGAATGACATGAGATGTACCTCCCTGGACTACATGAAAAAAGACATGGAAGAGCTCTCTGATCTTGTAGCCCAGGCAGGTATGACCCTAGCCCTGAGTAGCATTCTGCCATCACCCAGAATGGTGCCTCAGTACAAGGACAAAATGATTGACTTCAACAATTGGCTAAGCTTCTGGTGTCATTCTAAGGGGATCCAGTATCTGTCTGCTTGGGATGACATGCTCAACAGACCACGATGCTTTGCCACAGATGGTCTGCACCTGTCACCCCTGGGATTCTGAATACTGGCTAAGGCTCTTGCTGCCCCTATAGTGCCTTTTTTAGGCAAGGTTCAAATAGCAAATTCACCACTGTAACAGGAACAGGCAAGCAAAAACTGAGGGTAATGCTACTCAATGCTAGAAGTCTAAATGTCAAAATGCACTCACTCGAGGCACTCCTTAAAATGGAGAACATCGATATCTGTGCAGTGACTGAGACCTGGTTCAAGGCTCCAGGGAGCACCCCTGCACTACCAGGCTATAACTCATACCACACTTTTCGGCCATGTAACCTGGACCGAAACACCAAAGGCGGAGGTATGTCCATATTCATTAAGGATATCCACACCTCCAGGCTAGTTGCTCCGAGGTTATCCAAGTGCAACTAACTCTGGGCAAAACTGTAATCCAAATTGTAGCTTGCTACAGATCCCCCACCATGCCCCAGGATTCCGACTCCTCTTTTTTGATGTATTGGAAAATATTAGGGTTCAACCAAACACCCTAATAATGGGCGACTTCAACTACCCCACCATTAACTGGGAAAACTACTTGTGTACCAACTCCTTAGCTCATTGCTTTCTGGAATTCATAAACTCCAATGCCCTGGATCAACTTATCCACACCCCCACCAGGGGCAACAATATCCTAGACCTAGTCATTACCAACATGAGTGACTGGTGTTCCACACCTGAAGTCAACTCCTCATTGGTCCGATCCGACCATAAGCTAATCATCCTTGATATCCACATCCCGCCCCCACCCCCATTAAGGAAACCATGGTAAAAAATTTCTCCAAAGCCAACTTCAAAGACAGAAGTGGTAAACTTCATGACACCCCATGCAGAAAGACAATACAGTTACAACTGCTGAATCCTACACAAATGCTCTCTATAAGCACTAACATGAGTGCATGGATCGTGGTATCCCAAACAGAACCATGATGCTATCCTCCAAAAAAAGGAAGCCAATCTGGTGGTCCCCTGCCATAAACAAACTGTACAACAGAAGGAAGAAACTGTTGCAAAAGAGGGTAAAATCCCATGAGTGGAGGAGCTCCCTAGTCAGCCTCAGTAAGAAGCTGAGATCCCTTATAAGATCCTCCAAAGCTAGCTACGAAAACAAAATTGCCACTAATTCTAAGGACAACCACAAAGCATTCTATAGTTATGTCAAGAATCTTGATGGCAACACCCAGATCTGCTCTGAGTTACAGCACAACAGCACAAAAATTACAGAACCAACTGATATTGCCAACATCCTGGCAGATAGGTTCAGTGCTAACTTTACCCCTCACCCCCTAAAGGGTCCATATCTATACAGGAAGAATGCAGAGTCCCTGTAATCACAACTACGCAGGTAAAAGCTGCACTCTCTAAAGCCAAAAACACAGCATCCATGGGGCCGGACAACATCCCAGGCTGCGTTTTACACGAACTTCAGAATGAACTGGCTCCCTACTTAAGCACCATGTTCAGTAATAACCTTGCATCAGGCTTTGTGCCCACTGAATGGTGCACAGCAACAGTTATCAGACTCCACAAAGGGGGAGCCACCACTGATCCCGGGAACTATCAACCTATTAGCCTGACGAGCCTGGTCTGCAAGGCCATGAAACTTATCATCATGGAACTCATAAACAAAGACATTGGTAACCTCCAAACTCTGGATCCCACCCACTTCGGGTTTGTGAAAGGCAGATCATGCCTCCTGAACCTGACTGACTTCTTTGAGGCCATCACCAAAGCCGTAGATGAGGGTAAGGTGGTTCACACAGCCTATCTTGACCTCGCCAAGGCTTTCGACACCATCCCCCACTCTGGAATTACAGGTAAACTCACTAAACTAGGAATAAAGCCCTATGTCACAAGATGGGTTGCCAACTGGCTCACTGACAGAACCCACACTTTAAAAGTTGCAGACTCCAAATCTGACCTCAAAGCAGTGACAAGTGGAGTACCACAGGGTTCCATCCTGGGATCTCTCCTGTTTGGTATCTACTTCTCTGAACTACAGGCTAACACAGAAGGCCTCTGGCTAATGAAGTTCACAGATGACTGCAAACTAGGAGCCATAGTCAAGTCCCCAAATGATGTGGCCATCCTACAGAAGGGCCTTGCTGAGAAAGATGCCTGGTGTTAGAGCCATGGCCTCAAGCTCAATGCCAAAAAGTGCAGTGTCATCCTTTTTGGTAAAAACTCTGTACCCATGAACTACCACAAAGGCAGCAATCTGCTTAACACCGAATGTGTGATAAGAGACCTTGGGACCCAGGTGGACAGTAGTCTCTCCTTTGATAGTCAAATTGCCACAGTAGTCAGGAAGTCCTTCTACGTGGAACACCTCATCATAAAAGGGTTCTCATTCAGGAAAAAAGAGGTCATTGTTCCCCTCTACTTGACAATCATTAGACCCATTATAGAGTACAACACCCCTTTTGGAATGTACCTCACAAGACATATGCAGCAGCTGGAAAGGCCACAGAAGTACCTCACAAAGAGGATTACTGACCTCAAACAAATGCCCTACACTGACCACCTCAAAAAACTCCAGCTTTACTCCGTAGCATATCGCCTACACGAGGTGATCTCTGCCTAACATATAAAGCTATGTCAAACCCAGAGCTGTTGGACATGCTACACCTAAAGAAATCCCAATCCCTCCGAGATATACACTCTAGGGAACTAAACCTTGTCACCACAATAAACAGGACTTGCTGGAGGGATAGATTCCTGTTCCAGAGACTTCCCAGACTCTGGAACAGGCTACCCATCTATGTCTAGCAAAGTTCTTCAATAGCACTCTTCAAGAAAAATCTTGATGAGTGGATGGGAAATAGGAAATACACCCCGGGGATCACTTCTGTGTCTCTGCTCGACAGTGGCACAGGAAAATAACTTTCTTGGGTGGCATAAGCCAGGTAACCTTGTTGGCTAGGCTTACTTTGGCCCTTGGGCTGATAGCCTAGTACCTACCTATGAACTATATTATTTAAAACTCACCCAGTTAATGATAGTGCACAGGCTGTTATACTGTAATAACTGCACAGTATTACCTAAAACCTTAACCTTACACGCCCCGTATAAAGACCACTTTGTTTTACAGTTTTCTCAATACTACTTAAGCTGTCTACTAATATATAAGGAAAATCACTCTTTGGCATGTACTTCATCAAACAATGGAATAAACAGATTCTTAATATATGGAGATTTGCCTTAAATGTGGCTTCTAAATGTCTCATTAGCCAGTATGTGGTACAGTGCATTTAGTAGACCAAGTTAAACAATTATATACCTCCCTTTACTTTCAAATCTATATATCTTACTTTCCATTGAATTTTCACCCAAGCTCCCATAGGCTCTTCAATTACTCTCTCTCTCTGAATATATATATATATATATATATATATATATATATATATGGATTCCTATTACAAGAATGAAAGTTCACTACTTCAAACTTGTGATAGGAAGCCTCACTTCTGCGAAAGTTCACTTTAACGAAAGTGAACGTTTGCGTAAGTGCACTTCACCGAAAACACCACAGCACAGTGGAGGACATAATAAACAAGCTATGTCCTCCACTATGGTGTGATAGTCATGGACCTTAGGGTTAGGGCATGGGTCATGGTAAGGGGATAGCTATCTCCTTACTATGACCCATGCCCTAACCCTAAGGTCCGTGAGTACTGCACGGAAGTTCAGTACAACACCCATTCATTGTACTGAACTTCTCGTAAGTGCACTTTCGATTAAGTGCACTTTCGCTGCAGTGAGCATTCCATGCACTATTTCGAATTAGTGAAAATTCGATCTAGTGTATGGAACCCATATATATATATATATATATATATATATATATATATATGTATAGATACACACACACACACATACACACACACACACACACACACACACAAATTTACAATTATTTAGAAAACTGAAATTCCTTTTACCTTTAATGGAATTCCTAGAATTTTGCCAGTGATTGTAGTGAATGTTAAACACAATTTTCAATCATTACAAGTATTCTCCTAAAATGTTTAGTGTATCTATATATAAAAGTGGGCAAGGCTTGCCGCTAACAGCAGATTAATTAAACTGGGATCCTTATAGCTAAATACAAAATAAATACCTTCTATTTAATATTTTCATAAATAAACTTCATACCGCTACAACACTTGCCACTCTTATACAATATACTGACGATTCAACCCTTATCTGCTCTCTCCCACCCATAATAAAATTATAGGAACTCACTTAAAATTCATTCACTGACATTGAAATATGGCAAAAATTCTAAAATGCTGCTTAATAATAAAATAAAAAACAAACGTACTCTATTTACTTCAAAACAACACCTTAACCAGAAACAAACATTTCATATTACGTCGTGTAATAACACAAAAATAGAAACTATAAGCCAAACTAAACTATTCAGAGCCATAATAGATGTCAACCTCAGATTTGATCACCACATACTTTATTCCATCAAGAAAACTCTCCCTAAATCTTGACTCCTTCTACAGAATCAAGCATAACCTGACAGATCAAGCAAGGATTACCTTAGCAGCAACATACCTCTTTCCTTCTCTGTTATATGCTTACCCTATTCTTGCAAATATTAACACTACATATAAAACTAAACTAGCTTCCTGCTAGTACAAAACAGCTAAATTTTCAACCAACCAACCTTATAAAACACACCACTGCCTTGCATTAAAACAATTCATCTGGTTTGAACACACAAATCAGCTAACATATTCACAACTAATCATTGCTCACAACCTTCTGTACTCTCCAGGCAAATGCCCAGCATTACAAAATACTCTACTGTGCTAGTCACCAACTAGAGACCTTTGCTCTACAAATAAACTGTTATTATACAATGACCCCCCCATTAATATTCCAAAACGTGCACGCTGATTGGCCAGCCCAACCAGCGTGCCCATTGTAAATCCCACAATATACCAACGAAAAAAGGTCTGGTCACCCGGACTTTTGTCCGTTGGTATAAAGTGTCCCAAAACTTTTTTTTTTTTTTTTACAATTAAAAAAAAAGAGAGAGAGAGAGAAAACAGAGCAACAGAGACTTTCTTTTCTTCATTGTTTCCGTTTCAAATCATTCATGTACTGGGTATGTGTGGGAACGCAAGTCTCATATGCATGCGCAGTACATCAAAATGAAGAAGCAGTATACCACAACTGGCAGAAGAACAGTAATCCGCCATTATACAAAGACATTATTTAAGAAAAGTAAGTATTTTTTTTCTTAAATAATGCCATTGTATAATAGCAATAACCAACTCCGTGGTTGTGGTATATTGAAGATTTACCCACGGTTGCCTTTGTCTAATCACTCGGGCTTCACCTTCATGATTAAGCCACACCATCCATGGGTAAATCTTCAATATACCACACCACGTCATTGGTTATTGCTTTACTATCTATCAGTAAGACATTCCACACTGCTGGAGAATCTCTCTGCTCTCGTGTGTCAAAACTCTGGAATGAAATCCCCACACAGTTAAAACAGATAGAAAACTTAAATAGTTTAAAAACTTTGTTTAAACAGCACCTATACCAAAGAAGTCTCTGTTCTTCCTGCTCACCTGTTTGGCTTTACCCAGATTACTTTTCTCCAACTCTTACAGCCACTTTTCTTCCCAATATTTTTGCAGCTTATCGCATCTCCTCATACTGCACTTATTTCCTAAATTATTACTTTTCCTCCCCCTCTCACGCCCCGCCACTAACTACAATTCTTCCTCTTTCCATTTATCTTCCCGCTCATTTCCATTAGTTCTCCTTTCAAATCTCTCATCATTTTTAGCTACATTCTACTTGTCGGTAAATTATTACTAAACTCAAAACTTTCCCAGTTTGGTCTTTTCCCTGCAGCCATCATGGTATAACTACATTAATTGTTATTGTATGTTATTTCTCTAGTCAATAATTAGCCAATTTATGTTAATTTCTCTCGTTTTGTTGTGTTAAAATGTTATGTTCATGTAAGAAATATTTAAAAATATATAAAAATTATGTAAATAAGCTTATGTATAGATGTTTTTACCCTACAGTTATAAATATACATCACGTGTAACTTAAATGTTGAACTTCTTTTCCTGGGCCTCCACTGAAATTGGGTTTTGCCCAGTCAGACTTTTTGCATTCAACAAAGACAAATAAATAAATAATAAATAGCTTCCTATTTGTGGGTCAGACTGTCTGTTTTGGAATTGCTTCAGTTGCTTCTGTTTCCAAGTATTAGTCTGTACTTTTACCATTTTAACACTATATTTACTGAAAGACTTACCTAAACTGCAAAGTAATAATCATGCTAGATGCTTTGGTCATTATCTGTAAAGTTGCCTAGTTTTAGGATAATACCATGAATGATAAAGACTGATGATTTAACAATGTAATTCAAAAAGTACTAGGTGACAGAGCATAAACCAAAGTGGTTGGTGCCAGTAATATGGCAGAGATGAAAAAAAAAAACCTGCAGTAAAAACAGTTTTTCAAGAGTCTGCAATTCCGTTTAAGGTCATAGAACTTCAGTGCTTACAGGTCACTCTGTACACACATCAGTATTCCATGAGTTTGTAATGCAAAAAGTTAAATATCTATAAAACAGGCATCACCACAAAACCTTAGAACCAATAAACTTGAAAGAAGAAAATCAAGTATACAACTGGGCACCTTTCTATCAGAAAATCTACTGAAAGCACTGCAGGTATCTAGCTATCCTGCTCTTAATACTGAAAGGCCCACAGATTTATGACCTCCCCTTCACCAGTTGTGACAAGTGCTCTTGTACCTATCCTGATAAGGAACTACTTCCAAATGCTTTCAAAGGAAGGGAAACGTTTGCCAGTTTATGTACGATCAAATAAGAATGCTTTGAATTTACCCAGGAACCTACCCAGAACCAGAAAGCTTTTTTCAGATAACCACTAGCTATGTTGTAAAACTAATCTCCCAAACTGCCTTCACGTATCCTGCCATATTGTGGACTAAATGGTAAAACAAAAGCACAGTGTAATGTTCCATCTACTTCTCAACAGCAGCTAAAGGACCCAGTGGCTCATGAGTGAAAACCTCAGAAGGACATTTCAGGCAAGTTATATCACCCAAAGAAATTCTTGACTTGAATTCCTTGGTGATCTTACTTTGCAATGAAACTATGAGTGAGGGTGATTCTAGAGAAATAATCCTATAAGAGTAACTTAGTGACATGTCTGCTAGCAATATTAACCAATATATGCTCAATTCCAGTCTCTGAATGGACATTTTGGCAATCACATCACTAGGTACTTTAACCTTGTATGAATATTTAAACTAGCCACTATGGTTTATTGCTATTAACTCCATGGACTATTTCTAGTTGTGATCTAGATAAGTGTTAATTTAATTACATCTTAAGGCTATGTTGTTAATATTCAGAATTAGTCAAACATTGTTTCATAGTTATTCATTAGTTTAGGTTAGGCTGGTCAAACTTATGGATCTGTAATTGCCTGGGTCCGCAGAAGATCCTTCCTTATGCAGGGGAATGACTGTAGCTGTTCTCCATTTGCTTTGTACAAAACCTGTACGAAGGCAGAGACTGAACAGTGTTGTTAGGGTTGTGGCTAAATTATGCTCCATGCTATTTAAGATATATCTAGGGATATTGTCAGGACCCACTGATGCAGTTTTTGTAGCTTTTGATAGCACTTACAGGACTTGGCCTTGGGTGACACTTGGAGGCAAGTCAGTTTCAGATGCATCTTGAGAGACAGACAGAGGGGAGAGAGGGGTAAAGTTAGAGCTAAATTTATTGGCCAGTAGGTTTGCTATATCTTCAGCCTCAGTGTTGGTGACATCATTCACAAACAGCTCAGTGCATTGCTGCGCTGTGCTTTTGTGATTGCAAACATAACTACAAAAATGCCTTGCGATTGTCTTTGGCTTGGCTAGCTATTTTAGCCTCAAACTTGGCTTTTGTGGATTTTATTAAGCTCCTAGGTTGTTTGTTAATATCAGTGAGAAGGGCTCTAACATTCTGGGAATTATTGTGGTTTCTTTTGATCAAAATTATTTTCCTTTTATTATAAAGCTTATTGTTATCATGATGCCACCATGTAGGTTTGTTTCATTGGTTTGCATACATCCTTTGCTTCTTTTCTGCAATATTTAAGACTTTAGATGATTTCGTGCACAGCTTAATTCAGTGTTGCTAGGAGATGACTTTAACATTGTCCCATACTCTGTTTTATACTGGTCAACTCCTTCAGTTGAAATACGTACAGAAGCCCACATAATTATAGTACAGGCTGTACATGAATGAGAACTGACTAATATTTCATGGGCCATTTCTTTTATTTGCCAGGATTCTCTTTCCATTGCATACAAGTACAACTCGCAGTAGAAAAGGCTGTTAGCTGCAATCTATTGAAGCACTAGATTTCTTACATATGATTCCATGTTTATTGACTGTCCAGGAAGCAGTGGATATGCTCTTTTCTCAGACTTGCAACTTGGAATTTAAGCTCTGAAAAACAGATCCATTTTTTTTTTCACTGAGAATTTTGTCATTGTACAATGTAAGCAAATTTAACATGAAGAATCTTGCTGTATATTAACTTTAGAGAGTCAAATACATGCTTGCTCTGTGCTGGAAAGTGTCTGTAGTATCCCTCCCCATTGGTCTCTTGACCAGTAGATTACACTGTATATACCAATTACTTAGTCTCCTTAGATGCTTTACAGAACCAAAAACTTTCTCACGAGAGCAACTAAAGCTACATTTGCCAGTATTTAAGTCCTCTCCACACTTCTTCATGGTACCCTCAACCTTAACAACCTCCAGGCATCACAAAAATCAAAACTTGAACAATGATATAACAAAGTTGCTAAATTTGCACCAAATACCTCTTTCAAAACCCACCACTGTATAGCAGTAAAAAGCCTAAGCTGGTTAGAACTACCCCATCAACTTATATATCATCAGCTTCTTATCATCTAGAAAATTATCCTGCATCCATCTGATTGTTTATCAGTTAATTACACAACTATGACCCCAGTTGGTCATTGCGATCCAGTGACCAAAAACACTTGTCCTCCCACAAAACTATCAAATCTGCTGGTTATTGTCTGTATTGTACAATGTTTCTAAGGCCTGCAACTCCTTACCTGTATCCATCAGCTCAATATCCTCACTCCACATCCTTCAAAACCATTCTAAAAGACTTCCTAGCCAAAAGCTGGCTCTCTTCTTGCTTAAAACCAGGATAAATTCTATCCCTAAATCTGAGCAATTACCAGCTCATATCTTAAATCTTCATACTCTCCCTTCTTCACTCACTTCCTTACTTCAATCAGTTTTTCTCCCTTAGCTTTCTCTCTAAATATTTCATAAGCCTATATTATACTAACTTACCTTTAATTTCTCTGTAAACTGCTAAAATCTCTCTAAACATTAAATCATCATTGTAAAACTTGTATCTATTCTTTAACAATATTTTCATATTTTTGAAGATTATAAAATTATTCTTCTTAAAATGTTTTGTAATACCTTGCAGCTTTTCTCCTCAGGCCTCAAGTGAAAAATGGGCTCCTACCCAGTCGGACTTTCCTGGTAGTCAAATGTCAATAAATAAATTAATCTACAACAGTGAAAATTACTATGACCTGTTCATACACAGATATGAAAATTTTACTGTTTAAAATCACCAAGCAATATGCTATGATCCCTTGGTGGGAAATCCTAAACCACAAAATCAGTCACAGCTATTCTGTGACTAAAACACACTTACTGCTATTGTTAGCTTCTCAGCAAAAGGTCTTGCAGAGTATGGTGAAGGTAGTCCCCAAGTATTGTATTGTATTGCAGAGGCATAATGACAAGCAGAAAAAAAAATCCAAAGGGAACCTATCAGAATTGTTAAAACAGTAGTACAACAACCTATTTAGGGTGGGATGCAGCAATTGTTAGAAGTACATTTTAGTATGTATTTAAATATGTCTACAAAACAAAGTTACTCTCTGGGTAACATGCCAGACATTTTTTCATGTCATTGACAGCAGCAACAATGCCACAGAACCATTAAAAGTGTTACAAGACAAAACTCACATGATTAACTTTCCTAAACTTATCAGCCAATTCAAGACTTTCATTTCGACTTGTACACACTGTCCTCTATCCCTTAGTACCCTGTCAAGTAGGGAAAGTCCCAGTGCATATTTTCTGATGTAGTTAATCTCTAGACTTTGGATGAAAGTGATATTCAAAAATTAAATAAATTAAAAAATATATCCAAAAAGCAAATTACATAAAAAATAAGCTTTATTCCAGGAAGACCAAGCACCTCAACTTCAAAGGTTATTCAGTGGATAAAGAACTTTGTATACAAATATTCCTTAAATACTGAAACTCATTTTAATTAGAAATTATCATCATCATCAGTCCCCCTTTTTTTTTTCATTTTCAACCTGGGGTTGGGGTGCCACATTAACTGTCACTATCTTCCTCAGTTCAATGCCACTCTCCTATCTTTATCAACTGTCTCTGGTATTATCTTATGCAATTTATTCATCTTTTTGCTGGATGTCTTTGTTTCTTTTTGCTTCTTACTGTCACTCTCAAATCTTCTTCACCAGACTGTGTTCAGCTTTCCTGGAGACGTGACCGAACCATCATAATGTATTATCTTTGACCTTCCCTGAAACTGGAGTTACTTTGGCTTCTACACTGATGTAATCATGTATTCATCAGTTGCACAGTGTCACCATACCACTCATCTCTGACACTTCATATCCCTCACTTCTATTTTCTTCTACTGCTCTGCCTTCACTGCCCAGGTTTCTGTACCATACAGTAGTACTGGTCATACCACTGCTTTGTACACCTTAATTTTCAACTTCTTTGACATTCTTCTGTTACAGGCAGCCCTGACACTCTGTGCCAGTTGACTACAGCCCCTCTGATTCTAGCTTTAACCTCCTCATTCAGATTTCCTTTCTTCTCATCCACCCCTCCCAGATACTTGAAACTCTATTACACTATTTTCCCTTCTATCTCAATTTTCGGCTTCTGATTTCCCTAGTTGCTGCAAAACAACTGTCTTGCCAGTACTCAGGTTCATCCCATGTGTCTTCAGTTTTTTTAATTCCATTGCTCTATCATTTGCTGAGTTTCTTGCTCAGAGTTTGCTCATAATGCCATTTTGTCCACATACAGCAGCTTTGTTGATCTGTCATCTTGACTCTGTTTGCTAATCTTGTCATCACCAGTATGAACAGTGGCCTCAGAGCTGAATCTTGATGCTCACCCACTCACAGTGGAACCCCTTTGTGAGTCTGAACACTTTCATACTTTTTCGGTCCTTGTATGTAACCTGCACTAATTCTACCAATATTTCTGGAACTTCAGACCATCAAAGAACTGTCCAAAACAGCTTTTCTGAGACCTTGTTATGTGCTTTATGAAAGTCTAGAATGACCAGTTGGACTCTCTTTCTCATTTCTAGCTTCTTCTAAACTATCTATCCCACTGCAAACATCAGGTCAATTGTGCTGCATCCTGATATGAATCCAAACTGCCATGGCAACTTTTTATTAAGTCTCTCAGATACAACTTTATTGAACTTCAGCATATACAGAA
This sequence comes from Protopterus annectens, assembly GCF_019279795.1. Classification (NCBI taxonomy): domain Eukaryota; kingdom Metazoa; phylum Chordata; order Ceratodontiformes; family Protopteridae; genus Protopterus; species Protopterus annectens. The sequence continues at coordinate 723,880,110 of NC_056727.1, read as the reverse complement.
CTTCTAATTTCTTTGAAAGCACATGACTAAATTCTGGTATAAACTTTATACTAAGAAAAACTGTACGTAGCATAAAATATTCACATGAAGAGAGGCCTCCCATGTATGTATTCTGTTAAAATGCTGAGCTACACTGTTCAGATGTATGTCCTACAGATTTTCTAACATGCTAAGATATAACATTCCAATTGTTTACCAGTGTAAAACAACATGAAAAGTAATTCTATAAATAACACACAAAAGCATGCGATTAAATGCACAATTCACATAAAATATGCCATTATTTACTGTGCAGTTTGTGAGGCTACATGCGCACAAGCTGACTACCAACCACATGGGTATGTTGCCTTCTCTATCATTTCCCTGTTATACTAGCCACACAGAAGTCACTGCTAATAAAACAATCTTTGAGAACAGCCCCAACCACATAAAGACAGATAGAGTACTCTTTGGCAAAATACTCCATAACTCAGCATTCAACATTTAAAATGGTTTAGTCCTTTTTGATTATATCTATTATTTCTTCTGCTAAGTATAAATATTTAATGATAAAATAGATTTGTAATATGCCATTATTCATGTAGGAGGATGATATATTTTATAGGTTCATAGGTGTTTACTAAGCTAACAACCTTGAGGGCCTTTTTAAGCCTAGCCATGCATCACAAATCTCTGAACATGTTCTGGTACCCTTGATAAGTGTAAGCAGGGGCTTGGGAGATGAACCATTTACAAGCTACCTGTGCCCATTAAAGGCATAGGTGCCAAACCAGCGATGAATTACCTGTTCCCCATCTAATTGTCCAGGTTACACTTGAATTACGTTAGTGTGGAACTCTGCTTCAGATGGATGGGGAGTCTGTTCCAGAGATGAGGCAGTATCTGGAATACATACATGTCTTTCCAGCAGGTCCTATTTATATCACAGGCAAAGTTTTAGTCATGAGAACATGTAATTTTGGTGCTGTTTGTTTTGAGGATATGCAGGAAGTCCATCAGAGTGGTGTCTGCCAATGCCTTTTATGCCATCCTCAGATCTTACCTCAACAGCCTGTAGGAGACAGAATACAGAGATAGGGCCTTGAGTCAGTCTGCATAAGACATATTCCTACACCCTGTATTCTTTTAGTGAGGAACCTTTGTGGACATTCCTATTGTTGGATATGCCTAGTTAGGTACATACCAAACGGGGTATTGTTCTTAATGATAGGTCTGATGAATGCTGAATGCAGTGGAACAATAACTTCCTTGGACCTAGATGCCATACCTTTGTTTACAAGTTGTGCAACAGAGAATGATTTCCTCACTACTGTAGACAAGTGATGTTCAAAGGGCTAGATTACTATGTGTGTCCCCAAGTCCCTGACTACTGGTAAATTCTTATGAGTACGTTGTCAATATGATAGTTACCAGGGGTGGATGATTTCCCAAAGGATACTATTATGCATTTCTTGGAATTTAGTTTTAGTTCACGGCTCTGACACAAGTTGTTTGTGTTAGCCCTTCCCACAGAACATTTGTGTTGTGAGATTCAATGACAGCTCCTAATTTGCAATTATCTGCAAATTTAGTCACCAGAGGCCATTGACATTGGCCTTGATTTCAGAGAAGTAAATGCCAAAAAGCAGCGGTCCCAGGACCGAACCCTGAGGGACTGTGGCTCACAGACAGGACCCAGGAAGTTAGAACTGGGGAGGCCAGTCACAATCAGTTGGCTATCTACTGGGTGACATAATGGTTTGTACCTAAACTCTTGAGTTTGTCAACAATGCCCAAGTGGGGTATTGTGTCAACACCTTGGCCAGGTAAAGTTAGGCAGTGCGAAACATTATGCCCTCATCCATTTATTTTGTGACTTTCTCAAAAAAGTCCACCAGGTTGAGTAGGCATGACCTGCGCTTGACAAAAACAAATTGGATTTTGTCCAATGTTTGGTGATTTAATATGTTATTATGGATCATTTCCATTATAATTCTTTCCATGGCTTTGCAAATGAGACTTATGGCTCTGTAGTTTCCAGGGTCTGCAGATGGCCCACATTTGTGCAGAGGGATGACTGTTGCTGTTCTCCATTCATGAGGCACAAAGCCTGTTTGGAGGCTACATTTAAACAGCAATTCCATTTGGCATGATACTTCTTGTTTCATGCTATTTAGAAGGCATCCTGGGATTCTGGCTGGGCCCATTGATAAGGTGTTCTTGGTCTTAGAGAGAGCATTAAGGACCTGGTCCCTAATGATAACAGGGGGAATTATATTTGATGGTATTTCCTGAGGGAAGGTTGAGGGGAAGAGAGGGGTAAAGATGGAGCTGAATTTGTTGGCCAGTAGGTTTGCTATATATTCTGGCTCAGTACAGGTGGCTCCATTTACAATGAGCTCTGCACACAATGTTGCATTACCTTTGAGGTTGCGGACTTTGCTAAAAATGCCTTGTGGTTGTCCTTGGCCTGGAAGGCCAAATTTACTTCGAAGTTGGCTTTAGTGGACTTTATTTGTCCTCTGATTTGTTTTAGTTTAATGAGAGTGCTTTTATCCTGCTGAGTGCAGTACCCTTCTAATTTTTGCTATGGTTGTCTTCCTTCTGTTATAAAGTCTACTGATTTTGTGATTCCATCAATGTGGCTTGTTTTTTGAGTTAGCTCTGTACTTCTTCTTGGTGGGTACAGCTGTCTCTATGCAGCTATTAAAATGCGTGTATAGGGCTTCTGTGAACAGTGCTGCATAGGCAGCTGTGTTCTCAGGGTTTATGGGAGCTTGAAATTTTGCTAGGCTATCACTTAATAGCAGGAAGTTAGCATTAGAGTAGTTCTTGAATATTCCAGGGTTAGCTGGAGTTCTAGGTTTTATTTTTTACTTCAAAGGAGACCATTTTTTGGTCTCACCTTACCAGAGAAGACATTACACTAGGGTGTGCAGCACTCTCATTTATTAGTGAGGACCAAATCGAGTATGTTTGCACCCCTGGTTGGTGTATTAACAGTCTGGTGCAGGGAATTTGTGTTTACAAAATTCAGAAATCTCTGTGCCTGTATGTCTGGTGTCATGTAGGATTCCCAGTTAATAGTGGGATAATTAAAGTCACCCATGAAGATGGTATTGGGTTGGATGGTGACTGTTTTCAATAAGTTTAAATACATGGTATGGGCTTCCTGAGTCATAGAGGGGGACCTATAGCTTGCAAGGCAGAGTTATTGGATTTTGCCTATGGTGATATGAACATGGAGAAGTGCATTGTCCTGTTTGACCAGCCTTGAGGTATATTTATTTATTTCTGATGTATATTGAGGCACCTCCACCTTTAGTCTCTGTCTGTAAAGTAGCTGATCTGAATGTGTGGAAGGCATTTTAACCTTGCACTGTTGGTGTGCTCTCACTTGCTTTAAACCATGTCGCAGTGACTACACATATATCACCATTCTCTAGGGTGAAGAGAGCTTCTAGGGAGTGGAGTTTTTTTTTTAGACTCCTAGCACTGAGCAGTAATATCTTTAGATTTTCTTGGTTTTGATTTGCTATGTTGGAAGTACTTTCAGTTTGGCATTGCCTAAAAAAGCACTATGAGGAAGAAATGTTTTAGCTAATATTTTAAAGCCTAGAGGGGAGAGGTGCAGACCATCCCTGGCAAAGCAGCATGGTCTGTTGACCATCTGTTTCCATGCTGACAAATATTAAACCCCCTTAGAATAATATCAGAAACTAAGCCAATTATTAAAGTTAGTCAGCTTTTGTTTGTATTGTGGCATCATCCTTGGAGAAGGTAAAATGCTGCATAATGCTAGGCTTATACCAGCCTGGGACACATATTTCAAGAGCTCCCTGCTGTCTCTCTTCATATAGTTTAGGGAGGTATGTCTCAGGTCATTTATACCCACATGGACCATATGAAGAGAGACATATCTCCCTAAACTATATGAAGAGAGACAGCAGGGGGCTCTTCATATAGTTTAGGGAGGTATGTTTCAGGTCATTTATACCCACATGGACTATTAGGTCACTGGACAACAAGTACCTGACTCCCTGAGTGAGTACATAATGTGGTGAATCCTAGACACTGATAAGCAAATGACCGTGACTTTCTCCTTACTCAGCCTGGTGAGAGGGCCATCAGTGTGTCTCACAATGGAGACTCCAATGACCAGAATGTTCGATTGTGTGGTGGCTTGCCTTATGGGCTTAGAAGTAGAAGCTCTATGAGATGTGGCTGTATGTGTTGATGTGGGTGTTGTTTTGAAAGAGTACATTTGGGGCTGCTGAGGTATCAGTTATATATAGTTTATCTAGGAGGTCTTTGGGGTTTATGAGGGTTACATTTAAGTGCCTAAGCATACCTTGGTCTATGTGTCTGCATTGAATTGTGTGTGATGGGTGCAGTGTGTGACAACCTTATTGACATTAGGAGTGCTTTTATGTGAGAGCTTTGCCTCCAGTGACATTCTCTAAATACATCTCTCACATACCATATCAGTTTGTTTGAGAGTTAACTGGTTGCCAGTAAACATGAGGCAATTTCTGCCTTGTCTCAGAACTCCCATCTCCACCAAGTTGGTAACTGAGATAGTGAGAAAGTGCATCTCCATGGCAACAAACACTTTTCTATTGGTTAGATGGGTCTATATTAAATCACCGAATGCTTAAAAAAGCGAACGGTAATTGATCGACCCTATGTAAGCGAAGGGGAAAAAAAATCGCTGTTCCAAAAAAAAAAAATTAAAAATCAATTTCAAACATTACATTAAGTGGGGGGCTTTGCCCCCCCACCCCCCTACTTAAATATACCAACTCAGAGACTGCACTACAGTTCAGAAAACAGCAAAGTACCGAAGTGGCCAAGCAAATTCTTTCCCAGAGAAAGAATTTGCTTACCAGCCGCTTCAATATTTTGCGTTTTCAGCCTTTTAAGTTCGACCAAGACCCATTCAAAAGAATGCGTCTTTGGTCTTCTAATATAGACCCGATTAGACAGTTGGAGTGAGAATATAAAGCAATGTCAGGAGTATCTGGTTTGCAACTCTGAGAGAAATGCTTGTCACTGCAAACTAGTTCTCCTGCATGCAAGTAGGTGTTGGTGAATTTTTAACTGTGCTTTTACAAGAAAAATGTCACTCAAGGTGTCTGTGTCTATACAGTGCACTGTCAAGTACTTGTGGGGAAACTAATAAGCAGACCATGATGAATTATGGACAAATCAAGCAGTACTTACTGAAAAGAAAGAATTAGCTTGTCGAGAACGATGAAAACAGGGAAGTCATATGAATGGCCACTGCCTGGCTACTACTAGTGCTAGTCTCACCACAGCTTCACTCTGCTGGGATACAATGCTCCTTTGCATTTTATCTCACTAGAAGCAAAACATTAGCACCAATCCCCAAGATGAGAAGCAGGCCACAGGCTGTTTGGTGATCCACAGTCTTATCACAGATGATGCAAGGACCTGTAAGCTTGTTGTAGCCTTTTCATGGTAGATGCCTTGAATAGCAACCAGACTAATCAGGAAAGTCAAGCAGACACTCACTGCCCAACCAGAAATAGTCAGGAATCAATGCACTCTGCTCTCTCTCTCTCTCTCTCTCTCTCTCTCACCAGGAGCAAAATATAAGCAGAAATTCTAAGCTAGCACCTATGAAGCAGTTATTAGGCTTTCTGGTGATCAGCAGTCTGCAGGAAATAATGTCTCTATGCTTCTTCTCTTACCACGAGCAAAACAGAAGCACTAATCCCAAGGTAAGTACTGAGAGGCAGAATGTGGTCTCTCCAATAATTGGTGGTCTTGCAGTAGATGCTGCAGATTTTAAAAGTAAGATGGAAAAATGGGTTAATATCCTAAGAGCTGGGAGTGTTCCCCAAGCAGTTAGATATGGGGTAACTAAGCTGTAGCTATCTAATTGGAGAACCACTAATTTTAAAAAAGCAATATAGATTGGAAGGGTTGGGCACTTTATATTCTGGTTCTATGAAATACAGTGGGATGGCCAATAAATTTAACAGTTAAAGGAGCTTACTCACAACAGCCAATGAAAGGAGAGGGAAGGAGCTATGTGGTCAAATTAACATAGGGGCAGACAACTAGAAAGACAGTTGAGTTTAAAACCATAGCAATGCCACAGTGGGAGGGTGGGAAAAAATTATTTCTGCGTGACTCACAAGTGACACGTGTGGTATTTTTCCTAGTTTAAATATGTAATTAAAAACAGTATTCAAGTAAAACACAGTGTAAAGAAAACAAGTCACAATGTACAAAATAGAAGAAAGTAATAAAGTAATACAAAATACAAGAAAGAAAAAACAAGCTAACCTTTCCCTCACAGCATGTTGTGGCAGAGTCTGGGTGAGCTTTCCAGTTTGACTTATTTATTCAGAAATTCAATATCAGTTGTTTACCTGTTACTTCTGATGAGGCATGCGTAATATGCATATATAAGCACCCCCTATATTAACTTTTCTGTCTGTTTAAAAATGCTGTCAGTATGTTACATGGTCGACTTGCCCTCTTAAATTCACCTTTAGGAAGAAAAGCCAGCAATTAGGAAGGATGGCCACTGTCATCTATCGATAGAGTACTAATGCTGGTTTTGTATGAATTGTACTATAATGTTTATCCTCTACCTTTACTATTACTAATGTATCCAAAAGCTTAAAAAAATAATGAAAATCATTCTGTTCCATTCCCAAAATATGAAGGAGATAATCAAAACATGTGAAAAAGTCTGTGTTGCATTGTATATACCTCAACAAGAAAACATACAGTATTTCAAAATAATTCATGTAAACATTTGCATAAGAAGGCAAATACATGACACTTTACTAACAAAGAAGTTTTAGAAGCCATTAGCTAATCTCCTTGTGGTTAAAGTAGTTTTTGTATATACTTCTGTCATGACTGCCATTGTTTTTAGGCTGATATAGGCCATAGGAGACCTCCCTTATCGCCTGCAAACATAATGGATCACTGCACTGCCCAAATGAGTAAAGATACAACCTATGTGGAGAATTGCAATCCAGTTTCTTTCATAAATGTGAAAGCAAAATAGGAACAAAATGATTGGTGAACTGCTTACAACCCATTTGACTTAAAATAATCTCCCTTTCTCAGGTTGGGTACAGGGATGCGGGTTAAGACTGAATCATTGTCATGCTATAATCGCATTGATTCGTGCAGAATGAATGGATTTCCCAACCCAGCTGTACTTATGTCTGTAGATATTGATAAAGCCTTTAATTTGATCTACAGGTATTACCTGACACAAGTTACTAAGGCTTTCCACATCCTATTGCCTTTTATCAGTGACACAGGGACATTATGGTTTTCCAAATTCTTCAGTTCTAAGTAACATTATGGTCTCTCTCTCTCTCTCTCTCTCTCTAAACAGGAATACTCACTCTGTTCCCTTCCCTCCACATATGGACTGTCAGTAGGGCTGCTCATTTTCTTGTCTCTGTTTTTGCAGGCTAGTAAGGCACTTTCCAGATGGCCATAATCCCTACATAGATAGCAACAGCTGAATTAAGAACAGCCATACCTTTATTTGTTGATGACCATCTGGTTTTAATGCACATCCCAGAGTTTGGCATCTAAGTGTTGTAAACAGTTTTGGAAGATTTGTTAACTTTTCAAAAACAGATTTTCTTTCAATAAATCAACCTGCACACTAATTACAAACCTCAAATCCTCCTATCCCTGTAGACTGGTATGGCTCTCTAGTGAAATACTTGGACATCTGGAGCCACCCCTCCATCCACTGCATGGCTGAGCTCAATATTAAACAGCTTTGTTATTATATGTTTCAATTTTATCTATTTCACACTGGCCTCAGCTGTACCTCTTACTATCGGTGAGAATACTTTTCAGTATGCCCAGTTCCATCTTATCCTCCTATTCCTGGTTTGTAAAGATTTAAAAAAATATATATACTGCATACCTCCCAACCATACCGAATTACTCTGTTTTTACTGAGTTTTGGGGACCAAATGAAGAGGTGCCACGATTCCCGAGTGGCACCCCTTCATTTCCGATATTTTTTTTTTTTTTTAATATTTGTGCTTTGAGCTGATGTCATCATGTGCGCAATGATGTCAGCTCTGTCAGGGCTACCAGCCTGTCAGAACTGAGCTCAAGGAGCTCATGTCATGCACGCATTTCCAGCTGGCCTGGCTGCTCAAATGCGAGCGGGAACGGCACTCTTCTAATGGATTATTGGTGAACAGATTATGTTGGTGGCACTCCTGTAATGCCGGTATGTACTGTTTATTTGCTGAATATTAGTCCTCATAATATTTATTTACAGCAGGAAATGGCTGTTGAATTAAGATTTAGATATAAGACAACTTGGGAAACATCGGTATTTAGTGCAAGAAATGCATCTCTATAATGCAAAAAAAATATACATTTTACAGAGTAGGTTATCTCATTCAGCCCAAGAAATAAGCCTTATTCTGTTATATAAATTTACAGCAAATTGCGAAATAAGAGATATGTGGGTAGATCAGAAACTTATATTTTACAGTATTTTACTCACAAATGAATATTTTAATCAGGAAATTTGAGTTTTGGAACTGAGTGATCACAGTCCGATCTGATCCGTCCCTTCAGCCTTTCAGTATCTAACTCATAATTTGGAGTATCTGTGTCGGTAGTATGTATCATTCTAAGGAGCTTGAGTAAAATGTAAGCACTAAAGCTTACACTTGAGGGCAGGAAGCACTCTGTAAAATAGTGCGCAGTTATTGCTGCTGCTGCTGCTGTGGTTTTTGATGTAACATCATTTTAACTATGAGCTCATTGGGTGGCATATGCTACTTTTAGATGAGGCAGCGAAAGTGCTGTGCTATTAAGCCACTGACTTTTTGCTAGTTCACAGCTGTAACCAGATACACAGTTTGTCATGCTCAGCTGATAGAAGAAACTTCTAACCTCTAGTAATCTAAGACTGGTTCTGCACAGAAAGCAAAGCTATGAATTACTCAGGCTTGATGCACTGAGCCAGCTGGTGCATACTTCATCCGTGAAGGCGAGAGATACTTGCATGTAGACTGTGATCTTTATTTTTGGGATCTGGGAAAATGTATTTTTATTTCCTTCATTTCAGTATTTGACAGAGAGGCAAGTTACAAAGGCTTCCCTTCCTAAGCCTAGTTAATTAGTTTATTTGATGGCACTCTACCTTGTATTGAATTCCTTACCTACCCAGCCCCCAGTTATTGGACATATTTGGCACAGGTTGCTTTTGGCATGACCTCTCAATCATTGTCCTTTTTTTCAGTTTTTTCATTTCTGTTTGCTGGTGCTACAGTTGGTGCATATTAACTGCCTTCTATTCACAGATTCTTTTATGTTGTACAACACCTAACTTTACTTTCCACAGCACTGCATTCAGCAGGATCCACACGGCACTGTTATCCACTATTGATGTAGTCTACAGCTCACTGGCATTTTCACTTTTTTTTTTTTTTTGCTTATGTCTTGCACTCAACAGCAGGTTAATTTAAAGGGAGCATTAGGTTACCTGTAAGTATTTTTCATGGGGTTCTTTGATGAAGGAAGTTTTGTAGCCTATCAATAAATATCTTAGTCAAGTGTTTGTTTTGGTCTGAAGAAGCTGATAGCGAAAGTGCTTACCATTTTACAATTTATTAAATAGTTTATGGCCGTTATACTCCATGGTTGTTTCACTGCCTTATACAATGTTGGATTCTGTGATTTTTATACTTTCTGGCAGTGGAACGTTTGCCCTTTAGAGTGCCACTTTGTTCTCTAGTGTTATAAAGTTAGTTTATCTTAGCTAAGAGACAGAATATCTAGGCTAGGGGCGTCTTTCTATTGTCTGGAAAGAGAGGCAATTACAGGTTTCCAAAGTAATTGTTTTATGACTTTCAGTTTCAGGCAAGCTTCTAAGAGAATTGTCAGCTTTTGAGAGATAAGTATTTTTAACAGAGACATATTAAAATTTAAGTTCCTGCTAGCCTGGGAAACTTAGGCAGAAGTGACAAGAATTATGTAATCTGAGATGGTTCAGCACTAATGTGTATTATTAATTTAAGAACTATCTCAGAGAGAAAGTCAGTGCATTTTGTATCTTGATTTAGATCTGAAAACATTCCACTCACCAGCACTTGTCTTGCTCTGTAAGTAAGTTATTTAGGTACAGTGATTTTTCTTAGATATAAAAACAGAGTAAGATTAGTCTAGCTGTTTTCTATATTTATGTGAGACTGTCCTACAACGTTGTTTTATAGTATTCCCTGTGATTCTGAACTTTATTGTCACTGTGTTGAGTTAAAGTATTGACTTGTGTTTTTATTTTTTATTATTAAATATATTTAAATCTTTTAATTGTGGCTGGTTTTGTCTAGAGATATATAAGCTGTTAGAGTACTTGCATGTATTTGGTGATACTGTATAGGCCACTCCTAAATGGCCTTCAAGTCTTAGTCACACTTACCAATTGGATAATAGTAACATTGAAAAGTAGAATTGGACACCCTTTGGGAAGGGCCTTATTAGTAGCTGATAAGTAGTGCTTTCTACCTTGTAGTCTGGCAGAAGGGGTATAGCTGAACCTGTGCCAGCCTTCCCCAGGAGTGTCTGTGTGTTTATATATAAATCAAATCTCAAAGTGTATGTGTGTCAGCTATTTGGGCAGGGGCACGGAGCACTGGTTGGACAGAGAGGGTGCTGGAGGTTTTGGCCTGACCACTCGGATGAGATCTGAACCCTATAGCTGTGCCAGTGGGGAGTCTTGTTGGGGATCTGGAGATAGAGGGAAAAACCAGCCACAGACTGACTGTGATCTCTGTGTGCTCTTAAAGGAAATTGTACTTTACTGTGTGTGTACTTGTTATTCTCCCAGTGTGCATGCCCCTCACTGGTGTTAGTGGTGAGGATTGAAGCTGCTTGATTACTGGGCCAGGGCAAGGGCATCCCAACCTCTACAAAACTAAATACTGTACCCTGCCGTATTCCCTACACTTGTTTTCATAAATGTATTCTATCAGCACCTGTATTTTAACTGCTTACTCAAGGCTATTTTTTCACTTTTGCCAAATTTTTGTGTACCTATTTCTCTGCCCATCTGTTCTTCCTTCCATCTCTGTACTTATTTTGTCTGACCACAATCTCTCTCATTTGTGAATCTTTCCTCCAGCTCCCAATCTAATTATTGTTTGCTCTCATACTTGTTCCTTTCACACCATTCTTTTCCATTCACACACATCTGCCATTCAAGCCTCTTGTAATTACTTTCTTTTCTTTCAATTGCAGTTTGCATGTTCCTCTAAGCCTAACCTCTTCCAATAATACTCATCTGTTATTTTCATATCTTCTTGCTATTCCATACTTTGAAGCAGCTCTCCCTGTAGTCTGAAAATTGCTGGGATCCTTACTTCATTTGCTACAAAACACGTTTTCTACTCCCTTTAATTTTTTTACTGCTGCACAGACTTACACTTTTCATTGCTTCTACTACCCTTCTGTTTCATTAGCATTCTAACCTGTTACCTCATGTACAGTATTAATCACTCAAGCTTCTTTGGTGGTCATATTCTGCTACTTTTTTACTTCAAGCTTGAGTGCCTTTTATCTTGCCTTATGACTGGAGTCATGACTGAAAAGTGTATTTTGACTAGCTTACCTGTTTGGTTAACAAATTTAAACAAATAAACACACAAAATCATTAGTCCTTGTAATTCCGAAATCCTTCTATCTCACCCATATACTGCCCTGCCTTCATAGTTTCCTATTATACTCTCACCTCCTTCTGTCACACCCTTCTTCTACCTCTTCTTCTGATGAAGTTCACTGAATATATTGATCACATTAGTCTTCCTGAGGTTCTTCTGCTGTGCCATTTGGTACAACATATTCCTCTAACAAGCACCAGCATCATGTTTAATACTGTTATTTATTACACTGGAAAGTGGCCTCTGTCTGTATTCTAGCATCATTGGGTATACTTTTACTTTGCATCTTTTTTTCAATTTATAATGGGTAAGCCCAATGCATACAAGTGCCCATTTGTCATTTTCAGAAGCAAACTGGAAGCAGTATAGGCTTAAGTGACCTTTTCAGAGTCTCCCGCTTTGTAAGTGGAGGTTGAAGAAATCAACGGAGGACTAAATAATTAGGCTTGTTAGCAGTTTATTGCCTTACCCCTTTGAACTAAAGCAACAGATATATTCTGTATTTATATCGGCTTTGCAGAGAAGTATCATAGACAATGAGGTTTACCCAAGGTTTTAATAGTACTGCTTGAAAATGAATCCTAATCCTTTGTATCTTTGCATTTTTGTATTTTATCAGGTAGCACACTGATGATACATTTACTATTCATTCTATCTGTTAGTATCATAATCTTGTGTCTGTTGCTATAACAATATCCATACTATATCGATGGTCTTGTTTTGCTTAGATCATATACTAAAATATATAGGCTCATAGTTAAGTCCTAGGCCAGCTGCCCTTGCAGGACATTTTAAGCTTAGCCCATTTCCCTTTTTATGCTCAAAATAACCTACCCATTTGGTTACAGATTGGCCTTACCCATACCACAGTTGATAATTATATATGACCCTTAATGAGAATAACTGGGCTCATACCACAAATAATTTTAGGGGACCCATGCATGGGATAAAGGATTTAGGAGCTGCCACTGTCCATTAACAGTACAGGGGGCAGTCCTGGGATACATTTTATTTCCCATCTACAGATCCAAATTGCTTCGGAATATGGATAGAGATGAAAGAACTTTGTTTTATGTGGATGGGGAGCCTGTTCCACAGCTGCAGTATGTTCTGCGAGATATACATGTTCCTCCAAATCATTCTGTTGATATTGCTGAAGAGGTTTAGATCCCTAGACCAAGTATTTCTGATAGCATCTGACTTGCTGATGTGCAGGAAATCCATCAGTAATGGGTTGGAGGATGCCTTGTGTGCCAGTCACAGGTCACCTCTTAGCAGTCTGTAGGATACTAAGTACAGTAACTGGGGTTTGAGTTGGTCCATGTAGGACATGTTGTTTAGGCCTTGTATCATTTTAGTAAGGTATCTCTGTGGATGTTCCAGTTTTTGCATATGTCTGAATGGATAAATGCCAAACAGGGCATTATAGTCAATGTCTGGCCTAATGAGGGCTGTGTAAAAGGGGACAATTGCATCCTCAGATCTAGACACAGTCCCTTTCTTTATAAGCTGTGCAATATATAAGGACTTTCTTACAACAATAGAAATCTGGTGGTAAAAAGTTAGGTCACTGTCTGCATAAGTTCCCAAATACCAAATGGCTGTCAACTCTTAGGAGCATATCGTCAATGTGGTAGCTTCCTGAGGTAGATGACTTCTCAAAAGATACAATAATGCATTTTTTGGAAAAATAATTTGGGGATTCCATGACTGCTCCTAGCATGCAGTTATCTGCAAACCTAGTCAGCCAGAGCCCTTTGGTATTAGGTTTTACTTCAGAAAAGTAGATGCCAAACAGGAGAGGTCCCAGCAGAGAACCCGGGGGGACTCCATTGGTGGCTAGTCTCGTTCTGGTGGTAAATTCCCATATTTTGATTATCTGTGTCCTATCTGTAAACCAGTTTGCAATCCAGTGGGTGACATAGTGGCTTACTCCCACTTTATTTAGCTTTTCTTCTATGCCTGAGTGGGAATTGTGTGAAAAGCTTTTGCCAGGTCAGGTATATGTTGTGTACTCTTTGCCTTCATCCATTTCTTTGGTGATCTTTTAAAAAAAATCACCAGGTTAATTAAGCATGACCTGCCCATGGCAAATCCAAATAGGGAACCTCCAAGTACTGGAACCATCTAAAGGTCCTGATTAATTAATTAATTCCATGATAAATATTTCCATGACTTTTCTATCTTTCAGATAATATGTTAATTTGAAGTTACATCTGGCTGAGATTATGGTAGCTCAGGTAGATGTTAAAAAAAATCCCATGCCACTTATCAAAAAAATAAAATAAAATAAAATGAAGTATAGGAGGTATTTATTAAGAACCATGCACTACCACAAATTAAAAACTGAAAATGAGAGCAAAACAAAACTAAAAGACCAAGCTTGTATTAGAAGTCACTGAATAAAAAAAAAATGACATAAACTTCTCTAAAGGGAACAAACAAGCCCAAATCTATATTAATAAAATGGACAGCTGTAGATGAGAGTAAGGTGGTTCAAACAGCCTATCTAGATCTCGCCAAGACTTTTGACACCATCCCCCACTCTGGAATTATAGATAAACTCACTAAACTAATTATAAATCCCTATGTCACAAGATGGGTTGCCAACTGGCTCACTGACAGAACCCACACTGTGAAACTAGCAGACTCCAAATCCAACTTCAGACTAGTGACAAGTGGAGTAACACAGGGTTCAGTCCTGGGTCCTCTCCTGTTTGGTATCTACTTTTCTGAAGTACAGGCCAACACAGAAGGTCTTTGGTTAATGAAGTTCACAGATGACTGTAAACTAGGAGCCATAATTGAAACTGCAAATGATGTGGACATCCTACAAAAGGGCCTCACTGAGACAGATGGCTGGTGTCAAAGCCATAGCCTCAAGCTCAATGCCAAAAATTGTATTGTCATCCCCTTTGGTAAAAACTCTGTACCCATGAGCTACCACATAGGTGGTAGTCTACTTAACACCGAAAGTGTGATGAGACCTTGGGACACAAGTGGACAGTAGTCTCTCCTTTTATAATCACATCACCACAGTAGTCAGGAAATCCTTATAAATGGCACACCTTATCACAAAAGGTTTCTTGTCCAGGAAAAAAGAGGTCATTGTTCCCCTCTACTCGTCATTCATTAGACCTATTATAGAGTACAACGCCCCTTTTGGTATGTACCTCACAAGACATCTACAACAACTGGAAAGGCATCAGAAATACCTCACAAAGAGGATTACTGGCCTCAAATAGATGCCCTATGCAGACCGTCTCAAATAAACTCCAACTTTACTCCATCGTATATCGCCTACTCAGAAGCGATCTCTGCCTAACATACAAAGTTATGTCAAACCCAGAGCTGTTAAACATGCTCCACTTAAATAAATTCCAATCTCTCCGAGCTACATGCTCTAGGGACCTAAACCTCGTCACCACAATAAACAGAACATGCTGGAGAGATAGATTCCTGTCCCAGAGACTTCCCATACTCTGGAACAAACTACCTATCTATATCAAACAAAGCTCTTCATTAGCACTGTTCAAAAAAAATCTTGATGATTGTATGGGAAATAGGAAATTCACCCCGGGGATCACCTCTGTGGCTGTGCTCGACAGGGGCACAGGAAAATAATTTTCTTGGGTGGCAAAAGTCAGGGTATCTTTTTGGCTAGGCTTGTATAGGCCCTAGGGCCAATAGCCTAGTACCTACCTATGAATCTTAGCCCCAGTGTTCCTTTTTCAATATAGATTTGAGGTTTAAATTAAATAAAAAATGACAAAAATGTGTAAATTAAATTTAAAAAAAATTCAACAAATGTATAAATTAAATAAAAACAATCCTTTCATAGGTCTGATGTTGTCACAAAACAACATTCTCACCAGCACATGAATAAGTGTGTGTACATGTGCATAGCAGTGGCCCCCATAGCTACTCCTGTAGTGCAACAGAAAATGCATTTGTTTTTCAATACTAGCTCCATAAAAAAAGCAACAAAAATCAATCCCATCCACATCAATAACTTTAGAATGTAATAAAATGCCTGTAAAGCATTCCATACCTATTTCATGAGGTATGACTGTAAAAAGATCCTTCACATCAATAGTTACAAAAATTAAAGCATTTGAATAGGGTGTTTTCCTGAGATTGTCCAGAAAGTGGCAAGAATCATGAAATACTACTGGAAAAAAAAACAAAAACATGTTTTAACTTCTTGTGAATATAAAATGTGAAAGGCTCCATTTCACCACCTGCAGTCACTACAAATTGTCTTTGTGGAAGGACGTGAACACATTTGTGAATTTTAAGTATACCAGAAATAGCTGAAGTAAAAGGGTTTTTGACCTTTAAAATCTGCCATAACTACCTCAGTATAATCTCAGTATCATGGAATATATTTACATATTATTAACATAATTAGGGGAATACATTATTAATTTTTAGATTCAAATTGTTGTTTAAGTCTCTTGTTAGTTGTTCTCCCTTCTATTCCTCCTCAAAGTGTTGAAATGCAGATTCCATAGTGAATTCAACTTCTGCTTCTTCCAGAAATATAATCTCTGGAATATGTGACCTTTGCAAGGAAGGATATCTTCAAAATAAGTTAACTCCTGTGGCAGGAGAGGGCTGATTTTGACTATCTGAGCTGGGAATTGCTGGTGATAAACTTATGTATTTGATTGGCCTGAAGGCAAACCTAGTGTAAGTAGCTTCTTTCAGCTTGTATAGTAGCCTCACATTTGCGTGGGTTTTGACTCACTTGATTGGAATTGCTCAGAGTTTGGCAATGCCACCAGAAAATTTGAGGAATATTGCCTGCATTTGAAGAAATCCTTGTCTAAAAATAACTCAAGTATTATTTTACACTTTCACTACTTGTTTTCATTGCATTATTGTTTGTTTGTGTCTTTCGGCTTTTTCACGGTTAGGGGTCACCACAGTGGAACTCCGGTCCGCTAATGATTGGCAGTAGGGTTTTACGTGCTGGCTTGCCGGGCCTAAAGCACAATCTTCAATGAAGGAATGCCCATTCACGCATGTCGCCACACAGAAGACGCTCTAACTGAGGATCGAACGGGCAACGTCTAATTGTGAGGCGACAGTGCTACCGCAGCACCACCACACGTTTTCACTGCATTATTAAAGAATACCATTCTATTTATTATTTTAATGTACTTGCTTGGAATTTTGGGTTGTATTTTTCAGCTGTTGTAATGACTGCTGTTCTGCAATTGTAGTACTCTAAATACATTGTATCTGTTATTGTCAGTGCTTTTAGGCATCTATTTTTTGGTTCAGTGACACTTGGGCTCCAAACCAGTCAATGTTACATCAAGAAGGTTAAAAGTCTGTACTTTTGTGCCAAGAGAGGGCTGATTTCACCTATCTGAGGTGGGAATTGCTGGCAGAAAGCTTATTGTGTGCTTATTTAACTGGCCTGAGAACAAACGTAGTTTATAAAGTTGCCTTTTTTCAGCTTGTATAAAAGTCTCACATTTGCATGATGCTATGCTTTGCACAGTGGCTGCTAGCTGTGCCATGTATAGTTCCATGCACCTATAAATTGGATTTTTCTTGATAAGAACTATCTCTGAAATTTCCCACATTCCTACATTGCTCAAGGAGCATCTGATTTGTACGCTGAGCAGCATAGCCACATTTGGTTAACTGCAGATTATAATATTACAGCACCCAAACCTATAACTACCCTCTCTAAAATTTCCACAGTCTCTTGCTGCTTGAGGAGCACCTGATTTGCATGATGAGCAGCATCGCCACATCAGTTAGCCGTAGATTACACCACTTAAAGCAGCCAAACCTCCTCCAGTTGCAAACACCCTCCCTTTCTATTCTCTTGTAAAATACATAGTAAGGACTGGCAGCCATGGATAGGCACTTTCCTGCTATCTGTGCAGCCAACGTTTTGGACATGGGCATCCTGAGGCAATGTGCAATTGCCTCACGTTTACTGACGATCACTTAATTCTGGAACAGACAAATACAGTATGTGAGATATGTAGTTACACAATGTCACTGGTGGCAAGACCCTCACATACACAAAAAATGTCAAAAAGGTTGTCAGTGACACTGACACACACACACACACACACACACACACACACACACACACACACACACACACACACACACACACACACACACACACACACAACACTCACCACAGTAACTAAGGACCAGACACATAAACCCACATATGCAGAGGTGCTCGCATGTAACTTACCCAACCTCAAAGGCCTCCCAAATGCTGTCGTCAACAACTCCATATGCACACAAACAAGATGATTCTCACCACAACACATAAAAATACTCTACATAGTGTCTAAGCTACTGAGCCCATAAGGCATAACACCAGACAACTCACTATATTGGTCATAAGAGACTCCCTTGTGAGGCACACTTATGTCCCTCTCAATAGGCTGAATAAGGAGAGGGTCACAGTGAGTTGCCTGTCAGGGGCAGGATGCACCAGATTACATAATCACTCAGTTCACTAAACCACAAGCCCCAGTATGACTCAGTCATAATCCACATGAGCACGAATGACCTGAGATGTACCTTCCTGGACTACATGAAGAGAGACATGATCGATCCCTTATAATATGTCATAGGCTGGTATGGGCTTAGCATTGAGCAGCATTCTACCTTCTCCAAGGATGATGCCACAATACCAGCAGGAAATTTATTAACTTAACTTAAACAATGGACCTCCTTGGAGTGACACCAGTAGCTAAGCCAGTTATTAGTCAGCCTGGGAGAACATGATTGACAGGCTACACTGCTTTGTCAGGGATGGTCTGCACCTGTCACCACTAGGCTTATGGATATTGGCAAAATCATTATTCACCCCATATTGCCTTTTTAGGCATTACCAAACAGATAAACCTTCCATCATAGCAAAATCTACTTCTGATAAGCTAAAGGTATTACTGCTTAATGCTATTACCTCAACAAAAAATTACACTCCCTGGAAGCACTACTTACCCTGGAGAATGCTGACATCTGTGCAGTTACTGAAACGTGGTTCAAAGCCATGAAAAGCACCCTAGCAGTGCAAGGCTATAATGCCTTCCACACATTCAGACCACTCACTGCATATAAAAGAACTAAACATAGAGGTGTATCAGTCTACATAAAAGATAAGCCCACCTCATGACTGGTCAAACAATATGACACACAAGCTAATCCATGTCCAACTAACCATAGGTAAAATCCCTTACCATATCCTTCCTAGCTATAGGTCCCCCACCATGACCCAGGAAATTCATAACTCATATCCAAATGACTAGAATCTCTTCCCATTCATCCCGACACCATACTCATGGGTGATTCCAACTACCCCTCCATTAGCTGGGAAGCTTACACAACCACTAATATGCAGGCTCAAAGGTTTCTAGACTTTGTCAATGCAAATGCCCTGGAACAGCTAGTCTGCATTCCAGCTAGGGGTACAACTATCTTAGACCAGGTACTCACAAACTTGAGGGAGCGTTGCACCCCTACAAGTGCAATGTAATCACTGGTTAGATTGAACCACAAAGTGATCTGCTTTGAAATTAATATAAAGCTAGAACCCCCATTTAACCCATGAACCAACCTTTAAGAACATTTCTAAGGCTAACTACTTCCTGTTAAATGACAGCAGAGCTCATTTCCAAGCTTCCCTAAACCCAGAAAATATGGAGTCCTATGCAGAGGTGTACACAAAAGCAATATAGAACCATATAAACAGCTACATAGAAATGTCCATACCAGATCAAAATAAACCTAGGTCAAACTGCAAAAACAAGCCACTCTGGTGGATACCTGGTTTAAATAAGTTGTGCAACAAAAGAAAGAAAATCCTGTCCAAAAGTAGGACAGAACACACACAAAAGGACAAAAAGTTTTTCTTTAGTTTAAACAAGCAAATCAGGGAACTAGTCAAGTCTTCAAAAGCCAGCTTCAATGTAAAATAACCTCCCAAGCAAAGCATAACCATAAGGCATTTTTCAGTTATGTCTGCAATCTTAAGGACAGCACCCAACAATGTGCAGAGCTAGTTGTAGACATCATCACCTATAACTAGCCAGAAGAAATAGTAAATCTGGTGGCCAATAAATTCATCTCAAATATCACTCTCCCTTCATTTCCAGTTATCCCCCAGAAAATACCCTCTACCATTCCTCTACCAGTTATTACAAATGAACCGGATGCCATGGCACTCTCTAAAGCTAGAAACACAACCATGATGGTCCTGACAATATCTCAGGATGCCTCTTAAATAGCTTGAAACGACATGTTAGGACCACTAGGATCTCTGTTTAACCACAGCCTCCAAAGAGGCTTTGTCCCTGGGGGTAGAGGAAAGCATCAGTCATCCCTCTGCATAAAGGAGGACGATCAACAGACCCAGGAAATTACAGACCCATAAGTCTGACTAGTTTCACATGCAAGGCCATGGAAAGAATAATCATGGAACTGATAAACAATGACATAGCAAATTCCAGTTTGGCTTCTTCAAGGGCAGGTTGTGCCTGCTCAGTCTGGTAGACTTCTTTGAGAAAGTCACTAAGGCCATGGATATAGCTCTCAACCTCTTGGAACAAAAAATCTGGACAAAGCCAAAATAATGTGGGGACAAAGGCCCCAAAATAGGGACACATTTTAAATATTGCATGATAAACTTAGAAAGTTGCTAGAATAAAAGGTTTTGTTTTACCATGCATTTTCTTAAGAAAATGAAGTCTGAAACTCAAATGCTTATCATCATTTAACAAATTCAATCCTTACTGGTTTGTCACAAAAATAAAAAAATAAAAAAACACAAGTACAAGTTTTATGAAGAACAAACCAAAAATATGAGGTGAAAATATGGACAGTTGAGAGGTATGGCCATAGATGAGGGTAAAACAGTGCATACTGTACACCTTGAAGGATTTGCTATAATTCCCCACTCTGGTGCAGTAGATAAATTCACAAAATTGGTCATAAATTCTTACATCACCAGATGGATAGCCAATTGACTCAGACAGGCCATGTGTTGTTAGATTTGAAGAATCCAGATCCCGCAAGAAGACAGGTGCTAGTGGTGTACCACAGGGCTCAATGATGAGATCTCTCCTGTTTGGAATATAGATCTCTCCTGTTCAGAATATACTTCTCTGAAGTCAAGGCTAATGTAGATGGCCTTAGCTGACCAGTTTTGCTGATGACTGTAATTTGGGGAAATTAATGAATCCTCCAGTGATGTAGACATTCTTCAAAAAGGTCTGACTCAGAAAAATAATTGGTGCTAGAGCCATGGCCTAAAACTAAACACAAAAAAAATGCATAATTATACCCTTTGTGAAGTGGAATACCTCTGCAAATTGCAACATTAAGGGGACATCCCATCAGAGTGAGAGAACTAGATACACAGATAGACAATAATCTGAACTTTGATCACCATGAGTCTACTGTGGAGAGAAAGTCCTTCAATGTGGCACAACTTATAAATACGGACATGGCATCGATATCCAAGGAGGTTATAGTCCTCACTATACTCAGCCCTCATCAGACCAATAATTAAGTACAATGTACCTTTCAGCCTGTACTTGACCAGGCACCTACAACTGCAGTGGACTTACAGGCTCCTTACAAAAAAAAAATTCAATGTGTAAATAACATGCCCTATGCAGATCACCTAAAATCCCTACACCCTTTACTCTCTCTCCTACTGACTGTTAAGGGGTGATTTATGCCTAACCTACAAGGCATTCTCATATCCAGTCATGATGGAATGTTACACATTCACAAAACAAACAGCACAGGGATTATTCAATCCAAGGATCTAAACTTGACCTGTGATGTGAACAAAGCATGCTGGAGGTGTAGATATGTGTGTCAGAGATTAAGTCATTTCTGGAAAAGGCCACCTAATCATGTGAAGCAGAGCCCTTCCCTGACCCTCTTCAAATGCAATTTGGATCATCAATAGATGGGGATTTATAAATTCACTCCTGGGGTGGCACCTGTGTCCCTTATGGACAGGGGCAGTGTGTAAAATACCTGAAGGCATAGGCACAAACCTAAGACATCCTGTAGCCCTAGGTATTGAAAAATCTGGGTAAATCCATCTAATAATAGCTAGACTTGTAAGGACTCCTGAGCTGTTAGCCTAGTAATCTCTTATGAACCTATGAACACCAAGGCAGTGTCAGACAAAGGGAAATGTAACAATTTCGCCTGAGAAACTGACAATGTTGTAACAAAAATGTACAAATAAAGATATTACCTTTGTTGGACTACTGGAAAATGGCAAATTGCTAAACCTATTCCCAAGACAAACTAATCCATCTAATGCCAAAGAATTCTGTCTAATCTCAGCATCACCAGCCTTTGACAAATACTTTAAAAGTTATGCACAGTCAACTGAATGAGTATCTTCAGACTTTCAAGATCCTTTCCTGGCAAAAGTATGTCTTCTGATATGGCAGACGCACCATGATTACTTTATATACCCTTACAGATGATATACTAGAAAGCATAAACAAAGGACAGCTTACTGGCTCAATGTTCATATACTACAAAAAGACCTTTGATTTAGTTAATATCCTCTTATTAAACTCTTAGTAACCAGCAACAATAAGCAGCCAAGAAAGAGCATGGTTGAAAGTTTTCCTTACTAAAAGACAATTCAAGGTACAAATAGTTTCCACTATACACCCCTCAGATCCACTTAACAAAGGCATCCCACAGTATTTTATTCTGTATCTTATGATGCTTCCTTATTTATAAACAGACTATCTGTATATCTTCCCCAACTCCCCATAATTATGTATGCTGATGACATGGTTATTTACAGATCACACCCTTCTCCAGCAATTATCAAACAGCACAGAAGATCACATTGAATTGATATCAAACTGACTAGGCAATTGTAGCCTCATCCCTAACATCAGAAAACCAAGGCTAGGTGGGGAGCCTAGATGGCTAACTCTGTGCAGTGAATTTTGAGAGCTCCATAAACTAGTATAATAATATAGGAAAATTTTATTATTTTCAAGTTTAAAACATCAGAAATCTATAGATAAACTACTAAACTACATAAATAGCAATTGTGTTGGAGATGTACAAAAAATTTCCTGTCAGGTAACTTGTTGGAGATATATTGAGTCACTGAATATGAACAACTCAAGGAATTCTCATCTAGATGCTACTTTGAAAAAAGAATTGCAATTGATAACATCTACCTTACAGGAATTATCTTTGAAGATGGATGGCTTTAAAAATGACAGAAAACCTCAAATTATGATACTTTTAAGGAACTATTACAGCAACACCATACAAAAATAACAAATATAGAGACTTCTCTAAATGACACTGAAGGGAGACTCAAAGAAGAAAAATTCCAAAAAGAATTTCTGCTTAAACAGAATACATGACTGCTTAACAAAATAGATGACTTAGAAAAGAGAGAAAGGAGAAACAACATAAGGATCTTTGGTCTGCCTGAAAACACTGAAGGAGAAGACATTACTTCGTTCTTAACCTGGATTCCTGAATTTTTAGACTTGAAAGAGGGACTTTCATTTGGGATTGAAAAGGCGCATAGAGCACTGAGGAAACCTGCTTCTAACCCAACAAATACTCCACCTAGATCCATAGTTATAAAATTTCTTTCATTTCTGGATAAGGAACTAATATTAAAATCTGCTTAGAGAAAATCACCCTTAAAATACAATGAAAGCTTGATAAGGTTTGACAATGATTATTCTTCTGGAATACTAGAACAAAGGAAAAAAGTCTGGCCAATAATAAAACTGTTGAAACAAAACAACATTAAAGCACAACTGGCCTTTCCATCCAAGATAAAAATACTTTTTGCCAATGAGATGAGAACCTTTAATGACTTAGAAGAAGTTACTATATTCATCAAAAACAACATAGTGTATATTCCAGAAGACATGGAATGGATGGCTCCTACACTTAAAAGAATGAAAGAAACAAATCCTTGGACTGATGCTAGAAAGAAGAAACAAAAAACTGATTCCAGGATAGCCGTCCCCAAAAAATAACTCTTACAGCTGCATCTCCTGGGGTGTCAACTGATATGGTGCATCACTTGTCATCTGTTTTTATTTAAAAAAGGAGGGAATCTTAAACAACTGAGAAACAGTAATGATTTATTCAGAATGTTCAGAGAGTCCAATAATTATTCACAAAGGTAGGTCAAGATGGGTTACTATTTACATTATATATAAGCAAAACAAAGCAACATATAATACAAACATAGAAGTTTCTATTCCCCTACTTGAACTCAATGAATATGTATCTTGTTCATTTTTCATTAATTTTACTTATAAAAATTTAAGTAATTAATTAACTAATTCAACAAGGTACCATTCATCAGAGTTCAGACTCAGATGTAATAAATTAACATCATATATGATAGCAGTAACAGTAAAGTATTTTGAAAAAAAAATGCTATCATGGAGACTAATGCATTCTTCAGTTAAAGTTGTTGTTTGTCTTTCAGCTTTTCCCAGTTAGGGGTCGCCACAGTGGAACTCCAGTCCACTAATGATTGGCAGTAGATTTTCACGAACGCCGAGGTGCCAGCTCGACGTCCAACCTTCAATGAAGGCATGCCCATTTACGCATGCCTTTTGAACACCCACCCAACCCCGTGGAGGACATGCAGACTCCACACAGAAGACACTTCCCGCACTCCAGCTGAGAATCGAACGGGAGAACCTCTTGCTGTGAGGCAACAACACTACCGCTACACCACCGTGGATTGTATATCCTGGTTAAATAATAGTAGCAAACTCTTAGTACAAATGTCATTATTATTCTGTCTAAATATAATTGATATAGATTATGGCAGGTGTCATGGCTGTGAGTGATGTTTGGTCAGTCCTGGTGTGGTGTGCATGGATGCAGCTGTGTCTGGCAACTAGTGCAGATGTCATTATTTTTCTGTCTAAACATAGTTAATATCAATTATGGTGGGCGTCATGGCTTTGAGTGCTGTTTGATCAAGCCTGATATGGTGTCCATGGATGCAGCCGTGTCTGGCAGCTAGTACAAATGTCATTGTTATTCTGTCTAAACATAATTGATATCAATTATGGTGGGTATCATGGTTTCGAGAGCTGTTTGGTTGGTCCTGGTGTTGTGTGTGTGGATGCGGCTGTGAATGTTGCCGTTTTCATCTCTGAGAGGCTATAGGTTGTGGCTTGTGGTCAAGGTTTACTGATGCTTGTGTATTAGGAAGACACATTTGGTGTTTTAGCCTGAATCCAGGGGAAGGGGGTGGATAGAACTGTGATTTGGGATATTTTGGCAGAGAATAGTTTGTTTGTATGTCTGCTGAGTGAGAGGTGGGAGGGCTGGAGGAGTGTGTTGTCTCTTGTTGTGGTGGCTTGTTGAGAGGTTTTTTTTGTTCTGTTTGCTCTCTATTCTTTTTCTGGCTGCTACCTCGCTAACAGGGTGGGAATTTAGGCTTGAAGTTTCAGTGAAGTCAAGCTTTGCTTCAGGTGCATTGCAAGTCTCTGGTATGCAGTACACAGACACATTAACAGAAACAGATGCTCTCAGGTTGCTATGGTAATGGAGACAGACCTACAGTAATGTTTAATGGCTCTGAGGAGCCTCCGAGATGATTCTCAGCAATGACGTTTTTGGTTTTTAAAAAAATATATATAATAAAAGGGCTGTTTTAAACCACATGTACAGATATTGATGGTCTCCTAACACTTTGTTTAGCTCATTAAGTTGATTCTTGATAAAAAAAAACACACACGCACACACAATAGTTATGTAATGTATGATTTAGTAAATCTAGACATAAAATATATAATCATCATATAAGATGAAGCAGTAAATCTAGACATAAAATATATAATTGTCATATAAGATGAAGCAGTCTGCTGAATTTAGATATTAAAGACAGGGTTTAATAACATGGGCTTGTGTATAATAACACTACTGTTTTAACTTGTCATAAATGACATACACTACATTGAACATCAAGGGGAAGCATGATGATTTTCTCATATAAGTAAATGTGCATAACAAGTCATGTAATTGCTTTAACTTGAATTGTGGTTTGTAACACATCTTGACCATACATAATACTTAAGCTGTTACCAAGGTAACTAATGTTTTATACATGACATCAAACTGAAAAAGTTGTTCAAGGGAAACAATAGAAGCCTTTAAAAGGAATGTCACAGAATGTAACAATCACATTCTGAACAAATAGTATTAAATTGACAATAATCACTCAGTGTAATCTTTGCTGATTATACAAAATAGAATGTTGCCATTTAAATCTAAAAACTTTCAGTATATGCCATAAAATGTCAATTTATGAATATAGAAAGGGAATTTGTAATCATTAATCACAATAAGTGAATTTGTTGTTTTTAACCTATAATTTCACTCATTTTATAATAAAAAATGACAGATATGAAAATCCTTATGTGTAGGAAATGGGGGGAAGAGGGATGCACTCAAGCAGAACCACAGAAGTAATCCCTGGGGTGAATTTCCTATCTCCCATCCAATCATCAAGATTTTTCTTGAAGAGTGCTAATGAACAGCTTTGTTTGATATAGATAGGTAGTTTGTTCCAAAGGATGGGAAGTCTCTAGGATAGGAATCTATCCATCCAGCATGTTCTGTTTATTGTGGTGACAAGGTTTAGGTCCCTAGCATGTGTAGCCCGGAGGGATTGGGATTTCTTTAAGTGGAGCATGTCCAACAGCTTTGGGTTTGACATAGCTTTGTATGTTAGGCAGAGATCTCCTCTGAGTAGGCGATATGTGACAGAGTAAAGCTGGAGTGTTTTGAGACGGTCTGCATAGGGCATCTGTTTGAGGCCAGTAACCCTCTTTGTGAGGTATTTCTGCAGCCTTTCCAGTAGTTGTAGATGACTTGTGAGGTACATACCAAAAGGGGCGTTGTACTCTATAATGAGTCTAATGAGTAGAAGGGTACAATGACCTCTTTTTTCCTGGATGAGAAACCTTTTGTGATAAGGTGTGCCACGTAGAAGGATTTCCTGACTACTATGGTGATGTGATTATCAAAGGAGAGACTACTGTCCACCTGTGTCCCAATGTCTCTTATTACACTTTCAGTGTTAAGTAGATTACCGCCTATGTGGTAGTTCATGGGTACAGAGTTTTTACCAAAAGGGATGACAATGCACTTTTTGGCATTGAGCTTGAGGCCATGGCTTTGACACCAGGCATCTGTCTCAGTGAGGCCCTTTTCTAGGATGTCCACATCGCTAGGAATTTTGATTATAGCTCCGAGTTTGCAGTCATCTGCGAACTTTGTTAGCCAAAGACCTTCTGTGTTAGCCTGTACTTCAGAGAAGTAGATACCAAACAGGAGAGGACCCAGGACTGAATCCTGTGGTATTCCACTTCCCACTGGCCTGACGTTGGATTTAGAGTCTGCTACTTTCACAGTGTGAGTTCTGTCAGTGAGCCAGTTGGCAACCCATCTAGTGACATAGGGAGTTATACCTAGTTTAGTGAGTTTATCTATAATTCCAAAGTGGGGGATGGTGTCAAATGCCTTGGCGAGATCTAGATAGGCAGTGTGAACCACCTTACCCTCATCTACGGCTTTGGTGACCACTTCAAAGAAGTCTATCAGGTTTAGGAGACATGATCTGCCTTTTACAAACCCGAACTGGGTAGGGTCCAGAATTTGGAGATTACCAATGTCATTGTTTATAAGTTCCATGATGATACATTCCATAGCCTTGCAGACCAGGCTCTTCAGGCTAATGGGGCGGTAGTTCCCGAGGTCTGTGGTGGCTCCCCCTTTGTGGAGTGGGATAACTGTTGCTGTGTGCCATTCAGTGGGCACATAGCCAGAGGTGAGGCTATGATTGAACATGGTACTTAGGTGGGGTGTCAGTTTGTTCTGTAGTTCATGTAGAATGTAGCCTGTGATGTTGTCAGGTCCCATGGATGCTGTGTTCTTGGCTTTGGAGAGTGTTTTTTTTACCTGTGCAGCTGTGATTGCAGGAACTTTGCATTCTTCCGGTATAGAGATGGGCCCTTTAGGGGGTGAGAGAGGGGTGAAGTTAGCACTGAACCTATCTTCCAGGATGTTGGCAATATCAGTTGGTTCTGTATATTTAGTGTCATTGTGCTGTAACTCAGAGCAGATCTGAGTGTTGCCATTGAGATTCTTGACATAGCTATAGAATGCTTTGTGGTTGTCTTTAGAATCAGTGGCAATTTTGTTTTCGTAACTAGCTTTGGAGGATTTTATGAGGGATCTCAGCTTCTTACTGAGACTGACCATGGAGTTCCTCCAATCATGGGATTTTACTCTTTTTTGCAACAGTTTTTTTCTTCTGTTGTAGAGTTTGTTTATGGTAGGGGACCACCAGATTGGCTTCCTTTTTTTGGAGGATAGCATCTTGGTTCTGCTAGGGATTGCACGATCCATGCACTCATGTAAGTGCTTATAAAGTGCATTTGTAAAGGATTCAGCAGTCGTATCTCTATTGACTGTCAGCATGGGTGTCATGAAGTTTGCCACTTCTGTCTTAAAAAGCGTGAAGTTGGCTTTGGAGAAATTTTTTATGGTGGTTTCCCTAATGGGGGATGGGATGTGGATGTCTAGGGTGATTAACTTGTGGTCGGATCTGGCCAATGAGGAATTGACCTCTGGTGTGGAACACCGGTCATCCATTTTGGTAATGACCAGGTCAAGGATATTGCTGCCCCTGGTGGGGGTGTGGATAAGTCGATCCAAGGAATTGGAATTTATGAATTCCAGAAAACGCTGAGCACAAGAGTTGATACATGAGTAGTTTTCCCAGTTAATGGTGGGGTAGTTGAAATCGCTCACTATTAGGGTGTTAGGTTGTACCCTAATATTTTCCAGTCTATCAAGAAATGAGTAGTGGGAATCCTGGGGCATGGTGGAGGATCTGTAGCAAGCTACAATTTGGATTGTGGTCTTGCCCAGAGTTAGTTGCACTTGGATAATCTCGGATACATTATACTGAGCAACTAGCCTGGAGGTGTGGATATCCTTAATGAATATGGACACACCTCTGCCTTTAGTGTTTCGGTCTAGGTTAGGTGGCCAAAAGGTGTGGTATGGATTATAGCCCCGTAATGCAGGGGTGCTCTCTGGATCCTTGAACCAGGTCTCTGTGACTGCACAGATGTCCATGTTCTCCATTTTAAGGAGTGCCTCGAGTGAGTGCATTTTGAGGTTTAGACTTCTAGCATTAAGTAGTATTAGTAATAATCTGATGGAGGTTTATCCATTAGATTAGGAATGATTTTCATTCAATGGCTAGTGCAGATCTTAGTTTTGTTAACATTTATTAATTTAAATTTATTTCACAAAAGCATAAAACTGATAATTTCCTTTAAAAGCTCAAACATATACTTTATAGTTATTAGAGGAAAATGTTTAATAGTCACAATAAAACAAAAAATACATAGTCTAAATTACCTAAGATGGATTTAACTTTATCATCTTTATATACCAATGGGTTAAACAATTCTAGCAAGAGATCAAATCTACTGAAATATTTAAAATTGAACAAAGCACAAATTGTATTCCTTCAAGAAACTCATTTCAAAACAAATTACAATTACAAATGGAATCCTAAGGAATATATGATATTGGTGCAATCCACTTATAAGACAAACGATTTGTGGATTAATCACATTTATTTTCCATAAAATTGTTACCCCTTTTGTCTTTAAGTATGAAGATAAAGAAGGCCTTATGACATTAATAATAGTTAAATATAGTAACAGAATACTGACCCTAGCCAATCGATACTGGTTCCCAGGCATCAGATCAGGAACTGTTAAAAAACACTTGGATTTCATTTCCAATAATTATAAAGACAACTTAATATTAGGAGGAGATTTTAAACGTATATTTGATATTTCTGAAACTACAAATAAAAGACCGCTGCATAGATCTGCTGTATCAAAAGACTTATACAAGTGGGTAGAATTATTTCATCTTGTAGATACTTTCAAATTTAAAGATAAATCTTTGTTGTTTTCCCAACAAGATCACAGATTTGGAACCCAAACTAGAATAGATAAAATATTTCCTGCCCATGACTTACACTCTAAAATCATTAATTTCTCAAGCACTCCCTGCCCCTTTTCAGACCACAATTCATTGATACTAAAACTTCAAAATGGGTACAAACCATTACTCTTTAACTTCAGAATTCCAGCATATATAACTAAAATTAAAGAGTTCAAACCCTGGTTATTATCTGAATTACAATTCTTCTTCAATATTAATTACACCACAGAGATAAATAAAATAATGATATGGGACTCATTAAAAGCTTACATATATGGTAAAACCCTAACTTGGTATAGAAAAATTAAAAATGAATACCTTGGCCACTTCTTCTAAATATCTACTTAATTTATCCACAAGAATCAAAATACAATCAAAAGCTAATAACATTAAAAGTATCTTCCCTGAAAAGAAAGGGAAAATGTCTCGGATATAGGTGACATTCTTGATACTTATAGAAATCACTATATGGAACATTTCCAAAAATAAAATATACATATCGATCAATTAAATCTAAATGAAAAATGTTCTAATATAAAAAAATACCACAAAAATTAAAACTACATCTGCAAGCACCCATATCCTACAAATAAATTACAGATACAATAAAAGAGGGTAAAAATAATAAAGCTCCATGTATAGATGGCATAATTATGAAAATATATAAACTTTTTCCTTCAAAGATACTATTGCTCTTCCATAAAACTCTATTAGAAATTCAATCACAAGCTTTAATACCACCCTCTTGGAGATATTCCTTAATCACACCAATCCTAAAGGAAAACAAATCCCCAAACCCCTGTACCTCATATAGACCTATATCATTATTAAATAATGACTATAAGATATTTATGACAATATTAACTAACAGAATGAAAATACCACTATCCAAAACAATAAATAATGATCAAACTGGATTTATATATCATAGAAACACACATGACAATATTAAAAGGATCATTTTTCTTACAGATTATATTAATAAAGAAAATAAAGAAACACTCATAATTGGCTTAGATATGAAGAAAGCCTTTGATTCCCTAAATTTGGACTATTTATTCAAAATTCTGGTGTTATTTAAATTTCCTCCTTCCTTTGTTCCTCTACTAAAGAATATATATACAAAAAATGTAGCGTATGTTAAGCTAGGTCCTTTCACCTCTGAATCTATACATATAACAAAGAGTACTAAACAAGGATGTCTCATGTCACCAATTCTATTTGCTTTGGCTATTGAAATATTGGCAGATTCAATATGTAACAATACAAAAATCAAAGGAGTAGATGTTTATGAACAATACAATTCTAAAGTAATGCTGTTTGCCGATGACATATTATTATTAAGATTATCCAAAACAAAAGAGATATTAGAAGAATTAGATATATTAATTGACACATTTTACAGGACTTCAGGACTCCATTTCAATAAATCAAAATCAGAATTTTTATTTTTAAATAAAAAAAAGAATTGCAGAGGAAGGGGAATCACATTATAGAGAAACAATAATCTACCTTAAAATATCTAGGAATTGAGTTATGCAAGGATAATAATGAGTTAGTCTCAAAAAACTACAGTAATGTCATCAATACAATTAAAATCTCTGTGGAAAATAATATTAACATTTGAAGATAGACTACAGTTAATAAAAATGGTTTTGCTACCCAATATTCTATATATATATATATATATATATATATATATATATATATATATATATATATATATATAGATATATATATATATATTGTGTGTGTGTGTGTGTGTGTATAGCTTTGGCAATACAACTGTTACCAGGAAGGAATATACTCAAAGAAATAAACTCATGCATAATAAAATTTTTATGGTTTCCCAAAAGAAACAGAATAGCTTTAATACATCATATCAGACCATAGAAACAGAGAGGATGAAACATTCCTGATATAGAAACACATATAAAAGTATCAATATCTAAAACAATCTCAGATTGGATAAGTCCAAATTATTCGTCAAACTGGAAATAATTACTAACTGTAATATCAATAAATGAATTTGATTTACAAAAAAAAATTCAAATAACAGATTAAAAACAATTTTCCATGGCACATATGTATTAGTATGCAATATAACATAACTAAGCCCACTAAAACTCATATGATTAATTACATTGACTAATTTAGGAAAATTATGAATGCAAATATAGATTTAAAAATCTGGTTACAGAGAGCTTTCCACATAAAATATACAGAGAAATAATTAATTTCTGGGAACAGAAAGGATTTGTTTGTTGGCTTCAATGTATCAAAGAACTAAAAGTTCTGGATATGCAAACAATAGAAACAACATACAAAATTCCACAACAAGATTGGCTAACTATGCAAATCATTCTGATGTATTTGCAAGATTTATGCAGAATAATTAGTAATTCTTCATTTAAAGAAATACCTAAACTTATGAAATACCTATATGAAATCATATATAATGATTATCACATGGGAAATAGTATTTCAACATTTTACAAGGTATTAATAAATTATAAAACAACATCCAAATCCTCATATTGGAATTATATAATAAAAGGACACTCATTACAGCTAATTGAAGAAATTAAATCACAATACCAACTTTGGAAAATGTCTACAGCCTACTGAAGACTACAGCATTGTTGGAAATCAAAATTAAAGAATTAAGGACACATCCTTAGCCATTTAACAATCCATGGAAAAAAGTCTTATCATTAATTGACACTTTACAATAACTGAACAGATACACTCTGATAACTGGATTGCTATATCTATAAAGTAATTGCATATATATTGAGCTCTGTTATAGGCTGATGTAAATAGTGTAGATAGTTATTTAAGATGTCATATACAAATACTATGGAATTTATTCAACTGTATTTGAAAAATAAAAAAAAATTGAGAAAAAAAGCTATATTATTTGGATTGTTTCAAAGAATTGCCAAGCAGATAGCAATTGGACTATTATGCACATTAACAAAGAGCCAATTAAAATATCACAACTTTCAATATCTCATACAAACTACTAAGTCCAAAGCAAACAAATTGCTATTCTGGGCCAAGAAAATCTCACACTTACTTTCCCCCAGAAAGAAAATCTCTCATGTTCAGTCTTCAGAAGGAACAGCAGCAACTACAAAAGGAGTCCTTCTTCTACAATTAGAGGATGGACTCATAACTATTCCAACAACCTCAAAAAAAAAGAATCTAAAGATACAACAAACTATCTTAAATAATATATGTGGATTCAGAACTCTCTCTTACCTGAAAGAGAAATTCATTGTTCCATTCTGCCACAAGCTAAATGGCTCTCAGCTATCCCTAGAAGCACTCTGCTAATTTCAGGCCTCATTTCTAAATGAATCAACCAAGGGGTTAAACTACCTTTAGCTTTGTTACCATTTTGGTACAATTGTCAATGCTAAGAGAATTCTTCTGTGTTGTTGGCAACTTAACTATCTGAGTAAGACATTTTAAGTTTCAGATATCCAGAAACTGCAGTTCATAATGAGAATTTGCCATAACATTATTCCAGTCAATTTTGGAGTTGTTAGTTACTCCAAATTAAAATAGGTAAATTTAGTAAGACATCCCTTGACTTAAACAGAAATCCAGTACAGAGATAAGAAGTTATGGAAGGGGTTCTGTAGCATACTACCAAATTAAAAGATTTAAACGTCTGCATATTCTCTAGTGCAAGAGACATTTTCTTCATTATTAACATTCAATGACCTTAGTCATGCCTGAATAGAATGGTGGAATAAATGAGCAATCATCCCTGATGGTGTCAATTATTACTACTGTCTTAATTCTGTTTAATCCTATGATAGCCTGCAGGCCATCTGGTTTGTTAGCCACACTACAAGGATGACAAAAATTCACATTCAGAGTACAATTTGGCCCAATCTGTCTAAGCTGGGGATTTGAGTTGTCTTCTCTATGCTTAAAATATAATTTCCTCCTTTCTGTCACTAACATAGTCTAATCTATCATAACTCAAATTGAACCTGACCTGAGAAAAGATCCTATGTTCATAGACTGCATCTTTATAATGTTAAATAAGTTCTGCATACATTAAATTCTGAGCCAGGTGTTGTAAAAAGAATTCACTGTAAACTTGTAATCTGAATGTTTTGGAGATAGAATGTTTCAGTGAAAAGTAATTTAGCTTTATGGAAGGTAATATACTGGGTTATTAGTACTGCAGAATTATTCTTATGTTTTACTGGTACCTGCTTGATCAGTACACTCTGATACCTGTGTGTTAATTATTGTTTTTTTTTTTTCCAGCGGATCATAAATGGCTATTAATCTAAAGTCAGGTAATCTAGAAATGGTGACCCTTTTCTTTTGAAGTGAAGTCAAACTTCTTGTTAAACATTTACTCATTGACTCACTAAATATCAGTTCTTTCAGTTCTTTACAAATTGTATTGGATAGATCATATGTATTCTCTTTTTTATTAGTATTAGGGTGGAATAGTATGACCTCCCAATTCCTCCCTCCTCATTTGCTCAGCTGCCACACAGTGGTTTTGGTATGTGGGAATTTAAATTAAATCTCCTTTTTTTGCAATCCGAACATACTGCCATTCTTTCACTGTGTCCCAGTAATATATGTGAGTTTATGTTAGAATCCATATAAGAAATTTCAGGAATATTTCCATTAATATGGAGTAAGGCAAGATTTATAGAGCTGGCATTGTCCTTTGTAACATATCACTTGGAGTGATGGTACTCACAGAACAATCCAATGCATGCAGGGTCTCACCACTATTAAAAGTTATAGCTAGCTTGAAGTCAAATATACATTTGTCAGTCTGAGTTAATATGTCATTAACCATACTTCTTCAGTTTGAAAATAATTTATTGGGACATCTATATTAACATTATAAGTCTCTTTCTGTAAATGTTCTTCTGCCCAAATACTGAAGTCATTACTTACTGGTTGTAAAATTATCCCTATCATTATTATATTATTCCTCCATATTCTGATAGCTTCCTTGATCAAGTAGCTTTGTAGTGTTATACTGTTAGGCATAAGGAAGTGGTGTTTTCTCATGCCATTCAGATAGAATGGCAGAACTCTGAAGCACTGCCATCTAACACACCCTCTGTAACAGAGCTACTTCTACATTTCCCTGACTGACCCTCGGAGCTTGTTCTATGCTATAAATAGCCGTTAGCTACTTCCAGCAAATGAAAACAGGTAAATACCAGGCTTTTGTAAAGGGATTCTTTGGTAGTTCTAAAAGAACTGCCAGATCTTTCTCCATACTCTCATGCTGAGGTGTGAAAACTTTTACTGTATTAAATGATCCTTGCTTTGTTATGTACAAGTGACAAGTAATACTTGGAAGAACTCCAAATAACGTCTGTCTGCTTCTTCCCAATGCCTTCAGTGGGAAGTCTCTCTCTCTCATGAATGATGCAGAATTAAAATGTGCTTTACTAGTTCCATAATTATTTCTGTCATGTTTGTCCCCCAATTTTTGTTCTATTTCATATTTATTTATACTTTTGTAACACAGAAATCTTTGATACTACATTTAAGTTATCTTAACATATAAACTATTATAAATATATCTTAACATATAAACTATTACATATAACCAGTATTTCAAGCTTAACATTTCAATACTGTGATGCTGCTTATGTAAATTTGTCAGAAGATGTGACAACTGCCTTTAAACCCCTGACTGATCTAATTGCTTTGTTTTGCTATGAAAGGGGAGTGTTAAGTTCTCCTCCCATCTGCAGTAAAAGCAGTGGTACACAGTTCCACAGCTTTCTGTCTTTTTTATAACAACTGCTGTGCTCCTGACATCAGCAGGATTAACTGTCCATCTAAGACTGACAGCAGTACCTGACAGGGTCAACTACAGATTTATTTGTGTTTATTGTATGTCATGCAGGTGGAGACAAATTCCTTTGCAAAGTATGTGAAAAGTTAAGCTTAAAAAACATAGGTGGGCTTTCCCTTCCTTTGATTCCAAGGCAAAGAAATAAAAGTTTTAAAAAGTACAAACGTGTTTCTGATGCTCACACAATTTTATAACCATATTGTAGGGAGAAAAGAAATCTAACAATTGAATTAAACTGTATGAGAGGGTGGAGTTTTTCTTTAACATGACTTCTCACTTCTACCCCACAAGCATAGCAACAGGATATGGGTAGCCAACCCATGTCCAATTACTATGCAATCTAAGTATCTACAATTGGTTGCCTTTAGCAACTAATCTTAGGGCTTTCCTAAAATTAGCCATATGACTTGGGACTGCAGGGAGCTGCAGACGTGCAGATCTTCAGGAAATAGGCCTATTTTAAACTTCTGGCAGGCAACCTGCTAGAGTTTATTGCAGTGGTAACACTAGGTGCTGCCTACATCAGAACAGATTTTTTCTTTCTGCATTATATTTACTTTTACCAATATCAACATGCTGCAAAATTCTTGCAGTTTCAACTTCAGTTGTGCACCAGCAGCTTTTCTGTTGCTATTTTTACCACTTTTGCTGATCATAACCTCTTTACTACAAGTTCTGCCAGAGCTCTATGAATTTGTAAAATGCTTTGTTGTTTTCTTTAGTGGCTTTGACAACTTATAAATTGACATGAGAGAAGTGAAATGAACAGAATATATTTCTTAATAATATTTTATATTACATCATATATCCTTTTTTAAACTTTCATTTTTATTTTGTTTTTTCCCTGTCTTTTTTATGTTATCTTGATAGAACACATAAATGTACTTCAGAAAAATGCTTAACATGCCAACTTTTCTTTTTAAGTTTTAGGGCTATCAGATATTTTCCCTTTAAAATTATCAATTTCCCTCCATTAATATGTTCTAGAACTCTTCTTTCTGACACTTGCATTATTTACACAATCCTCTCTTTTATGTAGTTTTAGAAATTGTGCATACTTCGTCTTTCTTTTTGTAATTTTTTTAACACTTTCTGCATTTTATTTAGTCACTGTTATGTAATGGAGATATAATGTGCTGTCTTATTACTATTTCTTTTTTTAGAACATGCCTTCTAGAACATCTTCTTCTTTGGGTATTTTATTATTTCATGCAAATTATTTTCCTTCAATTAATACAGATCATTTCCCATATTTTCTTCACGTTATCTGGCTTTGTTACTCATTCTTTATTTGCCAGATTTGAGCATCTACTTATTATAACAGTACTTGTTAATATTATTGTTTTGTCTGCATTCCCTACCTTGAAGAAGCTATGCCCAATGGCTTCACTAAATTCACCTAATCAGCCCATTTGTTCTGCATGGGGGGCAGCAGCTGGACATATGCAGGCTAGGCAAGAAACTTAACGCCCATTTGTTTCCACCAAGGAAGCCCTATCTACATATCCATTTCTTCAGCACTGACAGGTAGAAGAGAGCAGGCTAGCTACAAGTTCTGCAGAATGGCTTACTCCTTCCTATCATAGCCTGCTTGTTGACTCAGGACAGGAAGAAAAGGTGTGTGTGTGTGTGTGTGTGTGTGTGTGTGTGTGTGTGTGTGTGTGTGTGTGTGTGTGTGTGTGTGTGCATATATGAGAGAGAGAGAGGGAGTGTGTGTGTGTGTGTGTGTGTGTGTGTGTGTGTATGTGTGTGTGTGTGTGTGTGTGTGTGTGTGTGTTTGTGTGTACTCTTAAACATACCTCCTGCTTATCTGATTCAACAAGGAAGTCTCTGCCAGATGCAAAGTTAGACAGCATAGCTACAGCTATGTGATATATCCAGCCATTGCTAAAGTATTCAAGATAAGTGAACTGCAACTGACCACACTCCGTCTCTCCCTCCTCTTACTGGTCCTTCAAATGCCTGTGTCCCTGTGCCATTAAATGAACATGGGTTGTCTGGTTTGTAATTACAGTTTCATCCCTCATCCCCAAGGGGTTTGGTGCTTGTTTGCATGTTTTATGCATAAAAATCATTTTGAATGTCTAGCTATAATTCAGACACTGCGAACAATTGTGCAGCACTGGTAAGTGTTCCAAACCACATACCTTGTGAGATTCATAATAGAACCTATGTGAAATGGAGTAACAACATGCATAACTTTTGACTTGGAGAAACAATCAATAATTCATAAACTACGGTGTGAAGAAATGACCTAAATTAATAGTGGGGTTATGGAGGCAGATGTACCATATGAAACAATGAAGCCCAGCACCCAATGCCCTAGAAATGGTATGTGTTGCTCAGCATAACATAGCCAAGCAACAAAAGTACCATTATTTGGACTTACACGTCTTGAAACATTTAAAACCACAAAGGGATACAAAGGCAATTCTACAGTAGAGTACAATGCTCTGTTACAACCACACCTGGTCCACCCCCCAACAATGAGATGCAGCTGAGCTCCCACCATTGGGAACTGTAGCTGTTCCTGGTCACTTCATTAGCATAGCATGGAATTGGAAATGAAAGTAAGTCTGCAGTCATGACAGCGTTGACTAAAACGTTTATGAATATGCTCTTGCCATGACTGTAGAGCACTAACAGGCCATAGCTGCACACCCGAGGATGAGGGTAACATTAACATCTACAGTTGTTTAACCAAGGGATGAATTCATACCCACAGTACTAGACAATGGCCAACTGATCGCTACCACTCAATAACTAACAATGGGCAACATTCTGAAGTAATCACTTATTATAACATAATATCCATGTATTTATTTATCTGTATATCAGTCACCAAAATGTATTTATTTATTGGCATTTGTTTACTGGGGCGGGGGTCCGACTCAGCTGTGCCCTTTTTCAGTGGTGGACCAGGGAGAAAAGACCCATTATACATTCATCATGGACATCATTTGTATTGTTTCATCACTTACAGACAGTTTCATACATGAGCAACGGTTCCATTATTCAGAAATCCTTAACATCAGTTACATATCGTCAAACAGTTTCATTTAAAAATAACAGTTACATGGCTTGTATATGAATATTATTTTAAATACAAGGAGGTATATGCAGTGCAATATCATCAGTATGCATAGATTGTCAAGTTTTACATACGGATATTTGTTACTATAAAGACTTGTTCAAAATCTAGGATATAGCAAGACAGGATAAGATAAAGAGTTAGAGCAACCCAGAGAAAGGGTGAGGGGAAGAGATACAATGAAGATAAAGGAGATGAGATGATAGACGAGACTATAGTTGTCATAAAAGTATATTAAATTTTGTGCAGAGTTATGGCACAAATTCATATAGCTATATTAGTACCAGTTTAACCACAGGTAGTTCAGGTGCAGAACCATTTATCTATCAGGTGTTGCTTCAGTTGGCATTTAAAGACTTTCAGGTTGCAGACTGTTCCTAAGAAAAGTGGGATGCTATTCCATCTATTAGCAATGCAGTGTGAATATAGGGAGTATCCAGCACTGTCGTTAGGTCTAGTGATGGAAAGCAATGATTTGTCAGTGGAGTGTAAAGGTCTCTTTGTAGTGTATGTCTGAATGATGTAGGGAATTCTTGTACAATAAAAATAAATAATAATTCCTTCCACAGTAGCCTGCCCCTAAATCAGTACCGACTAAAATGTCCAATAGCTGACATTCATACAAAATCAGTATTAAACCAAAACCATGAAAAGTGTTTGCAGATTGCACCTTCATAGAGAATGTAATTTAGTCTGGGACTGCTTTGACTGCTTTTATTATATTTTACTTAGTGTTATCTACAGAAATTAAAAAAGAGAAACAATCTGCTGTGCCACTGCTATGAGTAAATGCTTTGTCACCTCAGAGCAAGAGGTTCCTTGGTTTGATTTTCAGCTGGGGTGCCTTCTGTGCAGAGACTGTATGTCCTCTCTGTATTCATGTGGATTGCCTCCAGGTGCTCTGGTTTCCCCCCATATTCCAAAGACATACGGTAGGTGGATTGGACACCCTAAACTGGACATAGGTGTGAGTTTGTGTGTGTGTGTGTGTGTGTTGTGGAAGAACTACCATGGCAGGTCTAGCCATCTGGTGGTGTAAACCTTGGCTCTAGATGATTGTCACTGTTAAAATGACACATCGACCTCAAGTGCAAAAATGGGAAAAGGGGTTGTGGATAGATAAGGTGCGAGTCTTTTCAGTCATAATAGCAAACTTTATTAGCATAAACATGAGATGCATTGTAAACAACATCACAGTGTACCACAATGGGGATGTGATGGCACACAGTGCTGTATATGTTGGCTATCAGAATCCTATCAAATAAGACCTCCTTTTAATGTGCATGTTAACATATGAAGATTCATGTTAATTCTTAGATTTTGTTTCATTAGGTAGAAATGGCCCACCCTGATTCAGTCATCCTTACCTTTCAGAGACAAATTGCAGTTTTCGTTCAAAATTTCCAAGTCCTTGTCTCATGATTTCTCCTGATTGTTTCTTAAGTCACATGTCCCACTATGCATGATCATTGCCTCTATCTTATTATTTGTAATGGATACCTCTAAATTCACCATTGTAGGCATGGCAGACATGTCATGTGCCTATACATTTTATGTTCTTTGCAGATGTAGGTATGTATTCCAGTAACCATCTGAAATGTCGGGACCCAATAGAGTCACAAAACATGAAGACAGAATGGTCAAAAAAGACACATATACTAAGTCTGAGATGGCCATTTCCCATAGTATTCCATTTTCTCAGAGGTATGGTGATCTCTGAGTTGGTATATATATATATAAGTTCAGGGGTGTGGGAGGTTTGCAGCTCCTGCAAAAAAAAGAAGTTTAAAGGAGAAGAGCGATGTTCAGGGTTCGCTCTTCTGGATTTTTGGCCTTTTTCGGTGTTGCCACTTGTCATTTTAAGTGCGGATATTTCAATAGGGAGCCATCTATTCCTATAAAGAAAAATCACCAATTACAGGACTGTCATTTTTCAATTTTCTCATACAGGTTATTGTACTGCTTGTTATTTGTTATCCAGTTGTGTTTTGTCCCTGTCAATATTTCCCATTTGTAGCTATGGCATTTACACTGTTTCCCTTGTGTATTACAGTTCTTTTTATTTTTTAGTCATTTCTTCTAAACCCTTTTATTACTTAGCTCATTTAAGTTTTCTCTAAAATTCTTTACCTGTTCTTTCGTTTAGCCATATTTTTACCTTTTACCTTTTTGATTCCCCACTGTGAATCCTTGTACTTGTGTAAAGTCTTGTTTTCCAACTAGTGGCACATTGTTTTTGCACCAGTTATATGCTTTGTGCTGGCTTTTTTATTTCCTTGTTTTTCATTGTACAATTAACTTTTATATCATGCTGTTTCCCTTCCTTTGCAGTAATGCCATATCTTAAACTTTCTTCATTCTACATTTCACACCTCATCATTTTCATTGCAATACCGTGCTTTCTTTGTAGCCGCGGTGGTACAGCGGTAGCGTTGTTGCCTCACAGCAAGAGGTTCTCCTGATCGATTCTTGGCTGGAGTGCCTTCTGTGTGGTGTCTGCATGTCCTCCCCACGGTCGAGTGGCCTCTGAAAGGCATGCATGAATGGGCGTGCCTTCGCTGAAGGTTGGGTGTTGGGCTGGCTACTCGGCATCATAAAAAGCAACTGCCAATCATTAGTGGACCGGAGTTCCGCTGTGGCGACCCCTAACTGGGAAAAGCCGAAAAGACAAACAACCTTGCTTTCTTTGATTTTGCTGTTTTGTTGCTCTACAAATTTGTCATTGCTTCATATGCAGCTCATCATCCTTACTACTGCTTAATGTTTATAAATCATGTTTATTATTTGACTTCACATTTAAAAACTAATGTGTTAAGTAGTTAAATACTATATCATAATATATGATGATAAATAAATAAAATGATGAATAATAAATATAATAATGAGTGACACTTCTCATCCA
Source organism: Protopterus annectens (assembly GCF_019279795.1). Lineage (NCBI taxonomy): Eukaryota > Metazoa > Chordata > Ceratodontiformes > Protopteridae > Protopterus > Protopterus annectens. Next base: position 723,838,504 of record NC_056727.1, on the reverse strand, counting down.
GCGCATGGTTGGTTCATTAAACTTTCTTCTGGTAGAAGGTTGTGGAGTATCTGCTGCAGGACCTCCAGATTCATGAATATTTTTTATCCAACTGCAATAAGACTCATTAATGCAGACATAGATCTGGAGGTATCAAAACTATAAAAGATTGTTAAGCTCTCATTCTTTTGCCTTTTTTTCTATACAGTAATTATATTTATTTGTTGCATACTAAAATTAATATATTCTCATTCAAGTGCAATTCCAGTCACTTCCTTATCTGCAATATCACCCAATGTCACCTCCGTGTATAGTGTACTTTTCTTTTCATGTGTTAATTATCTAGTAGTCAGTGTTGTCCAGTGTAAATAAATAGTGTACAAGCACGTGCGTCAGCTACTTGGATATTTAGTGCTGTACTATAGTCATTGTTTATTCTTTAATACCTATCATGTCTGTCTTTTTGTGTTTGTTTTCTCCTGTAAAGAAGCTGACACTAGAAATTTCATTTGGTAGCATTTGTGTTTCCTAAATGACAATAACATTTCTTTGAATCTCTGAATCTATTAAAACTAGTTTATTTTTTATCCAAAGCATGGAGATCATGAGATATTTGTTTTACTTATTTATGTTTGTTAATCAGGGCAGTAGACTGTTTCAGTGTGGACCCATTTCAGTGGCAATTCAAGAATTACAGCAGAATATGGAAACAATAGTTCATTAGATTTGCATGCATACTACTGAACGCAACATACACTGACAGCTGTTTTTGCTGTTCAAGTCATCAGATATACTGGTGGTAAATGTAGGAATTATTAAAAGGAGTGATGTCAAACATTCCCTTTCACGAGGAAATGTACATGCAGTAGTAGTAAGTGGAGTGTGTGTGTGTGTGTGTGTGTGTGTGTGTGTGCGTGTGTGTGTGTGTGTGTGTGTGTGAGAGATTGTATGCATGACTCTTCATGGATAAGGGTTACACTAGGGGCTAGAAAAGCAAATGCTTTGTTGTGCACATGTGGTGTAGTGTGAACTGTGACAGTGTGTTTTGTTTAGTGGTACTATTAGTGAAAGGGTTTTAGTAACATTGTGTAGGTTTGTGTGACAGGTGGGGCTAGCACATATAAGTAAGGTGGTACAGACTACCCCTAACCCCAACCCTGCATATTATGTTACAAAGCCCCCTTCCCCTAACAGCACCACTATTTTGACAGAGTGCATCTGAAATGTTATAGTCTTTTTTTTTTTTTTTTTTACAAAGGCTTTGTTTCTTTTTTTTGACTGATTTTGTTTTTATTTTGAGTAAGCATACAAGCTTCACTGTAATGTGTGCTGATATTTCTGCATGATATTTTTAATATGCTCTTTTGATAATATAGTAATGAGAAAACAAGATTAGTACAAAGTTTGCAATGGAGAATGTTATAATACAGTGAATGTAAAACAAAACAATAACAATAATCCCCATTTCTTAACCATGTAGCCCCACTGTACCATAGTTCCTTTTCAGGGAGACTCAGGAGCAATGTTGGGTTAAGGGACTTACTCAAGGTCACACAGAAACCAAACGAGGGCCAAGGGAATCATATTGTGTACCACAGAAACTGCAGTACACAGCTTCAAGCCTCTCTAATTTCTGCCAGAATGATGTACAAGGATACAGATGAAGAAGTGCACAAAATTTACATACTTACAATGTAATTAGCTAGAGTTATTGTGACTATTTTTGTATTCCTCAGTTCATTTTGCACATTGCTCTATATTAAGGAGTGGCGTACGGCAACTGTGGTCCCACTCCACAAAGGCGGCGCCTCTACGGACCCTGGTAATTACCGCCCCATAAGCTTAACAAGTCTAGTCTGCAAAGCTATGGAGAGGATCATAATGGAGCTCATAAACAAAGATATAGGGGACTTGCAGACATTGGACCCGACCCAGTTTGGCTTTGTCAAGGGAAGATCATGCCTTTTGAACTTGGTCGACTTCTTCGAAACAGTCACCAAGGCCATTGATGAGGGAAAGGCAGTCCATACAGCCTACCTTGACCTTGCAAAGGCTTTCGACACAATACCCCACTCGGGTATTGTAGAAAAACTTACCAGCTTAAATGTAAACCCATATGTCACAAGATGGGTTGCAAACTGGCTTAACTCATTCACCCCGAGTGCCTTCTCATGGCGCCTGTGCCTTTAAGGCCGAGCGCGCCATGAGAAGATACAGTTTTCAAGCCATTCCCCCCGAGTGCTTCTACAAGCGAGAGAAAGTGTACTGCTAAATTTTAGTGCAACTTAATGTAAAACACTCTGAAATCGTAACTAAATATGTAATTTATCATATCTAGTTACGATTCAGTGTGTTTTAACATTAAGGTCACATTGAAGTTTTTGCAGAAAAATCATTTTAAAACGTTCTTGCTAAGCAAGTGGTGGCAGCCAATCGGATTCTTGCATTCCGAGCCACCACTTGCATAACACCTCCACCCCATACCCAAGCTTCTTTTGTCCGCCCCTAATAAATAGTGGGTCCAGCAGCAGGTAATTCCTTCTTTTCTTTTTGCGAAGAACTGGAGATTTTACCTGCTACTGGATCCTCTATTTTACAGTCAAGGAATTCACGGACCGCCATATAGGCACTACGAGGAGTTCCCGTTCAGCCACTGCAGTTCGAGTTCCCGGTCATCTAAGCACAGCAACTACCGTCTCTTCCTGCCGTTCCCTACCCAATTGGTGAGGTACTGTACTTGTTTTTTCTATTTACTTGTTTTTTTCCTGTAGTACCCAGTGGCAGATTTAGGCAATGGCACGCGCCGGTCCCTTTTTAAACTTGCGTTGTTTTTTTTTTTTTTTTATAAGTTGCCTAAAATTGAATATAGTCTTGTAGAACAACTTTGCGGGTAGCTGGATGTATGTAGGGGGTGCACGTTGTATGCGATGAGTCTGAGAGGGAAGAGGCAATGTCTTGACTTGCTAGGTGTCCCCATGCAGGTGTACTTTGTATCTTGAAGGCAATTAGCATTACTAACTGTTGGACGGAGCCGCTAAGGATCGGTGGATTAATTAAACAAGGTAGAAGGTAGAATTATGCGGTGTATTTTGTGTGCGTGACGAGGAAACTACGGAATTGGATTTAGCCATTTTTCAAATGTTTGTAACAAGTTTAAACTTTTTTCGCTGGAGAATTAGCCAACGTAGGAAAAGCCTACTGAAATATACACTGCATATCTCAGGAACTGACCGCTGTTGTCGCCCTTTTCCTCACGTTACGGCGACTAGAATGTAGTTTATTTTTTTACTTTTTATTTTTCCCCGCCCGCATACTGACATTCAGAACCCCAATGCATGCACGCAGCCGCCCACAACATGATGTCAGCAATGCCGAGGGTTTGTTTACGTTCTTCCGTTTTGTGCTTCTAAAAAATCTCCTTGTACCAGATGTGCTTTAAATTTGGTGTTTAGAATATTTACTGAGATACTACTAACATGTAGTAACCTAGCTCAAGAGTTTTGTACCCCCTTTCAGAATGTTTGTGTCCTTCTTATTTGAAAATGTTTTAATTAACTCTTCCCCTGGTTAGCTCTGCATTGTGTTTAGAGTTGTATTCTATTTCAGAGCTTGTATGAAGGCCCAGTTCTTTCACTGTGTTGTGCTAATGCACTGGCGACATTCATTTAATTCAGTCCTATGTTTGTGCTTAAAATTTAACTTTCCAAGGTCATGATGTTTGGAGCAGACTAACAAATCGGCCTGTGAATGCCCTTTCTTAGTAATATATTGCTGAAACAAATAGGTGGGGCTCAGATCTCCAAGTTTAGAATCTTTTTGTAATGGTCCTCTTGAAATCTGTGAACTGTAAGCTGTCTTATAGTTAACCCTATTAATGCTTCACTTGTAGGAAGCCTGACATACTTTTTGAAAATCTAGCTGTATTTTAACCAGGCAGTCTTGTTTCCAGTACTGCTGTTTTCCTTACTTGGGATTGGACTGTAATGGGGAAAGGGAGATGCATAGTGGTGTGTGCTTGTTTGCCCCTTTCTCCACTCAGGACTCTTTAAATCTGTGTATAGGCTTGCCCACAAACTTCCTGCATAAAACTGTATACTGTATAGCAGCTACCACATCCCTCAACTGTACAGATTTTGTAGAAGATTTTGTTTTTTTTTATTAATTGTGGTTTTCTGGCAAATCATTAAAGATTAAAGTTAGAAAATGAGATTTGAGTTTCAGACTTCATATCCTTAAACATTTATGCTAAAGCAAAAGTTTCTAAGCTTGTAAAAGAAATTTTTTTAAAACATGTCCCTATTTCTGGGCTTTACTTTATGGCTTTGTGACTATTTCTTGTACTAAGAGGTTGAGAGCTGTGGCTGTTCTGTTGAGCAATAAGAACAGTAGTCACTCCATTTTGACTTGTTTTTTACATTGGGCTGTAAAAAACAAGTAATCAGGAGTGGTCTGTTTCTGATGTATTATCAGAGAAATAGGTTTACAATGCTGCTTCCTCAAAGCAAAACATTCATGCATAGGTCTGCTTTTTAACGGAATGCCATGTGCTGGCTTCTGAAATTTCTAGTGGGTCAAAAGAACTTCTCAACTTGCAAATTGGTAAAGTTGTGTAGGATTATTTCATTTATTTTCCACCAAACAGGCCTTTATGAAGAAAATAAAATCTAAAGCTAAATGTAAGGACATTCTAGTGATGGCACTTTGTGCAGTTTTTGGATATCACACTTGTCTTTTTGTTTGACCAGTAAACAAGTACGGTGGTCTTACTGTTTGATACTTTAGTCTGTATCTGCTCAACCTACACAAGAACTGACTAGGAAGGAATTCATCTGCAGACTCCTTTTTTTTAACCAGTAGGTTAGGCAGTGAAAATGGTACCCATCTTGTTACTGAATTTGTACAAAACTCTTCATTTGAGCAAGCATGATTGACAAGTAGGCACTATGACCTTGCCACATATATTGGAATGAGTACTTTCCTTTTGCATGAAAAGGTTCTCTAAGAACAATACTATGCTGCTAATTACTTGATAAATAATGCATACATGTGGCAACACTTGCCAACATCTTTGTAACACTTCCCACTCTGGCCAGACTTTAGACACAAACTCGTATTACAGTATTTCACAAAACTCGTTCATAGTTAATATCTCCATAAAGCTCTAGTACACTTGCTGCATTTAACCAGGTATACAGAGGCAGGGATGAGTCCTAAAAGTATTTGGTTAAAGGACTTCAAAAAATGCACACCACACAGCTGGCTTGTTGACTTATGGGATTTGAACAAGGACTGAATGTACTTTGTAGCTGTAATCCATTATGCTATATTACAAGACAGTTTCCTTTTTAGCAGATGTGTTGTGTAATACAGCAATAGTGAGCACCCTACACTTGATTTCTGTTCATAGTTACTCATGATACTTCTCTCAGCTTGTCACTTTATATAGTTAGCAAGTGCAAAATAATTGAATGAGGCCTCAAGTCTTAATTGGCTTCTCTTAGAATTATTTGTTCATGTATTATGGAGTAAGTATTAATTTGAGAAGCCTTTGTCTGGATCACTTGGGGTGGGGGGACAATAGCACCTGGTCCAAGCATCTCCTGAAGGTTAGCAATTTCATCCAATTGCTCATTAATGACTTATGGTTCAAATGCATAAATGTTAAAGAACTTTTTCTTGTGTCTTTGGCCTGCTTGGTACTGTCATACTGACACTTCCTACAGTTTATACCACATCTAAATGTTTGTCATTTTTAAAATGAGTTTTTTTAGTGTACCCCATAAAGCAATGAAAATTGCTGACATGAGTGATCTCTAATGCAGCTTTTAGGCACAAACCTTGAGACAAAGGCTATTGAATGCAACTTTGGTTTGTGTATTTAAGTCTCTAAATCAAATAGATTTGATGCAGTTAGCTTTCCTGATATGCAAAAGGTCGACCAGAGCAGGATTCAGGGATGCCTTGTTTGACAGGCATAGATTGCCTCTCAACAGTCTATAGGATACAGAATATAGAGCTAGGGCTTTGAGGCAATTTGCATAGGACATGCTGTTAATGCCCTGTATTCTTTTTGTGAGAAACCTCTGTGGGTGTTGGGTGTTCCACTTGCTGCACATGCTTGGTCAGGTACATACCGAATGAGGAGTTGTACTCAATTATTAGTCTGATAAGGGTTGAATACAGAGGAACAATGACCTCCTTGGACCCAAATGCCATGCCCTTGCTTATAGCCTGACTGAATTATGTTATATATTTTCTGGTATTGTTTTCTGTGTCTTATCTGTCCTGAAACTGCTCCCCCCCCATTCCTGTGGTGGAGTTTATATAACTGGTCTAACAACTTATATGTTGTCTGATTGCTTCAAGGCTTGCTGATTTAAAATATAGTTTCTGTTTATAAATTCTTGCATACACTGTTGGAAACTCATGGTGTTCTGGCTGAAGTCAGGCAGCATATGACATATGTTTGAGCCCCTTTATCCTTTTGGTGAGAAATTATTTGGGGTCTTTCCAATTGCTGCAGGTGTCGGGTAAGGTACATTCCGAATGGGGCATTGTACTCAATCATTGGTCTGATAAGTGAAGAGTACAGGGGTACAATGACCTCTCCTGATCTGGACGTGAATCCCTTCATGATCAGGTGGGCAATGTAGAAGGTCTTCCTAACCACTTTGGCAATGTGACTGTCAGAAGAGAGGTTACTGTCAACTTGGGTCCCCAGGTCCCTGATAATTTCTTCCGTGTTTAACGGATTACCACCTATGTGGTAATTAGGGGTTACCTTATTTTTGCCAAAGGGTATGACTATACATTTTTTGGCATTTAGCTTAAGGCCATGGCTCTGACACCAGTAATCCATTTCTATGAGACCTCTCTGGTGGATGTCTGTGTCTGATGGAGTGTCAATTATGGCGCCCAGTTTGCAGTAATCTGCAAATTTTGTCAGCCAGAATCCCCCTATGTTTGCCTGCACTTCAGAAAAATAAATGCCGAACAAGAGGGGGCCCAGGACTGAGCCCTGTGGGACACCGCTCGTGACCGGCTTAGAGTCTGACATGGCACCAGCAACACTAACCCTGTGGGTTCTGTCCTTGAGCCAGTTTGCAACCCATCTTGTGACATATGGGTTTACATCTAAGCTGTATTTTTTCTAATTGGAAAACTAGCTAAAATCACACGATTCATGGTGTTACTGTTTGTAACAATGACTGCAAGCAAGTTATGACATTATATGATTGACTTCAATACTTGGCTTAGTTTCTGGTATGTTTCCAGGGGGATTCAGTTTTGGTCAGCATGGGAGTACAAGGCAATCAGACCATATTACTTGGCATATGATTGCCTGCACCTGTGTTGGTGTATTTATTTAATTTATTTAATTTTTATTCCACAGGATTTTCTGATCTACACAAACAATGGTTATATGACTCATTCCTCATTGCTTGGTATGTTGCTAACAAATAGATGGGAGGATGGGCTCAATAACTTTTATACTGTTTTGCTGTGTAAGTGAATGGCAGAAGACAAGCTATCTAGCTTGACATTTCTGTGTGTCTTTATGATTATAGTGCGTATTTGCCTGAGTGAGATAAATGTCTTTACAGACTGACTACTGACAGCATGGAGCTGCCATATTTTTATGCATTTCTCCTGGCTTTGTCAGTCGCTTGGAATGTAGGTGGGAGGAAGGGCACAGCAATATGTAAGTGTTGTACTATTTGACTGACTATGGCCTTATAACAGATAATATATAGCAATACAGCAATATGTAAGTGTTGTACTATTTGACTGACTATGGCCTTATAACAGATTGTGACTGTTGCATAACACCTGCAGAAGGTAATGTAATGAATGTCAGCAATTATCACCTCTCTGGGCATGCATAAGTTTGCAAGTCATTAGCACAGTGCACTATGCATAACTTTGCAAGTCATTAGCACAGTGCAGTTACAATATAGCGCTGAGTCATTGTCACTTTTCAGGTAAAACTGTCAGCAGCTGTCACTGTTATTCACATAAGCAGAAGTCGTTATCACATTGATGAATGCACGACTAACATTTGGCTCTTTCCCCACTTGCAGTGATTGCAGTACACCCCAACCCCCTCCAAACTACTTTCATATATCATTTATAAAATTTCAAGAATTATCAGCAGTCTAGGAGGAAAATTGTAGACATTACATCTTCAATTGCTTTTTTTCTTGAGAAAGTGGCTGGAATAAGAGGATTTGTGGTGTACTTTATGAATAATTTGATTATATATTATTATTGACTGCCTTGCATCCTTTCATTTGACAGAAAATCATAATTTTATTTTAACTAAGGCAATGACAATATCCAAACTCATGTGTTGTATTTATTTGAGACTGTTATGCACTCCGGTGGTAAATTATTTCCTTTGCTTTTGAACTATGAAGTCATTCTGTTGCGTTATTTGTTATAGTATTTCTCTTTTATTTATCATTAAATATATACCTCACTTTGTGAGTGAGATCTGTTTGGTGAGCTAAGTAGGGTGTAAAGTAGCTGGGGAGATTATATATATATATATATATATATAATCTATATATATATATATATATATATATATATATAATGTATAGACACATTCAGGCAGTTGGGATCGAAATCTATATATATATATATATATATATATATATATATATATATATAGACACATTCAGGCAGTTGGGATCGAAATCTTTTTATAGCTAAGTAGTTTGTGTGTGAGGCTGCATTGTTGGTGGATGGCGAGGTTTCAAGACAGAGTCATTTTGCCACCTGTTCACTGTTATTTCAAGGCTGTTAGATGTATGCATTATCATTGGTTTTGTATTATGAATATTTAATGTTGTTTTATAATGATAATTGATAAGTGATGCAGTTGGGAGCAAGCGGTATAGGACATTATTAGTGTTTCTTTCTATTTTAAATGCCCATAATAGACCTCGTGGGAATCTTGTAGAATAGGAGTGGTTTCAAACTTTCTGTGATCTGTTGTGCTTGTTCTGTAATAACCTGTTGGTGGTTTACTTGCAGTTGCAGTGCTTTGTATGGCTAGTTAGGGTCTTCCCTGAAATGTATGTATAGTTTGTTGCTGAGGTAAAGTAAATGCATGCTATTTTTCTTTATTCACTGGGTGGATGGGTGACCCAGCAGTACACCATTTTCTGGCACAACCAGATTAATGCATCAACAGCAAAGTTTAGATCTCCATTACCAACTGGTTGGTCATTTGGAATGTATGTTGTCATCTAGGCTGACTTGATTGGTACATGCCCCAAAGATGTTTTGGAACAAAAAAAACACTGGTTATTGGAAGCTCTGTGACATCAGAATAAACACAAGAGGATCGGCTCCGAACCAATCCAGCAAGAATGAAGGCGAGATTGACAACTTTACATTTACTGGTTTTCTTATTGTTGTTCTTGGTAATGTTCTGTAGTCCCATAATGACATAAAAGTGTGTCATATCATATGGGACTGTAGCTATTGTATACAGGCTTTATTTTTCTTCACATGTGACAAAATTAGCAAACGGGAAGCTACCGTTGTGTAAGTAATGAGGTTTCCTAGTTATTACTGCTACTTATGAGGAGTACACCAGTATATCAGTTTTTGCAGTGGTCTGTTGTAATCACTTTTTGCTTGCTTATAATACTTCCGCAGATTGGTCATTAATTAATAATTTGATTAATGGTGATATTGTGTTATAGGATCTTGAACTGCTTTTATACATGGCCTTCATTGTCTACTTTATATTTTTAGTTAACATAATAGAAATTGTATTTTTTTTTAGTTTGGGCATGGTATTGGACATTATATGGTTGTAATAATGTTTGGTGTTTGGCATTAGATTAATTTAAAGTGCCTTTATTGGTCATAACACTAAGTTAGAGACTCTTTCAGTTTGTCATTTTGTAAATTCTGTTAATCAATTATTCCGAATAGACTTTTGTGATGGCTTGCTTTTCTGGGGATACTGTTAACATTGTTTGAGACTTTGCTGTACACACTGTGATTTTTATGGATTAGTTATTTCATATGAGACTTTGCTGTACACACTGTGATTTTGTTGGATTAGTTATTTCATATAGCTTGCTCGCATAAAGCTGAAGTGATTGCTATCTACAGTATTTATTTATTCTCTGTATGCTGCTGTAGGGGAGTTCGAGTCCTGTCAGGCAACTTTTCACTTTCCAGCATGATTCTGTGCACTAGTATCGAGTCTTCTAGCCCTGCTTCCTTGTGTCTCATATGAGAAGATCTGTAGTTCCTATAGTCTTTGACCATATCCCTTACCTTCCATTGTACAGCACTTTTCTGGTAGCTTTCTTCTGCATTCCTTCAAGGTACCTGATATCTCTTTCTTTATGTTGTCTCAAGAACTGTACGCAGCGAGATGCAGTCCAACCACACGTGTGTAGAGTGAAAGCATTATTTTTTGGTTTTGGAATCTTCCCATAATGGTACAAGTCATGAATCTACACCAGTGCCTTTTCTTTACTACACTTATTTACTACTTTACTACTACAGTTGCAACTTGAGATTAGTTTTCTTTGCAGAGACTGGTATGTGGAAGTAATCATAATTCGCTCCACCTTGACTAAACCCCCAATTCCAGTGAAAAGCAACCCCAAAGCATGATACTGCCATGACCATGCTTCACCGTGAGAATGTTCTTTTGGTGATGAGAAAGTGGTGTTTTTGTGCCAAACGTAACTTCTTGAATGTGCCCACAAAATTAAAACCTGCTCTCACCAGACCACAACACATTTTCCCACATGCTTATGGGAGACTTGATATCTTGTTTCACGAATTGTAAAAGGCTTCTGTCCAACCCTACCTACCCTAGAGTCCAGACATATGGAGAATATGGGATATTGGTGTCACAAGTAGTACACAACCAGTACTTTTTCAGAAATTCCTGCAGCTCCTTCACTGTTGTTGTAGGTCTCTTGCCTTGACAGTGATTGTGTTGTCTTTTCATTTTGTAGGGACATCCAGTACTTTGTAACATCACTTGGTAATTGCTATGCCTTACACCTGCACCCGGAATATAATGAATGGCTACTCAACAGAGAATCTGATGCAATTTATAATCTGATGCAATTTCCCACCTGCACGTAAGGTGTTTGTTTATGAATTTTTCCTGTTGGAACCAGGAAATGTTACTAAATGGCATCTGGACTATTACAGAGGAAGCTCAACTGGCATGGATTTGACATGTACTAGATACTGTGACATGGTTTTGATGTTTACAGTGCAACTTTTTAAGTAATTGTTAATGCTTTGTGCCATGCTACTACTGCTTGAGTAATCATGTTATAGTAACTGTATAGATGTTGTGTGCACACAGAAGTGCCCAGGAAATCCTTGATTTACGCTGTTGAACTTGTCTATGATGCCCGAGTGGGGTATTGTGACGAAAGCTTTAGCCAAGTCCAGGTATGCTGTATGGACTGCTTTGGCCTCTTCAATGGCTCTAGTGACTGTTTCGAAAAAAGTCAACCAGGTTCAAAAGCCAGGATCTGCCCTTTACAAAGCTTAACTGGGTGGGATCAAGTGTCTAAGTCCTCAATGTCTCTGAGTTCCATAATGATTCTTTCCATAGCTTTGCAGACCAGGCTGGTTAAGTTTATGGGGAGGTAGTTATCAGGGTCTGTAGAGGTGCCTCCTTTGTGGAGTGGGACTACTGCTGCTGTACGCCAGTGTTAAGGTACATATCCTGTAGTAAGGCAAAGGTTAAATAGCATTTTTATGTGCGGGTTTATCTCCTCTTGGAGTTCACGTAACCGCATAACCTGGCATATCGTCAGGTCCCATTGATGCTGTCTTTTAGCTTTACTGAGGCGGTTCTCACCTAGACATCTGAGATGACAGGGAGGTTACATTCAGCTGGGATAACTATTTCTTCTTTTGGCAGGTGAGGGAGGTGAGAAATTTGCACTGAACCGGTGTGCCAGAATGTTGGCAATATCTGTGGGATCAGGGTATTTTTTGTCATTGTAAACTACCGCTGAGCATATCTGAGGGTTTCCGCCCAGGTTTCTAACATAGCTAAAGAAGGCCTTGTGGTTTTTAGTGTCCATAGCGATTTTCTCTCAGTTGGCCTTGGATGAGAGAACATAGCTTTCTACTACTGCTGATCAGAGATGCCTTCTCTTTATGGGATTTTGCTCTGTCATGCAGTAGTTTCCTTTTGTTGTACAATTTGTTTATGGCTGGGGTCCATCAGTCAGGACGCCTTCCCTTGGTGGAGAGGGTCTTGGTTTTATTTGGGATTGCATGATCCATGCATTCTTGGAGATGTACGTAGAAAGCATTTGTGAAGGATTCTGCATTGTGGGATGTGGTTTCCACTGGCCCAGTCGGATTAAAGGATACCATCTCAGTTATAAGAAGTGTGAAGTTGGCTTTTGAGAAGTTTTTCACTAGTCTTGTGTTGTGGGTAGAGGTGGGATCTGTATATCCAGGGATCTGTATAATCCCGGGTGATTAGTTTGTGGTCCGATCTCACTAGTGAGGGGTATACTTCCAGTGTGGAGCACTTTGTCCCCATGTATGTGATTATCAGGTCTAGTACAATATCTCACCTTTGTTGTAGAAGTGACTAGCTGTTCCATTGCATTTGAATTTATGAATTCCAGGAACCTTTGGCCTAGGGTGTTAGTAAGTTCGTGATTAACTGTACTACTTAGACCGATTGCTTCATGTCATGATTGAAAACAATTATGCATTTATACTGGGCATGAGTCTACTCTGTGCTGCATGAGAAACACACTCATTTCTAGACTCCCTGAAATGTGAATAAAGTCATAGCATTCTGGTTGCTGGTTAGTATCTTACCAGGGCATCTTTTTTAATCTTTTTTTAATACATTATTTTACCTGAATTTAGAGAGAGCCAGCTCACCTAAAAGTATTGTCACTTCTATTGTGACTTCTAGTGTTGCTGATCTGAGTGAGCAGAACGGTGCGGTTATAATACATTTATCATTTGTTTAGATACGAAGATCAGAAGTAAAGCTTAGATGCATGTAGTGCAACCATTTTTTAGATTCAATTAAATTAAATTACTAAAAGCTATACTGATCTGTTATTTTTTTTCTTAATTTAATGTCTGTGAAAGAGTATTTAGCTATGCTAGTAAGTAGAAGTGCAGAAAAAAATATTTCTGATAGCATTATAGCATGGCCTAGTTTGATTTTTTTAGAGGGCAGGAAGGATTTAATTTTGCAACAAAGCCCTAGTCTTGAATGCATGGATGAAGATGGGCAGATAGTGGGTTTATTCTTTTGCAGGTTACTGTAATTTTATCAGGCCAGTTGCTTCACTATAAATGTATTTGATTTGACTGTATTTCTCCCCTTTTGTTTGTTCTTGGAGAAAGAAGTATTGTGAGAGGGAGACATAGGAAGCGGAAGGGAGATAAATGTACATCAGTGATGCAGTCTTAGGTAGTACTCAAAACAACATGCATTTATCTTATTTCATTTGCAACCACCCCCAAACATTTGTGTATATATATATATAGAAATGTAACGATAGGTGCATTGATTTTCACATGCCTCTGCAGGTATATTACATCAGAATGTTGTATTGCATTGTGTTTTTCAGGTGTGATTTCAAGTGTAAAGCAACACAGCCACCACCAAAGATGCCATCTGTTGAGGAGAAAGCAAGCAGCGTTTACCTGTTGGGTGAGGAAACTGACTGTGATGGTTGTAGCAGTGGTTCAGACGATGGTATGCACCTTGATGTACCACATAATGCCAACCAGAGTGAGGATGATGATTATGACTCGGATGATGACATTCCACTCGCACGTCTGCGTGAAAAGGCCATTGCCTGTGATAAGGATGATGCTCCTGAAAGACCACTACCAGTTGCCAAAGCAGACCTGACCAGTAATTATGTCAGTGACCAAGACAGTGAGGATGAGGTGCCACTTGCACAACTAAGGAAGGTGCCCGCACACAAGTTGGCCACACACTATGGCCACCAAGGGCATTCAGAGTATGACGCAGACGATGACATGCCTTTATCTGTGTTCACGAAAGCACCTGGTCTAAATGACACAGCTATGCAGTCCTCCACAGTGCATGGCACTGCAACTGCTGATAAGGGTGTGGATGTGCCTTCGCCTGTGCATGATGTGGGAAGTAGTCCACAGTTTGGTGATTGTGATGGAGATAATCCTCTAGATAGGAGTCCAAGTAGCTCCTTGTCAGAGACTGATATGGGTGTGCCTCAGCAGGGAACATGTGTCAACAGTTCACTACCAACTGCAAGCAGTACAATTGCTACTGGCATTCAGAGAGCATCATCTCTCAACCCTTCAGCCTTTCCCATTTCCAACTGTTCCTTGCGACCCAGTCAGATGCCGAGCATGCCCACCACGTAAGATCACGTGGGAAAAACATCTTCAAACTTTACACATTGAGGAATTTGTGGGGCCAGTAGGACCAATAGATCACTTGGGCTCAGATAGCACAGAGATGGACTTCCTGAATTTGATGTTCCCAGAGGAGCTATACACCTGTATTGCTAATGAAACAAATTGCTATGCTGCACAGAGGCAGGCCGCAGCAGGCAAGGTTGATCTGTGGTGGAGTCCTGTGTGCCCAGGAGACATACGCACATTTTAGGTGTCAGAATATACATGTCTATTGTACATGTTCCTGAATTGAGGCAGTACTGGGAAACGCACCATGTATATGGTCGCTTCCCAATAGCAGAGTACATGACCAGAGATAGGTTTGAAACAATTCAGCAGTACTTCCACTGCAATGATAACAGCCTGAGCCTACCACATGGTGCTGTGGGTCATGACAAGCTACATCACGTACGGCCAATACTGGATGCAGTGCTTCATGCATGCAGGACACGTTACAATGTGCATCGTGAGGTGGCTGTAGACGAAGCCATGGTTGGCTTCCGTGGACGCTTGACATTTAGACAGTTTATGCCTGGTAAGCCTGAGAGGTATGGCATTAAGGTGTGGGTGTTGGCAGACTCAACCAATGGGTATGTACGTGAATTCCAGGTATACACTGGAAAACGGAGCAGAATACAGAGGTCGGGCTGGCACACAGAGTTGTAGTTGACTTAACTAGGGGACTGATTGGCAAGAAGCATCACATTTACTTTGATAACTTCTTTACCTCTGTTCCACTAGCACAGCAATTGCTGAAAGATGATCTATACTGTTGTGGAACCATGCACCAATAGGTCAGGATGGCCTCTTACATTCAACAGATAGGCCATTGGAAAAGCAGCTCGAGGCTACTACAAACAATTGCAGAGTGGACCACTGCTAGCTACTGAATGGAAGGATAGCAAACCAGTATTCCTCCTGTCAACTAACTGTGACCCAACCTTGCCAGTCTCCAGCACATACAGAAGAAAGCGTGATGGAAGAAAGACATCAGTGCCATGTCCACCAGTTGTAAACATGTACAACAGTTACATGAATGGGGTAGACAGAGCAGATCAGCTGAGGACACAGTATCCCAGTGCCAGAAAGGCCCGCAAATGGTGGCTGTACTTGTTCTGGTTCTTATGGGATGTGGCCATTGTCAATGCTTTCATTATATTCCGTGAAAGTATCAGACATCAGCAACTATCACGTTCTGGACGTATTATTCCGGCAACACAGTTACAGTTCGAAGGAACCTAGGCTTGCATCTACTTGCCAGTTACACAAAGAGGAAAAGATGCACTGAGATTACTGTCCCAGAGGCTGTGAGCCGATTTGAGCATGGCTCTCACTTTCCAGTGAAGTGGCATAAATCAAGATGTAAAACTGTGCCAGCAAGGGTAAACGTGCTGAGCCATCATGGGGTGCCCAACTTGCAAGGTCAACCTGTGTGTTGAATGCTTTGGAGAGTACCATGGCCATAAATTTCTCCCATAGTGCTGTGGGCCTTGGGTGTGCCACTGTGATGTAATGGTTCCCTCCGGCAAAGGACACATGCAAAAAAAACAGCCTGGGTCAGTCTAAGCCTTTTGACATGTTGCCTTGATGTAGCTCTCCACTCAGTCTCCCTCCCTTTAGGTGTAGTCAGTGTATGTAGGTCAGGGCAACAGGGTTTACATTAGCTCCTCCCTTCTGCCCATTGCAGAAAGGACACATGTAAATAGAACAGGCAGAGGTAAAGCAGAGTGCCTCACCTGCCTTTTCAGTGTACATGTGCTCTTTCTGTGCCCCCATGTCAGTTAGCAGCCAAGCCCTTCAGCACGAATGCCAGGAAGGTCCCTCTTCACTTTTGTTTTGCTAACTGCTCTTAGGTTACTGGGTGCATCACAGGGGGCATACCCAGCCAGCATGGATCTTGTGATCCACCGGGATCGCACTTGGGAAACTGGAGACTCTACAGCACAGTCCCATAGTGCTGCTGTCCTCGGTAAGCATGGGCTTGGGTGTGCCACTGTGATGTACTGCAAAAACATGCAAAAAGACACAGCCTGGGTCAGTCTTGGTCTTTTGACATGTTGCCTCGATGTAGCTCTCCCCTCAGTCTCCCTCCCTTCCAGTGTAGTCAGCGTATGTAGGTGAGAATAGTAAATGTATGAAGGTCAGGACAGCAATTAGTGAGTTACTTCAGTCCCTCATCCCTTAGGTCCATTGCTGAATGGGCACATGTAAAGAGAAAAGGCAGAGGTAAGGCAGACTGCTGCCACTGAAGGAGGTCATGAGACCATAGTGGTATCAGCAGTCTGAGTGGGCAGCCGGCACAGCTATGGGACACTACAGATAACCAACATCTGGAGCCCCATGCCTGTCCTTGGCATATTAGTGGAGCGGCGGTCCTTACCCTGCTTTTTCTCTTTACATGTGCCCTGGCTGTGCACCCTTGTCAGTGTCCACCCATGCTTTATTTCAGATAAGGTAAGACTGTCTTCTGCTGTTCTGGGAGTCACTGGAAAGGGAGCAGCCAAAAACCTTACGCTGTCCCATCGCTGAATATTGTGTTGCTTGGTGCATCACAGGGGGCATACCCAGCCAGCATGGATCTTGTGATCCACCGGGATCGCACTTGGGAACCTGGAGACTCTACAGCACAGTCCCATAGTGCTGCTATCCTCGGTAAGCATGGGCTTGGGTGTGCCACTGTGATGTACTGCAAAAACATGCAAAAAGACACAGCCTGGGTCAGTCTTGGTCTTTTGACATGTTGCCTCGATGTAGCTCTCCCCTCAGTCTCCCTCCCTTCCAGTGTAGTCAGCGTATGTAGGTGAGAGTAGTAAATGTATGAAGGTCAGGACAGCAATTAGTGAGTTACTTCAGTCCCTCATCCCTTAGGTCCATTGCTGAATGGGCACATGTAAAGAGAAAAGGCAGAGGTAAGGCAGACTGCTGCCACTGAAGGAGGTCATGAGACCATAGTGGTATCAGCAGTCTGAGTGGGCAGCCGGCACAGCTATGGGACACTACAGATAACCAACATCTGGAGCCCCATGCCTGTCCTTGGCATATTAGTGGAGCGGTCCTTACCCTGCTTTTTCTCTTTACATGTGCCCTGGCTGTGCACCCTTGTCAGTGTCCACCCATGCTTTATTTCAGATGAGGTAAGACTGGAAGGGAAGATGTTCACTGGTTCAGAAGGGATGGCATTCACCTAACTGAGGAGGGCATTGCATTCTTCTTGACCAACCTCCACAATGGCGTGAGGAGAGCCCTGCATGATTGTGAGAAGAATGGAAAACACCCATGACCAAGCTGGACCAGTATAGTAAGTAAAACACTATTATGAAATGTGTTATGTAAAATTTATTTCTCTGAGCTTGGCAAATAACTGTTATGGAAATTATGATTTTTTTTTCATATATTTTTGTAAATAACTTTGCAAGGGAGCATCTGAATGTGCCAAGTAATATCTCATTTTGAAGACAGTATTGCTGGTTCTAATATGGTAAAAGAATTGTGCCAGTATGTTTGACACATGTGCAGATATCAAAGTTTGTTTGAGACTTATGGTTATGGAAATTATATTTTTTTTCATATTTTGGTAAATAACTTTGCAAGGGAGCACATGAATGTGCTAAGTAATACCTCATTTTGAAAAGATTATTTATAGTTCTAACATGGTAAAAGAATGGTACCTGTATGTTGTACTCGTAGGCAGATAACAGAGTTTGTTTCTGACTTAGGTTATGGAAATTATGATTTTTTTCATATTTTGGTAAATAACTTTGCAAGGGAGCATCTGAATGTGCCAAGTAATATCTCATTTTGAAGACAGTATTGCTGGTTCTAATATGGTAAAAGAATTGTGCCAGTATGTTTGACACATGTGGAGAAATCAAAGTTTGTTTGAGACTTATGGTTATGGAAATTATGATTTTTTTCATATTTTGGTAAATAACTTTGCAAGGGAGCATCTGAATGTGCCAAGCAATATCTCATTTTGAAGACAGTATTGCTGGTTCTAATATGGTAAAAGAATTGTGCCAGTATGTTTGACACATGTGCAGATATCAAAGTTTGTTTGAGACTTATGGTTATGGAAATTATAATTTTTTCATATTTTGGTAAATAACTTTGCAAGGGAGCATATGAATGTGCTAAGTAATACCTCATTTTGAAAAGATTATTTATAGTTCTAACATGGTAAAAGAATGGTACCTGTATGTTGTACTCATAGGCAGATAACAGAGTTTGTTTCTGACTTAGGTTATGGAAATTATGATTTTTTTCATATTTTGGTAAATAACTTTGCAAGGGAGCATCTGAATGTGCCAAGTAATATCTCATTTTGAAGACAGTATTGCTGGTTCTAATATGGTAAAAGAATTGTGCCAGTATGTTTGACACATGTGCAGAAATCAAAGTTTGTTTGAGACTTATGGTTATGGAAATTATGATTTTTTTTCATATTTTGGTAAATAACTTTGCAAGGGAGCATCTGAATGTGCCAAGTAATATCTCATTTTGAAGACAGCATTGCTGGTTCAATTATGGTAAAAGAATTGTGCCAGTATGTTTGACACATGTGCAGATATCAAAGTTTGTTTGAGACTTATGGTTATGGAAATTATAATTTTTTTCATATTTTGGTAAATAACTTTGCAAGGGAGCATCTGAATGTGCTAAGTAATACCTCATTTTGAAAAGATTATTTATAGTTCTAACATGGTAAAATAATGGTACCTGTATGTTGTACTCATAGGCAGATATCAAAGTTTGTTTCTGACTTAGGTTATGGAAATTATGATTTTTTTCATATTTTGGTAAATAACTTTGCAAGGGAGCACCACATTGTGTGAAATAATGCATCATTTTGAAGACAGTGTTACTCCTTACAACATGGTAAAAGAACTGTGTCTAGGCACTGTACACACGTACAGATATCACAGTTTGTTTAGTCTTGTACAAATATGAAAATTATACATTTACAATACTTCTCATTATTATGCCCATATCTTTGCGAGGGAGCATGGTAATCACACAAATGATGCGTCATTTTGAAGCTGACATTCAGATGCACAACTTCTACACTGATATGTAGGCTCTGTCTGTTACAGGTGATGAGATATTATGCTTTGTTTATTTATCAATTATGAGAAATAATATACTAATCATATTTCTGTAAATATCTCATGAAAGGAGTGTCACACAGTTATGGTTAAAGTATCATTTTAAAGCTGACATTCATACTAACAAATTAAATTCAAATTGTATGGGTCTGCATGGTACATAGACCAAGATATTGTGCTTTGCTTTTCCAAAAAATTAAAAAAAATGAACAATATCAGCATTCCTTGCCAAATATTTCATTATGACTTTGATATGCACTATCAACATTTACACTGTTGGAAAGGTCAGTGTCTGCTGAACAACTTTCGCGTTTACATTTTTAGTCTAGCTCTTATAGTTAAAGAGTTATGAGCATTTGTTTTCTGTATAGTATTACAAATGGATTTTCTGAAAATGAGCTCAGGCTGCTCTGTTGTTCCTATGGTGGAATTCAGCAGGCAGCTCTTCCTGAGCTGCTCTGGAGTGAATGAGTTAAGGACAGAACCCACAGGGTTAGAGTTGCTGGCGCTGTGTCAGACTCCAAGCCGGTCACAAGTGGTGTCCCACAGGGCTCGGTCCTTGGCCCCCTATTGTTTGGCATCTACTTCTCAGAAGTACAGGCCAGCATGGGAGGACTTTGGCTGACAAAGTTTGCAGACGACTGCAAACTGGGCGCCATAGTGGAAAGTGCATCGGACACGGATATCCTTCAGAAGGGACTCACGGAAACAGATAGCTGGTGCCAGAGCCATGGCTGAAGTTAAACGCCAAAAAATGTATAGTCATACCCTTCGGGAAAAACAAGGTAACCCCAAGCTACCATATAGGTGGCAATCCACTAAGCACAGAAGAGGTTATCAGGGACCTGGGGACCCAGGTTGACAGTGGCCTTTCTTTTGACACTCACATTGCTAAAGTGGTTAGAAAGACCTTCTACATTGCCCACCTGATCATGAAGGGATTCACATCCAGATCTAGTGAGGTCATTGTTCCCCTGTACTCTTCACTTATCAGACCAATGATCGAGTACAATGCCCCATTCGGGATGTATCTCACCAGACATCTGCAGCAATTGGAGAGACCCCAAAAGTTCCTCACCAAAAGGATAAAGGGACTCCAAAATCTGTCATATGCTGCCAGATTGAAGAAACTCCAGCTCTATTCAGTCGCATACCGTCTGCTCAGAGGTGACATGTGCCTGACATACAAGGCCATGTCCAACCCGGAATTAATGGACATGCTCCACCTCAAAAAATCCAAATCTACCAAAACCACTAGAACAAGCGACTTAAACCTTAGCACGGATATAAATAGGACGTGCTGGAGGGATAGATTTATCACTCAGAGACTCCCTATGCTGTGGAATAAAATCCCGGTCCATGTGAGGCAGAGCACCTCGCTGACTCTGTTCAAGAGAAATCTAGACCTGTGGATGGGAGATTGTAGGTTTACCCTGGGAATCATCTCTGTGTCACTGCTGGACCGAGGCACAACAAACTAATGGGCACAGTATTTTTTCATATAAGGGGTGGCGTAAGCCACAAAAATTTGGGCTAGGCTTATAAATGCCTTAGGGCAGATAGCCTAGTATAAACCTATGAACCTATTAGGTTTCTTAAATCAACTCATTTTTACTTTTGTTTGTTAGCCTAGTGATTAGATTTTCTAGTGCTCATTCAAAATTATTTTACAACTTTTCAGCTCTGTACACTTATCATTATCAGGCCGCGATGGTGCAGCGGTAGCATTGTCGCCTCATAGCAAGAGGTTCTCCCATTCGATTCTCAGCTGGAGCGCCTTCTGTGTGGAGTCTGCATGTCCTCTCCATGGTCAAGTGGCATTCGAAAGACATGCGTGAATGGGCGTGCCTTCATTGAAGGTTGGGCGTCGAGCTGGCACCTCGGCACCATAAAAATCGACTGCCAATCATTAGCTGACCGGAGTTCCACTGTGGCGACCCCTAACCCGGAAAAGCCAAAAGAAAAACAACAACACTTATCATTACCAGAAATTCAAATGTATGCATCTTACATTCATCACATTCCCCTATAAAAATTATAATATTTAGAGGAAAAATGTAATATTCCATCTCTGAATCCTTTTTTTTTTCACAGTATGATGCATGTGGCACAATGTTTCACTTCCTTTATGTAATATGCTTTTACTTTCTGAATTATCACCTTTTTATTAAACCATATATATAGCAGGTCTTCTGGTTTGAAGAATGGTTATGTGGTATCCTTATAATATGGTATTAGAAAATGAACCAGACTCAGAAATTGCTCTAGTTAGGTAAGCATCTAAAAAACAAAAAAGAACTTGTGATGTTCCTGTTTTCCACCATTTTACTCTCACCTTCTACTTACCTGACATGTAAATCCCATGTTGTGTACCAGTGGGAGTCTGTTTTTATTTAGGTTAAAATCAAGGAGTTTAAATTATTCTGTTACCTATAGTGGCAGCTGATGACTTCAAAGCAAATGAAGCAAATGAATGTATGGGGCTAATTGGAATGAGGTGGGGCTATATTATGGGACCTCAATTACTGTTAAATTGTGATTGAACAAAGTTATAGTCAGTCATTTTCATCCAAAAATTGCTTCAGTACCCACTTAGTATAGCCACTGTATAACTCCACTTGTGATCTAATAGCAATAACAATAATAATAATGGTAACAATAATGCATTTCAGCTTATTTTATGAAGCACACATAAGCCCTACCAAGCCTGATCAATTGCCATTTAACTATGATCAAAGCATAGCAGGGTTAGTCAGTTTCATCCATATACTGTTTCATGCTCACTAACTACAGACATTTTACTTACTATGTGCACTTCAGATGTCTGATTCAGATCAAACAAATAAATTAAAAAATAATCACCACAGTACGTATTACCACTTATTGCTATCTGATGCATACAATGCAACTCATTTCACCTGCTCAGAGCACACAGATGTGTCCACCAGTGAAAACCCACTTCAATGAATGTGTAGTCCTTAGATGTCTGATTGTGATCAAATGTATAAGTAGCCCCAGTAATATATATTGTTGTAAGACACATACGCTGCAACCATTTGCAGCTCTTGATACACACACACACACACACACACACACACACACACACACACACACACACACACACACACACACACACACACAAAATATTACAACCAATTATTTTTGACTGTGTACACCTCAGCTGTCTGACTGTGATCAAATTAATACATACAAAAATAACCAGAGTACAGACATATACAGTGAAACCAATTACAACTTCCTACATGCATATAGCAATTATTATAGCACACTTAAGAGCCATCAGCACTAATCGTTCTTCATGGAAATAGCTCCAGTACTTAGTAGTTATGATCACCCCTCCTGGCATGATTAAAGGGCAGTACCCTGTGCTTTCTCCTATTAACCTGGTGCACTTGGGCATTTTGAGGCAGTGTAGCAACTACCTCATGTACACAGACAACCCTCTCCTCTTACCTCCCAACACTCAGACTTGTGAGAGATGCACTTATATCACCAAATTGGAAGCTGTGCACTCTCCAGCCAAGACCGGACTAGCTGGTCAAGAGAAGGTCAACATCTGCACCACACCACATGGAACACATAGCCCTCCAGAACACCCACTATCATAGCTCTCACATAAAAACACAAACTACACACCCACCTTCATGGAGACACTCAATAGAAATTTACCCAAGCAGCAGAGACTTCCAAGACAGAAATGCACTCAACCACGACAACACAACACAAACCACAGGATACATAGCTCACCTCCACAGTGTGCCCCATCAACCTAAGCCCCTAAGGCTAAACACCTTGCCCAATACACTAATCATAGGTGACTCAATGCTGAGGCACACAGGCATACTAGGTTGAATAAGGAGAAGGTAACAGTCAGCTGTCTATCAGGTGCCAGAATCTGACACATAACATATGCACTCTGGTCACTCCACAACAAGTACAAGTATGACTCTGTCGTTCTCCATGTGGGTGTGAATAACCTGAGATGCACCTCCCTGGGCTATATGAAAAGAGACATGGTTGAGCTCTCGGATTATGTGGCCCAGGCAGGTATGACACTAGCCCTGAGCAGTATCCTACCATCACCCAGAATGATATCGCAGTACAAACAAAAATGATTGACTTCAACAATTGGCTAAGTTTCTGGTATCATTCTAAGGGGATCCATTATCTGTCTGCTTGGGATGACATGACTGACAGACCTTGATGCTTTGCCAGAGATGCCCTGCTTCTGTCACCCCTGGCTAAGGCTATTGCCACCCCTATAGTGCCTTTTTTAGGTGGAGTTCCAAAGACCAAAATACCACCATAACAACCATAAATAAATGCAATCTGAGGATCATGCTGCTCAACGCTAGAAGTCTAAATCTCAAGCTGCACTCGCTCGAAGCACTCCTCAAAATGGAGAACATCGACATTTGTGCTGTAAAGGAGACCTGGTTTAAAGTGGCAGAAAGCACCCCTGCACTACCAGGCTATAACTCATTCCATATCTTTTGGCCCTGAAACATGGACCAAAGCTCCAAAGGCGGTGGTGTCTCCATATTCATAAAGGATATGCACACCTCCAGACTAGTAGCCCAGCATAATGCATCTGAGATACTTCAGGTACAACTAACATTGAGTAAGACTGTGATCCAGGTCACAGCTTGCTATAGGTCCCCAACCATATTTCTTGACTCTCACTCCATGTTCCTAAGCACCCTGGAATCTATCAAGGTCCTACCCAACACTCAAACATAAGAACCCAAGTCAGTTCTAATAACAACAACAACAATAATAATAACAACTTTAATAAAAAGTGCATCCTATTCTGCTCATATCACTGAGAATTTATATTCAACTTCTTTCACTTTCATTCAAGTTACCTCAGACATCAGTCACATGAGGCAGCCAGAGCCTGTAGGAAATGTATCCTTGCCACTTCATCTACCAGCCCAGCCACCTTCCTCTGAAGCATCTTTTCTACTGGTCTCAAAATGGCAGGATGGCCTGCAATAAGGTACAATCACCTTATTCCCAAATGGGGTGTACTGCCTAGTGGTGCTAGCTCTTAGCTGTTTTTGAAAATAGCCCATACGAGTAAGTCAATTTCTTCTTTTTTTTTTTAAACAGAAATCAGAACTCCATAAATGTGCAGTGGCAAGTGGAGAGTTCTAAGCCTCTGACATGGGAAGGCTGACATTTTTTTTTAATAAAACAAATATATGCATGACTGTCTGACAGTTTCTTTCATATGTGGGAGAGGATACAGCCTGGCAACCAACACATCAAGCTGTCCCTGATTGCATATATTTGTGTTTTCTCTGACTGCCATGCTTCAGGTGATGCAAAGATTCAGTAATGCCACACCAATTTTTTTAGTCTTGTACATTTTATTTGTCATACTAAAAGTCTCTGGTCATGACAGTGATCCTTTATACAGTATGCTGATGATTCGACTCTTATCTGCTCCATCATTTTCCACTCTACAACGCGCACAAGAATCCTTCTGTTCTGTAGAAAGTTGGATTACTGATATCTAACTAATCCTAAACTCCAGTGAGACAAAATTGCTACTTTTTACCCCCAACAAATCTATACCTACTCCCCATCCTTTTCAATCTGTTCCAAAAATGGTACCATCATATCTCCCTCTGACCATACCAAACTCCTCGGTGTAGAAATTGACAATAAGCTACTCTTCAATGTCCATATCTCACAAACCACAAAAAATGGGAACCCTATATAGGCATAAACAATTCCTCTCAGAAGAGGCATGGATCACTCTAGCCCAAGCCCATCTACTCTCCACTCTAATGTATGCCGTGCCAATTCTTACCCAAGTCAGAAAACTTGATCTCACCAGACTTGAAACGTGTTACAATAAAATTGCCAAGTTTGCTAACAGCTCCACCTTCAGAACACATCACTGTCAATCTTCTAAGGGAACTGCGATGGTTAGAACTTCCTCAGCTACTCAGTTACCAACAGCTAGTCACTGCATTTAATATTGT
This sequence comes from Protopterus annectens, assembly GCF_019279795.1. Taxonomy (NCBI): domain Eukaryota; kingdom Metazoa; phylum Chordata; order Ceratodontiformes; family Protopteridae; genus Protopterus; species Protopterus annectens. The sequence continues at coordinate 723,812,970 of NC_056727.1, read as the reverse complement.
TATACATCCTGAAAAAACCCAGCACTAAGCCAGTTACTCTCTCATACAGTACTAATCGTCCTCTCTGATCTACTGAGAAATCCTTCCTCTGCATCTCTAAAGCTATCAAAACACAGGGAAAGCTCTTTGTTCTCATGCCATAGCTAGATCCTGGAATAACCTCCCCCTTCTCTGACCTCTGCCCCCACTGACACACATTTCAAAAATGCTCTCAAATCACATCTTATGAATACATGGTTATATCCATGCATCACATGAATTTCACAATCTCAACACACTTTACACCTTCCTTCCTGCTATCTCTACTGTATAGATGCTACAGTTAGGTATTGTACTGTCAACTTGAAATTGCATAATATGTCATGTCTAATCATTTGATTTTTTATTCTTTTATCCTATCTCACTAATCAATGCTAAAGCTTTGATGTATGAGACTCTCTATCTTTGTAAAGTTATTCACTTACTGCTGATGTATTGTTTATTGTTTAGACTGGATTGTATTAGACTTTTTATGTCTGTACTTACCTCAATTTATCACTGTTATATTATTGTTTGTATTACCATGTTGATGTTAATCTAATTGTGGAGCTTTTCTCCCTGGGTCTCCGCTGTAAATGGACCTGTGTCCAGTCGGACTATCCCGGTAAACAAATGCAAAATAAATAAATAAATAAATGAGAATGTACTAGATTTGACTCTAACAACTGTCTCTGGAAATATTAAAGATGTTTGTGTTTTGGATGACACTGCTGGTGACTATCTTTACTTTTTTGCATTCTGGTGCAATAGCGATATCTATAAAATACACTATTCTGCTGTTCAGGAAACATGAAGACATTTAATTCTAAATATTTCAGTGACATTCTGCATTGTAAATTAGGCTAAATAATCTGGTGTTTGATAAGGCAGTACAATAGTTCAAGAATTTCCACAATAGTGTTCTTTTTTGGAAGTCAAGCTCTAGCATTTCCAATCTCCCAGTGATCACACCAAAAGTTAAACCAATGATGCCCCATACAGACTATGCATGCACCAGTCATTACAAGATGAAGTTACCTGCTAGCATCCACTGATTTTTATAGCTAGAAACAATGTTTTACTAGCAAAACAATCTATTTTCTGGATTACAGAAATAATTATAGAACCCCCCCAAAAAAAATGTTTCAGGAATACCACTGCCCAGCTGCTGAATCCCAGCCATAAACTCACCTCTTCTCTCCATGTCCTCGGCTTAGTCACGCTAGTGCTGTTGTTAATATCATTCTACAAATCAGACTAGCATTTTAAATGTGGTATTATTTTTTATGGAAAACATTGTCTCGATAAAATACTTTTCCCAGTTTTGCTCTTAGGATTATCTTGGAGTATTTTGCAGCATATTATTAGTTTTGCCTGTAGCACTGACTCACTGAGTTTGTTTAGTATAATTAGCCTAAAGCTTCTCTTTTCTTGTTTACTACATGGCCAAATGTTTCTATTAGTATACACAGTAAGGTTTGCTTACGGAAAAGCTGTCACCAGTAAAGAAAATTACAGTAAGTGTGAGCACAATGAAAACGTGTCAGTCAAGTCTTAAATTCCTCCTATCAATAGTAAAGCAGAGGCACCCTGAAAGTACAGTGCACGTAGGTATCAGTTAATAAAAAAATAAAAAAAAAAATACTGATTTCTGCTTTGTAAAGAGGGCTACCAGCCTTACTAAACTTACATCTCACTTCTCTGTATTAATAAAGTGATGTATAAGAGCATGAGAGAAGGGATTGCAACCCCTTGTATAAGCGATGCTAATAATTCAATTTCATTGTGCAGATTTGGCCTATTGATCCTTAGTAGTTGGGACACATTTTGTGCTCTTCACTTTTGTCCAGAATTTACACTGATCTGCACTAAACTATTGCCTGCTCTTGGCTGCTTCATATGTTTCATACATTTCTGCCAGTTATCATCATCCCCTTAGGTGCATAGCCCTCCACAAGTCATATCTTCCCTGCAGTGCAGGTGCAAAGATAATGAAAACATTGCCAAGTATTTGTGCATTATCTAGCAGGCCTTTCCTACTCCCTACACAGTAATGAATATTGTTTACTACCACTATATTCTAATATTATACAGCTTATTTTATACATTTTTGTCTAAGATGATGTTGAAGGATGTTCTTGTAACAAGCTCTGCTGTGTTTCCTAAGCTGGACAGTTTAAAACATGTTGCTTTCATTTGGTATAATATCCTTTAAATGGGAAACCACCCAGTTGGCCAAGAACTGGAATAATGAAAATTAAATTCCAGTGGAAGAATTGGACTCTATTAGCTGCTAATTCTTCTGTAGCAAGCATGTGGATTAGCCTTGACTGTCGTCTATGCTCTATTCTGATTCACGTTGCAAAATAAAAGCAATGGTAAATTGATAAATTAATCTAATGTGACCATAACATATAAATATTTATCAGAAATCCATGTACATAGATGAAAAGGTTGGAGAAAATTTCTAAAATGCACCACAGAGAATCTAGAATCCCATATTGGCCCCAGACCAAACTTAATTACTTATTTCCTCCAACAAAGTACACAGTTCTTCAGCAAAATCATTTGTCTTCTCTAGCAGATCTTGCCTAGTCTGCTTGGAGGATATGCTACTGCAATGGAGTTTTGACCAAACTCACTGTGGTGTTATATGTTTGGTCACACGTTCACACCTTCTTTATGCCACATTGGACACCTGAAAAGGTGGCAACCTTGCTTGGTAGTTTGAAGATGCCATTATTGCTGTTCATAAGCTTAGCATTTATCATGATTACTGTGTAGCAAAGCAGTCATCCTATTTAGAATGATGGCTTCAACATTTCCTTAATGTGATTGTTCCCTTTGTTAAGCAAAAATAAAAAAAAAAAGAAATGTGGCAGAGTTTGATTTAAAAATATAACAGTAAGAAACTGCAGGGTTATAAGCTCTTGTTGTCTCAGTGTACATTTGTGGCTTATGCCCTGCCTCCCTCTGGCCACGTGTTTAGAATGCAGCAACCTAACCTGCCTGTCTGATACTCTGTAGACCCCTAAGCCTACAGTTTGCAACCAGCCAGGGGGTAGTCTAGCACAGACATTTAACATAAATGATAGTAGCACAATCTCTGGATACAGGTGGGCTTCAGGTACTATGGGGTATAGAAATAATGTGATTTGCTATTGAATTTCTCCTGAAAAAGACAAAAGACAATCAAGCCCTTTTTTTTGCTCAGGTCATGGTCAAAAAGGGTCTTCAGATCAACCTACCTACTCAGTTAACACTTAGAAAGGAAGAAAGTAAGTACATAAATAAAGTAATCTATGTAACCATATGCTGTCTGATTGATACTATGTCTCCCAAGGCATATATGTTTCAGTCAAGTTTAATAGATACTTACAGTATCCCTAGAAATGTGCTGCCCTTAGAGCTAATATAAGCAATGATTTCCTTTGCATTTTTCCTACTAAAACGTAAACTGCATTTTAACCTAATCATAATTAACTTTATGTTGCTTCCCCAGTACTTCAGAATTGCTAACAGAGTTTAAATAATAGAACTTGCAAAAGAGAGCACATATATGTTCATATTAATCTAAACTATTTTACAATATTTCTGACCAATTTATTTTTCATATTGATTGCACAGAACAGTGGGTGATTCTGCAGATTCTGAACATCTGTCAATTTCTGTTTCGCAATTAAATGCATTTTCAGGATCGGCAATGGAAGGCATATTGCAATCATATGGGCCACATTCTGTGCTAAGGACTTGTGATGTTTTAATTTTCTTGACTGCACATATTTATTGCTGTAATGGAATTTTATTTTTACTGAAAGTGCATTTTTATTATACGCAAAACACACCGGAAATTTTCTGACTGAGCTTTAACAAGGCAAATGTAAATTATAGGTCATATATTGCCTCTGGTTAATTAAGCTAATTGTCATTCTATGACAGAACTGTCAGTTTCATTTAGCCAAGAATTAAAAAGTAAGCAAATGCCAGTGGCTGTACAGTCATCCTTTCTAACTAGAAAGCATTTTCCTAAATACACATATTGCTTAAATTGTTATTCCTTCTTACACACATCACTACTGTAGCTGGGCTCTGCAGGCATATTGAGCATTTTTTGCTGGTTCATTAGATCAAATGTAGAAAAAACATTGCCATTTCTCAATCATTTCATTGGCATGTATGGCGCAGTCTCACTAACTTGTTCCTCCTATGATAGAGTTTATTCCTGTTTCTGTATACACACATTTTAGAAAGCACACAGATTTCTTCTCAATCGGTAGTCTGGATTGTTTTTTTTTTTTTTTTTAAACCTGGAACTCGCACACATTTGTTGTTTGAGTTACTTTAACACAAAGTCAGTCAGACTCGCAGCTATGCAGCCAGTATACAATAGTATACTAATTATTTTATTTATTTTTTTTAATTCTTTTTCTTTCTTTTTACAGTTGGGGGGGGGGGCTGCAGTCCAACAGCACGTGCCGCCCCTGGTAGTTATCCTACTATGCTACTAAGTTATAACAAGATATAATAAGAACAAGAAGGATAGATCTAACCACCCCTATATACCTGTTATATCATCTTCCTTGATCATATGAAAATGCTAATGCATTATTTTACTAAAACGACATATAGCATCTTTACTTAGATAAAATGGGCAGCTGTTGCCACAAAGATAGTTAAAGAGAGTGAAGAACATTTAATATATTACTGTGAACCCAAACACTTTCACAAAGGCAGGAAATGTCATTGCTTTCCAGTGTTAAGGTCACTTGAAGTCACTTGTAGGGTCTTAGTGGGTAAATGTAATTAGGACATGTTTCTTTCTCAAAATATTTTGAGTGTTAATCAAAAATAAGTAAATTAATGGGGTTGTTCATGAATCTGTAGTAAGATGGCAGTGGTGTGTTCGAGCAGTGCAAATATGTGCCATCTTAATAGATCGGTATTTCTTTTGGAAAGAGAGGATCATCTAGAAAAAGAACTAGATCATAGAGCATACGTATACTAGATATGTCAGAGAGATTGTTGTGGGTATAAACTTAATTGTGGCATTAAAAAAGCATCTGGTAAAAATCTACGAGTATCAGGATAATCTGAAGGCATATAGGAATTTGGGATAGAGAATATAGGGTGTGGATAAAAAAAAACAGCAGCTGCCAGGCAACAATGTACTAAAAACTAAATAACAAAAAAACACCGAAGCAGCACCAGGAGAACAACAGAAATGTTTTTAGCGTAGTTAGACTTTAATATTTGCTATTCATCAGACAGACTTCCTCAGAAACAAACTTCTCAGTAACAATTACACATTATTAAATACAATCAATATGAACAAACCACTCATCACTTTGTATCAATTAAAACAGCTTAAATGAACAAGTTAAGCTCTAAAAATACTGTCAACTTCCTAAAAATTTCTTACAGGAAATTAAAAATAAACTTTAAAAATTACCAATAGTAACTTTATTGCTCTTTAAAAAATACTTAATGTTAACAGTGTCATTCAAACCAGGTGAAATGTAAGAAGCAAGTTTAATTTGCCATCCAGCTTCTCTCCTATATATAAAGTTGTTTTAATTCTTTTAGAATTGTATTCATGGTCTGATGAAGCCACAGTATGTGGTGAAAGCGCTTATCAGTCAATAAAAGTTGTTTATAATATAATATATGCTGCTTGGAGCCGTACTTCGTGGTATTGTTGCATTTTCTTTCATTTTTGTTGTTACTTGCTTGCTGCAACGGTGCACGTTCACCATCTGGTTGTTCCTGAACATTTCGAATGCTATAACAAAGCTGCTAAATTTGCAGGACATACCCCTTTCAGAACCCACCACTGTATAGCACTGAAAAGCCTAAATTGGTTAGAACTGCCACATCAACTAACATATACACAACTTCTTACCACATATAAATTATCCAGCATCCCTCTGCCTGTCCAGCACTAAAAACATTCTACACATGTTCCTCTATGTTCCCAGTTGGTCTTTGCTATACCAGTGACCAAAAACTCCTGTTTACAAGCCTAGCAAATCTGCAGATCTTGTAAAAGAGGTGAAGAAGAGAGTGCAGGCAGGGTGGAATGGGTGGAGAAGAGAGTCAGGAGTGATTTGTGACAGATGGGTACTAGTAAGAGTGAAAGGAAAGGTCTACAAGATGGTAGTGAGACCAGCTGTGTATATTGGGAGAGGTGCTGGGTATATATTGGGAGAAGGATGTTAAGGATTGAGCTACCAGGTATGAGTAAAAGAGGAAGGCCTAAGATAAGGTTTATGGATGTTGTGAGAGAGGACATGCAGGTGGTTGGTGTGACAGAGCAAGATGCAGAGGACAGGAAGAAATGGAAACAGATGATCTGCTGTAGTGACCCCTAATGGGAGCAGTGGAAAGAAAAAGAAGAAAATGTTTTGTAATAATTTGGAGCTTTTCAGTGGCTTCTACACTGTCGAACTTTTCCGGTAATCAAATCTCAATCAATAAATAAACAAACAGATAAATAATACAGTAGCATAGGTAGACAACTGAGGTCATTTTATTCCTTGTGTTAAGGATATGACTAGAGAAGGTAAATGATGGGTCAAAACCAGACCCCAATATGTTTTATAAAATCTGCTATTTCCAGAGGGCCATCATTTGGGCCTGTAAGTTTTCAGGTGTTGTGGTGAGAGCTGAGTCATTTATGGGTACCAAAGACCATGGCATTAGTTTTGTTGAGAATGACTTTGAGCCCCTTAGTTTTGCAGGCTTGATATAACGTAGGATAGTGTTGAGAAATGTATGGATGGTCTGAAGTGAGTTGTCAGATTTCAAGACAACACTGTCACCTACAAAGAACAGAATTTTTCATATCTTTAGTGAAAACTTTGTGGTTTTTATTTATATTAATGACCCAAAGGACTAAGGTTGTAATTCTGGGAAACACCAAATGGGACTGGGAGTAAGGAAGATTTCACACACATACACACACACACACACGCACACACCCACACACACCCACACACACACACACACACACCCACACACACACACACACACACACACACACACACACACACACACACACATATATACATAGACATACAGATATTTATTATTTACCTATGGATACCTGTGTTTGCAGGTTAGAGGGGCTCACTATCCATGAATGACTGATGAACTCATCAATCTGACACAGTCTTAGAGTATAGCCACTACTCCTTTAGGCTAAGGGCAGTCAGCTGAGGTGATTTGGTACCTTGCGAGGATGCCCCCTTGTCATGGGAGATGTACCTGGAGCAGCCCTGAAATGGAGAGAGAGAGATTATATCTTTCAGTGTGCCTGGGAACAGTTAGAAATTCCACAGAATGGGATGGAGATTGACAGTCACTAGGGACAGAGATGTCTGGTGTAATACGAATATCTTGGCAACACCGTAACCCTCACCAGGACAAAAGATTTAGAAAGTGGGTGACTGATTATATATAATGTAATTTCAACAGCATTACCATGGTGGGACTATCTTAAAGCACAAATGCAATAGTTTTAATTAAATCTTATCTCAGATATTAAAATGATGTAGAAAACATAATTTGAATGTTCCATTTATTATCTGAATAACCGGTATAATTAATAAATCCAATAAGCTAAAATGTATACAGAAAGTAGCAAAACCATCAACATAAATTTAATACTTCATTGAGCAAAATTTATGTGCAGTTTAAGAAGTTATGATTATATTCAAAACGTTGGCCAAAATTTGATTCATAACTAGAAAATGCAAAAGAGATTAAAAAAATGTCTGTTTTATTCTCCTAGCTTGACTACACTGCTCATGAAACCATTAAAAGAAACAAAGATCTTCACCTTGTAAAAAAAAAATGTTGACAATACAAAACAACCATATTTGACAATCACATCTATTTTCAAATTAAAAATAACTGATGTCAGTTTAAAGAATCAAATATCTTAAAAGCATTAGTAGTTAAAATGGCAAAGCCATTTAATGCATGGTTTAGATTCTTGATTATCCATTGAGATAAAACTTATAAAAAGTGTTCCCTGAGCGATCTGTTTTTATATTCACACCATAAGATAAAAATGAAATGGCAATGTTAATGCATGTTTTTGCTCTATATAAGTTCATAGGTTATTATTAGGCTAATGACCACTATGGACCTTAGAAGCCTATCCATGCACTCCTAACCATTTGTGTCCCAAGTATCATGGACATCTATATGAGGGGGGTGTTAGGTAGGTAGGTAACTATAGATTTTTGCCACTTAGGTTAATACTTTTTCTTATTCATGGCCTTCACCGATAAGGGACATGGGGGCCAGACTGTGGAGGATTAACCATTCCCTGTCCAATTGTCAAGGTTTTGTTTGAATAGGTCAGGGATGAACTCTGAAACAGGCTCTCCATCCATGGAAGGCATACTGTGGGAATCCTTTGCGACATATATCTGTCTCTCCAGCATGTTCTGTCTATGTCACAAGTGATGTTAAGATCCCTGGCTCTAGTGTTTCTGGCACTGTTTCTTTTGCACATGTGCATGAGATCCAACAGGGTTGGGTCTGAGGAAGCCATGTAAGCTAGGCAAAGATCCCTTTGAGACAGAGCTTTTAGGCAGTCGGTGTAGGACAAAGTATTCATGCCCTGAATTCTCCAAGGGTGAAACCTCTGTGGATGTTCCAACTGTTGCAAGTGCCTTGTTAAATACATAAAAAGGGGGCATTGTATTCAATGATAGGTCTGAATTAGGGCCAAACAGTGTGGTGATATAACTTCCTTACACCTGGATTCCATAGCCTTGCCTATAAGTTGGGTGATAAAGAATGATATTCTTACTATCTTATCTATATTTTGGTCAGAGTCCAGATTACTGTTACTGTTACATAAATTCCCAGATCTATTACTAGTGGGTCAGCTCTTGCGTGTGTTTTATCAATGGAGTAATTAACTTGGGTTGACAGTTTCACAAAGGGCATCAAAGTGTATTTTTTGGCATTGAGTTTTAGGCCATAGCTTTGACACCAGTCATTCATCTGTGTTAAATCCTCTTGAAAGATGTTGGTGTCTTAAGGGGAATCTATAATAGCTCTCAATTTTCAGTCATCTGTGAACTTGGTGAACCAGAGGCCTTGAAAATTACTCTGACTTCCGAGAGGCAGATACCAAACAGGAGTTGGTGACTGGTCTTTTGGCAAAGATGGTTTCACTGATTCTGACATTTTAGGTCCTGTATGTGAGCAAGCTGGCAATTCAGTGTCTCATGTAGGTTTTTATGCCTAGCTTGTCAACAATGCCCGAGTGGGGTATTGTATCAAATGCCTTGGCTAGGTCAGGATATACAGTATACCCTCATCCATTGCCTTGGTGACCCTCTCAAAGAAGCCTACCATGTTAAGTAGGCATGACCTTCCCTAAACAAAGCCATATTGGGAAGGGACCAGTGTATCTAGGTTGCTGATATCCTTGATTGTCATTTCCATGATAATTTGTTCCATGGCTTTGCATATTAGGTTAGCTAGACTGATGAGTCTGTAGTTTCCTGGGGCAGTTGATGGCCCTCCTTTGTGGAGGGGAATGACTGTTGCCAGACTCCATTCATTTGTCACACAGCCTGTTTTAAGGCTGTAGATGTAGTATCCTCAACTTATTCTGACTGGTCATGTTTTAGACTTTTCAGAAGGTGACCAGGGATGTTGTCATGACCCAGGGAGGTGGTGTTCTTGGCTTTAGTGAGTGCTGCCAGCTAATGCTTGATAATAGCTGAGGGTAGTTTGTTGGAGGGGATTTTACCTGGTGGAGCTGTTGTGGAGTGGGGGTAAAGTCTGAGCTGAATGTATCAGCTAGCAGATGTGCTGTGTCACCCTAATTGGTAGTACCATTTGACACCGATTCAGCAGACTGCTATATGTTACCTTTAATTTTTTATTTATTTTACATTTGTTGACCGGGCTAGTCTAGCTGGATATATTTCCATTTTCAGTAGAGGCCCGGGGAGAAAAGCTCCACAAAAAATACAAAAACAATAACATCTTAGTAAAAACATATTAGTGAAAAATAACTAAAATAGAAAATGACCAAAAAGGACAGGCTAGACAGAAACTACAGTTGGCAAAGAAAAATACATAGTCAGTTACAGAGCATTCAAATTATAAGCTAAAGGCTAATGATACAAGTTATCAGAAAGAAAGCACAGGTAAAGTTAAGGGAGTTATGGAGAAATCTAGGAAAAAAGAAAAAAAAAAAAGAAGAGAAGAAGCAGTAAAGAGAGAAGAAAGTTAGGAGAAAAAGAAGTGGCAAGGGGAAGAGAGGGAAAAGCTAAGAGAAGGGGTAGAGCATAGAAGCCATGCATGGGCAAAAGATAGCCTAGGAGGAAGCTTAAAAGGCAAGCCAAAAGTAGGTGGAGTGGAAAAAGAAGAGGTGAACTAATAATGGGTGGAGGAGAATGTCAGTCTGGAGTACTACAGGAACAGAGCCAGTGATTTTGGAAGTAAAGCTTGAGTCTTTGTTTGAAGAGAGGAAATGATGTAATCAGTGTTATATCACTAGGAAGCAGATTCCATCTTCTACCAACAGTATTAGCGAATAAAGAATCGCTGGCATAGTTGTTAGACTTTATTGATCTAGTCAGGAGTCTACCAGAGGAGCGGAGGGAGTTAAGATTGTTGTAAGGGATTAAAAGTTGAGAGAGTATAGGGGTGTTGTCAGGTTGGTACAGTATTTTGTAAGCAATGGTAAGTTGTGAGATTACAAGATAGTTTTGAAGTTCTAGCCAGCCTAGAAGTTTCAAATTTAGACAATGATGGGTTCTGTAGGGGTTACCAGTGGCAAAGCGGGCAATGTTATAACAAGCAGCTAGTTTGTTTAGGTTAGCTTTCTTGAGGTTGGTGAAAATCGGAGAGGCGTAAAAGAGAGTTGATATAAGATGGGAGAGGGCAATTTTAGCTCTAGTAGATGGGGTTAAAAATAGTTTAATACGATATAAGGATCCTATTTTTCTGTTAACTGATTTGATGGTGCTGTTGATGTGTTGATCAAAAGTGAGGTTATTATCAATGATTACTCCTAACAGTTTAGTAGTTGTGTCAGGAGAGATGACAGTGGGGTTGTTTGAGGAGATAGTGAAGTTAAAAGGGGGGGTCCGAGAGGTGGGGGTGAAGAGAAGAAGTTTAGTTTTTTTGGCATTAAGAAGGAGGTACCGTCTAGTAAACCATGTTTCTACAGTGTTGAATATATTTTGAGTTAGAGAGATTAGATCTACAGGAGAAGATGCTGAGCAAATAATGGTTGAGTCGTCTGCGTATTGAATGCAAGTTGCTTGAGGGATTACTGAGTGCAGATCATTTATGAAGAGGGAGAAGAGTAGTGGACCAAGAATAGAGCCCTGAGGGACTCCAATGGAAATTGGCAATAATGATGAGATGTGGTTATACCATAGAACAGCTTGTTGTCTGTTGCTCAGATACGAACTGAACCATTTAATAGCTAAGTTATCAAATGAGAGGGATTTAAGGATATTAATTAGAGAAGAATGGTTGACCATGTCGAAAGCTTTAGAGAGATCAATAAATAGAGCTGAAGAGAGAAGGTTATTGTTGCGATTCCTGTTGATAGTATCCACAAAGGAGAGGAGGGCAGTGGTGGTGCTATGATGAGGTCTAAAGCCATGCTGGCAATTTGTTATTATGTTATGTAAAGAGAGATATTGTACAAGTTGCTGGTGAATACATTTCAACATAATTTTTGCTAGGGGGGAGAGGAGAGCAATAGGTCTAAAGTTAGAGAAGTCAAGAGAGTTACCACCTTTGTGTAGTGGGATAATATGAGAGACTTTCCAGATATCAGGGATGATTCCCTCTTGGATTGTCCTGTTTATTAGTATGGATATAGGGTAAGCAATTACTTTAGCCTCCTTTTGGAGACAAAGAGAAGGGAGTTTGTCAGCAGAGGGGGTACATGGTTTTAGTTTGTGAATAAGTCTGTAGATAAAAGAGGTGGAGATAGGTTGTAGAGAGAAGTTATAAGTAGAGTCTACTAAGTTACTAGGAGGATAGAAGTTGTTGGTGTTCAGCTGTCTAGCAAGAGATAGAATAGTTTTGGAAAAGAAAGAGTTAAAAGCATTAGCAGTTAGGTAAGGGGTGTCTGGGTCAGTATTAAGTGGGGAAGGAGTTTTGGTTGTTCATGGGGAAAAGAGTCTATTTACAGATGACCAGAATTGTTTTGAATTATTAAAATGAGTATCTTGAAGTTCACAGTAGAATTTTCTTTTGTCTGTGATTATTGCTTTTTTGGTCAGATTTCTGAGCTGGCAGAAGTGAAGAAAATCAGGGTTGTTTCTATAGCATCTCCATTTGGCCCAAATTTTATTTCTAGAGAGGATTAGTTTTTTAGTTTTGCTAGAGAGCCATGGGGCTGTCTTAGATTTCATTCTGATGGTATGCTCTGGAGCATGTTTGTCAAGAATGGATAGGAAGGTAGAATTAAAGAATAATACTGCATCTTCAAGAGGAAGTGATTTCAAGGGGTTCCAGTTACATGCGCTCAGTTCGGCTTGAAATAAGTCTATTTTAAAGTGTTTGGTAGAGCATATTTTTCTTATATTAGGGAGGTTTAAACAATCAGTCTTTTCTCTTGTAATATAAGTTAAACAATGGTCACTGATGTCATCTGGCATAGTTCCTACGTTGTATGTAATGCTGAGTTTGTTTATGAGTATCCAGACTAAGATACTCTCTTTCTTGCTGGACTAATTAAATCTTGTAGTAGAGGTAATGGATTGGGTAAAACCATTGAGGTTAATATGAGAGGAGGGATTATCAGCATTAATAGAATTCCAGTCTATGTTAAAGTCACCTAAAATTATAGTTTCTTGGGGGTAAGTGGTAGAAACCCAACTGAGAAAGTCTTCTACGAGAGGTATATTGTTACCTGGAGGCATGTATACGCAGATGATATAAAGGGATTTTTTGGCATTTAATTGGAATTTAGTAATAATGGCTTCTACTTTGCTATCCTGGGTAGGACAGGCTGGGAGGGTAGGGATATTGAGTTGATTGTTAAACAGAATTGCTACTCCACCACCTTTCCGTTTAGAACGGTCAAGTCTTACTATGTTATAGCCTTGGGGTATGATCTCGGTATCTTTTGTGACTGGTTTTAGCCAGGTTTCTGAGAGGCAGAGAATGTCAAAAGAGTGTGTGTCAAGGAGGGCATGAAGGTAAGAAACTTTGTTGTTTATACTACGAATGTTAAGATGCCCAGTGAGGAAGGTATTATTAGGGTTTGATCCAGATACTTGAGGGGAAGGGTATACTGGGCCAGGGTTGGGGTGGATGTCACCATCTTGTAAGGTAGGATTATCTGGTTTGGTTAAGTAGTTGCTCTTAGCAAGGGTTAGAAGTTTCATTTTTCTATCTAGGGGTGAAGCGTAGTTGAGATGAGAGAGTCTATGGAACTTAGGTAGAAGGTAGCTAGGGGTGGAATTAACATTTAAGAAAGAGGTGAGAGAAGTGTAGACAGTAGAAGTGTGTTTCTGTTTATAGTTAGTCTGGGTATAAAGTGGGTTTTCGAAGAAGGTGAGCAGAGAATAGGAAGAAGGGGACTAAGACTAAGAGTACTAGCAGGGTAGGTAGGTAGGGAGGCATTTTTTAAAAGAGAGTGAGAGTAGAAGTGGATTGAAGAGGAAAGGTACAATATATAGGTAGGAACTAGTAAGAGTGGAACAAAGGATATTAAAGTGCTTAAAGAGGGTAAGGGACAGGTAAAATAAGTAGAGGGATAGAAGAAGAGTAATACCAGAAGAGGTGGAGAGATGCCTGTAAAAGGATGGGAGTGAAAGTAGACTAGGAGGAGAAGAGAAGGAGAGGGGTGAGTGGAGAGGAGGATTCACAGTTGAGCGGGAAAGAGAAAGATTGGATGGTAGAGATAAGGGGAGTGTCAAGAGATCTACAAGGTTAGGACCCCTGGAGGTGGGTGAGAATTGGGGGTAGGGAGGGGAGCGGAGTGAGCCCGCAGGGCGAACGGAGCGGGTCGAAACCACTAAAGGAAGATAAGAAAGGAGACAATCAGAAAATACAGGTAAGTGAGGTGAGATAGGTATGTAACTAAATAGAAGGGGTAAGATAGAAACCAGAGTACACCAGTGAGAGGAAAAGTGAAGGTAAGATTAAGTCAGTGTAAAAGCATACAGTAGGAACAGAGAAAAAAAGGGTATAGTGTAGAAGAAAAAGGTAGGTTACAGATGAAAAATAGTAAAGTTATAAGGGAGATGGATGGACAATAAGGTAGAGTAGAAGTTACAGGAGAAATGAAAAGACCAAATAACAGCAAGTAGCCAGACAAGGGCAGGTTAAAGCCAGAAAAAGTAGGACAGAAAAAGCTAAAGGGGGGGGGGGCAGCTACCATGTAGTGTAAGTAAGCAGGAGGGAGAGGGGGTACAACCGCAATAAGACAGTAGAGAGGTAGAGGGAATGAAGTTGCAATAAATGGCTGGGAGAGAACTGTTTACACAGTGGGGGGGGGGGCTAAGAGAGGGTGGTACTGGCTGCTGGAGACTAATGCACAGGCAAGCTAGAACTCTATAGGAAGACCTGGTAAGAGCCCAATTATAACAACATTACAGAGCTCAAACCTACTTTCTGTTCCTAGAGCAGAGTGATGCTTTATGAGGTTTGAGGCAACCCAAGTTACAGTCACTGTAGGAAGACCGGGTTCAATTGTCACCAGTTGGGAGGAAGTTAGGACAGGAGTCTGTGGTGCTAGTATCTTTTGGGGAGAAGGTAAGCAACAGGAGAAAAAGAAATAAGAGCAAAGTTAGCACATATATTCAAATTAGAGGTTAAAAAAAAATCAGCATTAACCAACAGTAGAATAATAACAGTGGAATCTACCAAGCTAGCACATAGATGTACACATTGTAAATCTGGGTCACATATTAGTCCTCTTGCAAGATAAAATATAGCAATAAAGGGAATCAACAGTGTACTAAAAGTATAACCAAGAGACAGTACAAAAGAAAAACTAGACTATTAACTGTGACATGTACAAAAATACACTAGTTTGGCATCCTAGATGTTACTAGGGATTGGCAGAAAAGTACAAATATTCCAGTAATAACTAGAGAGCTTAATACATTAAAATCCCTCAATACCCCAGCAATAAATCAATTGCAACTAGGGGAGGGAGAGAGAGAAGCAAACGCCAAGTAACTATTGTAGCGCTAAAAGCGCATGTAGAGTAGCAGGCGTTTAGAGTGCAGTTTGGGTTATGAACTGCTTTCCGATAAAAAAGGGCAGCGACAATAGTAAAAAAATAGTAAAAAAGGTCTGGACATAGCTTAAGAAGGCCTTGTGATTGTTCTTGGCCTGAGAGGGTATCCTGACCTCATAGTTGGCTTTGTTAGACTTAATTAGAACTCTTAGTTTTGTGATTAGTTGTATAAGAGTACTTGTCTTTCAGGGAGTTGCTCTTCCTGATTTTGGTCATGAGTTTTCCTCTTTTATTATATACCCCGTTCATGTGAGGATTCCACTAGTAGGGTTTCATTATACGCTATTACCTTTCTTGCCTTCGCCTTGTGGCTGCAGTTTTACCTGAAATATTTCTGTTGTATTGATGTATTCTTCTGATTTATGAAATTCATATTTTGCATTCATGCAATAGAGCTTATCTCAACAGGCTTCTACAGAAAATTATGTTGTCCACTGCGGATAAAAATCTCCTTAAACCCTTAACTGGACTGTTTTTTTCCTGAGGAAGGAGGACTTTATTATTTTTATTTTTGCTAAGTTAGCTGCAGTCAGTATCCAACACTCTGAACAGTTGTTCTTATTCCTAATCTTTTACTTTTTTAGGAATTATTAAAATGCTTTAGAAAATGGGATACCATGTACATCATTACTCTATAAGGAGACAAATGTTTGCCAACAAGGTACAAAGTCTGGCTTTACTGACTAACTGCAATTTGCTGTGATTTACCAGAAAATAAAAACTGTGAGCAAAATATGATTTAAAATCAAGGACGTTCTGCAAAATCAGGGAGAGTTGAAAGGGATGGGTGGAGGGAAGTTGCAATCCCCTGCACATGAATTCTTTTTCACTCATTTTATAAAAATGAGACATGTCAGGAGCATTCAGTGAAGAAAGAGGCTGTAATTTCTTGACACATTTGTATATATATATGTGTGTGTGTGTGTGTGTGTGTGTGTGTGTGTGTGTACTTTCATAACTTATATTTCTGATGTAAAATACTTCCTTGAAAAATAATTAGATATGCTACAGCAACTTTGAAACATTAAGCAAACTATTTTACATAAAAATATATAAAAACATGTACATAGTGTTAAAAACAGCTCATTATTTAAGTGTTATGGAGGAAATAATGGCCCTTCATAACACAGCTGAATGGTCTGTTATTTCCCCAAATAATGCCTACACTGTGAGGCATTATTGCTTATTTATGCATCCCAGGACATAACTCTGTATAATTAAACTTATCCACAATAATTATGCCAGATTAATAACACACCAAACACATTATCCAAAGATAAAAAAATGAAAAATTAAAAGTTGTACTGACAAACCAAGAACCAAACCAAACAAATGAAAAACTTGAGTGGAGATCCAGGTGCCCAAAAAAGACCAGTACCAACAGCTGAGAAATATCACCAAACAATTTATTAAAATCAACAAGCAGCAAAATTAGCAAGTGATAGCAGTTTAGCTCTTTTGTCAGTCTAGGTAAAGACTTCTTCAGATCTGCTACTACATCCACTATTTCACTTTAATACTCACAAAATCAACACGTGATCCAACCGACCAATGGAACACCAGTGTCGACTTTCAAAAAATTGTGTGAGAAATTCCTGAAATACAGAAACAAATGTATCCATTGGAGGTTGAAAATTGGATTTACAAAACCGAAAATCCATACTTATCCAACTTTTATCTTCTCCACCAAAAAATAGTTTTAAATTTATCAGATGGCAAAATGCCAATACATCATTGACTACAGTATCTTCATTCACAAAGAAACCAGGAACATAATGATAGTCCTTTATTCAGTAATTGTAATCCCACATTAGTCAGGTTAACAGAAGAAATATTGTGTACATTAAAAACTTCAGTTATTGAGGTATAAGGACCTGTAACAATGTTTCCACATTTTTCATTCTTTCTATGTTTTCTACCACCCCTGCGTTGTTTAGTCCTAAATGGTCATCCAAACCTCTAGATTTTTTATATACTGGGGACCCCTGAGTGAGTACTTGTTCAATTTCAGTAGCAGACGAATCCTCCCCTGACGTGCTACTATAATCTGTTTTAGATCTCTTTAAGATAGATCTAGGTCTCTTCTTCCTAAGCTTCCCTACATCAGGCTGCCCATCAAAAAATGTGACCATTTTTCTAGGTCCAAATGGTTTACCCTTATCAGAATCTGTCAAATCCCATTGAAATTTCTGTAGTTTTTTGTTTTTTAAAGTTTTTCCCAAGGATAACAAATCCTGGGAAAGTTTGGTCAAACATAGCTTGTACTGGGGTTGTCCATCAAAAGCTTTCACTTCCTCACAAATTTGTTAAATCTCATTAGTTGTGGTCACTATAACACGTTCATAGTAAGAAGACAAAACTTTAACAAAGGACATTGTAGATTGTTGCTGAACAGATGCCCATTCTTCCAACAATAAATCATCTGGAACACTAACAAAGGGTTGTGTTCGAACTCTTAATCCCCTCGGTGTAATATTTTTTGCTTGATATGCCCAAAATAATTTTAGATGTCAGATATTAGTCCTAAGTGAGGACATACTTTTGGTGAGCTTTCCAAACAAATCCCTGCAAATATTGTCCGGGTCCCTTATATTACTATCCATGCATTTGTTATGATCCATAAGTCCAAAAACATGCAAGTCATCTTTGTTGAATTGCAATCCCTGTAAAATAGAAACCAAATCCAAAATCTTATAGCTATAACACCTATTATTTGTGAACAATGGGCAAACAGTACTTAATACCCCCTTCCCACTTCAAGATGATATATATATAATAACAAAGTTATTAATAAAACATATTCACATCACAGTGTAAATGGATCCAATTTCAACTATGTACCCTACAACTTGAGATATAACCACAGACTGAATATTGTTAGCGGAACCTACTATATACATTATTTCACCGATTCAACAGGACGGGGTAATGACATTGTTTTTTCTCATTGATAACAAGAGTATTTGCCTTCTTAATGTTGAGATTTTTAGAGGGCGGAACATCATGAAATGAAGTACTGTTTTTTGGTTTCAAAAATATTGGATGTGCTTCCTTATAAAAACGGGAGTGACAGGGTGATTGAGTATAATACCGTTTTCACGGGCCTCTGTAATGTTGAAATCTTTGGAGGGTGAAACATCGTGAGAGTGAAGCATTGACTGGTTTCCTGACGTTATGAATATCGGATGTGCTTCTATTTCCATTTTTTGGAAACGAGACTGAGTACTGTTAATACAACTTAATGTACAAGATTGTTTAAACCTGTGTCTTGTTTTTTTGCATGGACTGGCAAAAGATATTGTTTTTTGTTAATGAAAGGACTATGTAATAACTTTCTCTTTGGGCCCTAGAAGTTTTTGAAATAGAAAATGTTATATTATCTTGGTGTATGATTTTACATCAGGATTTGTGTTGTAGGAACGAGGGCACCATTTTTTGTAGAGAAGAGTTCATTGGTAGAATCAAGGTACTGTTCATGGTATGGGGTTGAACAGTTTGGTTCTTGACCGTTCATGAATATGTGTATTGATTTCCAACAGTGAAGTGTATTTCAAACGGCTTTTTTGGGTCGATTGAAATTTTTTCTGTTCTTGATTTGAATAACTATATGAATGTTGTTTGTATTTGGGTTTATCCCTTGACATGTGATTTCAGTTTATTGAATTCATTTTGGGCAGGGAGTATATATTTGTATTAGATCAGTGCGGTTGCACGTTGAATATTTCAATTGCTTGTTTAAAACTATTTGTAGGTGCAGCTCTGACCTTTGAGCTGTTGTATTTAACCACATGAATATTCCCTTGCTCAAATTATTTGCAGCCTTCTTTTGAACTAATTGGGTAGGTCGATTAGTTTTTTTGGGCTGGTTGCTTTTGTATTTATGTTGAAGCCGATTCAAATGACCTATACGGTTTATATGGGAATGTTTACTATCTAGTTCCGGTGTTTGGGACTAGTATATTAGCATTATAGAATTTGGAAGTTTTTCTTCTGATTTTTGTTTTTTTGCCACAGTTATGGTTTTATATATATTTCATTATTGTGGTTAGAATCATTTTCTAAATTTTGCGTATGTATGGGTCGTTGATACAGATTATGCAACAATACCAAATGTTATTTAGGAATATGTTTAATATCAAAAAAAGGGGAGAATCTGAATATGATGTTTTGATTTGAATTGTGTTTTGGCACCTTCTAACTTTCAGACCAGATATAGTCTTGGATACATAAGTTGTATTATATTTAATAGTTCTGTATAATAATATTGGTACGATTTTAGTTATTGCAAATGTGATATATATTTGGAACAGATTTATTATAGAGCAACTGTCTGGTTATGTTGTCTGTGGTTATATCTCAAGTTGTAGGGTACATAGTTGAAATTGGATCCATTTACACTGTGATGTGAATATGTTTTATTAATAACTTTGTTAATGTATATATCATCTTGAAGTGGGAAGGGGGTATTAAGTAATGTTTGCTCATTGTTCACACATAATAGTTGTTATATCTATAAGATTATAGATTTGGTTTCTATTTTACAGGGATTGTCATCTGACAAGGATGACTTGCATGTTTTTGGACTTATGGATCATAACAAATGTATGGATAGTAATATAAGGGATCTGGACAATATTTGTAGGGATTTGTTTGGAAAGCTCACCAAAAGTATGTCCTCACTTAGGACTAATGTCTGGCACCTAAAATTATTTCGGACATATCAAGCAAAAAATATTATACCGAAGGGATTAAGAATTCGAACACAACCCTTTGTTAGTGTTCCAGATGATTTATTGTTGGAAGAATGGGCATCTGTTCAGCAACAATCTACGATGTCGTTTGTTAAGGTTTTGTCTTCTTACTATGAACGTGTTATAGTGACCACAACTAATGAGATTAAACAAATTTGTGAGGAAGTGAAAGCTTTTGATGGACAACTCCAGTACAAGCTATGTTTGACCAAACTTTCCCAGGATTTGTTATCCTTGGAAAAAACTTTAAAAACCAAAAAACTACAGAAATTTCAAAGGGATTTGACAGATTATGATAAGGGTAAACCATTTGGACCTAAAAAAATGGTCACATTTCTTTGATGGGTGGCCTGGTGTAGGGAAGCTTAGGATGAAGAGACCTAGGTCTATCTTAAAGAGATCTAAAACAGATTATAGTAGCATGTCAGGGGAGGATTCATCTGCTACTGAAATTGAACAAGTACTCAGTCAGGGGTCCCCAGTACATAAAAAATCTAGAGGTTTCAATGATCCTTTAGGACTAAACAACGCAGGGGTGGTAGAAAACATAGAAAGAGTGAAAAATGTGGAAACATTGTTACAGGTCCTTATACCTCAATAACTGAAGTTTTTAATGTACACAATACTTCTTCTGTTAACCTGACAAATGTGGAATTACAGTTACTGAATAAAGGACTATCATATGTTCCTCGTTTCTTTATGAATGAAGTTGCTGTAGTTAATGATGTATTGGCATTTTGCTGTCTACTAAATTTAAAACTATTTTTTGGTGGACAAGATAAAAGTCAGATAAGTATGGATTTTCGGTTTCGTAAATCCAATTTTCAACCTCCAATGGATACATTTATTTCTGTATTTCAGGAATCTTGTCTTAAAGATTTGCATATCAAACTAAGTGATTCTCGTATGTTAGGCCATGATTTATCTGAGCAGGAACAACAGGCATTAACACATTTGAAAAACAACTCTAATATTGTTATTACATCAGCTGACAAAGGAGGAGCGGTGGTGGTCATGGACATGCAGTATTATTTGAATGAGGCTTATAGACAGCTAAATGATTCCAGATACTATATGTCAATGCTATTTGATCCTACCATGCAGTTCAAAAGTGAAATAGATTCCTATTTAGAACTAGCTGTGGAGGAGGGCATTATTGATGAGGAAACGAAACAACAACTGGTGGTGGATGATCCTCAGAGTCAGATTTTGTATCTGCTACCTAAAATCCATAAAGGTTTGGAGAAACCACCAGGAAGACCTATAGTATCTGGCAGGGGTTCATTGACTGAACCCCTTTCAGTATTTCTTACACAGTATTTACAGCCTCTATTAAAGATGGTCCATGCCAGACTTAAAAACACCACCCAATTTCTCCAGATTTTGTCTGACTCACAGTTGGAGCTGGGTTGGATGATGTGCATGTTAGATGTTACCGCTCTTTATACAAATATCCCTCATTGGGTGGGACTGGAGGCCTTAAAATATTGGCTTGATAAGGCGGACATCTATCCACCCAGCTTCAACACTTTCTTAATTTGTATGGCTGAACATATACTAACTAAGAATGTGTTTTATTTTCAAGCAGACTGCTTTTGACAAACACAAGGAACTGCAATGGGGGCCTCTTTTGCCCCCATTTATGCAGACCTTTTTATGGGGTACCATCACATAATATCTATTTAGGGGAGATGGATATTTGGCGTAGGTACCTTGACGATTGTTGTTTGATTTGATGGGGTGATGTTATATATTTACTAGAGTTGGTCCAATATCTAAATGAGAACAAATGGGGGATGGAGTTCATACTTAATATGCATGATCAGGAGATCCATTTCTTGGATGTCCGAATAACACATAATTCTGATCATACCTTATCTACTCAAGTGTTCCGTAAATACCCCCAATATAATAGTTTATTGGAGGCTACTAGTTTACATCCCCATCATATCATCAGGAAATATACACAAATCCCAATTTTTGAGAGTGAGGAGGATTTGTTCAGATCAAGGTACCTACGAATACCATCAACAGGACCTCATAAAAAGGTTCCGCAATCATGGATATCAGTCAGGATATGTTAGGACAGCCAGTAATTGGGCTCAGGAACAAGACCAAGCAAAATTATTGGAATATCAGGTGAGATCAGGTACAGAACAGGAGGTGATTAGGTTTGTGACAACTTATGGAAGGAATATCAATGCCACTAGGAATGTTATTAAGAACAATTGAAACATTCTTTTGTCTAATCAAGGGTTAGCCAGGATACTACCTCCAGAGTGTTTATTCTCGTACTGTAGGGACCGGAATTTGGGCTCATACTTTAATCATTTTAAAACTGGACTTATGAAAATTGGTTTTGGTCAACAAACCACATTAACTGGGGGTAAATTGATGGGGTCTTTTCCCTGTGGGGCCTGCTCATTCTGTACAGATATGCTTAAAACTAAAGAATTTTCTAGTAGAAATATTAGCAGGGTATATCAGATAAACTGTTTTGGTAATTGTGGTATGGATTGGGTGGTCTATTCGGCCACATGTTCTTGTTCCATTTTTTATGTGGGACAGACGTCCAGGCCACTTAGGATTAGAATGTTGGAACATCTTGGTGACATGAGAAACCAGCATTTGACCAATGCCTTATACAAACATGCTTTAATCCACAAAACAGCCAAATTTCATTTCAATATTATTGATAAAATATGGGAGGACCGATCTAGAAAAATGGGATGGCACAGTATACTAAACAATAAGGAGAGGGCTTGGATTATTAAATTAGGGGGTTTATTTTCTCCTGGCCTGAATGACCATCTTTGAGTGGTGGTTTGTATATTGATTGAGCATGACTCTGGTTATTGTGCCTTTAAATGCTGATTGATCTGCTTAATTATTGTATTTAGAATACTATTTAAGTATTCTTTAAATGTTATTAGCGTATCAATGATGAAGGCCTTGGGGCTGAAACTGGTCTGATTTATGGTTTTTGCCTTATTGTTTTAATATAACATATTTATCTCATCCTATGGTGCTGGACTCTTTTTAAGTTTTGTATGTTTTTTTGGC
The DNA here is from genome assembly GCF_019279795.1 of Protopterus annectens. Taxonomy (NCBI): domain Eukaryota; kingdom Metazoa; phylum Chordata; order Ceratodontiformes; family Protopteridae; genus Protopterus; species Protopterus annectens. Next base: position 723,789,888 of record NC_056727.1, on the reverse strand, counting down.
CTTTGAACCTGCCTTATGTGAGAGTACATTGTGTGGTGACATATGTCCCCCTCATATGCAGGCTTGTGGAATGCATGGAATGCCAGTCCCTATGGACACCAAAGTATGTATGGCTTTGAGAATTCTGGCAACAGGGACCATTTAATGACCAACAGGGAAAATAGTATATTTTTTTCCTAGGCATCTATGTCAAGGATACTGTACCAGTTACTTGATGCCATGCTAAAGCATGTGAGGGAGCATATGTGGTTTCCATGTGCCATAGAGGAGTTAGGCAATACCAAGTGGGCATTTTATGGCATATCCCTACTCCCTGAGGTACTAGGAGCCACTGACTATACATACACTGCAATAAAAGTGCCACCTGGGTAGCAGGGACAACAGTATATCAACTGTAAAAGAAATTTCAGTCCGAGTGTCAGGTGATGTGTAATGGGGATGTGCAATGCATAAGGTGTAACATACACTGTGTCAGCAGGCAAATGAGGCAGTGGCTATGATTCCCATATCTGGCACATGTACAAGGTAGTTTGTGCGGGGTGAGTTTCCACATGAACATCTTATTAGGTATGCTGTATATGCCCTGGGAACATGGCTAAAGACAAAAACAAAAAAGCTCACACTCCAAGTCAGCTCTCCAATATAATCTTTATTTAACATCAAAACATATTATAAAACAAACCACCCGATGGTGAAAATAATAAATATAGCATACCAGTTTCGTCTGTAAGCCTTCATCAGTGCAGTAAACAATAACCGCCAAAATGACATTAAATACAGTTTCCTAAACCACTATTGGTAATAACAATTGATCATTAAGGCCTGGTGCAAATAAAGTACCTAATTTGATGATCCAAATTTGTTTTTTGCAAATTAACAATGCATGCCATCCCACCTTGTAATTAGTATTAAAACAGATTATGTCAATAATAATAAAAGTGATCTTGCAGAAGCATGCTTCAAAGTATGTTTGTATAAAGCATTTGTAGATTTGGTACATCTAATATCACTCAAATGTTCAGATATTCTTTAATTAAAAGAATGTGATGTTTGCCCCACACAGAAAGCTGAGCAAGTACACATTGCCAAATACACCACCCAATCAGTACTGCAATTTCCAAACACCAATATGTTGAAAACTGTAGAACTATTCTTAGAAGTAAAACATTTATCCTTCCTAACAAGCTTGCAGAACCTACAATGCCTGCATTGGTAACAGCCTATTAATTTCTTCCTCTCCAAACTATGCTGATATCTCTGCTTTTCAATATTACAAGTTTTTTTGTAATGATTAAACCAGCCTGCCATTGCTTTCCCTTTCCTGTAAGAAAAAAGGTATTTAGGAAGTATTAGTTCCTTTAACCTATCATCCATTCATAAAATATCCCAATATTTATGCACTAATCCCATAGTAAATGATGTATTATTACCAAAATTGGTAATACATCTAATAGGTTTCCTAACATCGTTATGTTTTGCTTGATATTTTAATAATGTTGATCTTGGAACTTGATTTACAGATGTAGGGGCCTTTTTAACAATGTGCAAAGGATAACCTCTGTTACAAAACCCATGAAAAAGATCTTGTTCATTCTGTTTTAAATCCTTAGTGGATGAACATATCCTTCTAAGCCTCAAAAATTGTGATTTAGGGATGTTATTAATGATGTGTTTGAGATAACAAATGGTGGGATGCAACAGTGTGTTAAATTGTGGGTATTTCCTAAACACAGAACTTTGCAAAGTGCCATCAACCAGTACCATAACTTGTACATCCAAAAAGGTAATAACCTTTGAATGATAATTTACACTAAAATGGATACCCCACTTGTTCTCATTTAGATATTCAATGAAGTCATATAAATAAACTAAATCTGACCACCATGCCAACCAGCAGTCATCAAAATATCTGCACCAGATATCCATAGAACCCAAAAATATATTATGAGAGTCATCATATATAAGCTGTTCCTCCACATAACCCATAAATAGATCAGCATACATTGCTGCAAATGAGGCCCCAATAGCAGTCCCTTTTAATTGTAAATAACACTGATTATCCAAATAGAATACATTTTTAGTAAGAACATGCTCAGTTAGACAAAGTAAAAATGTATTAATACCTGGGCTATATAAAGAAGCCCGTTTTAAGCAAAACTCCAGCGCCAAAAGACCCGCCCAATGAGGAATATTGGTATATAGGGCAGATACATCTAGGGTACATATTAACCAACCATTCTCAAATTTGCATATCATTCACTATATTAAGAAATTCAGTTGTATCTTGTATATGAGAATGCACATACTTCAGTATAGTGGTTTAAGATATCTTGTCAGGTAAACAGAAAGAGGCTCTGTTAATGATCCCTTCCCTGAAACAATCGGTCTGCCAGGGGGCCTTTCAAGATTCTTATGGATTTTAGGCAATGTATAGAATATTTGTCTAGCTGGATCAGGCACTGTAAGATGGTATACTATTTCCTTAGAAATGATACCTTCCTGAAATGCTAAATGTAAAAACTTGTCTATATCCTTCTTAAATATTGTTGTAGGGTCCAAGTGCGTCTGCTGAGAAAATCGATGGTCAGAAAGTTGGCTTACAGCGTCATTATTATACATGTCCCAATTACTCATGACCACTGCTCCTCCTTTGTCTGCCTTATTAATTACTATTTCCTTATTCTAGCTTAATTTATATAAAGCCTGCCACTGTAACCCTGACAAACTGTCCTTATGAAAACTCTTATTAGAACTATACAAAAATTCAAATATTTCAAAACCACATTTTGAAAAATTGCAACATTTTTATTAACAGGTGGCACAAAGGAGGATGGTCTAAATCTAAATTCATGAGAATGCAAGTCTGCAGAAAGTTGTTGATCAAAATAAAATCTTTTAAGTTTAAAGTTTTGCAAAAAGAAACGACATCTTGTGCAAAAGTGTATTCAGACACCAAATAGTTGGGAAAAAACATTTCTTTATTTAATAATCCACTTAACGCTTGTGATATTTGTACAGAAGAAATATTGTGTACATTTTGATTAACATTTATCTATGTACCATCATCTTCAATATTGTTTCTAAACTTGTTACTCCCACATTTATGTTTTTGTCTGCCCCTTCTAGTTTTCCTAAAGGGACATCCATATTCACCTTCTTTGTTAAGGGGGACTGTGAGGGTGTATATATTTCTGTATCTGTGGCAGAAGATAACTCATCTGCAAAAGTATCTTAAATGTAAGATAAAGAGATCTATTCTGAAGAAATCTAATGTCTTTTCAAAGTCCCTGAAAAAGGAACCTTATTCTCAACAAACTGCACTGATTTCTTATATTCATATAGTTTACCCAGTGAGTAGTCTTTTAAATCTTGCTGGAATTTTCTAATCATCCTAGACTTCATATCCTTTTCCACCATTATTAAGTTCTTAGATAACAATGAAATCTGTTCAGAATATACAACCTTTTGTTTGTATGCTTTAGCCATATCACATAACTCAACAATGGTATTAGTTAAACTTGAAATTTTTTGTTCATAAAAGGAGATTGAAATCTTAACAAATGACACTGAGGCCAACTGCTAGGCCTCCTACCATATGTGGAGCAAGAAATCATCCATCCTCTTAACATATGGTTGAATTCTGACACGCATACCTCTAGAAGTAATATTTTTGATAAAATAGACTTTAAAAAGCCTTAAATGCCACATATGCTTTCTCAATTTTTTCATAACTACAGATAAACGCTTGAAAATATCTGTGCATGAGGCCAAACTCACCCCATCTTTAGACTGATTACCCCCCGCATCATTAGATAAATCAGAAACATTTAAATCATCATTATCAGCTGATAGGCCTTCCAAAAGATTAATTAAATCCATGGCAAAATATATATATATCCCTCAGTCAAATCCTCCAACAATCTGAATCAAACTCACAGTGAAAATGCAATGTTACAAAACATATTCAAGGGAGTAAACATATAAACCACTTTAAAAATCTGTAAACAAAAGCAAAATTAACAGATGACACTAAAACACACACAATATTCATAGTAAAAACTGTCCACTAATAATCAGTTTTGCTTGATGAGATACCCACACTGTTCATATGGCAGAAGACTGCTGAAATATCAGTTTCAAACAATTTTCCAAAACCGTTTGTTTCAATATATGAATAAACAGCTAACACACAATCTTTAATTCAAGCGAAGAATCTTATTATTATAATGGTTATACAATCGGTGTAAATCAATGCAAAAGTGACTATATAAATAACGAGCAAACATCTGATAAACTACCAGACCCAATTATTTCCCCCAGGAGGTCTCACAAATTCACAATTTCTCCAACAAAGGCAATATAATTGTCTCTGCCCCAAAAACAAGGAGCACAACATTACCAGATGAATTGCTGATAATTCCAATCTACAAATGAATAGACTATCAGCTGAAGTTGAATAGGCGGTTAGTCTATGCCCAAGCATACAACCTCGTTCGTAGCTGTAAACACCAAAAGGGCGACAAGGCTGTTCTTAAAAAAAAAACAAAAAATGAAGGCAGCCACCTGATTAACCATCTGACCCAATTATTTTACCCAATTGTGAAATAAAGGTCAACCAACCAAGCAATTTGGCCAAATGTTTTATTCGCAACCGGTTTAATCTCTCAGCCCCAAAACAAAACAAAACTAACCAAAGTTACCCATTAACTGCTGATAATTTCAGTCCTCAGTTCAGTCAACTCTCAGCTCATAACCAAGGTGTCTTCCAAATTCTTCAATAAAAAAATGCCTATAACATGACATGAACTCACTGATGATCTTCCTATAACATATAGACTCCGCACATCTAGTTAATTCTCTGACCCAATTATTTCACCTCTTAGTGAAATAAATGTCAAACTGACTCAACAGTTAACTAAATGTTTTCACAAAGGTCAGCTTGTTGTCTGAGCCCCAAACAAAAAGCTGAAAATAAAAAGTTACCAGATAAGTTGTTAATGATCCAAATTCTCAGTCGAATCCGCTGATGATCTGAGGCCAAAATATCCTATAGCCAAATCCTCTTCGTTAAGAAAACACCCCCCAAAAAATCCTTCGCTATATCACCCTCAGTGTCTTCCACCACATCGCACAATCAGTTGTGTAACTAAACTTTGTGAGCTTTTCAACATGGCTAAAGACACCAATTAGAAACCTGCAGACTATGGTAAAGAATGTGTACACTACCGCCCTGTCACAGACCTGAGATATTGTTAAGCCTGTGCTTGGACTGCTAAACATCCACTTACATTGTCCAGATCATGCTTTTGATACACTGCAGTATGACTCTGGAACATACACTAAAATCTTTGTGTATTATCATGGTCTGTGATATTGTACACACTGTAAACAGCTACAACAGGGCAGAGGAATCTAGTAGGAGAAATTCCTAGTGTTAGTAGCAGAAAAAGTGCCATAACTATAGGCCAAAATGGGCACTGTACAGAACAGTACAAATGACACATGCTATACTTTACCCAAGCTGTGCTATTCAAATCACAGAATGGCCACACTGTGCATCAGACACAGGCTACCAAGGTAATGGAGTACTGAAGGCATGGCAAAGTTGCCATCATATGCAAAGGTGGGAGACCCATCATGACAAGTATCTACTGTGTTCAATATGGATATTGTGGTGAGGATTAAGAGTGTGTATGTATGTGTGTGTGTGTGTGTGTGTACGTGCTTGTATGTGAGACAGTAATGGGTAGGTGATAGTGAGGAACCAGGAAGACTGGCCAGGGTGGAGATGGTGTCTCTACTGTATTTGAGTGTGCAATGGTGGATGGTATATGTCTGTGTGTTGTGTGTGCTTGGGTGTGCATGTACACCACTCTGGTGGGTGACATAGCACTGTTCTGGGGTCTCATAGACAGGTCTAGGGAACCTACAGGAGATATCAGAGTTAATCATGCAAGTCTGAGTTCACTGAGGCACCCTCTCCTAGGAAGGTCACAAGCATGATCCACAGCATACACAGAGGACAGAGTGTTCCATGAGTATGAATGGTAAACATGCTACAGATACTCTCAAAGTATCATCAACAACCCCCCCTTTTCCCATTTTCTACATGGCATCAGGGAGATGGGTCAGTTGTCACCATTTCTCTTGATCATTTCCACTTTGAGAACTTCAACAGTTATGCCTGACTGTCACAGAGCTTCTGTCACACAATCTGTCCACCTCTTTGCTGGATGTCCTTGTTTCCTCTTGCCTTATTCCTGTTTTTCACAAATCTTCTTGATTGTCAATTTCTACTTTTCTGAATGAGGTGAGTCTGTTCTCTTTGACTTCTTCTGCAATTGGATCCACTTTGGCGTCTTCTCAAATGTCATTAAACACCCCAGCCACAATGCCCCATAGTGCCCTCAACACTGGATAGTGGTGTGGAGGTGGTGACACTATGGCTCTGTGCTCACGCCCTCCCCCTCCTCCAGTTGGCTTCCATGGAGGCAGAGGTGGACTAGCCACAAGAAAAGCAGTGGGCATGATGGGTGGCTGGAAAGGGACACTAGCTGCATGCAGATTTCCTTATGCTGCTTTTTTATAAGGGTGCACTCCCACAGGACTTCATGCAGACTATTTGCTGACACCACAGGCTCTGCTAATATTATACTGGTCTCTGCCTCCCTCTGTATTATGGCATTGCTCAAATCAGACTTGCATGATCAACATGTGCATCTCCTGTTGGTTCTCTATACCTTTATACGAGACCCCATCACAATTCTGCATCATCTGTTGGAGTGGTGTACATGCACACACAACACACCACACACATATCCTCCATCCACCATTGCTCACTCACAAGACAGTTGAAAAACCAACTCCACCCTAGCCAGTTTCCTTGGCTCCCCACCATCACCTGCCTGTTACTGTCTCATTCGTGTGGGCATGCACACACAGACACAGACACAGACACAGACACAGACACACACAGACACACACACACACACACACACACACACACACACACACACACACACACACACACACACACACACACACACACACACACACACACACACACACACACACACACACACACACACTACTGTCCTTGGGTGGCATTCAGCTCAAGATGGGGATGGCCACTGGTATACTGACCTTTGAGGCCCTGATCTTACTTAATGAAGTTGGCAGTGACCAAGTGGACCTGCATATGAGGCCACTTCCTGGGCCGGTGTATCAGCCTCTTCCTGTCCTTAGGTGGCATTCTGTGTCCATGTGACTGGTTGCACATTCATAGGAACTGTGTCAGTGGAAGGGTGGGGATGTGGCCATTCTATTCCATGAGTCTACTATTCACAGTATGACCCTGGACTGTGCTCGACTTACACTGTGGCCCTGGACTGTGCCAGGATTTGGCTGAAATGATTTTCATGGACAGACAAGTTTCCCAACATCAGGTAGGCCTATACCACAGCACCTATGAAAACACTAAAACATTACCCAGTCTAAGAATGAATCCTTCAACACCAGCAGCCCAGTAAATCTCCTATGTAACAGAGTACTATGAAATATTTCTGTTGAACATACCTTGGGTAGATGGACTTTGTAGTCCTCATGTTCCTGTAAATATAAAGGAGTCATTCTTGTAAGCTCCATGGCCCTGAATTGGACAAGAACTTGTACCACATGCTCAGACATATCCACATGGGACGTCATCCTTTCATGGTTGTGATGCTATGTGCAATTCAGCACCGATGTTCAGCACTCCATTATGGATTCCTGAACTGTCTGTACCTCTAGAAATAGATGTCAGAAACTCCTCTGTGTCTGTCACTGGTGACTGTGTTGGTAGTCCCCAGCCAGTGGCCCTCCTTTGCCTGGCTGGCTGCCTTGCTGCATGCTTGTGAGCTCATGTTGGCTACCTTTGTTTGGACCTAGTGATAGCTCAGGTAGGGCAGTATCAAAAGCAGGTTACTCACCCTTTCCCTTATCCCTGTATTCCCTTTCCTTGTCTGTCATCACCCTTTCCTATGTGTTATCCAGACCTCCCCATCATTTGTCTTCCCTCTATTCATATGTCAGTATTATCATTGTCAGCACCCCCCCCCCCCATCGGTCTCTGTCTGTTCTGTGCATGCTTGCCCCTATTTCCATATCTTTATCCTCTTTTCATCCCCTGACTTCCCCTTACATCCTTCTCCATCTACCCTTCATAAAAAAATGGTTTCCTATCCCACAAATAAGTATACCCCTTTCCAACTCCCCACATCCACTTTTAACTTCCCTGTGTCCTTGTGGATGTTCCTCTATTTACTGTTTCCCTATACTAGCTACTCTATACTCCCAATTTCCACCTCATTTCAGTCAATAAAATTGTATACAGATGTTTCTGGGAGCCTCTTACTGGGGCTTCCAGATGTTGTGGTAGCATCTCAAAGTGCATATGTGCATGCACATAGTTGTATACATGCTACATGCTTGCTATTGGTGGTCACAAAATTCATAGCTGTAATTATGAAAAACACTGGTCCTCCTGGCACTATCATTTTTGTGATCAAGTTTCTTAGTTATTGCTTAACCTGCTAGACTCCTGCTTATTAATTCACAATTACCTTTCAGCTTCATTGTACCTGTCTGCATCTTCACAGTAGCCTTTGTCTGGTTGGAGAAGGTATGAATTGCCGGGGATATCATTTGAAAAAACTTGCAAAATTCTGATGTTGCCATTACCTGCTTCATTTTAGAAGAGAAAGATTTCTGTCTCAATTAGTTTGCTAAATGTGTAATTATTTGTCCAGAATCAGGAAGCTTGAAGTCAGCTTTATAACAGATGAACTTCACTATGTCTAATTATTAAGAAGACTCTACATTACTATTCTGAATTTTCTTATGTGATTACTAAAGGCTTGGAACCAGGTATCCCCATACAACTGGTTAAAGTCACAGGCCTCTGAAATGTCAAGAAATCTAAGATATGGTTCTGGTAAATGATTCAAAAAGCTTTTCATTCAGGATTGCAAAATCTTTAGAAATGTATTATTTTTATACTATTTTTTTTCAAACTACACAGAAGTAATATGCGCATACATTTCCTCTACTAGCAGTCAAAACATATTGGCTGCAATTGTAATGTTCTCTGAAATTATTTGTGTGTGATGAAGCTAACATATTGTTTTTCTAGTATGACACCCCGACCCCATGTGTAAAAGTGGGGAAAAGGGGTTTGGCTGTGGATGATGCACATACATAGCCTTTGAATATCTGATTTTGTTATTCCAGCTTTCAAGGAGCACATTTCATTTACTGGATCACTATACCTGTTTTGCTGCTACGCTTGCATGTTTTATAAGACATCAATTGTTATTGTAAATTACAGGCAGTATAAGTTTCAGTTGAAAATTGTAAGTTTTTGTACTTTCTTGCTAACTCTAAACAATTAGATTCATAGCAGTAGGCTTATTATGTGTCCAAATGTTGCATGACTTGAAAACTTTGAGAAAAATAGGTGGTCTGCTGATCTTCTGTCTCTAGCCATAAAGTATTTCAAGTCTTATGTGAAAGGTATATTTTGCATATAGCCATAAGGTCACATAAGATGGAATCAGCTCAATTGCACTTTACCCCGCTACACCACCACTGTGTGACAACTTTGCACCTTACCTTAGAAAAAAACTTCGTGTAACACTACCACTGTACAAGACACAGAAAATGCACCAAGAAACATACACAGTACTAAAGCTATCCCTTACCTATTCCACCAAGGCTCACAGAAACATATTTACAGCCTTAATTCCATAACAACCACAAACACATACAAACACAATATATATATCAAATATCAGGAATATAAATGATTCTATTTGTATTATAAAATACTGAAATTAGTGTTAAACATTGAAATGCAATATATGTGTGTGTACTCCATTATATTGAACAGAGTACAACATAGACAGCTCATTAGTCGACACCATTTGGTTGACCAGAGAAGATGGTCGGCATCTGCGGTTGATTGACAGTCACTGAGTAGGAGAATATTCCCTTTCCCTGGGGATTGTGAAATCTTGGAATTAGTATATGCAGTTATCAGGGAGTGTGGGAAGAGGGGGCAGGGGATGCTTGCCCCTTGCCAAAACACTTCATATTGGTTTAGCCTCCAACAGGTAGTCCTTGCCGCAAACACAGTTTGTGACAATGTTTCCACGTTTTGACGTCAACCAACCGGCATTGCACTCCTTTCAGTAAAATGGAGTACACTTACACACACATCTCTCTCTCTCTCTCTCTCTCTCTCTATATATATATATATATATGTGTGTGTGTGTGTATATATATATATATATATATATATATATATATATATATTTATATATACACATATATGAATGTATTAAAAATTCATGTATTTACCCCGTATATTATTTTATGGGTTATGGTATGGATCATTTTTCCTTTGCAAAAGTGGTGTAATTGCTAATTTCTACAATTTAGTCTCACACTGTCAGAAGGAATAAGAAATTAGATATGAATTAATTTGACCATCATCCCTAGAAATGATACGACACACTACTGAAGTCATAAAAAACTGCTAGTCATAAAACATATAACAAACCTCAACTTTTTTAGTTGCTGAACTAAGATACTTTGTAGATATGTATAGCCCATTCAGATTGTACTTTATCCAGATTAATAGCTGCAATTTGAGTAGGTGTATTTATACTGATTGCAGGCTGAATTAACACCACTGACTCAGCTGAAAAATAAAAAGGCCAGCTTTTGCAGCAACAGCTTGTGAAGTGGCGCTTAAATCTGTCAAAGTTATTGAGCAGGAAGTGACATCTTTATTACCTGCATCTATGATTCTGTTTCAGTTATTAAGCCAGCAATAATGCCTTATGGACTGGGTGTTATGGGGAAATAATGGACCACCCAGAATTGTTGTGAGGCTCAGCACTGCAGAAAAGTGGTCTACCATCCTGGAAGGTGCATTATTCCGCTGTACTACCCTCCATGAAAGTAATTATTTAGACATGAATTTATGTATCTGTTAAGTTGTTTCATATTTGTTTTATTATTATTATTGTGTGTGTGTGTCTATATCTATCTATCTATCTATATATATATATATATATATATATATATATATATATATATATATATATATATATATACAGGAGTATATTTAAAAAACATTGAATGACCTGAATGTTGACTTTCACAACACAGATGTCAACACACTGCACACTAACCTTGGCATATGCAAAATAAAGTTGTGTAAGTACTTAATAATGTATAACACACACACACACATGCAAAGACACAAACCTTTGATAACCACATAGTCACAACAGTCAGGAAATCCTTCTATGTGGCACACCTCATCACTAAGGGCTTTTCATCCAGAATAAAGGAGGTCATTGTCCCACTGTACTCATCCCTCATTAGACCCATTATAGAATACAATGCCCCATTTGGTATGTACCTCTCAAGACATCTGCAGCAACTGGAAAGGCCACAGAAATACCTCACTAAAAGAATCACAGGCCTAAAGCAGATGCCCTACGCTGACCGCCTAAAAAAACTCCAGCTATACTCTGTCACATTTCGTCTACTTAGAGGCAATCTCTGCTTAACATACAAGGCCATGTCAAACCCTGAGGTATTGGACATGCTACACTTAAAGAAATCCTAATCTCTCAGAGCCACACGCTCCAGGGATCTAAACCTTATCATCACAATAAACAAAACATGCTGGGGGGATAGGTTCCTGACCCAGAGACTCCCCAGACTCTAGAACAGATTGCCCATACATGTCAAGCAGAGTGCCTCTTTGGCCCTCTTCAATAGGAACCTTGACAATTGGATGGGAGAAAGGAAATTCACCCCGGGGATCACGTCAGGGGTCCAGGGAAGTAAATAGTGTGGGAAGAAATAGCCAGGGAATTGTTATGGCTAGGCTTGTATAGGCCCTAGGGCTGATAGCCTAGTACCAACCTATGAACCTATGAACAAACTCACACATGTATATACAGAAACACACGTCCACACATGCAGAGGTACAGACACACAGTGCCACTTAATTTACTGTGTACACCTCAGATGTCTAATTGCAGTCAAGTGAATAAATAAATAATAGCCATGGTAATATATGCTTAGGGTATTGCTGTAGGCACTAACAGTGCATATCATTTCAAATGCTCCCTGCAGACTGTGAGAACAAATGAATAAATTAGTACATAAATAATAGCCTTATAATATATTTCAGCTCATTGCTGTTAGATATATATTTAAACATTTCTAACAGTACATATATACTTTTGTTTATTAGAATATATATATAGTACAATATAATAGTGCATGTACACTTCTGTTTCCTAGAATATATGTAGGAAAAAATAGTCAGTTAAATGCATGTACATTTTTGTTTGCTAGCATACATACATTGAAGGGTTAAACTGCTCTTAGCTGAAGGCATCCAACTGTATGTAATACAAAACATTTTTGTACCTGGTACAACTTCAAATAAATGCTGATAAGGATAACTCCTTAATTCCTGAGAACCAGGTACAAGAAATGAACAACTCTGTACCGAGTCAATAACAAGGATGATTCCCTAGATTGTCACATAATTCACCTCGAAACAGAACACAAAGTAGTTTAACAACAGACTGCATGATGACAGAAGGATTCCAGAGGTATTAACAAACAACAAACTGTTTCATGGACAAGATCCAGATGGTACAGTAGAATATATATAAAGGACATTGAAAGTGTATGATGTTAGATTTGATTTTTGTTAGATCTAGTGATGTACTGGAGGGTTGTTAATCTGTACTGGTCATAAAAAAACAAACCTGAAACAGTAAAGCTGTAAACTGTACAGTATTGGACATGTTGTCTGTTATGCAGACAAGTTATTTTTATCATTACTGCGTATAATATAGTGCTGAAAATGTTATAGTCTGCAAAGTTCAGTGCATTAATCAGACTTTGGTTTCAGCAAGGCACCAGAAAGCATACCGCAGAATCTGCACATCTGCATTTAATTTTTCTGTGGCGAGCCTTGCCTGTATTCAAACACAAGGGGATTGGTGCCTTGTATAAGATCACTTCAGTAAAAGTGCAGTAACTAACATTTATGTATGTGATTGAGTTCTGACTAGGAGCACTTCAGTTTCCCAGTTTGCAGCAGTACAGTTTCCCAGATGTCTGGATCCAGAGTGAGACTGCCATGCAGGAAGGAAGCAGTGCCATAAATTCTCGAGGTCAGTGAATCTTCAGTTTTCACATTCAAGTAACTACAGAAGTCTTTTAACCATCTACAGTAAGCAGCATAGCCAACTGTGTCTCTGTGGACCTGGTAAGAAAATATTTTGTGCTGCGTGACAGTATGGATGCCAGACATGGTAGTAAACACAGTTTTACTCAATGTGTCAATTTTGGAGAGACTACAGGTTTTGTATAAACAGCCTATTAGCAAATGTAAAACCTTATTAGGGCAAGTTGATAGTCAGCATTAAAATGTGAGGTATTACAGTAAATGTTTATTGTGTAAGTCATATGAAACTGATTTCTGTGTGCAATGTCATAAAAGTACAGTTCAGACCATTGTTAATGGTAAACAACCAAATAAGGGTCATGCACTTGCATTATTTCCAAATGTTAAACAGCTATGTCCTGTCATCACATGTGAAATGTTAATTTCAGAGTTACAACAGCAGTCAAATCAGTTATTTACAAAATCTCCTGTACATCTTGTTACACCCATCAGACAAACGTGGCATAAAGCCACTGCACATTACATAACAGATAAGGACAGGAACGAGGTACATCGTACACTGACAGAAAAATTTAATAAACTTCTAAAAGACAGACAAAATGAATTCAGAAAGTTTAGACAACATACACAAACATTTTTTCAGATGTGCATAAGAGCTTTAGAGTCAGCAGAACAGTATACTGAGAAATATTAAACAGCCTGTGCAAAATTACAAGACAAGAAGAATCTGGTTAGTAAAGAGTTAAAACAGCAGTAGTTAGCTACACTGACAAAAAGTAATTTACAACACTCTACTCTACATTTAGAAAAAGGTTAGCATACACAGCAGAATCTAATATATGGACAAATGCTTTATTTAAATGCTTTAAAATTTTTATTTCCAAATGTTTTAAAACTTTCTTCCAGTTAAATCATAAATTAGATAGTAATGTAAGGCATATGACTGCTGTATGCATAGGGACAGCCTCTCATAGCTAAGCTGCTAGAAATTGCCATTTCAAATAACAGAACAGTTATAAGCATAAAAATCAAATGAGGGTAGTTAAAATCAGTAAAGACATGAAGTCACAAGAGTGACATGCATGTATTTTCTTTTCACCTAAAGTGCATCTGTTTAAAATGCACAAGAGCAAAAGTCAGACAACAGCAAATGTAAATATGTAAATATATCTGTTTTAAGCATGTGTTAGTTAAGCCAATATCTCTTTTGTTTTTGACAATTTTTGTAATTGTATAATAGCACCAGAAATAGCAAAAAATCCAGCAAAACAAATATACAAAAGTAATTTTACTAATATAAAGTTGTACTGAGTACATAATACTACAAATAAAACTCAAGGTAACTATTCTTATCTTGAAGGACAAAAATGTCACATTTAAAACCTTTCCTTAGACCAGACTGTCACGGTCTGAAAAACAGCCAGAAGTCAAGCATATGTTCAGCTCTAACAGCATAAAGCAAATATATCTTTACAAAACAATACTGCAATAAAATGTTGCATACTACATGGGAAAGGGCACTCTTTCAGTTTTACACTGACTGTGTAAACAGCACCGCAGAAGGGACTAAAATAAAGGTACAAGTGAAAAACATATCAAAACCTTTAATAATAATCCCACAGCCAAGTTTAATCAAGTAATCAGGGTGCCATCAACATGTATGGTAGTGGGACACAATTATCAAAAAACAGTAATGCATTTTAATATCTCATTCCCTCCTGACATTACTGGTTGTTGGAGATGGGGAGCTTGGTACAACATGTTGTTAAGGGGAACAGGAACAGGCCTAGGTACATTAAATTCAGTTGATATAGAAATACTGGCAAACAGATTAAAACTGACAGGCCAGGATATTTCACAAATAGTGCATTTACAAGCATAATGGTTACCTACTATATGGACATCAAAAAAGAGACATATGAATTTTCAAAATGAGTTTTTACAACATTTTAATGATTCCTTAATTAGCAGATTAGGATATGATGTTAATGTTATTAAATGTGTAGATTGGACTAAATGTACTTTACAGTCTTTGTATGTACAAATGCAAAAAAAAATTCAGGGCAGAGTAAAATAATGTCTAGTAATGAATATGTGTGGAGAGCCGTGTTTGGAAAATGGATTCCCAAGTACTAACTAGATTGAAATGCATGGGCAACAAACAGTCTGCATAGATACATACTGTACAGGAAAACATTCACATTATAATGTAACAAGTTCAAAAGTAATAGGTTCATAGGTGTGTACTAGGAAAATGGCCCTGGAGCCTTTACAAGCCTAGCCCATAGAATTATCCTGGCATCGTGCCACCCAACTTTAGTTCCCAGTGCCTCTGTTGAGTAGAGCCAGTGGAGTGACCCCCAGGGTGAATTTTCCATTTCCCATCCACTCATCAATATTTCTCTTGAAGAGGGACAGTGAGCTGCTCTGTTTGACATGTACGGGAAGTCTATTCCATAGTATGGGCAGTCTCTGGGTTATGGACCTGTCCCTCCAGCATGTTCTGTTGATTGGGGTAATGAGATTGAGGTCTCTGGAGCATGTGGTGCTGAGGGATTTGGATTTCTTTAGATGTAGGATTTCTAACAGAGGTTGGTCAGACATGGCTTTGTAAGTCAAGCAGAGATCGCCTTTAAGTAGGTGATATGAGACAGAGAATAGTTGGAGTTTTTTTTTTTTTTTAGTCTGTCCATACAGGAAAAGTGTTTAAGGCCTAGGATCCTCTTTGTGAGGTACTTCTGTGGCCTCTCCAGTTGTTGCAGGTGTATAGTGAGGTACATGCCAAACAGTGGCATTGTATTTGATGATTGCCCTAATGAGGGAAGAGTAGAGGGAGACAATGATCTCTTTCTTCCTAGATGCAAAACCCTTAGTAATGAGATGTGCCACACAGAAGGACTTTCTGACCACAGTGGCAATGTGGTGGTCAAAAGAGAGGTTGCTGTCAACCTGTGTTCCTAGATCTCTTATAAGGCCTTCTGTGTTTAGTGGACTACCATCAATGTGGTAATAAATGGGAACTGGGTTTTTCCCAAAGAGGATGATGACACATTTTGTGGCATTGAGCTTAAGGCCATGGTTCTGACACTAGTCGTTGGTCTCAGTGAGGCCTATCTGTAGGATGTCAACATCACGTGGGGAGTTAATAATAGCTCCCAACTTGCAATCATCTGCAAACTATGTTAGCCAGAGTCCCTTTGTGTTGTCCTGGACTTTAGAGAAGTAGATACCAAACAGGAGAGGACCCAGGCTGAACCCTGTGGGACTCCACTTGTGATTGGTTGGCAGTCTGACTTGGAGTCAGCTACTTTCACACTGTGGGTTCTATCTGTGAGCCAGTTTGCAACCCACCTAGTGATAAAGGGGTTGATGCCTAGCTTAGTGAGTTTTTCTATTACTCCTGAGTGGAGAATGGTATCAAAGGCCTTGGCCACATCAAGGTAGGCTGTATGAACCACCTTGCCTTCATCCACAGCTCTGGTCACTGACCCAAAGAAGTTGACCAAGTTGAGCAGACATGATCTACCCTTCAGAAAACCAAACTGTGTGGGATCCAGAGTTTGGAGTTTCCCTATATCCTTGTTTATTAGGTCCATGATGATGCGTTCCATAGCTTTGCATATCAGATTCATCAGGGTAATGGGGCAGTAGTTCCCAGGGTCTGTAGTTGCTTCTCCTTTGTACAGAGGGATGACTGTAGCAGTGCGCCTTTCAGTAGGGACAAAGCCTAAGGTGAGGCTATGATTGAACAGGGCACACAGGTGAGGTACCAGTTCACTCTGTAGTTCATGTAGAACACAGCCAGGGATATTGTCAGGTCCCATAGAAGCTGTATTCTTGGCCTTAGACAGTGTTGTTTTAACCTGTGCAGCAGTAATGCTGGGTGCCTGGCAATCTACTGGTATTGTGATTGGTCCTCTGGGGGGGAGGGGTAAAGTTGGCACTGAATCTGTCGGCCAGTATATTGGTAATATCTGTTGACTCGGTATAGGAGGTACCATTGTGCAGTAGCTCAGAGCATATCTGGGTATTGCCATGGAGATTCTTTACATAACTATGGAAGGCCTTGTGGTTGTCTTTACTATCTGCTGCAATTCTGTTTTCATAGCTAGCTTTATAGGATTTGATGAAGGATCTCAACTTTTTGTTGAGGCTGATAAGGGAGTTTTTCCAGTCTTGGGACTTTACCTTATTCTGCATCAGTTTCCTCTTTTTGTTGTAAAGTTTGTTTATGGCAGGGGACCACCAAATTGGCTTCCATTTTTTTGAGGAGAGCATCTTGGTTCTATTGGGTATCGAGAGATCCATGTATTTGTGTATGTGTTCGTACAGTGCATTGGTGTATGATTCTGCAGTCACGCAACAACTCTCCATTTGCATGGGTGCCATAAAGTTAGCCACGTCTGTTTTTAGGAACCCAAAGTTAGCTTTGGAGAAGTTTTTCATGGTGGTTACCTTTGCCCGATGGGACAGATGTGGATTTCCAAGATGATTTGTTTGTGTTCGGATCTAACCAGGGAGGAGTTGACTACTGGTATAGAGCAATGGTCGCCCATGTTAGTAATGACCAGGTCAAGGATGTTACTACCTCTAGTGGGGGTAAGAACGAGCTGGTCGAGGGCATTGGAATTAATGAATTTCAGGAAATGTTGGGCAAGTGTATAGGTACATGAGTAGATTTCCCAGTTTATTGAGGGGTAGTTGAAGTCACCCAGTATGAGAGTGTTAGGTTGGACCCTAATATTCTCCAGGGTGCTTAGGAATGTGGAGTGTGAGTCTTGGGACATGGTTGGGGACCTATAGTAGGCTATGACCTAAATAACTGTTTTACCCAATGTTAGCTGCACCTGAAGTATCTCTAATGCATTATGTTGGGCTACCAGTCTGGAGGTGTGTGCTTACTTTATGAATATGGAAACACCACCGCCTTTGGAGCTTCAGTCCAAGTTCTGGGTCTGAAAGGTGTGGAATGAGTTATAGCATGGAAGTGCAGGGGTGCTTTTTGCTGGCTTGAAACAGGTCTCTGTTATAGCACAAATGTTGATGTTCTCCATTTTAAGGAGTACTTCGAGCGAGTGCATTTTGAGATTTAGACTTCTAGCAATGAGCAGCATGAGCCTCAGATTGCATTTGTTTGTAGCTGTTATGGTGGTAATTTGGTCTTTGGAACACCGCCTAAAAAAGGCAATAAAGGGGTAGCAAGAGCCTTGGCCAGTATCCAGAAGCCCATGGGTAACAAATGCAGGCCATCTCTGGCAAAGCATCAAGGTCTGTCAATCATGTCATCCCAGGCAGATAGATACTGGATCTCCTTAGAATGACACCAGAAACTTAGCCAATTGTTGAAATCAATCATTTTCTGCTTGTACTGTGGTATCATTCTGGGTGATGGTAGGATGCTGCTCAGGTTTAGGGCCATACTCACCTGGGCTACATAATCCGAGAGCTCCTCCATGTCTCTTTTCATGTAGTCCAGGGAGGTATGTCTCAGGTTATTCACACCCATATGTACAATGACAGAGTCATATTTGTTCATGTTGTTGAGGGACCTAAGTGCATGCATTATGTGGTGGATCCTGGCACCTGACAGGCAGCTGACTGTTACTTTCTCCTTATTCAACCTAGTGAGTGGGACATCAGTGTGCCTCACTATTGAGTCACCTATGACTAGTATGTTGGGCATGCTGTTTTGCCTTAGGGGCTTTGGTTGAGTGGCAGACTGTTTAGAAGAGTTATGCGTCTCATGATTAGTGTTGTGTTGTAGTGGTTGAGTGCATTTCTGCCTTGGAGGTCTCTGCTGTGTGGGTAGATTTTTATTGAGAGCCTCCGCAAAGGTGAGTATGTGGTTTGTGTTTTATGTGAAGGCAGTGCTGGTGTGTATTCTGTAGGGCTATGTGCTCCATGTGGTGTGGTGCAAGTGTTGACCTCCTCTTGACCAACTATTTTGGTCTTGGCTGGAGAGTGTATGGCTTCCAATTTGGATATATAAGTGCATCTCTCACAAGTCTGAGTGTTGGGAGGTAAGGAAAGAGGGTTGTCTGTGTACATGAGGCAGTTGCCACATTGCCTCAGGATGCCCAAGTTCACCAGATTAATAGGAGAAAGCACAGGGAACTGACCTTTAGACATGCCTGGAGGGGTGAACATTAATAATAAGTACTGGAACTGTTTCCTTGTAGAACGTTTAATGCTGGTAGCACTTTTGTGTGCTACAATAATTGCTACAAGAAGTCTGGTAAAGTACTAGACTAATAAGCTAGTAAATGTGCAGGAGAGGAGAGAACTAGCAGATCTAAGGGAAAAATTGAAGAGCAGACTTTGGCACTGCTCAGAACCTTACAAACAGTCCTGGATATAATAATCTGTAACTGGACTAGACTAGTTACAGGAAAGGAGGGAAAAGCGTGAACACGGGCTTTTAAACCAGAAAGTTGAAAGAGATGGAAAAACTGCCTAAACGATCAATAAACTACAATTTCTGGGCCAGAAACCACTCCTCTTGTGGTGGGTAGGCAGCTAGAAGGCTTACCTCCAACACAGAAAGGCTTGGGGGACTCAAAAGCTTACAAACAGTCATGGATACAGCAAATCTGTATCTGGACTAGACTAGCTACAGGAAAGGCTGGAAACTAACACAAATGCAAGATTTTAAACCAGAAAATTGAAAGATATGGAAAAGCTGCCCAAATGGCCAATAAACTACATTTTTTGGGCCAGAAACCACTCTTGTGGTAGATAGGCTACCTAGTGCTTACCACTCCCACTGATAAGCTTGAAGGCTTCCCTCCAACACAGAAAGGCTTGGGGGGCTCAGAAGCTTGCAAACAGTCCCGGATACTGCAAATCTGTATCTGGACTAGACTAGTTACAGGAAAGGCAGGAAACAAGCTTAGACTATTATTTTACAGAAAAGCAGCTAAAACAGCTCTAAAAATAATTCAAGTGCAGTGCAAGCTAGCACACTTGTGTGTAGCAATATTAAATCAAATACAGTTTAAATAAATGCAATTTATTCAAATGGAATTCTGAACTGAATTCAATTATTGTTTTATTCAACTCTGAACAGTTAACAATTTTCAAAAAGATACACTTATCAGCTGAGAAGCACACTCAGTCAGAACACAAGGAGATTCTAGCAAAGTATTTTTTTTTTTTTTTTTTTTTAGTAAAGTGGAAAGGGAGAAAGGAGAAACAGAAGATAATTCAAGGTTAAGGACCTAAGTGGGTTGGCTTTCTCAAATGTATCAAGCCATAGTTTTACCACTACTTTTTGGACCACCATTCTATCCGTATCAGTACTGGTTGCCCCAGCTAGAGGGAAATTATATGGATTTACAAAAGAGAACTCACAAAATTGAACATTGCACTAATACTGCTAATGGACTGGTGTGTGGTCAGAACTCACCAGTATATAAACCATGTTTTTTACAACATTCTGTAAATCTATGTAAATGGACAATTTTACCTTCTAGTTTTGAAATGTTCACAGATACAGGCCCACAGTTTTTAGGTAGTGTAACAGATCAAATTTTACCATTTACTAAACAACATCCCTTTGTAGGTTGTCTTAACAATATTATACATATAACCTGGCATAATGACACATATATGTTTATTCCAGAAAGCAAGGCTGCAATGCCTCTATGATGGAACCCACATACATTTTCAATGATTAATGTATTTTTTTATTAGAATCATTACATAAAGTTATAAGTGAAAGCAAACAGTTAATTCAACAATTGCAAAAGGTTAATAGAACAATCTTAAGTCATGAATTAAATTCTGTAATTGTAAAAAGTAAGCTAATCAAGCTCACAGAAATAAAAAACAAAAAACTGAAGCCGATACAGCTCATAACTGGTAGGACATTTTCAAAGGATTATCTTCAAAAGGAAAAACATTGTTAAACTGGATAATTCATCCAGTTCTAGTAGTAATAGTTGTTATTATTGTGTTAACCATTTGGAACTGTGTTTTGACTTGCTGTATCAAAAGAAAACTAAAGATTTTGTTTCCTAATGTGTTTTCAATAGATCATGATACAAAATTATGATCTCACCAAAAGATATATATCAATGTAAACTGTTTTGTGTGTTTTAAAACAAAAGGGAAGAACTGTTAGATATATATTTAGACATTTATAACAGTGCATATATACTTTTGTTTATTAGAATATATATGTAGTACAATATAACCGTACATGTACACTTCTGTTTGTTTGTTAGATGCATGTGCACTTCTGTTTGCTAGAATATATATAGGAAAAAAAATAGTCAGTTAAATGCATGTACATTTTTGTTTGCTAGTATATATACATTGAAGGGTTAAACTGCTCTTAGATGAAGGCATCCAACTGTATGTAATACAAAACATTTTTGTGTCTGTTACAACTTCAAGAAAATGCTGATAAGGATAACTTCTTAATTCCTGAGATCCAGGTGCAAGAAGTGAACAACTCCATACTGGGTCAGAAACAAGGATGACTCCCTAGATTGTCTCATAATTCACCTTGAAACAGAACATAAAGTAGTTTAACAACAGACTGCATTACATCAGAAGAATTCCAAAGGTATTAACAAACAACAGACTGTTTCATGGACAAGATCCAGATGGTACAGAAGAGTGTATATAAAATACATTGAAAGTGTATGATGTTAGATCTAGTGATGTACTGGAGGGTTGTTAATCTGTACTGGTCATGAAAAATCAAACCTGAAACAATAAAGCTGTAAACTGTACAGTATTGTACGTGTCGTCTGTTACATAGACACATTATTTTATTAGTGCTGCATATAATATAGTGTTGAAAATGTTATAGTCTGCAACGTTCAGTGCATTAATCAGATTTTGATTTCAGCAAGGCACCAGCAAGCAGACAGCAGCTTTAGCACAGACTTCTGCATTTAATTTTTCAATTGCTATCACACAGATCGTTGTAACTGCTGTTTCTGCAGTTACTTCCACTAGTGCTCTTTCTTTTTCTTCCCACCTTACTAAGCATCACTGTTTAAGGGCCAAAGTTAGTGGGAAGAAAGGAAGTAGTGTCTGCAGTAAGAGATCTAATTCACAGCACATATATATTTTTGTCATGAATAGATGTACTTGTTTTTAGCATGCTGTCCCAGTCCATTAATTCCTTTGAAATGTCAAGTATCCACTGTTGTTCACTGATTCTCTGGGCCCATTGTCTAAGTTTAAGAAAACATTCTTTAATTATATTCTTGAGCCAAGGTAGTTTCTTGTGATGACTGCTAAGCTTAACATGGACAACATCAATCAAATGTTATAGTGTCCCCATAAGAAATACAAATAAAAAAAACATATTTCCATATTTTTTAGGCTTCTTGAGATTGAAATCTCCCTCTGCACTATCATGCTACAATATTATATGGCTTTTTGCATGGTGTAGTAATTCAAGCTTGGCATAATATACTTGTCAGTTGTCACTGCAATCCCAAAGGTACTCAATTATCTGTTTTTATTTTTTTGTATATGTTCTTTTCTTCTACAGCTGCATTGTTGAAAAAGGCACTTCAGTTCAATATCTGCTCAGGAGAAAAATAGGTCACTATATATAACAAGATGAGATTTCATACCAACAAAAGAAAGAGTTAAATATCTCAAGGCAGATGCTCACAGGACATGACATATCTAAAACAATGGTGACAAGACAATGGCAAGGAGTGTCAACCCTTCATTAACATGTGTGACGCATGAAGCTTCTTCTAGGCTACTAGAATTATCTATGGTTAAAGATCTCACAGTCTTGTTTCACTTTTAATTGCAAGTTGACATGACTATCCTAAGAGCAATGCAGCAATAAAAGCCACCTGGAAGAAATACTTTTAGACCCTCCTAAACTGTGAGTCTTCTGGGAGAGGTGTGCTAGTTCTTCCAACACCCTATAATACAGTCTCCTACTGATTTTCCAGTCATTGAATAAATAAGATGTGCTATCAAGTAATCTACAAATGACAAAGCTGCAGGACCAAATGCTTTACCTTCTGTGGTGGAGATGAGGAATTAAAATTCTATCAACTCATTCTCCAGGTCTGGATCAGACAGGGAATTCCAGAAACTGTGAAGCTAGGCAACATTGCTTCCATCTTAAAGAAGGGAGGCAAGTTAGTGAATGGGGAATTGTGCTTCCTTACTCTCTCTGCTACATGTAAACTATCTCCTTGAGTCTTCTAAAAGGTTTTCTCCTGGTCACCAAAACACTCAATCCCTGTGTGGATTTAAACCATTCCTAAGGATAACAGATATGACTTTCATTAGAGGCAATACAATTGCCAGGAACACCATCAGGATCACCCCATGCTTTGAACTGACTTGACACAAGTTTTTGATTCCATCAGCCATGAAGTCTTGAGGAAAGTACTGGTAAAATGTTGGCTTCTGTGTTAAACTGATAATTGATCAGGGGCCCAATTATTTTGTTTTGTCACTCTTCTTGGTCTACGAAAAGTTTGGTAGTAAACCATTTCATGAAATTTAAGCAAATTCCAATCTCTCAGTAGGCAAGTAAGTATAAAAACTATTGCAACATTTTGTCTAATTCAGGCAACAGATGTCTCACATGGAGCTGTCATAGATATATATTTTTATTTTTTTGTTTTACTTCTAATCTTTTTGTTGACCCAGCTTTGCTGTCATTCAGCCCCATCTGCCTTGAATTGTGAGTGGTTTGATAAGGAACACTTACAAAAACAATACAAATAAAACTAAAGACATGCCCTCGGGGTTGCCAATAAGACTCTCAGTATACTCCAGTCTAGCCAGTCTCATCTTCTTCATTTTCAAAATTAGCCTGTTTTCTCATGGTTTGAATGCTTTGTAGTCTGGATGATCCTCTTATGTCAGCCTCTGTTTTCACTAACTGGATAAATGAGAACTTTTTGCACAGCTCAAAGTCACTTACAGTGTCACTCACTTGCCTAGACCAGAATGGGGCCAATCACAGACATAATTCTGAAATCAAATCTAAACTATTTTCTCATGTGTTTTGTCTTTATACCTGTCATTGTCAAAGCAATATATCTTTTTAGCATTATTCCCTTTCTTATGACAATATTTAGTCATCTCAGTTTGGGAGTCATAATTTCTTCTCCAGTATAAGAAGCAGATGGTGTAGCCTACCCAAAGTACAGTCTTTCTTAACACTGTGACCATATGTAGTACCTGGTTCATTCATACATATTTGCATCCTCTTTATCTGCCCATCGCCTGTCAGCCATCACTCCTGTGTGATTAGTCAGCCATTTTTCCTCAGTAGGGCTAGAATTGATCATGGATGTCATAATTCTTGCAGCTGTTTTTTTTTTTTTTTAATCCTAAGTGCCTGCTGTGGTCTAGTATCTGGGCCTACTGTGCCCCCCCCCCCCCTGCACATTGAGTATGCTTTGATGGGGTCAATTATGAAAACTCATTCAGAGCAAATGTTGGCTGTAAAGAAATACTGTTCATTTAAAGAAGAAATACATAGAGCCAAATTCCAAAAGAGTTGTTCTTAGTGCAAGTCTGCCCTGATTCTGAAAGACTTGCTCACAGTATAAATGACTTACTTTGGGTATAAGGCCCCTCTATAAACAGGCTTATCAGATTCCAAAACACCTGCTCTTAGTCTGATGTCACTGTAAGTGGTCACTTAACACCCTGAGGAAATCCTTTGGAATCAGGCTGCATAGTATACAAAATCTTATGTTTCGAGTAGATAAAGTAACACTGCTTAATCACTTATGGAAATAAATGCTTGGTGAAAAGAAAAGTAAGTGATATGTTATACTGTAATGTCATATCAATGGAAACTGAACAAGAGATTCAAGGTGGTTAAGTGTGCAGTACATATCATAACAGTAATTCCGAGGAGGAGACCATCTTACGAGACACAAGTGGTAATGTTATCAATGCACTTAAAGCTGTTTCTGTGACCTATATTACCTCTTATAATTGAAATGATCCACAACATGCAAGTATGGATGTTTTTTATAGCAGAGAGAATATGAACATGTGCTCTCAAGTCTAAACTGTCCACTGTCCATTGTTTGAGTGGACAGTTCAGACTGTAAAAATAAGTCATAAAGAAATGTCAGAACAGTAACACTGACTGTCACATACACTAGCCTTGAGGGAGTGTAGAAAAAGTGCCTTGCACAGCGTGCAGCTCTCATCTGCTCAGCTGCTGAAGGGTTGCAGAAAAAAGAACAGAGTGATTTCTTCTAAATTCCTAATACACCGTAAAGTCATAAGTACAATATAAGTGATACAGGGACTAAATGGAAACCAATCCAGGTGGCAGTTTTACTGAGATAATGGAGCAAGATGCATATTTTTAAAGAGGGTGAAAGCATGAGTACACAAGTATGTTCCAAATAAAAGAAGCCATAAAAGTGATTATTAAGAAGTCAGAGCAACTGAGATCTTTTGTTTGTAATGAGGATGGGAAACCACAGACTTTCTCAAAGTTAATAAGTACCAAGGAGAATGTAGTGAGTATAAGTATGATATTTGATAATCCTCCGGCAAAGAGATATCCTAGAAGGTATCTAGAGAGGCATCTCAGGAAGAAGCAGATAAATGAGAGCTTCCTGACAGATTTCTAAAGAGGATACTCCTATATTGTAGGTTTTTGGAAAAGACAACGTGATGCTAGATAGCTGCAAGGACTGAAAACTACTGAGACTGTTTTTTGATGAAATTCTGCTAAATGTTGCAGTAATACATTATTTCACCTTTGGAAATGAAACATTATAATAAAGACAAGGCAATGGATATTGAAACACATTTGATCCTCTATTTAAGGAGTGAGAGTATGTCTGCATTCTTGGCTTTAAGAAGAATATGCTCAAGCTGGGTGTGTTACTCTGTGAAGGGATGTATTTTGTCTCTCCTATTTGTGATTTTCTCGAACAAGAGGTAAGTACCCAACAGTATCCAGTTTGGGTATGAGAGGGTTCCATCTTTTCTGTTTACAAATGATTATGTCTGAGTCTCAAGCACCTGTGATCTCCAACATATGCTAGAGTGATTCAATGATTCTCTGCTGAGGATAGTAGCTGTGATGAAAAGCAGCACCTCCATATAAGACGTCATATTTCTCTCATAGAAAAGAATGGCTTGCTCTCTGCAGTTGGGGGTAATTAACTGAGGTGGAATTTGATAAACTTAGGTATCAGCTCTGACCTCTAGGGTGTGTCTGCATGAAGCCTGCATATTATCTGCGTTTGTGTGAGTTTTCCCTGGATAGTCTGATTTCTTGACAGACTGTTGATTAGCTACACCAAATTGTTTATATAATGTTATGGACATACCCTCACCCATGTGGCCCACATGAGACAGGCAGACAAACAGATAATGTTGCTTGCTTTAGCAAAAGTAGTACTCCTATATTGATACCAGTATCTGTTCCTTTAGGACCATCTAATCACTAAGTCCACTTAGTGTCCAGTTGGGACCTCTGACATGCATGAGTTAAAGTACACTGAGTCTAACTCATACTTTTTTTTTCTTTACAGCAACTCTCAAGATTGGCAAGATTAGTTTCTTCAGTTCAAGTTTCATAATTTGCAAAACTGCGTATGGGCCAAGAAGCTATTCAGAATGCAGAATCTGCCTTACATACCTCTCAACTGTACAGATTTTCGCAGAACGTCCAGATTTTTGCCTCATATTTTTGGTGTGTTTCTCTTAAAATCTGTACTTTTCTGGCAAATAGCTGAGGACTGAAGTTATTAAATAATGACAAACATTTGAGTTTAAGACTCCACATTCTTCAAAAAATTCATGCTAATGCAAAACCTATCAACTTTCTAAGTTTGTAAGAGCAATATTTAAAATCTGTCCCCCACCATTTTAGGCTTTGTTCAGAATTTTTGCTCTAAGAAGTTGAGAGATATTCTGGGCTAAGTAAGTACACCATCAATCCCATCAATTCATCTACCATACTTTTAAAATTTGTCAGTGAAACAGCCTGTTATTTATATATATATATATATATATATATATATATATATATACACACACACACACACACACACACACACACACACACACACACACACACACACACACACAAACACAACATATATATATATATATATATATATAGAGAGAGAGAGAGAGAGAGAGGCAATTTATGTGTAGGCACACACTACAGACTGATACATATCTTGATCTTAAAACAGACCCACAATTAATGATTTCAAATGTGTAATTTCCTCCCCTGGAGTTGCATTTGGGTTCTAACAACTTAATGATGAAGAATTCCATTTTTTTATGGATGTTAAGCACCCAAAAAACCAAACATCCCTCTTATATGCCTATGACTAATAGAAAAGAGTCCAGCTCTCTGAAGTCTTGAATCATAAGAAAGCTGTTTAATAGCTGCAATTCTTTTTGAGTGTTTACACTGTATACTTTCCATTATGAGAAAATCTCATTTATTGTAAACACAAAACAGTAAGCTGCACTCTCTCCGAGGCCTTATGTATGTCAAAAATCGCCTATTCAAAAATGCAGGCTCTTGTGGCAAAAAGTTTTTAAGAATTATTCCAATCACTTTCATTGCCTTAGTTTTAGTTATTGATCTGTGAGTTCTAAATTCCAATGTATTACCCACAGCAGTTCTCATATCCTCATAATTATTCTGGATGTTAAGATCCATAACTCTTGAACAAGATATACCTTGTAATATAGGCTTACAAAACATAAATTACAATATGTATTCTTATTTATATTCAACCCATCATCCCAGGTAATTTTTTTGTCTAAATATTCATTACATTTGTATATATTGGCCTCACACTTCACAAATGCCCTGATATATCACTGGCATATTTAGTCATCCAAGAGGAATCCATTGATGAAAAGTAAGAAAAAACATATTAAATAGTACTGGGCCAGGCAACTAGACAATGACAACCCCAACACCAACATCCATAGCTAAATTGACAAGATTATAAAAGTGCATCATGTTAGTAAAGATGAATCTAGGTTTTACAAAACCATGTTTAGAAAAAAGGACCAAAAGTATTATTTTCCAAGATTATTCCAAAAGGGCATTTTTCAAAGCATTTCCCAATAAGTGATGCTAGAATAATTAGCCTGTGGTTACTGATCTTATGTATAGGCACAATATTAGCCAACTTCTCTCTCTGTTAAGTACTGTGGTTAGTTTGGTAGTCTTATATTTGCTCACTGACAGCCAAAAGCAAGCTGGCATGTTATCTAGGCCAGGTCTGGAATTAACCTTCATTTTTGCTAAAAAGATGAGTACCTGTTTCCTTGATATTACTGGGCAAGTAATAGCTCCTATAATAACTAATATGTTCTGGTGAAATTGCTTTATTTGTTTACTATTGTCACAAAATGTTAATTAAATAAGTTAGCTAACAAAATACTGAGGTGTAAAATTCTAGACGTTTAAACAATGGGCCCAGAAAACCAACAGATCCCTTATGCATGTTAACATATTTAAATAAAAACTGCTGTCCTTTGACCCAGTCAGATTATGTTTGTACATTTTTCGGCTTTGTGTGGCATCAACACTTCTAGGACACATACCCATAATACAGTTCTGTGTATTTGTGCATTGCACCCTTTCTTTCCACATCCAAGACTGTATTTGACATTTTTTCATTCCTTTTGTAAATGTCGGAACATACCTTTTTAAATCTAATTGTAGGAGGATGTTATGGTACATTAGTATAACTGTAAGTTTAGTATAATTGATAGTTTGGTTTTATTTAATGAAACAATGACTCTCTCTTATGAGATTAACTGTGTGCTACATTATATTACAACATGTTCTAGTAAATAATCAGAAGTGAGCAATTTTTCCATCATTTTTACAGCAGCTTGCAGTGTAATCTCAGATACAAAAATAAAGTCCACCATTTTGAATATGTGTCTGCCACAACCATGATCACACTGTTCCTAAGTGGACCTGCAGAGTCATTATACATTGTTTTCTAGCATCCTCCTGGAAATTCATGTGGATTTACCCATTTCTCTTCCATTTGACATGGAATACGTTCATTTTCAAATGGAAACAATGTCCTTAGCCACTAAAACATTTATGCCAGGTTCTGCATTTTTATAATGTCATGATGATCAGCACATGCTTCTTCTAGTCTTGCCTTTCTTATTTTCTAGTAATCCAATGAATAATGAGGTTGGCTCCCCACAGGGCAGAACCTTTCTTCACTGATAGCTGAAATCTGCTCTTGTGATACACGTTTAAGCTTTTTTTCCTCTCTATGAGGCCTTCATCCTGCTGACTAAAAGTATTATTAATAGTCATTCAGTACTGAATAGTTTCACTTCCTTGTACTCACACCCCTCATACTCTTTCATGTTCTGTATATTTAGAAATGCATATATGAAGCTGTGAAAAGGAAATTGCAGAAAGAAAGTACATTTTATTTAGGTCTTAAAGGAGTAATAGAAATCCATTATATGGGGTAGTACACTGACTCTTACATTTCTCACTCTGATCCTAATTTTTACAGGTATACCTTGTAGCTTTCTGGCTTTCTAACACTCCGGCATAGATTCCTGTTGAAAGTTTTACTTACTTGTCTGACATTTGAACAAGTAACCCTTGTAAAAATCCTCAAAACTGTATACTGTTGGTCTGTCTTTCCTGCTAAACATAAGTAAAATTAAAGTGCTGAGTGCATATTTTAGGCCCTTACATTCAACTTACCTCTGGTGTGGTGTCTTGAGTCAATCAAGGTATTCCTCTAACCACTCCTACTGCCTTCTTTCCCCCCTCTTTTCTCATACAGGTTAAACTGCTACAACATAGTACAGGCATCAGTTTCAAACCTAGGTGATTAGGATTTCCCTCTCTCTACCCCCCTTGGCTGATCTGGTGTGACTCAGTATAAGTTTGTCATTGTATAGAGTTTTTTACTGTTATTTGTGTGTAACTGAATTACCTGATGCTCCCACCGAAAGCTTTGAAAATTATACTCTAAACTCATAACCTACAGCTAGCAAATACCCTGCAAGAGTATACAACACAGTCTAAAATGTAGTGTATAACTTAGCGTAAAATATAGTTTAAAATACAGTTTAAAAACACAGCCATTAAGTTAACACTAAATACATACCATACAAATTGAGTTGACACTAAATACATACCATACAAAATACAGTTTAAAAACACAGCCATTAAGTTAACACTAAATATATACCATACAAAATACAGTTTAAAAACACAGCCATTAAGTTAACATTAAATACATACCATACAAAATACAGTTTAAAAACACAGCCATTAAGTTAACACTAAATACATACCATACAAATTGAGTTAACACTGAATACATACCATACAAAATGCAGTTTAAAAACACAGCCATTAAGTTAACACTAAATACATACCATACAAAATACAGTTTAAAAACACAGCCATTAAGTTAACACTAAATACATACCATACAAAATACAGTTTAAAAACGCAGCCATTAAGTTAACACTAAATACATACCATACAAAATGCAGTTTAAAAACACAGCCATTAAGTTAAAACTAAATACATACCATACGGCTCTAGGAAGCCTAAGAAAACACTTGCAGTCACTGTTGGCCCCGCACCACTCGGGCTAGCTCCACACTTCTCCCTGCTCCCAATTCTCACCCGCCCCCTGTTCCACTAAATTTATAGTTACTCAACCACACCCCATGTTATAACATCCTATCAGCTTTCACCTAACATACTCTCTCCATCCTGTTATAACATCTTATCAGCTTTCACCTAACATACTTTCTCCACCCATTCTATTACCTCTAAATTTACCATCAGATCTTCTGCTCTTGTGCCATAAAACAACAGATCCTAACTACTATACTCCTCCTCTCATAATGCTATACTCCTCTTTACTACCCATTCTGCTGGCCACTTATTTACTCACCTTGTATGAAAACCAGTTTCTCATTGGTTATCAGTACCCAAAAGGCCATACTATCACCCCAGCTGTAAAGCATCCCACCTTCAGCCATGCTAATAATAATGGATCCAACTCAATGTCTTCTTCACTCTTTCAGCATACCAACCCCTGGCACATTATCCCTAGATCTAGACAGTACTATAAATGTATAAGCAAACTCCTGAAGCTTATCACTAAGCACAGACCTAGCCTAATACTCAGTGGTGATATTCATCCCAACCCTGGCCCACCCACTTCTGATATATACACCCCCTCTACTTGTAATCTAAGCTATACAACTATAATCAATAGACCAACTAACGCTCTCCTGGCCTGTCATCTCAATATTAGAAGCATTAATAACAAGGTACATGAACTACATGCACTCCTGGCTGTCCAATCCCCTCAATTCTTTGTCTACCTGAAACCTGGTTAAAACCTAACACTACCAGCAAAGAAGTGTTACCACCTGGGTATAACATACACAGGCTGGATCATGTTTCCAGGAGGGGGGGTAGCTATACTCTAGAAATCTGATTTGAATCTGACCATAGATGTTACTCAACCATCTCAGATTAATAACTCTGAAATTCTTGCCACTAGATTGCAGCTTAACAAAAGTAAATGCATCAACATCATTTGCATGTATATTCAACCAGGTAACAATATAGCCACACTTGAAGATACCCTACACTGGCTATCATGTCTTTACCCCCAAGAAACCCTACTACTTGGAGATTTTAACATAGACTGGACACCTGTTCCTCAGAATCTCCATCTACCCATATTAAACCTGCATGCATTTACACAAATCATAACCAGCCCTGCCAGGCTAGGTTAACCCAACCAAAAAGAAAGCATACTCAATTGGGTACTTGCAAATAGTAACCCCAAACTGTACACCACTGGTACCCTCCCCAATAACCTAAGTGACCACCTTCTTACTTATATAGTTAAGCAAAAAGCCATTAATCCCCAACAGCCCTTCCTCAGAAAAGTCAGAAACAAAAAAAGACTATGACCCTGCCAAATTCCAACAGGAACTTAACTCCTGTAACTGGTCTATTCTAAAACACCTCCCCTTAAAGGAGACAGTTGCATATTTTGACAACAAATTTCTTGAAATCCTTCATTTGCATGCACCTGCCCATTCAAAGAGAATAAAAGCAAAAAGTGCACCGTGGCTTTCTAAAGAGTCTAGACTAAAAAATTACCAGTAGAAACAAAGTTTGGGCTCTATGGCGCTCTACTAAAGACCCCAAGATCATGTTAAATGCAGGCAAGCTAGGAATTAAACTAAAAAATCCATTTTACAAGACAAAAAACAATACTATTATAATTTACAAACAGCAAACCAGAACAATCCTCAGAAGTTTTGGGCAGGCCTGAATAATCTATTTCATCCTGGAAAAACTTCTACCCCTATCCCTGCTGCTGTCAATGATAAACCCCCCAAAGGATGTTTCAGATAGTTTTAACCATTTCTTTACTGAGAGAATTCAAGCCCTAGCTAGCCAATTACCTCCTAGCTCCCCTGGCCCTGATAGTACCATCCCTATGAACCTACTCTCGTTCAGCTTTCCAACCAGTGTTGTCCATATCACTTATCCATTCCAAAACCCACTACACTCTCCACTGATCAACTCCCCACCGAGTACCTTCAAAAATCAGCTGATGCTATTGCCTACCCAGTATCAATACTAATTAATCCTACTATAGCAGAGGCTAAAATTCCCACCATTTGGAAAACATCCTCAGTAATCCTACTACATAAAGGAGGCTCCTCCACTGAATTCTCCAATTACAGACCAATAGCTATACTTTCTCCACTTGCAAAGGTTATGGAAAAATGTATTCATAGACAA
The DNA here is from genome assembly GCF_019279795.1 of Protopterus annectens. Classification (NCBI taxonomy): domain Eukaryota; kingdom Metazoa; phylum Chordata; order Ceratodontiformes; family Protopteridae; genus Protopterus; species Protopterus annectens. The sequence continues at coordinate 723,756,826 of NC_056727.1, read as the reverse complement.
CTCATGCACCACATAATCCAGAATCACCTCATGGCACATACCCAACACGGTTTCCATTCACACCACAGCACTACTTCAGCCCTACCAGCTTTTACCAATACCATAAACAATAATAGTAACAATAATCGCATATCCTCAGCCCTCTTCTTGGATCTTTCCAAGGCATTTGACATAGTTGACCACCAACTTATGATTCAAACCCTGCAAATTTTCTGTCTAGATTCTAAAGCCCTTCAATGGTTTAAAACTTACCTCAATGGGAGACAGCAGGCTGTTCATTGGCAAAACAAGCTCTCTAACCTACTACCTAACACCCTTGGAGTACCACAAGGCTCCATACTAGGCCCCCTACTGTTTTTCATCTTTATTAACAACTTGTATACTGTCATTCCAAATGTCAGCTGTATCCAATATGCTGACGATGCTACCCTAATTTACTCAGCTACATCTCCTACAGATTTATGGTCTGCTACCCAGTCCACCATTAATACTATAGAAAACTGTCTCTCTGAACGTCGATTGATACTAAATCCCCAAAAAACTAAAATGCTTTTATTCTCACCAACACAAAGGTCTGCTGCTTTTACCTTTACCATAAATGCAAATGATGGCACAATAATCCCCCCTACCCCTCTACAAAACTATTAGGTTTCATTATTGATAATAACCTAAAATTCAACCTACATGTAAAACAATCGATCAAAACCATCAATAAAAAAACTAGGGTCACTTTACAGAATAAAAGCCTTCCTCACTCCTCCAGCCAAAATTGCCATAGCTTGCTCTCACCTACTTTCAACACTTCTATATGCATCCCCCATACTCTCTAATCTAAACAAGACTGTACTTAATAAACTCTCAACCTGTTATAATCACATTGCCAGGTTTGCCACTGGCCTGCCTTTTAGCTCACACCACTGCATCAGTCTTAACCAGCTTGGGTGGCTTGAACTACCAAGTCTAATCCAATATAACCTACTGATTATGGCTAATAAAATCCTTTATAATCTGGATAATACTCCAGCACTTAAAAATCTTATCATGCCCTATAATAATCCACAACTGCTTCGATCCACAAACAGACTACTAATTCAGACAATCAAAATTAACAATGCAGCGGTGATTCCCTCTTTGCAAACTCTGCAGGCAAAGCCTGGAACTCACTTCCAGCTGATATTACTTTGCTCTCCTCCCTAGGCCAATTTAAAACTAGACTCAACAAAATCTGGCACTAAACTGGCTTTGCCTCTGCAACAAGCCTGGCTAACTCTCATCAAGAATGTGAAAAATCTATTAATCAGATAACTGTTGAATTTACCCCTGACTGTCACCAGGGAGTAATTCTAACCTGTTGAACTTGTCTATTCGTGTTTGCTTATGTATTCTTTGTCTATACCATATTTGTAATATGTTTTCATTGTTTTTATTGTATCTGCTTACCTTGGAGCTTTTCTCCCCAGGTCTCTGCTGAAGATGGACATGAATCCAGTCGGACTATCCTGGTCAACAAATGTAAAATAAATAAAATAAAAATAAATATTTTCTGCCTTTTTTGAAAGTTTATTACTTCCTGCTTTTACTGCTATCTAGAAGGGTTCTGTATGTGCATCTTACTATTGTGCGTGTCCAAAGATAAAATCAGTATTGTTGTTTTTTTCATACATGCAGTCACATACTGACACTGTCTTTGACAAGCTAAGACTATCTCAAGACACACACACACACACACACACACACACACACACACACACACACACACACACACACACACACACACACACACACTTGTCTCTCACACTAGCATCTTTAGGATGTTGGTAGAAACTGCAGCACTTGGCTAAAACTAAAGAGGAAAGGAGGACATGCAGACTTCACACTGAAGCAACTACAGTTAAGAACTCAAAGAATCAAGCTCTGTAAAATGAGTTCTGAGGAAGACCAGTATTATTTGGTTGAAAGCGCTAAACTGCTATTGGCGTTTTGCTAGTTTTCGTGTGCTATGACAGTTTAGAGTGTCATTTTTATTTTTTGTCGTTGTTGTACGTTCTGGCGTTATGTGGATTAAATTTGAGTGACTAAAAGACTTTTTCGTGGTGTCTACCTGATTTGAGTCGCTTATTGGTGGTACCGGAGTTCTTTGAGTGGTTTGTACTACTTTTTTTGGCTTCAGAAAGCTCTGTAAAATGGTAATACTACTTACTGCATCACTGTCCCAATTATCAGTTAATTTCACACACCTTCTGCCAAGGCCACCAAAATAACCACTTATTGTGTACGATGCTGATGTCTGACTGTGATGGAAAGTGAAAATTATTGCTAACATGTTTCTGCAACACTTCATCACACATGCAAGCATAAGCCATAGCTATGATCATATTACACAAACTTCAGCAAATACATTGTGTGACACTGCATGCAATATCAGATCAGTGACTAAGAACAGCAGGGCTAAGACCCTTTTTGCATACGTATGTCTCTGTACCCATATATAACAAGCACTTTATTGACAGTGTACACCTCAGATGTCTGATTGTGATAAAAAATGGTCATAGTAAAATATTCTATCTTCCATACATGATTGCACACTAGTCCTGCAAACCAGGTTAATGAACTTTAACTTGATTATGGCAACTGGGTCAGTATTTTATTCACAAAAAGCCACGATACCCAGCAGTTATAGAAATAATGTCGACTGTGGACACCTCTGATGTCTGTTGTAATGACATCACTAGTGTATTTCAGGTTGACTCACAGAATAATTATAGTAGTCACAGTAAAGTATCCCAACATACTTAACTCAAATGCACACTATTAATGCAAACCACATTAGTGACTGTTTCAACTCAGGAAACTACAAAAGGGCCAATTACTTTCACCTACATGCAACCCCTCTCCAGTAGCTCTAACCCTCTTTGTTGACTGCATGCAACTGAGTCATTTGATGGTGAGAAAATAAAGGCCACATTAATGTATTTTAACTTTGGTTTACACAAACATTAGACACAGTAAAAATTCCAGCTTATTTCATGCAATTGAAATTACTTTTACAAAGCCAGAATAATGAGAAAACAACTGCAGTCAATAATTTCTTTGATAGACACTCCTTCACCCAGCAATTATAGCTACTTTCTTGTTTGTATACATCTCAGATATCCAAATGTCACAAATGTGAAGTGGCTAGTTAGAGGGTGGTGCTAATAACACCAAGGTTGTGGGTTTGAGCCGTACAGGCCAAGTCCTTTCTCCGGTCAAGTTCGTGGGAGAATTGATATAATGGTTAAGGTCTTAGCCTTACAGACATAAGATGCAGGGCTTGACTTTCACTTATGAGGGACATTGGTTATGCTTATAAAGGCCCATAAGGGCAGCTAGCCTAGTACCTACCCATAAACCTATAAAATAAGGGCCACAGTAATGCATTTCACCCCATTTCATACAGTTGCTCACCAGCCAAACTAGTTCTTCAGCATTAGTAGTAAGAAGCTGTCCTCTGCCCACAACTGGTTGCTTGCTAGGATTAAAAAATACTCCATGGTTTATGGCCACTGCTGCTTCTGCTACTCATTTCTCCACAGCTATTAAATTCACTTTCTCTTTACCACAGACAATTTGTAGGGTTTCCATCATGTGCTATCACACAATCTAAAGAATCTGCTCATGAATGTGATAAAGGATAAAGTTTGTAAATAGAGAGGTCAGGATAGGATGTAAAACACCCCCTCCATAGGTGCTGCAGCAGTGACTCTGGGGTGCTGAGGGGACTGTCCATTTGTTTATTTTAAAGTAAAGAAATTCTGCTGCCATATTTTTCTACATTAAAAAAATAAATAAATGCATGTCAAGCTGTTAATGAGGAGCTGTATTTCCTTATCCCCCACTACTCACTGTGTGTGTGTGTGTGTATATATATATATATATATATATATATATATATATATATAAGGCTTAGTTCAAGAGCAATGTCCAGTGAAGTAACTTGTTCAAGGTCACACAGTAGTAACTGGATGCTGACTGAGTCGAAACCTGGGCTATAGAAATCAGCTGATTAACAACTCATAGCCTTAATCCTCTATGTTAACTGCCAGATAGTTTTATATCACAAAGTCTAAAATTCAAGGCTGTTTCCTGCCAGTTCTAGTTATTCAAGCAATGATATCAAAATAGGCTGCTCAATTTCCATCATAGCAAATATACCACCAGGTGTCCAACAAGGTTCCACTCTTGCACTACTGCTCTTCTCCATTATTATAAACAAACTTCCACTGGATATGTCAAATCTACAGATTCTGTTTTACATATATATAGGCCATATGGCTTCTAAAGACATCAACACATACAGGACCAACTTCAGCAGGACCTGTTAGTCATTTCAAACTGTCTCTCCTCTAAAATGCTCCTCCTAAATCCCAGCAAAACTAAGATGATAATGTTTAACACACACAGAAAACTAATACTTACAGTTTCTTACTAGGCTATTGACCTTGGAGGATCTTTAATAGCCTATCCATGCATTCCCATGGATATTTTTTTAGCCCTTGTAATTTAAATATGAATAATCCAGAGGATGAAGGACATTTACATGTTACCGTTTTTCATAAGAAACAAGGGTGCTACTCTAGGGACAAATTTGTAGTTTCCCATCCATTCATCCAGATTATATTTTAATAGAGTAAGAGAGTTACTTTGTTTTATGTGGAGAGAAAGACAATTCAAAATAATTTTAATTCTCTGTGATACATATCCATCCCTCCAACATGTTTTATTTATGTTGCAGAGATTAATATCTCTTGAGTATGTGTTTATGCCTCCACTGGACTTGCAGATGTGCAGGAGATCTGAGAGGCTAGGATCTTTTCAGGCTCTGTATGTGAAGCAGAGGTCACCACTCAGCAACTTGTATGAGACTGAGAATAGGGACAATGTTTTGAGGTGATTACTGTAGTTTCTTTGATTTAGACTCATGGTTTTCTTGGTGAAAAAACACTGGCTGTATTAAGGTGATGTCAAATATCTAGACAGGCACATGCCAAAATGGACATTATAATCAATGAATGGTATAACGAGGGCCAAATACAGTGGAATGATCAAATCCCTGGACATTGAAACCATACTTAACTAGCCACTCAAGAAAAAAGGACTTTCTTAGAGTAATGGATACATTCTGATTGATGGACAGTTCATTATCTACAGCGATTCCCAGGTCCCTAACTACTGGATCAATTTTCAGGGGTATGTTGTCAATGTCAAAGCTGCAGGGAATGTCATGCTTCCCAAAGGGTGCTATTACATAGTATTTGCATTTCGTTTTAGTCCATGGTTTTGATACCAGCTATTTGTTTAGGAAAGGCCCCTTGATGTCCTCTGGAGAGTTAATGACAGCACATAGTTTACAGTCATCAATAAACATGGTGAGCCATCCACCCTTAACATTGGTTTGACCTCAAAGAAGTAAATGTCAAAGAGAAGTAGACCAAGGACAGATTCCTGTGGTACCGCACTGGTGGCAGATCTTCATGAGGAGATGGAGCCACCCCCCTTAACTTCCTGGGTTTTATGTGTGAGCCAGTTTGCTGGGTAACATACGTCTGACATTTGGCTGGGAGAGTTTATTAATAATATCTGACTATAGAACATTGTTGAGCACCTTAGTGGACTGATTTTCCCTCATGCATTACTTCATTAACTTTCTTAACTTTCTCAAAGAAGTCAATCAGGTTGAATAAGCAGCATCTCCACTTGACAAAACCAAACTGGCTTGGGTCAAAGGTTTGTGGGTTGCCTATTTCCTTGTTCATGAGCTCCATACATAGTCTGACAGATGAGGCTCATCAGACTTATGGATCTATAATTACCTGGGTCAGTTTCTGTCCCACCTTTCTGCAGGGGGAATTCCTTTTGCTGTCCTCCATTCATCTGGTACATAGCCTGTTTGGTGGCTGCTACTGAGGAATCTCTGTAGTTAGATTGACAGGTCCTGTTTTAGGCTAGCCAGCAAGCATTCTGCTATGTTATCTGGCCCCATAGAAGAAGTATTCTTGGCCTCGGGTAGTGTCTTGTGGACTTGTTCAAGGGGAGATTTTAAGGGGTAGCGTAGATGAGGGAATGTGATCTGGAATGTTGGGAAGGGAAACGCTAGGATTGCAGTTTGAGCTAAATTCATCTGCTAGTAGATTGGCTATATCCTTTGGGTCAGAGTTGGTGGTACCATTTACTATTAGCTCTGTGTAGTGATGCAGATTGTTTTTGAGATTTCTAACATAGTTAAAGAAGGCTTTGTGGTTGTCTTTAGCCTAGGTGGTTATTTTTACCATTTATCTGCTTTTGGTTGACTTGATTTGATCAGGGACTGGAGCTCCCTGCTAAGTTTAGGAAAAACATTTTTTTTGCATGCTGGGATTTGGATTTATTTTTTCATGCAATGAGTGTTTTTCCTCCTGTTGCAGAGCTTGTTTACATTTAGGTTCCACCATAGGAAGTTATTTTTAATTTTTGGTGTTGTATTTACTTTGGAGGGAGAAAGATGGCTCTATGCAGCCATTTACATAATCTTAGAATCTGACTGTAAAAAATTTAGTATATGCAATGGGGTCATCAGGTTCAGAGGGGCTAATGAATTTAGACAGGCCATCACTAATTTTAAGTAGAATAGCCTTAGCATAATCTACGAATACAGAGTTTTTGGAAGGTGCTTCTGGCTTCAATCTTATAGTGAATGCAAGTGATATATGGTCAGATTTGACTTTGTAGATAGTTTAACTGGTACAGGACAGAACTATCCCATACCGGTAATAACCAATTCCAGGTTTTTGTCATCCTTGTTGGGGTGCAGATTAACTGGTCCAAAAAGTTTGCATTAATGAAATCTAGACATCTCTAGACATACATATTAGGGGATGTAGAACTCTTCTAATTTACAGAGGGGTAGTTGATGTTTCATAAGAGAATGGTGTTTGGCTTGATGCATAGGGACTCCATACCTATCAGATTTGAGGTATGGGCCAGAGGGACATAGACAGGGATTCTATGTGTAGGCATCCTATGATCCCAAAGGATTTTGGGTTTGCACTCCTGTTGGACTGATTCAAGCAGCGTTTTCTGTGACTGTGCAGTCCAGTCCAGGAGTGGTTGTCCATTCTACATTCTGAGCAGCAGTAGGCAGATGTTTGCCTGGTTTCACTGGCACTGATCTTCCTGAGGGCACTCTTATCCTCTGCTCTCCTTGCCAAGATGGTTTCATACATAGCAAGAACTTCCTTCACTTCCCATTTCCATGCATACCTGTATGAGGTGAGAGATTACCAGGTGTTTGAGCTGATGGAGAGAGTGCTGAAGTCACACTTGCATATGACCTTCTAGCACAATTTGGGTAACCCTTTTGGCCACTTTCCAGACTGCAGCTTTCCAAAAAGGAGGTCTTTCACTATTTGGCCATCCTTCATGTGTGATACATGATCCAACCAGCCCATACACCTCTAGTTCAGGAGGGTGAACATGGAGGCAGTGCCTGTCCTCTCAGACACTGTGCTATTATGGATCTTGTCCTGCCATGAGATACCAAGTATGCGTCTAAGGCAGTGCATATGAAATACATTGAGCCACTGCTCTTGGTTTGTGCACAAAGTCCATGTTTCATGGCATATAGTAATGTTTGCAAAACACAAGCTGTGTATACCTGCTCCTTGGTGTGCACAGTGAGGTTATTATTAGCCTACACTCTCTTTGTCAGCCTGGAAAACATTGTGGCAGCTTTTCCAATGTACTTGTTGATCTTGCTATCAAGTGACAAGTTGTTGGAAACTGTAGAGACTAGGGACACTAACTCATGGATGACCTCCAGCTCATAGTTACTCACTCTGATTGATGGATTATTGCTCACATTTTGGCCTATCATCTGGGTCTTCTTTAAACTGATTGTGAGTCCAAATTCCATGCATGCATCTGCAAAGCGAGTCATGAATGACTGAAGTTTCTGCTGAGAGTGAGCAGCATTAGCTGCATCATCAGCAAATAGGAACCCCCTTAGACACTTCCTAAACACACAGTTTTTCAATTTAAGCCTCAACAGTATGAAGATGTTTCTGCCTGTTCTGGTTCAGAGAAAGATACCCTCTGTAGCAGTTCTAAAAGCAAATTTCAACAGAACTGAAAATAAGATACTTAACAATATTGGAGCTACTGCTTCACTTCACTGAGAATCTCCAAAGGTTCAGATATGGATCCATCATATATGATGGTCCCCTTCATGCCTGGAAGTCACTGATAATGCTAAGTAATATTGGAGGACAGATGATCTTTGCCAGAATCACAAACAGACCTTTCCTTCTGATGAAATTGAATGCTTTGATCAGATCAATGAAGGCAATATACAGAGACTTGTTCTGCTCTTTGCACTTTTCTTGTAGTTGCTTAGCAAAGAAAACCATGTTTGTAGTAGACTGTTCAGCTCTGAATCCATACTGAGACTCAGGGTAAACTCTCTCTGCAAGAACATGGAGCCTCTTCAGGACAACATGTGCAAACATCTTCCCCATGGTACTGAGAAGGGAAATGTTGTGATAGTTGTTACAATCACTTTTGTCATCGTTATTCTTATAGATAGTAACAATGTTGGAATCCCTCATATCTTGCGGTACCCTGCCTTCTCCCCAGCTTTGGCAAAGTATTGCATGCAGCTCAGAAATTAGGGTATTTCTGGCACATTTAAGGATTTCTGAGGGAATACCATCTTTTCCAGTAGCTTTTCCAGAAGAGTGTGCTTTTGGTGCATCATTGAGTTTCTCCAAGGTGGGCTCAGCATTGAGTTCAGTCATACTTGGCAGAGGCTCGATGGCATTCAGCATATTCATTCATATTCGATGGCATAATTGGCTATGATGTGATCAACGGTAAATTATATGTGGAAGAGTTTCAGGTCATTATCCTGTCTAACAAGTCTGGATCTGACACTTTGTTTAATGACTATAGAGACTCCCCTTCCTTTAGTGCCCCCATCTACTGCAGTAGACATGGATGCATGGTAAGCAATGAAACCTTGCACTGTTGGGGTGCTCTCTATGAACGTGGACTAGGTCTCCATCACAATGCATATATCAATGCATTCCAGGGCAAAGAATGTCTGTAAGGAGTGGAGTTTTCTGTTAAGACTCCAAGCACTGAGCAGCAAAACCTTTATTTTATCTGGATTCTGTGTTGTTATGCTCGATGGTTTTGTAGACTGACATTGCATAAAAAAGGCACCTTGGGGGTAGATAAGGTTTTGGCCAGTATACAAAAGTCTTGGGATATATATAGGTGCAGGCCATCTCCCCTGAGCAGTTTGGACAAGGATATGAAGTGCTTGTGGTGTATTGACTCATGGCTCTTGAGAGGCAACTGACAATAACTCTGTCCTTGCATAGCCTGGTGAGTGGTGCATCAGTGTGTCACACCTGTGACTAAGATGTTGGATGGTGTTGAGGTTTTCCTTATGGAATTTGAGACACTGAGTCTTAGATGCATGTTTCATGATAAGTACTACATGAGGCAAGTGTTCGTAAGGTTGCAGAGGTTACATGTTTCTTGGGTTACAGTCAAGATGCCTTTGTGATTTAGGTAGGTTACTTTTAAGAATCTCAGCACAAGTAGGTCCATGTTTTTGGTCTGAATTGAATGAGATAGATGTAGTTTGGTATTGTACATTACTCTCAATCTGTTTGCTAAATTAGGCGTTCTTATGTGACAGCTTTACCTTCAGAGTCATTATATTACTACATCTCTCAAAAAATGTTTTATTATATTTAAATAGTAGGTGATGTCAGTAAACAGAAGGAAGTTGCTACATTGTCTCAGGATGCCCATTTCAACTGAGCTGGCTACAGACAGTTGGGAAGTGCATGCCATGTCCAGATATTCCAAAGTCTCTCACGATCAAAGATTAAAACAATCATATGATAGAAACCAATATACATTAAAGTTCCTGAGAATCTCACTAGATCAGTCTCTGAATTAAATGCATTTCATTGTGTGTTTAAAAGTTCAGATAGCAGCTTTCTCTGCAAACTTCACTGTGAATGGTACTGATAAATCTCACTATTAGTCCTTCATATAAATTTGAACCAAATCCACAAATTGCTGTACATTCCTCAACTCAGCTGCAGACTGCATAGTAGTTTCATTGGCCTTGCAGTGATTAAAATGAAATCTCTCACTTATTTAGAGAGTCTGGGTTCAGAATATCAATGTAACACTTCAGCAATTGCCCTGCAGATTTATCTTTTAGTTTTTGCAGCTGAACCAAGTTCCAAAGTGCCCCATATATGGAAACCGTTATCCAGCTGAGTAATGTCAATATGTGATTATCTTCAGGAAGACCAGTCATCCCAAATAGTTGTTCATTTCTTAAAATATATACTGTCGATGTCTCCATGGTAGGTTTAAATTTGTCACTTCTTCTAAAGCGAGTTATCTTTGCCTCTGCATCAATATTTCAATTACATTATCACTACTATTTCTATTTGATGCATTACACTGAAAAATAACACACATGGGAGGCAATATATATACTATTTAAGGGGTCTATATTAGCACACTGAAAACTGAATTGCGTGAATCCAGTTTGAGTGACACAGAAAGCGCGAATATTTGAAATATCGCAAGAATGAATGCAGATCGCCATAGGGAATTCTTCCTTTTACTTCAATGGAATGCGATCTCGGAGTTGGTATATTTAAGTAGCAGGGGTTTGGGAGGTACAGGAGGCTTGCCCACCTGCATCAAACAGTTACAGTTTTCATCTGGTAGTTTTTTTATTTTACAGTTTTGAAATTTGTGGTTTTTGCGCTTTCTGTGTCGCTCAAACTGGATTCGCGCAAGTCAGTTTTCGATGTGCTAATATAGACCCTATTTAAGCACATTTTGCTGTCTGTAGGGTCAGCCCTAGGCCAGTTGAGCTAATTCAGCTGTGCACATAAGGAAGGCCCCACACTTGTTACTGTAATCCAGAAACATAGCTACTTTATCTGGTACCATGTGCAATTTTAACTTGAAAAGAAAAAAATGCTGTTCTAATTGATACTACGGCAAGCTGCTTGTTACAACTATAACAGGCATCTTGATACAGTCCAGCTCCCCACACGACAGCACTTTAGCTATCACTGCAACTGTCTTGCTGATGTTTTATTAACAAATGCCAGTATTACAGTCACACACCAGCAGTAGTGACGTATGTTCTATATCCTTTTGTCTTGTGTAGTGATGTTAGGGAAGGGGTTTCTTGTAACGAAATGTGCAGGGTTAGGGTTAGCACTCATGTTAATGTAAGATGGTGCAGTGCGGAACGGGAGTGAGGTTATCTATTTTGTCATTTTCCAGAAGTTTGCTAATCAAATTTCTCTCAGGAGAATGATTAGTCTGATATGTTTTACTGTGTAGATTATGGTAAAAATCCTGGATTATGTGAGGATTATTATTAATGGGTTAAAGTTCTTTACTTTTTCTTAGTATGTGATTTATAAGCCTCTTTTGATGGCTATGATGTTTAATAATATTAAATGAGGATGCACAGATTATAGGAATATGGTAACCATGAATGGGGGCATATATACAAGTGCTATCTGTTGGAGTACTGTTGTGACTTCAGTGAGCAGTATTTAGTACCATCTGATTAATTTATTTAAAATACAAAAAAGACAAAAAATTATTTGGCAAATATGAGTCTTTAGGTAGTTTTTTAGTGGATTCTACCTTATATAAGGGAAAATGTTTGTAGTGTAAAAATTTATCAGGGTAACTATCCCCCATGATAGACAGAATTATAGGGTCGAATACTGCAGTTAAATCGATATGGTTAGTGATGGGAACTGCATAGATGCAAGCCAAGCATTGGAGAGTTTTGATGTTTATAGTGGATGGCTTTTGGGTTCCTCCGAATTCATGTTAAAAAATGAGAACATTACTAACTTTTATGAGAAGACAAGTGTATTAAGGTGGCAGGCAATTAACAAATATCATCTTTATAGTAAGAGAGTGACTGGGATGCTGAACTAAATGCCATCAAAAGTGAATTGTAGTTTGACAAGGCAGGCACAGCCATTGTCTCAAGCTGCTGGTGGGAAGCTTTTATATTTTATGGTGAGTTTTGTTCCCCTCTGAAGATGTTTATTTGACTGAAATATATTCCAAATTTTACTCAGAAAGTACTTTTCGTTCTTTCCTTCTTTCTTACAATGTGAATGTGATACAGTGTGGTGGTGTTAAGATATAATGAAGTGGAATGTAACAGGAAGAATATAAACAGTAAATGTTAGGCTGGGGGAGCATGTAATTATACATCGGAGACACAGAACATAATTTTCTGTGTCATGTTATAGGATGATGTGCATTTAGACTTGATGCACCAGTCACAATGTTATTTTATATAAGTTTATTATTATGATAGTAAGACTATCTCATGAATGACAACATGAGTGTAAGTTGATTTTAAGGTATAAATATAGGTAATTTGGTGTGTGTGGGGGTATCGTATCTGGAAGTGAGCCACCATTCAGAAACAAAGTGATCACCAAACTGTGAGGTTCACAGTTCACAGTCAAGGTGCTCCAACTGGTGACTCTGTACTTTGGGAGAGCAGACTTGTTTGCAGATTAAAAGGATATAAACCAGCTCAAAAATGTAAAAGTGGAAAAGAGTAGGACTGATAGGATTAGCCATTAAATTCTCAGCTGGAAATACCACTAACATGTCTTGAGATGAGAAGGGTAAGGTTCTGGCATGTGATTCACTTTCACAGGTCTGAGAACAGGACCAATAGTGGACATTATGAACCTATCATGTTTGTTTCAACTCTAGGGAAAACCATGGAATCACAGCAGAAGGAAAGACATTTGTTAGCCAGTGGGGCATTGCACTCAACACTACCTGGATTTACAACATGAAGCTCAAGCCAGGAAAATATATTAAACAGTAAACTTTTCTCCATTGTAAGCAAGGAGACCATTTCAAAGTTGAATATACTACAGTTTTTACTATGTAACCAGGACAAAATACCTAGGCAGGGCAAGATTTATAATTTGTAGAAAATAAAAGATTATCCTCTACATAAATAATTGGTATGAACCATGTCTAGAATGTGTGTACACTTGTGGAACTGCGCTGGTGGTGCTGCGGTAGCGTTGTCGCCTCATAGTAAGACGTCCTGTTCGATTCTCAGCTAAAGCGTCTTCTGTGTGGAGACATGCGTGAATGGGCGTACCTTCGTTGAAGGTTGTGCATCAGAGCTGGCAACTCGGCACGTAAAAATATACTGCCAATCATTAGCGGACCGGAGTTCCGCTGTGGCAACCCCTAACCGGGAAAAGCTGAAAGACACAACAATAACAACAGACATATACAGGACAGAAGCCTTCAGAAATAGCTGTAGTAAAAGAGACTTAAAAGAGCTTAATAAGTAGATGTTTGAAGAAAGGAGATGAGGGGCTTGGCTGAAGCCACAAAAGTACATTCTCCTAAAAAAGAGATGCATGAGAACAAGAGGAAGCAATCTGAAAATAAAACATCAAAATTTTAGGAAAACTACAAGAAAGCATTTTTCTTAGCAAAAAGTGCAGTGAATGATTGCAACATCCTTACTGAAAGGTGAGGGTACTGTAGGCTCAAAACCAGAGACGGGATTCAAGAATGCAAAGGACAGGGACACACCTCTTAACAGGGGTTAGAAATAAGGTATGCAAGTAATCAAGTAGATAAGAAAAATGAGTATTACAACACAGGTCAACTGATTGTTATCTGTCATGAGAAGCTTATGGTTCACTGTGCAGAAATTATAAACTTAAAATTCTTTAAATGATTTCCTAGCTGCTTTGAATGGATACACACCTTAAAAAGCAAATACCTTTATTTCTTCAAACCCAGATAAGTCACAGCTCCTTTTCTCAAAAGAAACCATATGCCAAACTTTATTTAAGCATGTAAAAAAGTTACAGAACAGATTACTGGTTATCTGACAGTCAAACTTTGAGGGAACATGCATTACTATCTGAGAGAAACACTTCTCTGACACACTGTAGTCTGTGAATAAAACAGAAACAGTAATTGTGTATAGATAATTAAACATTTTCCCAATTATTGTTGTGTTTGTTTTTATGAGAATTTATGTAGTTCTTCATGTGTTTGGTATATCCGTATTTCATTTTATAATCACTGGATCTGTAGTGACGTGTCTGCATAACTTGTGAAAATGAAGTACATTACTTGCAAGGATTTCTTATGAGAAAGTACAACTGAAAATGCTGCAGTCATTTTTGTTTGATTTGTCAATGTTTTATAATGAGCCACTAAACACAAAGTGAAAAAAAATCTAACACCCCTTTATTTCCATTTGTTTATTCTGGAATACTTACCAATATTGTCAGCCTAGCAAGAAGGAAAGCAAGCAGATGGTTTTGAGCCAGCAATACATTTATTTCAACCTTAGGGAGATGACATAAAATACAGTCATCTGTCAGATCACTCCTCATTATATGCAACCTTACAAAAGTTGTACCACAGCATATGTGTTCCTAGTATCACTAGTGGAAAAGGGTTTCCTTTGGCTTTTTACCAGTTATTTAAATAAATACCATGTGAAAAATGTGTGCTGTAGCAATGAGGGCTCCAGGTCACTATAATGGTGCAATGCACTAAGAATATAATTCATTCATCAAACAGAAAACCTTTAGAAGATTGTCTTGCAATTATGAATTTTTAATGCAGCTTAACTTGCTACATGCCAGTTTTGCAGAAATCTGCCAGTCTTGACATCTGATCACTGCCTTTATGAAGTCAACACTTCTCCCTGTAAATGCATTGTAGAAATGAGCATTCAGTCATTTGTGCATTCAATCTTTTTTTACACCCACCAAAACTTTTCAGTCGAATGTGCATTTGATCTTTTTAATTGTAGCTATCTATAGCTATAGCTATATATATCAGTATATCTATCTATCTATCTATCTATCTATCTATCTATCTATCTATCTATCTATCTATGTGGGTTCACTTTAGAATCTCAAAATACTGAAATGTCGAATTTCAGTATCTCAAGACCAAATTGTCTAATCTGCAGTTGCGCAAAACTGCAGAATATCGAACCCGGAAATGTCGAACTCCCGGTACTGATGGTGCGTTAGGTAAGTGATATGTTTTTTAAGGGTTTTGGGGAGTGTTTGTGTGTTTGTGAGTGTGTTGGGGAGTTTAAGGTGTAGGTTAGGGTAGGTAGTTAGGTAAGAGAGTGTGAGTGTGTTAGTGTTGAGAGTGGTGGTGTTTGTATGTATGTGATGTGTGTTTGTGCAAAGGGGGAGTAGAATGCTTGGTGGTGGGTTTTGTGTCTTTCAGTATTTAGTATATATAAGTAGCGGAGGTGGAGGTGCAGGGGTCTTGTCCCCCAGCTTATAGGAAGGGTAGGTGGGTGTATGTGTTTATTTTGTTGTGTTCGTGTTTTTGTTTTGCTTTGTTGTAGTGTCAGGAGGTAGGTGTATTTGTGTTTGTATGTATGGTGTAGTGTTTTGTTGACGTTCGCGGTTTTGGTTTTCGGGTTTGTAAGTTTTCGGCTTTATAGTCTCGAGATACTGAAATTTGATATTTCAGTATTTCAAGATTATAAAGTGAATATATATATATATATATATATATATATATATATATATGTTGTTGTCTTTCGGCTTTTCCCGATTAGGGGTCGCCACAGCGGAACTCCTGTCCGCTAATGATTGGCAGTAGATTTTGACGAATGCCAAGGTGCCAGCTCGACATTCAACCTTCAACGAAGACACACCCATTTACGCATGTCTTTCGAATGCCCACCCAACCGTGGGGAGGACATGCAGACTCCACACAGAAGGCACTCCCTGCAATCCAGCCGAGATATATATATATATATATATATATGTAAACACACACATACACACCATATATATATATATATATATATATATATACACACACACACACACACACACACACACACACACACACACACACACACACACACACACACACACACACACACACATATGTATACATTAACTACTGTTGTCATGATTCCTTGACAGTGGCTCTGCAAAAGATCATAAGACCTTGCATATTGTCAACAATTCAGACTTAAATGATTTTCCTACTTGACACAGGGTTCTGTTAAGGTCAATGATAACTTCATGCCACACAGTTCAGCAGAGAAGAATAATCTCCTTTATTGCAAAGGATGCACTGATGGGGGAGACAAATCAATCGAGGTCTTGTATCCCCGAACAAAGCAACTGTGATCATTTTTATACTGAGCTTTTAGCTTCTGAGCAATCATTTTATCTATCAGACTATAGCCCCTGACCAGTTAAAACTAAACACTTCTATGTTATTTTGCTAACTAAAGAATTTGCAGAACCTTTATCTGTACCTTTCCTTATTAGGCACAAATTCCGGTGTTCCACGTTGGCAATGTTCATCCTGGCAATATCCATGTTGGCACTGGGAAGTATCAAGACAGTAGAAGAACTTCAGCACCTGCCTAAGCTGTCAGGATCCATTTTGAAACAACATGGATTCCACTTCTAAACAAAGGAAAGAATATTATATAAAACAATGAACATTTTCCCTTCTTACATTTTCTCCCTTCTCATTCCCCCATTTGATGCTGTGAAGCATCACTCAAGTCAAATATTTCTTAATGACTGGACAATAACAGCAGATTTTCAAATGGGTAGACCCTTTTTGACATGCAATCATACATTCTTCACATGCAATTTCTTTCTGACCTTGACATGCACAACACAATGAGCAATAAACACATCTATGGATGGATCAAAAAGACAGTGAAAGAGTAATTCAGTGCAAGACTTCCAACAATGTGTATTCAGCTCTGTGATCCACCACAAAATGCAAAGTATTCTCTTCCACGTCTAGAAATCTTGACATAGGAGAAACCATGTCTCTGGAAAAAAATATGAATCCTTATGTCAGCCACAGGAGTTTGTTCATCAACTAAGCAAACCAGAACTGAATACAGATCTATAGAATGATGTCCTAAAAGACAGCTGAGCCTTCTATGTCAGCCCTGAACCAAGTTTTGAATTCTATGCAAACCAGCTGAATGAGCACTGACAGATCAAAAAGAGGGCGGGATGAAAATGTTACATAGGTGGCCAAGCACACACGAAAGCGAGCCTCTACTTAGACACAGCCATGGACTAAATACCATTAATCTAAAGGTTTAACCTCCTGCATAAAGTCCCATCTATCAATCACATAGAACACATGGCTAAGTTCCTTAAATTCACAGCTGTAGAAACAAGTACCAAAACATTTCCTTTATCATCATACAGTATCATCTCTCTCTCTCTAAATATATTATACATACACACACACACATATACATCTCTCTCTCTAAATATATTATACATAGAGAGAGAGAGAGAGAGACTGATAGATATAGATATATGGACTCTGGCAATTGGTCAAAATGCTCAGTGTTTGACATCTATTTCATTAACCATGTTTGGTTGACGTGCAGATGGTTAACAGGTGTGTGAAATTGACAATCCCTGGGTAGAGGAATGCTTCCTTTCTTCGAGGATTGTGTGATCTCAGAATTAATATATATATAATAAGTAAGGTGTGTGGGGGTACAGAGGAGCTAGCCCCTGCAAAAAAATGTTTATTTTTGTTAAGGACAGTTGCATACACTGCAATTCTCTCTCTGCACATATGTGGCAGAATGTCAACATTTGTTTTTTTGACCTTTTATAGTCGATGTTTTGACTGTTGGCATCTGGATCTGTCAATGTAAGTAGACCTATATTTATATATCTATCTATATCTATGTCTAGATACAGATATAAAAGAACCAGTCTGTAATGGCCAATCATCTACATTCAAACATTCCAGAGTCAAGTGGCCATATCAGCTTTATGAATTTCAGAATGCTGCAAATGATCAACAGTCAGAGAAAGACACCTGCAACTTGGCAATATAGGCGTGTTTCAGATTACACTTCAGCAAAATCTCCACTGGCAAATACCTGAGTCCTGACATTTATTTATTTATTTATTTAACATTTGTTAACTGGGAAAGTCCGACTTGGAATGAAGCCAGTTTTCAGCAGAGGTCCGGGGAGAAATGCTTCAGATGCATGTCTTTGAACGTGGGAGGAAACTGTATCACCCAGAGGAAACCCACACAAATGCAGGGATGACATGCAGACTCTGCACAGAAGGCACCCCAGCTGAGAATTGAACTGGAGAACCTCTTGCTGTGCGGTGACAAAGCTTCCGCTGCACTACTGCGCCATCCAACATGGCTTAATACCTTACACATCTTCAGTACAGCCACATCCCAACGATTAAAGCATGGATAGGAGCTAAGTAACTGCTCTCCCTTACTTGTAAACAAAGTTATGACTCTCCCTTGACATTTATCTTTTAGTCTTTGGTGACATTCCACCTCATACTCTCTCACATAAAAAAATCAATATTTTGGAGCTCTTTCCCCCTCTGAGAGTATAGATAACTGTAAAACATCCCAATAGGTCCTGTAGTATAAAACAGCAGAATCAGCATCTATAGCAAAAAAAAAAGGTTACCATAGCCTAACCAACAAAGCAACTTGACCATAGACTAATAAAAGCATGCTTCAGCAACTTAAACAAAGTGGTCATGCACAATGACAAATAGAAAATACCTCTCAAAATACATATACAGTAACAGTAAAATCTACCTACATGACAAAGTGAAACACATCTCATTACAGTAAAAGACAACAAATATATCCCACCAAAAAAGTACATGCATAAATACACACAGTTATTCACAATACCCAATATAGGCACAGTTACTACACCACAAGGAGCAACAGTACATAGCAAACCACATGAGATCACAGGGCATGACAGAATCATGTCAATGTTAAGGAAAATAATTAACAAACTTTATACCAGTCGTAAGCTAAGTACCACTGGTACAAACATACATCAAGGCACAACAACACCTGAACTAGTTCACTTAGTACAATGTAAATTTCTCACTCAGGCAATAAATGAATCCAAAACAACATACACTCCTCAGCATAACAGACCAGTAAGGACATGCTCAATACTATAGCAAGATGGCACACATAAAAACATACCAGGTATACACATTAAAAGCACTAGCACACTTCTTGCTTGACAATACGGCCTCCTACTTCACCACCACCACCATGTTCATCACTACTAAATATTCACTCTCAGCCATACCTTACAAAACACAAAGGGTCATAAATGTCTATCTTAATAAAGATGACCAGCATGCATTGACACTCTAGAACACTAAGGTACACCCAACAGGTCAAAGTAGCCACAACAGAACTTAAACATGCATAGTAATTCAACACTCCCACAATGACAAATGTATTTTTGACAAACCTACATCCATTTCCATATGATCAACACACCTCTTAATTACTACACACTCACAGACACACACATGTCATTCCCATCACACATCAGAAAGATTCCCTTCAACCTTTGTATAACTTCCCAATTGGACATACTATCCTTTTCATGCAGACTACACAAGTCATCCTGATAATACTGTGTAAGGGTTCACCATCATCATGGGGCTCCAGCCAAGTGTACATGGCCAATGGGAACACTTTATTAATATCCTTTGAAAATTTTAGTTAGATACCACCCCCAACTCCTTCACTGCCCATAGGAGATACTCATTTTGTAAAAAAAAAAAAAATATTTGAATAATGAATAGGGAAAAACTCAGACTCTGAATTTTATAAATATTAAGCTGTTATTTAAGGTTTCCTTCTGTGTCTTCATTAACAAGAACATGGTATATTCTTAGAATACTGAGCAGTTTGAAAAACAAATTGCTCAAAACCTTTCTGTAGCTGTATGTTGCCCTTATGTTTGCTCATAATAATGAAACGTTTCAATAGTATAGATACTAATAAACACAAGAGACGATTAAACAACCTGGTAACAAGAAGATCAAATCCATGAGTCTTACAGTTGACAAAACAAATGACAAAAAAGATTTGATAGTTTCTCACGTTTTTACTTTCTCTGGCATATTAAACTCTCTAATGTAGAGTACCAACTCTTTTCACAGACTGACATATTAACATTCTTAATCTTTCATATCCCCTCTTCTACCTGTGTCATATTAAAGTCCATAATGTGCTGTGCTCTCATTTTCCCAGTCCCTAATCTGTACTATCTAATCTTCCTTTTTCACTCTCAAGAATATTAACGTCTCTGATCAATAGTACCTCTCCTTTTCATTGTCTGGCATATTGAAGTTCCTATTCTAAAATTCACCCCCCTCCCCATTTCACTGCTTGATATATTTATTTATTATTTATTTCGAGTTTGAATACCGGGAAGGTCCGCTGGGCTCAAAGAGCCCATTTTCAGTGGAGGCCCAAGGAGAAAAGCTCCATATTACATACAAGTAAACAAAAAATGAAATTATACAAAGTAATGTAAAAAAGTGCAAATGCATAATGGCAAGACAAATCTTAAACATATTTACAAAGTTGTTTAGAGAACTAGTTGTACAATAATTAAGTTGATAGAGGCAAAAGAATAGCGTTTACTTAGTTAATAAGAGTTTGCAATTAAAGGGAAAACAGTTATTAGTTGAAGGTTAAAAATGTGAATGTTGTAGTATGCTGAAGTTTAGCAGAAATGGAGGAGATATAGGTGGGAAGTACACTGTTAGTAGAGCATAGATTATAGTTTCTGGAGTATTCTTAGAGAGGTGGTTGAACAATAGTAAAAGTGGAGTTCACACATGGAAGGTGTGATTGCCATAGACAGCATTAGCTTAACATAGGTAGTTAGTAAAGATTAATTGTTTTCAGTAAGAGGGGATGAGATCAAGGACTATATACAGTATTTACACTGTGTACATTTAAAGTAGAAATGCAATATTAATAGTGTAGTATTACACTTGACTTAGAGGGAGGCAGATGTTTAGAAGTTCTTTAGATTTAGAGTGAGGTAGCTATTTAGGAGAACAGCCTGACATGGAGGAATAAGTAGAGAGGTAGCTGCTTAGGAGAATAGCTTGGGGTGGAGGAATAAGTAGAGAGGTAGCTGCTTAGGAGAATAGCCTGGGGTGGAGGAATATATAGAGAGGTAGCTGCTTAGGAGAACAGCCTGGGGTGGAGGAATATGTAGAGAGGTAGCTGCTTAGGAGAACAGCCTGGGGTGGAGGAATATGTAGAGAGGTAGCTGCTTAGGAGAACAGCCTGGGTTGGAGGAATAAGTAGAGAAGATGTACGAGGAAGCATACATAGAAGAGTGTAAGTAGGTTAAGTAGGGAGAATACAGTTACATTTCCAGTGCTGGGCAAGGTAGGAATGAAGCTGAGTTTTAAAGTATTCATAGTTTTCAGAGAGTCTAAGAGAAGATGGGAGGGAGTTCCATCTTTTGGCTAGGGAAAAAGTTAGGAGAAGGTGACCAGCAGGACTTTTAGGATTGCATAGAGAGAGGAGATTCTGGTGTGCAGATCACAGGGCTCTGTGGGGGGTGTAAAAGGGTAAGATATTTACTAAAGGAGGGCATAAAGTTGGTTTGAAAATTAGTCTGTGGGCAGTAGTGAGTTGAAGGAAGTTGAGTTGATTGGGAAGTTCTAGTCAGTTTAGCAGGTGGAGAGATGTGCAGTGGTTAGAGGAGTGATTAGCTTTAGTTGTGAATTTAGCAATTTTGTTGTAACACGTTTCTAGTTTTGAGGAGATGGAAGAGGATAAGTTGGTAAGTAGGGGAGCACCGTATAGAAGAGAAGGTAGTAAGTAGGTAGTGGCAAGAGCTTGTCTGGTAGATGAAGAGAGGAACTGTGAGTGTCTATATAGCATGCCAAGTTTCTAGTGAGTTTTTTTAAAGTTTAGCTGAATATGTGTGTCAAATTTTAGGTGTTAATCTATGGTAACTCCAAGTAGTTTAGCAGAAGGGACAATTTCTATAGTGGAGTTAGTATGGCTAAAGATACTGAAAGAGTGTTTGTCAAGCTGGAGGGTTTCTGAGGGGGAGAAAAGAAGAATGTTTGATTTATTAGCATTTAGGGAGAGATGATTTTGAAGCATCCAGTTTTCAATAGTTGAAAAGGCCAATTGAGTTTTTGCTAGGAGGTCAGGGAGATTAGGAGCAGAGCAAGCTAATGTTGAGTCGTCTGCGTATCGCACTATTTTAGTAATAGGAATGGCAGCATGAAAATCATTAATAAATACATTGAAGAGCATTGGGCCAAGTATGGATCCCTGGGGAACTCCAGTAGGGGTGGGTAGGAAGGTTGAGGTGCCAGTTTGCCATTTCACAGCTTGGGATCTATTAGAAAGGTAGCTGTTGAACCATAATAGGGTGTTCTGTGAGAGATTAAGATTAGAAAGATGATTTAGAAGGTGGGTATGGGAAACTGTGTTGAAAGCTTTGGAAAGATCTAGAAGGATAGTGGCTAGAATTTCTCCAGAATCATGGGCATGATTTACTAAGTCTAAGAAAGAGAGAAGAGCAGTTACTGTACTATGTCCAGGATGAAAACCAAGTTGTGTAGGGGTGAGGAGGTGATTATCAACAAGGTAAGGCATGAGCTGGAGGTGGATGCATTTCTCAAGTATTTTTGAGATTGGGGAGAAAATGGCTATTGGACAGAAGTTAAAGATAGTATTATTTTTACCTCCTTTATGAAGGGGAAGGATAAAGGTTGCACGCCACAATTTGGGGACATAAGACTCCTGTATTGATCTATTGATGAGAATGCTGATGGGGATGGCAATGCCATCAGCGGCAAGCTTTAGATAGAGAGAGGGGATATTGTCTGGGGCTGGGGAGCATGGCTTAAGTCTAGAGAGAAGTTTTTTTTATTTAAGATGTGGAGATGGGCTTTGGATGAAATGTAGGGGGGAGTTAGAATTGGGAGGTTGGGAAGATGTGGGGGATGTGGGTTTGAGGAGAGAGGAGGTGTTGTGATTGGGGAAGGTCTTGGTGAGTTCAGCTATGGAGTTGGTAAAGAAGGAGTTGAATAGGGTTGAATAGTTGAATAGGGTGGCTAATTCAGTGTCAGTTTTACTGGTTTCAGGACAAGGGTTGCTTTTTGTACCGGGATTTAGTAGAGAGTTGATGGAGGTCCAGAGTTGTTTAGGGTTTTAAGGTTTTGTGTATATATATATATATATATATATATATATATATATATAAATCCCTAATCTCCACTACTTCTCTCCACTGCCTGGAATATTACCCATTTCGCTCTGATATAATGAAATCCCTAATTTGCAGTACCTCATTTTTCAAACTACAGATTAATTAAAGTCCATAATCTGCAGTGCTTCCCATTCCCTAGTCTCTTCTCTATACTATCCCCTCCTTTTCAATGTCTGCCATATTTAAGTCCCTAATCTGCAGTACCTCTCTTATTTACTTTCTGTCACACCAAAGATCTTATCTGCAATGTTCTTTTCACTGTTTGGCATGTTAAGGTCTGTAATCCATGGTACAAACCCTTTTTACTGTCTAGTATACTAAACTCCCTAATGTAAACTACCTTCATTTTTCCTCTATGGCAAATTAAAGTACCTAATTTAGAGCACCTCTGGAAAATCAAGTGTCTTACTCAACAGTATAACCCCTTTTCAATGCTGGTGCATTAATTGTCTCAAATCCATTGTACCTCCCATTTCCACTCTCATCTAACAGGTACCAGTTATCGTTTTGCGTTTTTCTTCAACGTGAGAAAGGATGCTGTATGCAGAGCCGGTGTAGCTCATGCTGGCATTTCTAGTCCCCTGTGAAACTGGAAGTTCCATTTTCCTGTTCTTTCATTTTGTCTGCTGCTTTGAGCCTTTCCCTTACATACAAAGTGACTCTTTTGCACCTTTATTTTATCCTCCCACCCTGTACTATAAATTGAGTATTCTGGAAAACGTATATCCCAGACATGGTCTTTCTTACTGTCTCTGTATCAAAGTGTTACTATTCCTTGAAAACCTAAACATGTCAAGTTTTTAGCTGCACTCTGGTAATCATTTTCATCACTATTATCTTAATCATTTGGGCTCATATATGATGATCTTCTGTACAGTTTGCATGTACCTCTGGGCTCCTTACAGTGTTATTACTTCTTGTGCTTATTTTACTGTTATGAATTTTTTATTCTCTCTACCTGCTTGCACACAACCTCTGGCTGTTTTCCCAGTTTCCTCACCAATTGCTCCTTAGAGTGTACCACCTGGATGTAACCTTTCAGTGGTTGGGCATCCCATCTCCTCAGGAGGTTGACCTTGTGGTATACATTATTTAACCCATGAGGAGCAAGGGATTCAATCATCAGATGTGGAATTGGAACCCGACGCTAATCAAAGTCCATAGCCAAGGGAGGAGCTAGTGCAAAGATGTCAGGATAGGGTGGCGCAGTGGTGCAGTGGTTAACGTTGTCACCTCACAGCAAGAGGTTCTCCGGTTCGATTCTCATCTGGGGTACCTTCTGTGTGGAGTTTGCATGTTCTCCCTGTGTTCGCGTGGGTTTCCTCCGGGTACTCCGGTTTCCTCCCACATTCCAAAGACATGCATCTGGAGCATTTCTCCCCGGGCCTCCGCTGAAAACAGGCTCTGTGGAATCTAGTTGGACTTTCCTGGTCAACAAATGATAAATAAATAAAAAATAAATAAATAAAGGATGTTATTATCATCCCCCATTCCTGAAGTGATGACCTGTAAGGATTTTCATCTCCAGTAGAGATAACTCAGACACTGAGTTCCTTCAATGCTTCTCCCAGAACTGCTGATCTGGCCTTGGACCACTTCATCATATCCCCCCAGTCAACCTTACCAGCCTACTGAATTGGTCCCTAAACTTGGGTCAGCAGTGGTGGAGTCAGATGCCCTGCCTCTGTGTTATTAAAGCCACTTGTTACTGCTGTGTTTTTAAGGGGTCATACCAACATTTACTTATTGTTTTCTGTGGCTTCAGTCTTGTGGTGGTTTAAACTTTGCTGATGAAATACATAAATCTGTCACCTAGGATGCTGATCTATGTCTTATCAAATATAAACTGATTAGGAAGCCATAACCTTAAGGTCGGTACCAGATTTCAAGAACATAATGAAAACCATGGTGTAGTACAACCTAGCCTTAACAATATGGAGAATATTGCAATATGTGTTATCTATTTGGAATCTAAAGTCTCCATATAGCAGTGCTTGCAATCTTAAAGGTTCACCCTATGGTCATCCAATTCATGACACATGGACAGGGCCTAATTTCTCAGTGGATTGTGAATTTGCGAGCTTTCTTGGAAAAGTGGCCTGGAGTACAAATAAAATTTGTATCCAACCACCATGTACCCCATATGGTTCATAAAAATGCAAGCATTTGGCATGTATTGTACTAATTCACAAAATGTGGTTCTGTGTGTGTGTGTGTGTGTGTGTAGAGATAGTAAAGCTTGTTGTTTGTTTCACTTCTGTACTATATAGTTGCATGCAATATGCGCTTTTGCTTTATGCATACTATAAATCATGAAGTCTACCAGCTGGTGTGTTCTAGTTCATATTGTTATTTCTGACTGAGACTGGTTTTCTGTTGTTGTGATTTCATATCTGATAAGATTATTAAGATATTTTGCTGCTGAGTATTATTTTGTGAACAATATTTGCTTACTGGGTTGGCTTATGTGTTGACACATCCATTATTTATTTGTAAATGTATATATCTCATAAAAGAATATTTGCAACACTTTCACATACTTCCTTATTTTATCTTCTCTAATCATTCAGCACTCATAGCTTTTAGGCATACTGAGTACGAGTGATGAAGGGACATCAGCCAATTGTCCTCCAAAAAGAGCAAAATACTACAGTAAAAATGATTAATAATGAGCACACGGTAGGCAAAAGCACTAAATAGTCTGCTTTTAGCTTTGACCACCTGGGTAGACAGCTGTTTGGGTGCAGTTATATACTGAGTCCAGATATTAGTAACAATATTACTAGATTCATAACAGAAATACTCCGGTACTTCAGGAGGACTCTTGCAACAATATGACAAGTGTCTTTTGTTAACCATCCTTGACCTGTTTCTTCCAGCAGTATGTTAGTCTAACCTTATGCAATGAGATGTCAGTGTCATGCTGGTACTCAGCTGACATTAGCTGGTGTGTTCCGCTGCCTACACATGATGTTATCTCACAACTACTACTACCTGTTTCAAAACCATAAGCACTTTCTGCATGTCCTGTTAGAAGTAATCTGTTGGCTGCCTTTGTTTTTTGAAAGTAAAAATTCAGTTGTTTTAGTCAAGTTATTTACAGCTTTATTCACAATAATTCATTATTTGATTATTTAAAGAAAAACTGGGTCATTTCACTAGTAATGGCATTCCAAGAAAAGTTTATTAATGTGTAATAATAGTAGGTAGATAGCCCCCAAAGATTTTAACCTTTACTGTTTTTAATATCTTGCAACAACATACATCACTGAAAATTGGGAACACTGTGCAAACAAAAACAAAATATCTTAAAAAGAGTTTGTACTATCTGCTTGTAAAAGGGGATTATTATTTGTTTAAATACAGAAGTTAGGAAAAGACAGCCAGTTAAGTATGACAATCAGTTTGAGAAAATGAAATACATGCCTCATATTTCTTTTCATTCCTGAGTTGAAATAGCCTTGAATATTCTGATAGAAAAACAGTCTCTGAAAAAGATTTCTAAACCTGCACAAAAGTTGACAGGGGGAGATATATTCATTTGTGTCTAAAAGTTTTCTCTAGCAACCCAGATGAAGAACAGAAGTATTCTCTCTGTAAAAGCATTCTTCCAAGCCTGAGCCTTCCTCAGTGTAAGAGAGCTTATGACCTGTTTATATATATATATATATATATATATATATATATATATATATATATATATATATATATATATATATATATTTGGTACTTACATATTATCACAACCGCATTGCGAGCTTGGGATAATTTGTGATATTTTCGCAAAACATTTAATATTAACCTCAGATGGGGTGTGTAAACTCCTAACTAAAATTCTGTGGCATACTTGTGAGCCCTGAAGAGGGATAAAGGAAAAATCCCTCTCCCTCGGTAGCCTCCTTTACAGACGATTTTCAACTGTCAAGTCCGAAGGCAATAATCAGTCAGGAATGAGTAAGCAGGGACTTTTACTAAAGAAAACCTTGTTTCTAGCCCAACCGTTTAAGTGATTCCCCAAAATCAGACAAAAAGTCTGAACACACACCTGGTTGTCTCTCTCTCCCACAAATATTTAAGCCTCAGCTGGTAACTGCAGCTAAGGAGGGACAATGGGATACAATGCAACAGCGATACTTACCTATGTGCAGACTCCTTGTAAACACACAAAACACACGATGAGTGCACTTTCAGAAATGAAAGACAGTTCCCAATTACACAATAAAACTAGCATTTAACATTGCCAGTGCCCAAAAGCAGTGGGCTTTGCTGTTTTTGCTGCTGTGCACTAGTGGGTAGAACAGTAGCAGATACATTAACCTCAAGCTTCAGGGTGCCCCATGCGGACAACTGCCACTGTCATAACTTGCATGCATAATTTTTAAAATACAGCAAGCACTGTTACCCAGCGAAGTAAAAATGTACTCGGTTTTATAAACGAGTAGGTGCTACACTTCCCAAGTAAATTGGACAACATTTTTTCGGCAGGAGAATGCCTTGGAAATGAGCCACTTCTCCTGCTCTGAATGTGGTTGTGATAATACGCAAGTACTATTTTTGTTCCTAGGACCTCTATCAGCTCCTACAAACTGACCATCTTGTTAACACCTTTGTGTGACTATTGAAGGCAGGAGGAGGAGGAATATTGCAAAGTAGTTAAGAAATATGAATAGGCATAAATTATATGACATTCTTTGTTGCTATGACTGATATCATTCATTCAGGAGTGGTCGCATGGAACACCAATGCTAAATGCACAGATTTTTCTACAGTACTTTCTCATTTTCCACCTGTATCCAAAAAGAGAGGTGTTCAGCATACCTTTCAGCTTCTAAAGAAAAACAATTTTACAGGGCAATCAAATATATACACACGTTATATACTCACCAGAACTATGCATCTGTGTTGTCCATTTTCATTCTTACTCAGTGAATGGGTTCGGATCAAAACCTTGGATCCATCTCAGCCACATTACTCTAGATTCTAGGATCTAACTCTTGAGCTTCCCCTTTACCTACAATGTCCCTGACCACTGAATTCCCTCATATCAAGTTTGCTGTTAATACAGAACTTTCAAAATATAAAAAAAATAGGGAAATTACTATAAAAATGAGAAAGTAAAGAGAACATTAACAGAACAGGGGCTCAAACAGGAACTGTGATTCCTAAGACAAAATTTCCATCAGATCTCTCCTAAAGTCATGGATAGGGGAAAGGCGGGGGGAGGGAGTTGAGGAAGAATGAAAAATGGCCAATACAGATGCATAGTTATAGTGAGTACATAACTTTTATATCTGATGTTGTCATTTTCATTCATTCCTCAATGAACGGGACAGAGTCCTCAGCTACGAAAACACTTGGGTGGCCCTCATGGAGGGATGTTCCAGAAAACCACAGAATCAAATGCAGCTCTGTTTCTGGAGATGATATCCAACTTGTAATGAGTAATAAGGTATGAGCATTAAATGATGTGACAGCTGCACAAATATCATCAATGGAGGCTATGGCCCAAAAAAACAGCTGAAGTAGCCATTGACCAAGCTGAGTGCGTTCTTGGCTGTCTTGGTAGGGTTAAACCTCTAGAAGAGTTAATATATGAAATGCAATCTGTAATCCATTTGGCTACTGTAATCTTTGAAATGCGTGATCCAAGGTTTCTACTGAAAAAAGAAACAAACAATTGGTCAGATTTTCTAAATGTCTTAGTCCTATGAAGATAAAAACAAAGTTGTCTATGTACATCTAAATGATGAAGCATGTATTTTCCTTCATTGTCAAATTTATGAAAGAATACAGGTAGGATGATCTTTTGATGAATGTTTGATTCAGAGGCAACTTTAGGTAAAAAGGACAGGTTAGTATGCAAGGTAACCCTATCTTTATGGAAAATTAAACAAGGTGGTTTTGCACAGTGTTTGGAGTTCAGAGACTCATCTTGTGGAAGTTTTAGCCACAAGAAAAACTGTTTTCCAAGAAAGAAATTTGAGGTCTGCTTTAGCTGAGGCTCACAGGGAAATTGTACTAAACTCTGTAATACAACAGTAAGATCCCAAGGTGGACTGGGATTCTTAATCAGAGGCATACCTCTCAACTGCATCAAATATCTCTGTTTTTACTGGTTTTGAGGTCCAAATAATGGGGTGCCACGATTCCAGAGTGGCATCTGTTAATTTCTGAATTAAATTTTTTCTGACTTTTTTTTGGTTGATGTCATCGTTCGCAGGGGTGTGCGTGGTGACATCAGCTTCGTGAGCAGCCTGCTGGAACTCTGAGTTTATCATTATACAGATAACAATGTTCCTAATTCAAATGAAACTCATGATGAAGTATCTAATGAAATTGATTTTGATGAAAGTTTAATGAATTTATCTGTATATAATTATGAATGTGATGAATTTGATTGTTCTTTTGAAGAAGGTGATGATTGTTTAACTTGTCCTAATACCTATATTAGTTCTAATGTCAATTACCTGACAGGATATGGCAAGTTAATGATGCCAAAATTTAAAAATGTTAGAAGCAAGTTTACACCTACCATTTCTATACCAGCTATTTCAGTTTTTCAAAAGGTACTTCTTAAAGAGACAGAGTTAATGTTTAAAGAATTTTGTAAAGAGAAAAAACAATTCAATTTAAGCAAAGAAGAGTGGCAGGCTTTAAAAAATCTTAAAAAATTGAAAAACGATTATATATTCAAATGTGCTGATAAAGGGGGTAATTGGGTTATTTTGAATAGACCTGATTATTGTAGGATGGTTAACAAATTGCTCTGCAATAGTGAAGAATACACAAAACTTGATGGGGATCCTCTAAAATCTTACAATGAAGAATTGTTATTTTTATTGGAAAGGGGAGAACGACTAGGATTTTTCTTGCATACTGATGTTAAGAAAATGTATATTAAAGACCCTCTTACACCAATATTATATGCTCTGCCTAAGATCCATAAAGACTTAATTGAGCCCCCTGGTAGGCCTATAGTATCAGGGGTAGGCTCTTTTTTGGAGAATGTTAATGTCTTTTTGGACTTTCAGTTAAAAGTTTATCTTAACAGGGTTAGTGCTCACATCAGTAACACTCAAGATTTGATTAATGAAGTATCCAAAATTTCTTGGAACAGTGATTTTTATTGGGTGACTATTGATGTTAAGTCTTTATATACAAACATTAACATCAGGTGGGGACTTGAAGCCATTTATAATATGTTAGGTGAAGGTCCTAGGACTAGTTTTTTGATTTCTTTATTGGAATTTTGTCTGACTCACAATTACTTTGTGTTTAATGATGAGTATTTTCTACAAACTAAGGGGACTGCTATGGGAGCTGCTTATGCTCCCACATATGCTGTGATATATATGGATTCCTTTGAAAAAAAGTTTATCTACCCCACAGATTTTTTTAAACACAGAGTTATTTTGTATAAACGTTTCATTGACGACTTAATTTTTATATGTAAAGGGGATGTGTTAGAATTTTGTGAATTTTGTGAATCTTTGAACATAAATGAACATAATCTCTCATTTTCGTATGAGATGAATAGAAATCAAATTAATTTTTTGGACTTGACCTTATTTGAAAGAAATAATATCATTGAATTTAGACCCTACAGGAAAAGTACGTCAGTGAATATGTTTTTGCATGCTACCAGCATGCATCCCCCCCATTTGTTGAGAGTTTTGCCTCATGGAGAATTTAAAAGAATATATCAGCATACTAGTATAGTATCTGAGTTGGATTATGAGTTAAATGAGGTATGTTCAAGATTAATTGAAAGAGGGTATGAAAAAAAGCAATTATTCAAAAGTATGAATAATGTTATGAATAAGCATAGAACATTCATAAAGTTTGAAATGGATGTTTTAGATCCAACAAAAAAAGAAAGAGATGTGGAAGAGATATTTTTCGTGACTAGGTACACAACTTTTTCTGAAAAATTTGTTTCTTTAATCAAAAGATTTTGGTACCTGGTTAGCGAGGATGATTCTATAGGTGAGCTCTTTCCACATCACATAACGTTTTCATACAAAAAGGGAAAGAATTTAAAAGAAATATTAAATAATAACCTCTTAATAAAAAGAACTTCTTATACTATTAATGTGGGATCATTTAGATGTGGCTCTTGCAGTTTATGTGATAGAATAATTAATGTCAGGTCTATTAATAATGTTAACCATAACCCCAAGCATTATTTCAATTGTAAATCTATTGGTGTTGTATATACACTTACTTGCAGTTGTAATAACATATGGTATATTGGACAAACCAAAAGAATGGTCAGAGTTAGAATTTTAGAGCATTTAAGGGACATTCGGAATTTAAATCTATCTAGTCCAGTTGCCAAACACTTCTTTGAAGCTCATGAGGGGAAATCGGATAGTTTAAAATTCAGCATTTTGGGTAAGCCTTTTTGTTGCAGAGGTGATAATAGTTGTGATAGATTGTTGGAGCTAGAAACGAGGATGATTTTGAAGTTCAATACCTTAAAACCTTTCGGTCTTAATTTAGAATTAGGTATTTGATGAATTATATATTATATTAGCTAATACATTTGGTAATCAAATCAAGAAGTAGAATAATATGTTTATATTTATATATGAAATTATTGGTATATTTAAAAATGTAATATATATAATTTATATGAATATTTATTCAGAAATTATTGTGAGATCACTTTAAATATGTACATAAGTCTTTCTCTCCTTTTTTGGAATTAATTACATAATTAATTGATTGATTGATTCAATTAATGCATATATAAAAATTGCCATTGTGCTGCATTGAGTTGTGATCCTTTGAAGGCGAATTGCCGAGGTACCAGGTCTTTGAAAATAAAGGAGATTATTGCTGGAGAAGTACTGGCTGTTCGGTGTGTTATCTGTTTACTTACTATTGTGCTTTTCGTGTTGTTTGCTTTATCATTATACAGTTTGTTCAAGTTTTTTATTGACAGCCAGACTGCATGTGCTGGACTCGTCATGTCTCGTGCTGCAAGCTTGCAACAGGGTAGGGGGAATTAAAGAGAGAGGGGTGCGACACACACACACACACACACACACACACACACACACACACACACACACACACACACACACACACACACACACACACACACACACACAAATGAACTTTGAGCACTGAGCAGCAGATTGAGAAAAAGCACACAACACACAAGGGCAGGCACTAGACAGTGTTTTTTTTTCTTTTAAATTAAAATAAGTTAAATAATTATTTAGTTTTATTTTAGTTTAGTTTAGTTAGAAGAAGGCAGGCAGGAGTCAGGACTCAGCAACCCTGTCCACAGTCCTTGCCCGGCAGCAGAACAAGCCAGTGAAGTGTACTCAGTGGACTCAGAGCTGTGCAGCGGTGAATCCCGGGTCTCGGACGGATGAATCCAATCATGAAAAAATGTATTTCTTCTGCTGCTTTTTCTTCCACCGGCTCCTCCTACACCTGCAGCAGGTAAAATAAATGTAAAAAAAATAAAGAAGTTGTGTTGAAGAAAGACACGAAAAATTAATTGTTTGAGTCATAGACTCAAAGACTAGTGTATGAAATGATTGTTCGTTCTTGTGCGTGTGAAATAATACATTTTGATGCTCATTGGCAGCCTGGCAGAACATTTTGCTGTAGCTGACTGACTTGGATGGTAGCTAAGCACATACCTCTCAACTGTACTG
The DNA here is from genome assembly GCF_019279795.1 of Protopterus annectens. Taxonomy (NCBI): domain Eukaryota; kingdom Metazoa; phylum Chordata; order Ceratodontiformes; family Protopteridae; genus Protopterus; species Protopterus annectens. Next base: position 723,723,952 of record NC_056727.1, on the reverse strand, counting down.
TACAGATTTCTGCAGCATGTCCAGATTTTTTCCCTCATAAAATTTGTAGTTTTGTAGAAAATCTGTAGTAGCATGAGTTTCTTGTGCATTTAGCCATGGACTGGAGCTATATACATATTTCTTCACCGTAGTCTTAAACTTCAACCAAAGCCCGAATCTTATACTAATGTACATGATGGATATTTAAGAACAGAGAAGGTTCCTCAAAAGTTTCAGTCCTACAGTAGTGAAAGATCAGTCCCTTGAAGTTATTGTGTATGGCAAGGGAGCAAAAGCAGCAAGCTTTTAAGGTGGAGTTCGGCATTATAGTTAATACAACATGACAATCCAAACATTAGAGTTGTGCCAGAAACATAAATATAATTTGTGTTTCAAGACCACAGGCTTAGAGTTAATCTTTATCTCTGGAATTAATCTACTATAATATGTTCTTCATAAATACTGTAGTTACAAATCATGCACATGAAAAATGTGTATAAAAATATGAATAGAAACCAAGTACATTTTTTCACTGAAAATGCAGCAAAACTCTGAAACTAAATCCGCTTTGTGGATGTGTTCTGTACTGCAATGCTTTCAGTGTAAAAATGTATTAGCTCAGTTGGACATCAGCTTCTTGGAATTCAAGAAAAGCCTCATCCACATTTAAATAAACAAAGAGTATTTTTCCTGGGGTGCTTTTAAAAAAAAAGAACATGTAGTTGTAATCAGCTACTGCCTTACTTCAGGAATTTAAAGTAAACTGGTTCAAAAAGTAGCACACTCATCTTTGGTGCTGGAATATTAGAGGGCTATGGGTTCTATCCCTACTCTAGGTGACTGGAATAATTTTCAACTTGGTGACATTGAACTGCAGGATGAGTAGGGCACTGCACTCCCTAGTCTGCTATCCTTTGGGTGAAAAGTTAAAGGGCCACTTGCACAATTTGCTGGTAGAAGGGGTAGATATAAAAGATTCCACAGCACCTATCAAAAAGAGTAGGGGAAATTCCCCAATGCCCTGGCCAAATTTCCTCTAGTAGTATAAATACTATCTTAGGTATCCCCTGAAAAGAAGCCACTAGCCCGGTGGGAATAACCTGGTTAATAAACAAACAAACACATACATAAATAAAATTATAACAAAAATATAAAAAATAAAACCAATGGTGGCAACCTATTTTTGCATGATCCAAAAAGACAACCAAGCATGAAAAATCAGTATCAGATCCCGATGTTAAAAAAATTAATAAACCTCACAGCTCCACTAAACACAAATGGAAGAAGCTCATGTGAGAGGTGAACCTGGTTTGTGTTTTTTGCAGTTGTGAACTTAAATAGGAGCTTCCATCTGGCTCTGTAAATTATTTTTTTGTATTTGCTTCTAAGATCTTCATAGTAGAATGCTCCCATGAAACAGAGCCACAGCTGGATTTCATTTTACCTGTGGAACTGTACACATATTGTTTGGATTTCTAAGTTAGAGGTATTCAGAATTCAGAATATCTACTTAGCTACTGGTTGTGATAGGACCAGCTACAGTGTTAATCAAATTTCTTCTATATGCCATCCATTTCAACACATCTAATTTTTATTTTCTTTGTGCAAGGTTAAAGGTGTTTGCATATATAATTTTAGAATGAGTTGAGTTAAATGTTGTTTATTTTATGCAAACAAATGCATTATCCAGTTATAGATATTTTTGGCTGGCGATTTATTTATTGGCTTAACTGCAGATGTATTTGAGCTGGTAAGTCATTTATTGTCCCATTTTTGAAAAGAAGTTACCGATATGATACAAATATTTAAAGGTTGCATTTTTGGTAAGCTGGTATGATTTATAATGGTGAAGGTGTATTGTTAATTGAAAGATACCATAAACCTATCCTGGAAGATAATGTGTGTGTGTGTGTGTGTGTGTGTGTGTGTGTGTGTGTGTGTATGTGTGTGTGTGTGTCAGTGCATAGATGTGGTTGCATAACTGTGAAAAAGATTTTCTGTGAACATTCATTCCAACAGCACAAGTAAAAGAAAAGAAGAAATTTGAGATGGCAGTCAGAGGAACTTCCTCGTATGTAGTTCCTAAATGCCAGTATTCTATGCTTAGAAAAGGCAGTTTAGTAAACGGGATTGAATCAGCAGTAACATGCAGCTCCTAAACAGTAAGAAGTGCGAAACTCCAATGTCTGGCCTTACCAAGTATATGTAATCCTGTCAGGTGTAGCATATGTACCACATTTTAACAAATGCATGGCAATAACTGAGAGATGTTCTGTAATTTTTGGCACATTTGAGATATCTGCACTGTGATGGGTTGAAAGTCCTTCTTAATTCAGTGTTTAGAATGACATAGTACTCTACTGTTTAATACGTTTTTTGTAGGGCTTCTTTTTTTAAATGAGTTCATTGACCTACAGTAAACTAATGGAATTTAAATCAGTTTCACATTCTTAACTGGAATTCTAGGCTACTACCTTTATGTGCCGTGTAAGTGAGAAGTATTCAAATACATATTTTTTTAGCTGTAGAATGTATATAATGATATGCATCAGAAATATTGTCACTGTGAATTTAAGCAATTAGGAGGGAGGTGAAGCAGAGATTATTTAGGTACGTGGCAGCATGTTCTTTTCTTTCTTCTTTAATTTTGGTGCAGGGCAGGCGATGCAGTGGTTGCCATACAGATAAACACCTGTGTTGGTCTATATGTTGCTTTATTCATTTGTCTGTCTGTCTGGGCCAGTGTTATAATTTCTTTTTACTCTCACATATGGTCACAGAAGCAGCACATAAACCCCCTTAAACCCAAACCTTACCCATTTGTAATCAGCCTGGCTCAAACAGTATGTTATCCCACACTGTATGGTTTGCTGGGGTGAGCAGTTTGTCATAAGCACTGAGCATGTAAGCATGTCCACACACATATAATTGCAACAGGAATATGTGCATGTTCTGCATTATAGTTATGTTGTGATGCACATTTATGCATTTGTTTGTGTGTGTGTTGTGATGCACATTTATGCATTTGTGTGTGTGTGTTGTGATGCTCTTCAGTTTGCGTTTGAAAGTTGGTAACTCACAATTCCATTGAAGTGGGTGGGGTTACATAATTATTTATGCAAATGTTATGTAAATTAGTGTGCAGATTTGTACCTATTTTTCCTGTACCTGTTGTTGCCTGCTTCTTATGATAATTTGACAACATAAATCCCTTCCTCTCCCTGTTTATTGGTTGTTGACAATAAGCACATTGGTCTCATTCTGCAAAGTCTCTTCCCTAAAACTACTCACCAGGCTAAAAGACCTTTGATAAAATTGCTTAATATTGAGTGCACTGATTTTAGTATCAGACCAGTGGGTTTTTTACTTTAGTTTACTAGTTCTTGCTGGTGGCAAGAGAAGGTTTCCAGGCCAGTGGTTCTGTATTGTAATTTAAATACTCAGTAGTAAGTCTACCCAAACATTATTCTAAAACTGAACTGTAAGCTGCTATAGTTACCCCAGCCTCCAGAGTCATGACTGTCGGTATCCATGACATCTTCTGTAGCCAGCCTGATTGAGATGGATAACTTGAGCTAGTATAAGAATTGTCTCAAGCTGTCTAACAATTATCTATTACTCAAAAATGCAGTATGTGGGAGATGTACTTAATATCCTTGGAAGCAAAATCTCACACTCAGTAAACACAGACACCAAAATGTCAGCAGTACACCACACATCACACTTTTCTAAGGCCACCACAATACACATAATCCATCATATATTGAGGTTCTAAAGATTAACTTGCTTAAAACTCAAAGACCTCCAAAACACAACACAAACACAAAGCACACTCAGCATGTTAAGCCTAGTCCCTCAAAATAGCGCAAGGAGTCCCAAAGTCACAGAAGCTGAGTCCATAACACAGGCACTGACCCCAGCTAAACATTCTTGCTATAGGTGACTCCACTGTAAGACATACAGGTGTGCCTCTTGCCAGGATGAGCATGAAAAGAGTGACGGTTAGGTGCTTATCTGGCACCAGGATCCATCAGATTGTGCATGCACTCAAGTCCTGGAACAACAAGTACCAGTACGACTCTGTCATAGTTTGGGCCGATGTCACTGACTTCAGGTATACCTCACTGGATTATATGAAGAAAGACATGATTAAGCTCTCAGACTACATGTCCAAGGCAAGTATGAGCCTAGCATTCAGCAGCATTCTACTTTCTCCAAGGATGATGCCACAATATGAGCAAAAATGGCCTGCATCTGTCCCCTCTAGGGTTTCAATTACTGGCAAAGATATTGTCCACGTCCACGTCCATAGTGCCTTTTTCAGGCAATGTCAACCTGATAAGCTTATCAACATAACAAAACAAGCAAAGGAAAATACGAGGGTGTTACTAATAAATGCTAAGAGCCTGAGCAAAAAACTCCACTCCCTACAAGCCTAGCTCACCCTGGATTACATTGACGTCTGTGTAGTCACTGAGACATGGTTTAAAATATCAGAGAGCACACTCTGGTTGTGCAGGGCTATAATGCCTTCCAGACATTTAGACAAACTATTGGGCAGCAGGGGAAAAAAAGGTGGAGGTGTATCAGTCTATATTCAGAACAGACTCACATCAAGGCTGGTAAAGCAGTATGATGCACTAGAGCTCCTTCATGTCCAAATAACCAGCAGAAAGATCCCACAGCATATACTATCCAGCTACAGAGCTCCCTCTATAGCAAAAGAAAGCCACAACGCCTGTCTACAGGAACTACAATCACTCAGTATTAAACCCAATACCATTTTCCTAGATAAGATAAACTATCCAACTATAAAATGGGAAACTTACATCACCACTTCTGCACAAGCATAGAGATTCCTAGACTTTGACTGCTCCTGGGCATTTGTATTGACAGAGTACCCATTAGGGTGAATAGCATTTTGGATCTTGTCTTTCAAATATGGGAGCATTTTGCACCAGACCTTGCATATCTTTATCACTTGTTAGAGCCAACCATAAAGCAGTCTCCTTCAAAATAAAACAGAAATTAGATATCCCTTCCACCCAAAATTATCTTTAGAAGTTTCTTTAAGACAAACTGGCTACTCCTAAGTGATACTTTGGCAAGCTTCAAATCCCCACCAAACCTAGTTAACTCCAATGAATACACAAAAATGTTCACCACTGCACTATACCGACATGTAAACAGCTGCATAGCTGCAGTTGTACCCCATAGGAACAAGTACAGAGCAAACCACAGAAACAAACCCACATAGTAGAACTGTAATATCAACAAGCTTTAGAGCCCTTGTCATGGAAATAAAACAACTCAGGAGGTTAATGAAATCCAACAAAGCTAAGTTGGAAGCTAACATAGCTACCCAAGCTAAAGACGGTCACAAGGCACTTTTCATTTATGTTTATAATCTCAAAAGCACATTGCAGCAATGCACTGAGCTGATTGTAAATGATGTTAACTACACTGAGGCTGAAGAAATAGATAACCTAATAGTCAATACATTTAACTCTAATTTTACCCCCCCCCTCCCCTCTGTCTGTCCTCAAGATAAACCTGAAACTGTCTCCCCTCCAATTATCACACAAGACCAAGTCCTATAAGTGCTATCAAAAGCTAAAAATGCTGTGGGTCCTGACAATATCCCTGGATGCATCTTAAATAGCATGAAGCACGATTTAGCCACACCCCTAACTACAGTCTTCGGTCTCAGCCTCCATACAGGTTTTATACAAAGCAAATGGAGAACACCTACAGTCATTCCCTTGCATAAGGAGAACCTTCCACACACCCAGTCAATTACAGATCTATAAGTCTGACCAGCATCTTATGCAAAGTCATGGAAAAACTTATCATGGAACTAATCAGTCAGGACATAGGGGAACACCAACCACCATACTCATCTTAGTTTGAATTCGTTAAGGGCAGGTCATGCTTACTTAACCTAGTGTATTTTTTTGAAAAGTCACCAAAGCAATGGATGAAGGCAAAACAGTACACACAGCATACCTCAACCTGACCAAAGCTTTTGACAGAATTCCCCACTCAGGCATAATGGAAAAGCTAAATAAACTGAGAATAAACCCCTATGTCACCTGCTGGATTGCCAACTGGCTCATAGATAGAACATAGATAATCAAAATAGGGGAAATTACCTCCACAAAGGGACCATTCACCAGTGGAGTCCCCCAGGGTTCTGTGCCATGCCCCTCAACTGTACCAATTTTCCCAGAATGCCCAGAATTTTGCCTCATATTTTTGGTCCATTTCTCATAAATTTGTGGTTTTCTGACAAATTATTGAGTGTTAAAGTCAGAAAATAATGAAAGATATTTGAATTTCAGACTTCATACCCTTCAGAAAATTCATGTTAATGCAAAGTCTGTTATTTTATCAATTTTCTAAGATCTTAAGAGCAATATTAAGAAAGTGTCCCTATTTTGGGGGCTTTGTTCCCCCATTATTGATGGATTTGCCCAGATTTCTTGCTGTAAGAGGTTAAGAGGCATGTTCTCTGCTAGGACCTCTCCTGTTTGGCATCTACTTTTCTGAAATAAGAGCAAATAGCAAAGGTCTCTAGCTAACTAAGTTTGCAGATGACTGCAAGATAAGAGCAGTCATTGAATCCCCAAATGACTTGGTCATCCTGCAGGAAGGTTTGTCTTAAATAACAGGAGAAAAAATCATGGTCTGAAACAAAATTCCAAAAAATGCATTATTGTATCCTTTGGGAAGCCATCTACCCCAGGGAAATACTCACTGGCAATACTTCCCTAAGCGTTAACCCAGTTTTTGGGATTTGGGAACTTATGCGAAGTGACCTAATTGTTTACCAACATGTGTCTACTGTTGTAAGAAAGGCTTTCTATATCACACAGCTTATAAACAAAGGGACTGTGTCTAGATCTAGGGATGTCATTGCCCCTCTTCACTCATCCCTTATTAGGCCAGTGATTGAATATAATGCCCCCTTCAGCATGTATATGTCCCAGCACACATGCAACAACTAGAACACTCACAAAAATTCCTTACTAAAAGGATATGAGACTTAAACAACATGTCCTACATGGACTGCCTCAAAGCCCTGTCACTATACTTGGTATCCTACACATGGTAAGCATTGATCTGTGGCATACAAATCATTCTCTGACCCATTACTGATGGATTTATAGCAGATCAGCAAGTGAAATGAAATCAGAAATACCCTGTCTATGGTTCTAAACCTCTTCTGTAACATCGAGACAGGTATATCTCGCACAGGATACCACTGCTGTGAAACAGACTCCCCATCCACGTAAAACAAAGTCCATCCCTGCCCATTTTCAAGCACAACTTGGATCGATGGATGGGAAACAGAAATTTTACCTCAGGACTGCTCTCTGTACGACTAATAAACAAAGGCATCTCCTAAAAGCATTATCCCATGCATAGGGCCCCTCAAATTATCTACGTTGTGATATTAATTATTCTCATTAAGGGTAATATATAATTATCAGCTAAGGAATGGGTAAGGCCAGTCTATAACCAAATGGGTAGGTTATTTTGAGCACAAAAAGGGAAACTGGCTAGGCTTAAATGGTCCACAAAGACAGCTAGCCTAGTACTTACCTAGGAATCTATAAAGACAAACAGTTTAGAAGTGTATCAGCAAGAAAAAGGAATGTGTGCGTCTGCCACACTGACTAGGAAGTCAATGTATTTCCTTGACTACATGTAGCAGTATCAAAATTCAGTACTGCAAAATATGGATCTTACCTAGCTAATGCATAGTAGAAAGCTTAGAAATTGACTAGACAATTTATACACAGACCTCAACACATTAGTTTGTAATTCAGCGATGAGATCACCTCACCTTCTGTCATTACTACTACAAGGCATACTTTGCTCTGCAACCAATTTTATTCTCTTGATTAAATGAGAGACACTGCTTGGCAAGCCATCATAAAACATTTTAGGAGAATGCAAAAAGAAAGTGATTATGGCTCTTGTAAGGATGTTCCCATTTATCTGTCTCACAGCATTCCAGAAACATTCCATTTAACATAATGCATTCTTTCAGAAGTAACAACTAAGTGGTCACAGAAGGCAGAGGTAGGTCAATATATTTTGCATGATTTTGCTTTCATGCCTGTCAACCATAAAGTCTCCCATTGATTGGATATTATATGCTGCCTAAGACAGGACCAATATCCTGGCAGTCATGCGGGTATTTTGTACTCTCATTGGCATCTCAGCAATAAAAACATTATCTTTGGTCTAAGCCAACTCTTGATTTTGATATGAGCATTTTCATCACCAAAAGGGCTGCTTATGCAAACTCTGTATAAGCATACATGCATGCTTCTCCACATGTGCCACTAGGGTCTACAGTCACCAGCTTGGGAGGACAGACCAATCTTCATGGCAGTACCTTCACACATTAGGATGGGCCTCTGTCCAGCACCCAAGGCCTTGTCATCACAGCAGTGGCATAAACTGGGCATGAAGCACTGTCTCTCTTTCCCAGTCTGGGTATGCTCATCCTCCCTTCCTGGTCTATCAAGTACTCACCTCCTAGTCTAATTTGAGTTACCTTAGCTACCGGTGCCACTGATGCAGTGACAGCTCTGTATGGTTTTGCATAACAAATATGTCAGCCTTCCTAGGTCATCCAAATGACTTGCTGCAATTACATCTGATGCCCCCTTCCTCAAACTAAATAGCACTTCACATTTGAGACTGGTAATCAGACAGAGGCTCATAAGTATCAAAAGTCATTTGATAAAGGTATGTGAGAAAATTCAAATAATTCAGTTCCTGGTATGAACTCCAGCACATCCCTTCAAAAGGGCAGCTATTTTTAGTTCTACTAGCAGACCTATAGAATAAAAAAGGGATAGAAGCTATTTCCATTCATGAATAAAGTACCTTATTCAAACTTTCATTTTCTGTCATACTTGAAACAAAACTTGAGCATTTATTTTGCTAGTAACTTTGGCTGGTTCATTAAAAAGTGCCAGAGATGATTGTCTTTGTTTTAAATGGCTTGCATGGGAAAGACTCAGTGATATTTGAAGCAACAGAGGTATTAGAAAACTTCCTTTCAATATTTTGATTTTAAAATGCACGTTTTTGTTGTGAACACAGTTTGGGAATCTATAAAAGGTACTACCTCTGCACACTCCAATAATTGCAACAGATGCTTTACACTGGGCCGCTGCCTATCTTACTGTGCTCAGTGAACTCTGTCTAAAAAAAGGAAGCGTAACTTCAGAATAAGAAAGAAACATACGCAGTAGTTTTACCCCTACATTCATTCCAGACAAATATGAATCCAGGCCCATTTCAGATTAGACAATTTCAAAAACATTACCAGCACTCATAAATGCACAAAACTGGAAGTAAACGGGTGCACAGTCTTCTTAGCGGACTTGCTATTCTTTCAAACTCTGAAGACATAGTGCCAGAATAGGGTACTTCATCCCAGTAGCAAGTCAACACATCATTCTGAATGATCCCTCATTATACGTTCACAACACTTCCTTTTTAAGATGTCTAAATGGGATTGAATGGAGTCAGTAAACCTACAACAAGAAAACATCACATGGGTTCCAAATAAGTTAATGTGAATAGGTTTTCAACTTGCAATTACTGATAGAGATCAATTCAGCAAAAAAAAAAAATGAGGACAAGGGCTTTTTAAAATAGCTTTTCAAACATAGGCCATACCATTCCCTGTTTGATCAATATGACATTTTTTCATTCATTCTATGACTACTTTGCTTTATAAATTTAGATTTACAAGGAGACCAGGGCCTGTCTCAACGTTTAGTGAGGACAATATAAGAAACTAATGTTGAATAAGACACACAACTATTGTACAATACACACACAGACAAATATGTACACCTGTAAATAATTTAGAGGATTATCAATTAACCTATAGAATGTCTTTGGGGTGTAGGAAAAAACTGGAAGACCTGGTGAAGCTACACATGGACACGGGGAATATGTGACTCTGTAAAAAGCAAAACTGTAAAATGGAATGCTGGAAGTTAGCTATGGTAACTGTTATACTCATTCTGCTATCCTCAGTACAGAACTTTATTTTTACAATTAAAAATCTGGTCCTAGATTCATATTAACAGTAGCTTTAATGAATATATGTGTGTGTGTGTGTGTGTGTGTGTGTGTGTGTGTGTGTGTGTGTGTATATGTCAATACATCAAAAGGCTAATGATCAGTCACAGTTTGTCGAACAGCTACTAATCAAAAACAATTGCATTTTTCTAAGGGCAAGCCCCCCTGGACACCTCACACCTTTTGCTAATTATATAAACCAATTCTGAGATTGCACTATAGTAGGGAAATGGCAAATTTCCCAATCCCCACTATACTGAGGTTCATAGGTGGCTACTAGGCTAGTGGCCCTAGAGCCTTTACAAGCCAAGCCATGTTAATCCCACATATCCCCTGTGTTCTTTTTTGGGTACTTGGTAGAATGAATTTATGAACAGAGTGAACCTGTGATCAACACCAGCTACCCCTGTCCATGAGGGACATGGGTGCCACCCCAGAGGAGAATTTGTGGTCTCCCATCTAATTATCTAGGTTGCATTTGAATAGGGTCGGTGAAGAGCTCTGTTTTATGTGAGTAGGGATTCTATTCTAGAGAAGCGGCAGTCTCTGGGAGACATATCTGTCTCTTCAGAATGATCTGTTAATGTCACAAGCTAGGTTGAGATCCCTAAAGCTACGGACTCTTGAGCCATTTGGCTTGTGGATGTGCAGCATTTCCATTAGGACAGGGTTGGAGATTGGCTTATAGGCCAGGAAGAAGTCACCTCTCAGCAGCCTATAAAGATACAGAGAAAAGTGACAGGGCTTTCAGTCTGTCCACATAGGTCATGGTTTGGAGTATCTATATTTTCTTAGTGAGAAACCTCTGAGGTCTCTCCAGCAGCTGCAGATGTCTGGTGAGGTACATGCAAAATGGTGTATTATACTCTATTAGTGGTCTGATGAGGGTCAAGTACAGTGGAGTTATAACATCCCTTGACCTGGATGCTATGCAAAGAAAAATAAGCTAGTAAGTTCAGTCATCTGAATTTTGACCAACCGTATCAGCCTTTTTCCTGTTTGATATGTTGCCTTTCAACAACTTGTATGTAATCCATATTTATATGTACACATAAATATATAATACACACATACATATATCACAGAAAACATCACTTTAGCATTAATTTCCAGCTGTAGGTTTTAAACTTTAAAACATTTTTGAAGTGCTTCACCTGGATGCAGTATCTCAAAACTATTATTTTATGCTGCAAATAGCATCAGCTTTTACTTCCCATCAGTCAGTACAGCCTCTAGCATCCTTCTACCAACAAGTGAATACAGGAAAAATGGTTGTACGCATTACATGCTCACAGACAGCTTTGGTTTTACATTAAGAGGATATCATGTACATGGAAGATGACCAGATTACTCAGATTTCTGTTTGCTGTGGGACCCACTAACTTACCGTTTAGGCCTATAAACCTCTACATGGCTTCTCTGATTCATATGACTAAAGAATTACAAACTAAATGGTACCATTCCACTAACTTCACATTTAAATAGTGTTAGTGAGACATAAGAAAGTTTCACTGTTAAAAGTTGCTTCTGTGTTTAAGCTGCTTTGTTGCTGAGCAGCCTAAATCATATAATTTACATACAATATGAAAGGGTCATAGCAACAATTTTGCTCTGCTGCTTGTATAGCATTTACTTGTGAAATGGAAAATTGGCTAGGCTTAAAATGGCCCAGAAGGGCAGCTAGCCTAGTACTTACCTATTAACCAATGACACATTGCTACGTGATTGAGCAGTTCTAACCAGACTTGACCTTGCTACCTCTCACAAAGACATCACAGTTGCTTATCTAAACCAATTCTATCTGTGCTCTTAAAGTGCATGTATTGCTGATATGTTAATATTGTCTGTTGCACCAAAGTTTTGTTTGGGACATTTCAAGACTTTTTTCTAGTGAGAATAGAAAATATACAGGTGCTCTGGACATTTATGTTTATAACTGTCTGTGAAACATAGCTTTTAAATTCTGCTGCATGGCAGTACTTGCTTCATTGCTTAGCTGGGATGCTTCATGCTGCCTTTTCTTGATAAAGTGATACTGGACTGAGCATTCTGAACTGGATTTGACCCTTGCTACCATCTTCAAAGACATTGAAAAAGTATTTTTTTTGTTTAATCTCATTCTATCTGCTGTTGTTGTTTCTTTCGGCTTTTCCTGGTAAGGGGTCGCCACAGTGGAACTCTGGTCGTTAATGATCGACAGTCGATTTTTATAGTGCAGAGGTGCCAGCCCAACGCCCAACCTTCAATGAAGGCACGCCCATTCACGCATGTCTTTCGAATGCTACTTGACCACGGGGAGGACATGCAGACTCCACACAGAAGGCGCTTCAGCCGAGAATCGAACTGGAGAACCTCTTGCTGTGAGGCAACAATGCTACCCCTGCATCACTGTGGCAGTAATCTCATTCTATCTGTATGTTTGTAAAATGCATTTACTGCTACTCTATTAATGCCGTTTATTGCGCAATACTTATGTTTATTTGGAACGTTTTTGGGCGTTTTTCTAGTAATAACAGGAAATCTGCCTATGTTCTGTCCAGTCTGAGTGCTTCATGATTAATTCACAATTGTTGTTCTGATTGGTTATGACTTTTAAGTGATGCTTTTAAATTGTGCTGCATAGGAATAGTCCTGTTCTTCTATTTGGCTGGGCTTCTTTGTGCTGCTCTTCTTTGCTGTACACTGATATTAGACTGGCCAGTTTTAACCAGAGCTGACCTTCACTCAAAGACATCACTGAAGTGTTGTTATTTAATCCATTTCCATCTGTTGCTTTTAAAGTACATTTACTGATAATATGTTAATACTGTAAATTGGTTAGAATTTTGTTCATTTTGGATATGTTTTGGCTTTTATCCAACAACAATAGGAAGTTTGCTGGTGTTTTAGGAATTCTGCTTGCTCCAGGCTTAATTTACAGTTATAATGTATGTCATCCAAGCCAACCTCCAACTGTACTGCTGGTGACAGCTAGGTTTTTTATTCTAGGGTGTACTGCGTGTATTGTATCACCTGGTCAGTCCTCGTTGTTATACAACAGAGTATACTGCATGTATTGCACCACCTGTTCAGTCCTCATTGCTGTTATACAACAGAGTGTACTGCATGTATTGTACCACCTGTTCAGTCCTCATTGCTGTTATACAACAGAGTGTACTGCATGCATTGTACCACCTGTTCAGTCCTCATTGCTGATATACAACAGAGTGTACTGCATGTATTGTGCTACCTGTTCAGTCCTTATTGCTGTTATACAACAGAGTGTACTGCACATATTGTACCACCTGTTCAGTCCTCATTGCTGTTATACAACAGAGTGTACTGCATGTATTGTGCCACCTGTTCAGTCCTCATTGCTGTTATACAACAGAGTGTACAGCATGTATTGCGCCACCTGTTCAGTCCCCATTGCTGTTATACAACAGAGTGTACTGCATGTATTGTACAACCTGTTCAGTCCTCATTGCTGTTATACAACAGAGTGTACTGCATGTATTGTACCACCTGGTCAGTCCTCATTGCTGTTATATAACAGGGTGTACTGCATGCATTGTACCACCTGCTCAGTCCTCATTGCTGTTATACAACAGAGTGTACTGCATGTATTGTGCTACCTGTTCAGTCCTCATTGCTGTTATACAACAGAGTGTACTGCATGTATTGTACCACCTGTTCAGTCCTCATTGCTGTTATACAACAGTGTACTGCATGTATTATGCTACCTGTTCAGTCCTCATTGCTGTTATACAACAGAGTGTACTGCATGTATTGTGCTACCTGTTCAGTCCCCATTGCTGTTATACAACAGAGTGTACTGCATGTATTGTACCACCTGTTCAGTCCTCATTGCTGTTATACAACAGAGTGTACTGCATGGATTGTACCACCTGTTCAGTCCCTATTGCTGTTATACAACAGAGTGTACTGCATGTATTGTACAACCTGTTCAGTCCTCATTGCTGTTATACAACAGAGTGTACTGCATGTATTGTACCACCTGGTCAGTCCTCATTGCTGTTATATAACAGAGTGTACTGCATGCATTGTGCCACCTGCTCAGTCCTCATTGCTGTTATACAACAAAGTGTACTGCATGTATTGTGCTACCTGTTCAGTCCTCAATGCTGTTATACAACAGAGTGTACTGCATGTATTGTACCACCTGTTCAGTCCTCATTGCTGTTATACAACAGAGTGTACTGCAAGTATTATGCTACCTGTTCAGTCCTCATTGCTGTTATACAACAGAGTGTACTGCATGTATTGTGCAACCTGTTCAGTCCTCATTGCTGTTATACAACAGTGTACTGCATGTATTGTACCACATGTTCAGTCCTCATTGCTGTTATACAACAGAGTGCACTGCATGTATTATGCTACCTGTTCAGTCCTCATTGCTGTTATACAACAGAGTGTACTGCATGTATTGTACCACCTGTTCAGTCCTCATTGCTGTTATGCAACATTCATTTATTGCTCTCTTATGCCAGTAATTGTTCACAATACAAATTATAGTTGCTGTTATACAACAGAGTGTATTGCATGTATTGTACCACCTGTTCAGTCCTCATTGCTGTTATACAACAGAGTGTACTGCATGCATTGTACCACCTGTTTAGTCCTCATTGCTGTTATACAACAGAGTGTACTGCATGTATTGTACCACCTGTTCAGTCCTCATTGCTGTTATACAACAGAGTGTACTGCATGCATTGTACCACCTGGTCAGTCCTCATTGCTGTTATACAACAGAGTGTACTGCATGTATTGTGCTACCTGTTCAGTCCTCATTGCTGTTATATAACAGAGTGTATTGCATGTATTGTACCACCTGTTCAGTCCTCATTGCTGTTATACAACAGAGTGTACTGCATGTATTGTACCACCTGTTCAGTCCTCATTGCTGTTATACAATAGAGTGTACTGCATGCATTGTGCTACCTGTTCAGTCCTCATTGCTGTTATACAACAGAGTGTACTGCATGTATTCTACCACCTGTTCAGTCTTCATTGCTTTTATACAACAGAGTGTACTGCATGTATTGTACCACCTGCTCAGTCCTCATTGCTGTTATACAACAGAGTGTACTGCATGTATTATGCTACCTGTTCAGTCCTCATTGCTGTTATACAACAGAGTGTACTGCATGTATTGTACCACCTGTTCAGTCCTCATTGCTGTTATACAATAGAGTATACTGCATGCATTGTACCAACTATTCCGTCCTCATTGCTGTTATACAGCAGAGTGTACTGCATGTATTGTACCACCTGTTCAGTCCTCATTGCTAAAACAGAGTGTACTGCATGTATTGTGCTACCTGCTCAGTCCTCTTTGTTGTTATACAACAGAGTGTACTGCATGTATTGTACCACCAGTTCAGTCCTCACTGCTGTTATACAACAGAGTGTACTTCATGTATTGTACCAACTGTTCAGTCCTTATTGCTGTTATACAAGAGAGTGTACTGCATGTATTGTACCACCTGTTCAGTCCTTATTGCTGTTATACAACAGAGTGTACTGCATGTATTGTGCTACCTGTTCAGTCCCCATTGCTGTTATACAACAGAGTGTACTGCATGTATTGTACCACCTGTTCAGTCCTCATTGCTGTTATACAACAGAGTGTACTGCATGGATTGTACCACCTGGTCAGTCCTCATTGCTGTTATACAACAGAGTGTACTGCATGCATTGTACCACCTGGTCAGTCCTCATTGCTGTTATACAACAGAGTGTACTGCATGTATTATGCTACCTGTTCAGTCCTCATTGCTGTTATACAATAGAGTGTGCTGCATGTATTGTGCAACCTGTTCAGTCCTCATTGCTGTTATACAACAGTGTACTGCATGTATTGTACCACCTGTTCAGTCCTCATTGCTGTTATACAGCAGAGTGCACTGCATGTATTATGCTACCTGTTCAGTCCTCATTGCTGTTATACAACAGAGTGTACTGCGTGTATTGTACCACCTGTTCAGTCCTCATTGCTGTTATGCAACATTCATTTATTGCTCTCTTATGACAGTAATTGTTCACAATACAAATTATAGTTGCTGTTATACAACAAAGTGTATTGCATGTATTGTACCACCTGTTCAGTCCTCATTGCTTTTATACAACAGAGTGTACTGCATGCATTGTACCACCTGTTTAGTCCTCATTGCTGTTGTACAACAGAGTGTACTGCAAGTATTGTACCACCTGTTCAGTCCTCATTGCTGTTATACAACAGAGTGTACTGCATGCATTGTACCACCTGTTCAGTCCTCATTGCTGTTATACAACAGAGTGTACTGCATGCATTGTGCTACCTGTTCAGTCCTCATTGCTGTTATACAACAGAGTGTACTGCATGTATTGTACCACCTGTTCAGTCCTCATTGCTTTTATACAACAGAGTGTACTGCATGTATTGTACCACCTGCTCAGTCCTCATTGCTGTTATACAACAGATTGTACTGCATGTATTATGCTACCTGTTCAGTCCTTATTGCTGTTATACAACAGAGTGTACTGCATGTATTGTACCACCTGTTCAGTCCTCATTGCTGTTATACAACAGAGTGTACTGCATGTATTGTACCACCTGTTCAGTCCTCATTGCTGTTATACAATAGAGTATACTGCATGCATTGTACCAACTATTCCGTCCTCATTGCTGTTATACAGCAGAGTGTACTGCATGTATTGTACCACCTGTTTGGTCCTCATTGCTAAAACAGAGTGTACTGCATGTATTGTGCTACCTGCTCAGTCCTCTTTGCTGTTATACAACAGAGTGTACTGCATGTATTCTACCACCAGTTCAGTCCTCATTGCTGTTATACAACAGAGTGTACTGCCTGTATTGTACCAACTGTTCAGTCCTTATTGCTGTTATACAAGAGAGTGTACTGCATGTATTGTACCACCTGTTCAGTCCTTATTGCTGTTATACAACAGAGTGTACTGCATGTATTGTACCCACCTGTTCAGTCCTCATTGCTGTTATACAAGAGAGTGTACTGCATGTATTGTACCACCTGTTCAGTCCTCATTGCTGTTATACAACAGAGTGTACTGCATGCATTGTACCACGTGGTCAGTCCTCATTGCTATTATACAACAGAGTGTACTGCATGTATTGTACCATCTGTTCAGTCCTCATTGCTGCTATGCAACATTCATTTATTGCTCTCTTATGACAGTAATTGTTCACAATACAAATTATAGTTGTGCACAACTCTCAGATCCTAGTGTGCTTACTTTGTACTACCTCTTCAGGTCTCATTATATTGTTATTACTCTGAGTGCTACACCAAACTAAAAAAAAAACTCATACTTCTTTTGGATTAGTCTGTTTTAGGCAATCTTCTCCCTGTACAGTCAAGTGCATCAGTGTTACTGCAACTTTGCCTCAGTTAATATATCTTTTTCATAGGAGGGTTCATCTAGCCATTGTATCTTCTCCACCTGCTGACTAAATTGGTTCACTATATCATTCCTGTCCTCCATAATTACCCACCTAGCAAACATGGAAAACCAGTTTATCTCTATTCCTTCTATTTTCAGCCTCATTACAGTTGGTATTCTGAGAAAATATAGGAACTGGCCAATACTAACTGACAACCAACTACTACTGAACCAATATGATATGAGTTGTAAGAGTATATTGCCTTCAAGTCAAACTCTCACTTATGCAGATGGCTGGTAAGCAACATAAACTCACCCAGACATCCACAAGCTAAAGGTTCACCTAAAAATACTTCTCTAAACATCAACAAATTGGTACTAAAGAGCCATGGCAGTAATCCGCTAACCCAAATCCATCATACTCACATAACTCACTGAGTCACCAGGTTACAGACAGCAAAACGTTTACTACCACTAAGTCTGAGTGTATAAGTAGAAATCTTTTAGTAATTGGTGACCCCAACATCAGGTGCACTGACTTGACACTCATTAAGCTGAAGAAAGATGGGGACAATTGTTTGCCGTTCTGACACCAGGATACATGAGGTCATGAGAGCCTGACAGACTCTCAAATGGGACAAGTATCACTATGACTTGGTGGCAGCTCATGTAGGTATAACTGACCTGAAGAGCTTAACCCAGAAGGATGTGCAGAGACATATACTGGATCTTGCTAAGTATGTGTCAGATGTAATTGAGAATCTGGACGTGAACAGAATCCTTCCTTACACAGAAGAGTGTCCAGATACAAACAGAAGATAACTTCTTGTAACAACAGTGTAAGTAGCTAGTGTCATTCTGAGGGGATTCCGTGCATGGTTTTGGCTGGGGTTCTTTGTGCTGTTCTACTTTGTTGTACACTAATACTAGTTTGGGCAGTTTTAACCAGATTTGAACTTTCTACTCAACTGAAAGGCAATCAACAGCTTAACTTACTTCATCAAGGATAGCTTGCCCTGAAAAGCCAGTGCTGTGGTGTACAATGATAAAGTCCTTACTACAGTCTAGGTGGCCTGGGTTCAATTAGCAGCTCAGCCAAATTAGGCACTTGATAGGAGTGCCTATCCCAGTGGGGAGGGATGCTCATCTCAATGTTCCCTGAGGGGATATTTGGTCCATGAAGAGTGGAGTAGCTTTTGGATGATTCATAAAGGAGAGACTAGAGCACATTTCATATCATGAAAAATCCCTCCTCCACACAGAAGCAGTTTCTGACTAACCCCCCCCCCCCTCCAAATGCTTTTAGGTTCTACATTAGACCCAGCTTATAAAAATCATCTTTTGTCTGTGGGAAGAAAAAGGAGAGGATGGTAGACCCAATAATGGACAGGGATACTGGGGAAGACACCAGAAAGTAGGAATAAAGTCTGTGTTTTGGACATTCCAACATAACAAAAAGTCTGCAGTAAATCCCAATCCAGACCACATTAAGATGGCTCTACTCAGTGCCAGAACTCTTATCAGTATATTGCCAGATCTTGATGCTCTCCCAAAGCTTGAGGTCATCAATATATGTTAGGTAACAATGATATAGTCTGAACCTAAAGGCACCACTCTCTCTTTAACAGGTTTCAGTGCCTGTCATGCAGTCAGACCCACTGGAATATGCAGAGGAGCATAACTAGTTTTCGGACACCCAATTATCTCTAAACTGATTTTCTATGACCTACAACCAGAACTTACTAAACTTTAACTTACCCTAAACAAGACAGAACCAGTTCATACTCTGCTACTGATCACTTTTCCGTGCCCTTAGAAGATCTCAGAAAATTTCTATATGTGCTTACTGAAGTATCCGTTAATAAAATACCTTTTTGATTGGTTATGTCAGCTATACACTGATTAATTGGAGCACTTAAACCACAAAGGTTGCATATGTCCAAATATTCCTAGACTTAGCAAATGCTAAGTACCTTGTACAACTAGCTAACCAGACCCACAGAGGTCAAAATCTTTTTGGCCTTGTTTTACACTCTAGAGTTTTCACTGTGGGATAACTTAAACCTCCTGTAATAAAGACCAATGAATTCAAATGTATCCACAAAGACTAACAAAGAAAAAGTAAAAAGTCATGGACATTCACAAGCCATATATAGCTGAAATACTTGATGTCCTTAAAGGGTCATTTGCATATTTTCCATGGCCCTCTATTACAGGAGGCTTAAGGTATTTCACAGTGAAAACTCTAGTTTGGCTAGGTTTTCCTTGTAGGTTTTTTACTAATTTGTTTGTCTGTGTGACATTTTTACTTTTTGGTTTTAGTTGTCTTTTTACATTTACAAAGAATTACATTTTTGTGAGTTTGTACAAATTTATTCAGTACTTCATTGTGCTTGAGTTGGGGACCTCGGATTATTTCTAAAACCATCTGGACCTACAGAGTTGATATAAGTATTTTTTTTGTACCTGCTCTGTTTCTGTGTTATTTAACACTTATGTGCTACATTTATTGATTTTGTTGAATTTATCACTGTATTTCAGACAACACTTGTTAAAGAAACTCCATCTGTTTGTTACTGCACTGTTTTCACAGTATTCTCATATTCCCTAACTTCCTCTGATACTTCAAAAGCTGCTTTGAGTTTGCCAAAGTTCTTATGAGTCTGCTAACATATGTCAAAGTTTTTCAAAGTATTTGCGTATAGTGAATATTTCTCAGGGTTGGTGAACTTATTGCCAAGGATTCCTGATATTGCAGGAATTTTGACTTCTGTTGTAAAGCATTTGTTACTGCACTTGAGCTCAAAACTAATTTGTTTTACATTAAGATGGTTCTTTTGCACTTTGCTGGGCACAGACAGCTGAATTCAACCCATCCAAGTTGGGAACTATTTGTCAAAAGCTTATTGTGTTTTTATCAGATTGGCTTAAGGGTTTAACTTTGAAAAAGTCTTTCACCCTGCTGGTATAAAAGGAATGCATAAACGGGATTCCCTGTGCTTACTTGTAAGCAAACCTCTCCAGTTTAAAATCTTCTATAGAAAACACTCTTCATAGTCTCCCACTGCTCATAGCTGGTTGAAGAGCTGCCAGTTTGTGCAGAGGGCAGTACCACTGCTGGTCATCTAATAGTATACTACTTAACACTCTCACTTTGACCATTAAGTGACTCTCTCCTACTCCTTCCCATCATACCTCTCAACCTGGAAACTTAAAAAATCATGAAAAATAAGTACAAATCTGTACGCTGATTAATGTACAATTTGCATACATAGTTAAACCCCGCCCACTGCAATGGAATTGTGGGATACCAACTTTGAAATGCAAACTGAAGAACAGAACCAAAATATAGCACCAGAGTCCCCCCTGCAGCCATTCCAATGTCCCATTACCTGGCTATTTCACCCCATTTACCATAAACACTAATGTGTGCATACTGCTTTACTTCTACAATGATTATTTGGATTTTAGTTTTTTTACATTTTATAGCACAATGTGCAAACACTAATAGATATCTGCTAAACAAAACAATACTGTCTAACAATGAAAATAGACTTGGCATTAAAACTTCTCTGCCCTTGAAACTCATGTTCATTGAAAAAGCATTGAAACCCACACCACATCCAAAGAAAATGCATCTGGCCAGTGGTGGATAAAGATTACCTTTGGACTGTTTTCAAAATCAAATCAGAGACCCCATGCACACAAAACAAGAAACACACATGCGTTCTTTGATACACCTTCCTGACTTTATTAAATTGTATTCCTTGTATAATACAGCACACTTGTTAGACTTAAGTTAGAGCTCATATTAAATTCATTGTTTAAACATTTTTCCAGGAGGCAATGAAGCAAACTGCATGCACCAATAATGACAAAACTGTCTTATTCAGAATATTTCCATAATAACAGTCTACTTCTACACACAATATATATATATATATATAAAAATACAGAATCACAGTAGTGTAAGCCATAGGCATGTTGCACAGCTTATTGCACTTATTTTCAGTTGGGGGGGGGAGGCCAAAAACCAGAAATACATTTTAGACATTGCTTTTATAATTTTGGAAAGTTGCTTGCATAAAATGTTGTGTTACCATCATACATTTCACTGCCAAGTCTTGAATTCAGAACCCTGTACACTCCAGTCATAGTAACATACTATTAAGCTAAATCAGCAGTTGCCTGAAAGACAGGAAGACAAACTTAAATGGCTGTCATTTAATGAATTCAGTTTTCA
This sequence comes from Protopterus annectens, assembly GCF_019279795.1. NCBI lineage: Eukaryota > Metazoa > Chordata > Ceratodontiformes > Protopteridae > Protopterus > Protopterus annectens. The sequence goes on along the minus strand of NC_056727.1, from coordinate 723,702,213 downwards.
CTTCTCCCCATAGTTCTCCATCTCTTAGCACAAAAATACACAACAAAGCCAATAATGGGGGAATACAGCCCCAAAATAGGGACACATTTCAAATACTGATCTTATAAACTTAGAAAATTGCTAGAATAAAAGGTTTTGTTTTCCACTCCTGAAAACCTGAGATCTAATGAGGAACAGAACAAAAATGTGAGACATAAATTCATAAGTGATGGTGGCTAGGGACTTAAGGCCAAATGTCTACTTAAAAAGCAAAGACATGTTGCTACTTGGACCACTAATTTTTAAACTGCTCAGACTAGATTATTTCCCATTCTTTGCTTGTTGCCTCACCATTCAAAACTTCTAAGACCAAATCCCTCCATAGGACCCTCCTAACAATCACCCCTCCCCAACCATGTCAACTCCATTGCAGTGACTTTTTTTTACATTACACCCTTTAGCTTTGGGAAGCTCTTCTTTCCAGCCTCAAATAAACCATTCTCATAACCAAATGCCAGCCACAATTCAAGAATTACATATCCAAACACATTAAATGAAAGAAACAATTATCTTGACCTTACTACACTAACAGCTTCAGCCACATTATATTAAAATAAGGTTTCCATTAAACATGCACCCCGACTAATACATCTTGGCTCACAGTACAGCTGCTTCACCATTTTGATAATACATCTCCCATTTCCTTTCTTATTACACTAACTTCTGTTCCTCTCAGACTATTTAGCTTTTGTCTTACCACAGACAATAAAATGTACATAAATATAGTATTGTAATCATTTACTCCTGTTGTACTTAACAAGAGACTACAGAAATGTTGTTATTTTGTAGAAGACTAACCACATTTTTAACTATAACATTTGTTGTAGTTTCTTTGCACATTATCTAACCTACCTACTCCATATGCCCCTGGATCAGCATGTGAAATTTCCAGGGGATCAGTGCTGCTCTATTCCACTTATAGAAAAATAAAATATAATTTCTAGTGAATATCTTATACAATGAAGGGCATATTGTGCTTAGATGCAGAGCTTGCTATGATTAGTAAGGGTTTCATAACTTTTCAGTACAGTTATGAATAGCAATTAACTGCCAAATAAAATATGCCTTGCTCTGTGAAGCTCTATATAAAAGAGAATCCGATGCAAATGTGTTCAAAAATTAATCCATGCTTTTGAACTTGGCATGTAATAGATTCGGGAAGTCAGGCAGCATATTGTTTCCATGCTAGTAGTAATGAACTCTACATTTGTCCTCATTGTTAAAAAGAAGGAAGATCACAGGCAAATCATAGTTAACCTGGGCATGCACGTGAAAACATTTCACTGCTTAAAAAAATGCATTGTCAATTTTTCTTTTTCATTTTAAATATCAAACATTAGGTAAAATTCATGGAAGCTAAGTAACAGCTTGATTACTTTGTTATTTGTAAATGCTGAAAACAAGAAACTGGAAACAATACTTCACTGTTTTCATATTCTCTGTTATTCTTATATACCAAAATCACTTTGTTTCTTATTTTATGTTTTACTTATTATCCTCCATAATGGAGGACTGCCACACACAAACACACACACACACACACACGCACACACACGCGCACACACACACACACACACACACACACACACACACACACACACACACACACACACACACCTACCTTAGCGCTCAGCAGGTAAAAGTGCATTTGCTGAAGTCCGATTAAGTAAATCCTGTGTTCTGCCCAAACAGCAGAAGTAGATCTTAGATGCGTGTGGCTGGCTAAGTAAAATCTTCCTCCTGTGATAGAAATGGCAGTCCTCTGCCCGAATAGCAGAAAATAAAGCAAATCCTGTGTTTGTAAATCCATCTTAGACGCGTGGTGCCTCCTATTCAAACAGACGCGCGGAATGCTGACAGAGCTGACATCATCGCGCACGTGATGACATCACCTCTGAAACTGCGAAATTTTAAAAATAGATCCTAAAAATCGGAAATAATGGGGTGCCACTCGGGAATCGTGGCACCCCATTATTGGGACCCCAAAACGTGGTAAAAACCGAGTTATTCGGGACAGTTGAGAGGTATACTTCCCATCTAGAAATTGTGTTTCCTTGCCTTACACAGCTTAGGCTAGATTCACACCTGCTGAATCTAGACTGTTTGGTATCATCTTACATTAAGAAAGCCTCCCTGCATCCTTGTAGCAGAAATGTATAGCTCAGGACCCATTCGAGTTGGTGATAGCTGGAGAAAGACTCATTTTGGGGTTTTCTCATTGGTAGTTGTGTTAAAAACTGCTTAATTTTGCCTGCATATAAGCCTCTCGTTTGCATGGGTTTGCACTCATTTTACAAGAGCTGCTCAACATTTGGCAACTTTAGTCGGAGGTCTGGAGTTCATCTACACTGAAATCCAAGGCATCCACTGAAAAAAAAATGGAAAATAAGTATATTTTAAGCCAGCAATGAACTTTGTTAACTGTATTTAATTGAATTACTGCTTCATTTTTGCTGTTTGTGACTGCTTTTTAATCTGCATTTTGAAACTGTGTTTTGTTGCCTTATATAGCATAGGCTAGATTCAGACCTGAAAAATCTAGACTGTTAGGTATCACTGTGCTTTTAAACCAGCCATCTTACATTAAGAAGGCCTCCCTGCACCCTTGTGGCAGTAGTGTGTAGCTCAGGACCCATCTGAGTTGGGATTGCTAGAGAAAGGCTCAAATTTGGGGCTTTCCCAGTGGTAGTTGTGTTAAAAACTGTTTAAATTCACCTGCATACAAGCCTCACATTTACTCATTGCTGAGCATCGCCCAACGGGGTTTAGCAGTACCCTGTATAGATACAAATGCCTGGGAACATTATTTTTCCTTAGAGACCTTGCAGTAGACCCCCCCCCCAGCTTCCATGCTGAGCAAAGGGCAAGTTGTGCTCTACGCATTGTTCTCACACTTATCATCCACAACCTACTATACACCCTGTACCTTTGCTACTCCAAGTCAAACTAGCCCACTAGTTTAAGCAAAGTCCTAAGTCCAGCTAGCCCACTCCTTTCCTAAATGCCACATTCAGAAAACTTCTACCACAAAGGATGAGCAATCTCCCACCATTTCTACTGCCAGCTTGATTGATATGGGCATTTTGAGGCAATGCATCAATTGCTTCATGTATACTGACAACCATTTACTCCTAAAGCAAACTAACACGCTATGTGGGATGCAAATTCATTGTGGAACTGGAGTAAATTCTCTCATGTAAAAACAAACTAGACATCAAACAGATTGCAGCACACAGGTTTCACCTCTCATACAAACCTTACCTTTCACACAAAATAAGGTCATGACGCACAAACGTGGAGGTACTCACTAAAAGCCTACAAAAAGAACAGAGACCTCCCAAACACACACCACCCACACTCACCACTAAGCAAAAAGAAACCACTACATATATCAACACACACATCCGTGTCTCAGAAAATAACCCCCTAAGGCAAAACACATCAAATATCTTGGTCATAAGTGACTCCATAGTGAGACACACAGATGTCCCCTTGTGACAACCCACAACTGGACTAGTATTCAAGCAGCCTCAATCCTCACCACTGGCCCCAGTGGGGGACGTACATTTGAAGGATGACCTGTACACACACAATTTCCCGATGCACCTTTCTGCATCAAGTGCAATTTCCCTTAAGAGCACATAGACACCATAGTCAGTCCAGGGCTGGTTTCTCCCTCTTTCTCCAGATCCCCAATAAGATTCCCTACTGGCATAGCAATAGAGATGAGATATCAGTTGAATGGCCAAGCCAAGACCTCCAGCACCCTCTCTGTCCAACCAGTGCTGTGTGTCCCTGCCCAAGTAGCTGACACACGCACAATCTTTGAAGTTTGATTTTCGCACACACACACACACACACACACACACACACACACACACACACACACACACACCTGGGAAAGGCAGGCGCAGGTTTACCAGCTATGCCCCTCACTTTTGCCCAGACTACAAGGTAGTTATCACTGCTCCCAGCCATCTCCTTATCAGCTACTTTAAGGCCCTTAACAAAGGCTGTCCAATCTTACTGTGTAATATTAATATTAATACAAATGGTAGTTTGACCAAGAGCAAGGCTATTAGGAGTGGCCAACAGTGTCACAAAATAAATATGAAAGTACTCTCAAAACTTAAATATCTGTACAAAGATCAGCCACAATGCAAGCTTTAAATATATTTAATAATAAATAATAAAAGAACAAGAAAAATACTCAGCATATATTAACAGTAACAACAGAGTTCAAAACCACAGGAAATATTTAAAACCACATTGCAGGACAGTCTCAAATAAATAAAGAAAAATATCTAAACTAAGCTTTGCTATATTCCTGACTGAATCTAACAAAATTACTATACTCTAGTTAACTTACTTAAGAGCAAGGCAGATGTAGTGAATGGATCTTCTAGTTGTTGTCAGGCCCAAGACAGAATACAGAATGCTGTGTCTCTCTAGGAGACCTCTAAAATTAATATCTCAAATATTACTGCTGGGATAGCTTGCAGAATGACATAATTTCTTGTCATCTGATTCTATCCCAGATGAAACCCCCACTGCTGGAATCTCTACCTGTGAAAATACATAGGCCTTAGATCTTTTGCAGATGTTGAAAGGCATAAAACAATTGTATTCCTTCACATTTCAAAACTTTTAATTATTTAACTTTAAAGACAATACAGAAAACTCCCTAGTACAGACATTCTGTCTCTAGCTGCGATAAAGTAATTTAATTTCAGCTATTTTTCTGAAGTTAACCTCCTGTATTCCAGTTTCCAATGTTAAAATATATACATTTAAACAGTTACAATAGTGCATATACATTTCTGTTCTCTTCCAGTAGGATACAATGTGGATCCATTTTAAACATAAGCATTTTGCAAATACCCTTGTCAATATACTTCTGTACAAACAAATTTGATATACACATGACATACAGTTCTAATACAGTTGTAATACAAGCATCTTATATGAATCACGTTGGTATTCACAAATAACATATAATTATTTACAAAAATTCAGATAGCTGTGTTGGCAGTATCTCCTTTTGTTACAACCCTCACCAGACTGGACAAGGAAATGCCACAGTCGGCTGCCTATCGGGTGTCAGGATCTGACAAATCATGCATGCAATCAAGTAACTCAACAACAAGTATAGTTATATCTCTGTCATAGTCCATGCTGGAATGAATGACTTGAGATGTACCTCTTTGGACTATATGAAGAGAGACATGATGGAATTATTTGATTATGTGTTCCAAACATTTATGTCCCTAACCCTATGCAGTATCCTTCCATCACCCAGAATAATGCAACAGTATAAACAAAAAATGATTGACTTCAACAATTGGCTTAACTTCTGGTGTCAGTCCAGGGGGATCCAGTATTTGTCAACCTGGGAGGATATGGTAGACAGATCTCGCTGCCTTGCTAAAGATGGTCTGCACCCTTCCCTCCTAGGCTTTCAGCTACTGGCAAAGGCCCTTGCCTCACCCATAGTGCCTTTTTTAGGCAATGTCAAAACAACAAATTTTCCAGCATAACAAAATCTAATCAAAACAAACTCAGGATCATGCTGCTTAATGCTATTAGTTTAAACACCAAACTGGACTCCCTGGAAGCACTCCTCACCTTGGAGATGCTGACATCTGTGCAGTTACCAAGACATGGTTCAAGGCCACTGAGAGCACCCTATCTTCCACACATTCAGACCTCAAAATGAGCGTGAAGGAACCAAAGGTGGAGGTTTATCCATCTTCATTAATACCAAATACACTTTGAGACTGGTCAAACAGTGTGACTCTCTCGAACTACTCCATGTCCAATTAACTATTTGGAAAGTACCATACCACATCACTGCTAGCTATAGATCCTCCACCATGGACCAAGATAAGCACACCGCCTACCTCAGTTTACTGGAATCCCTTCCCATACAGCCCAACACCTTAGTCATGGGAGATTTCAACTAACCTTCCATAGACTGTTGGGCATGCATGAGCAAAATCCCACTCATCCAGAGGTTCTTTGTTGACACAAATGCTCTAGAACAGATAGTCTGCAGCCCAACTAGGGGATCTAATGATCTGCACGTAGTACTCACCAACATGGGGGGGACACTGTACTTCCCCATGTGTGATGCTCACCCTGGTTAGGTCAGACTACATATCAGTCTCATTTGAAGTAACTACTGGAACTGACACTCTCACAGGAACAAAAATGCTAAAATGCTTTACCAAAGCTAATGACAGCCTACTAAGTGATGGTATAAAAAGCTTCATACCATCCACAATCACAGACATCAATTATCACAATGCAGAAGTGTAAGCAAATGCCATGTATAAATACTTAAGTGACTGCATACACTCTGCTGTACCTGACTGGATCAAAACCATATCTTCCTGTAAAAGCAAGCCACCATGGTGGACTTCAAGTATAAACAGATTATATAACAAGAGAAAGAAACTGTTATCCAAAAGCAAGAGGGATGTCAGTCTGCAGAGAAAGAGTTACCTCCTAAGCCTAAACAAGAAAATCAGAAATACTGTAAAGTCTTCTAAAGCAAATTATGAAACTAAAATCACATCCCTAGCCAAGTATAATCATAAGGCATCTTTTAACTACATCCGGTCTAAAAGTGAATGCCCAGCTATGTGCTAAACTGGCTGTAGATGAGATCTGTCATACTACACTGGAAGATATTGCCAACCTGGTAGCTGACAGATTCAGCACAAACTTCACTCCCTTATCCCTACCTACCATATCCCAAAGCATATCTGACACCTACCCTCTGCCTAGTATCTCTAGAGAACAAATCATCTCTGTGCTTGCCAAGGCCAAAACATGGCCTCAGTGTGGGACCAGATAATATTCCAGATTGTTTACTAAATCTATAACAAGACCTAGCAGACCCACTTGGTGTTCTCTTTAATCGTAGCTTGAGAACTGGCTATGTTCCTGCACAATGGAGAACAGCAACAGTAACCCCCCTGCACAAAAGGGAACTATCAGCTGACCCTGGGAACTACAAACTCATAAGTCTAACCAGCCTCATCTGCGAGACCATGGAAAGAATTATCACGGACCTTATCAACAAGGACATAGGTGACCTCCAAATGCTGGACCCAACCCAGTTTGGCTTTGTTAAGCATAGATCATGCTTACTAAATCTGGTGACTTCTTTGAGAATGCCACCAATGCCATGGACAAAAGTAAGACAGTACACACAGCCTATCTTGACTTTGCTACGGCTTTTCACACAATCTCCCACTTTGGCATCATTGATAAACTCTCCCAGCTGGGAATTAACCCTTACGTTACTAGATGGGTAACCAATTGGCTCACCGACAGAACACACTCTGTAAAAATTGGTGACTCCACCTCCAAAACGGAATTCCCTACAAATTACAATATTGACAGCAACCTCCTGAGTTCCAGCTCAGTTGTGCGAGACTTGGGAACACAGGTTGATAGCAATCTGAACTTCGACCACCAAGTTTCCACAGTGGTAAGGAAAGCCTTCTACATAGCGCACCTCATAAGCAAAGGCATAGCATCCGGGTCAAGGGATATTATAACTACACTGTACTTGACCCTCATCAGACCACTAATAGAGTATAATGCACCCTTTTGTATGTATTTCACCAGACACATGCAGCAGCTGGAGAGACCTCAGAGGTTTCTCAATAAGAAAATACAGAGACACTAAACCATGACTTATGTGGACAGGCTGAAAGCTCTGTCAATTTACTTTGTATCTTACAGGCTGCTGAGAGGCAATTTGTGCCTGGCCTATAGCAAAATCTCCGACATTGCCCTAATGGAAATGATGCATGTCTGCAAGTCAAATGGCGCAAGAGTCACTTGCTCTATGGATTTCAACATAGACTGTGACGTTAACAGAACATGCTGGAGAGACAGATATGTCTCCCAGAGCCTGCTGCCTCTCTGGAATAAATTATTAAAATGTAACCCAGATAATTGGATGGGAGATTGCAAATTCACCCCTGGGATAGTACCCATGCCCCTCATGGACAAGGGTAGCCAGTGTTGACCACAGACCCACTCTGTTCATAAATTTGTTCTGCAACCTACCCAAAAAGAACAAATGGGGATACTTGGGATTAACATGGCTAGGCTTGTAAAGGTTCTAGGGCCGTTGATGTAGTAACTTCCTATGAACCTATTACAGTAGAGGAAGCAGCTTGGATTTTATTTGATGATATTTAATAGGTTTTGCAAGCTTGCTAACTTTCTGCATTTTAATGGTATTGTTACTTGAAAATAATTTTTTGTGTTGGGAAATCTTTCCAACAGATATGGGAGTAGACATAGGTGCAACGGCAGTACTTTCAAATGTGGTGTTTGGTAAGATGCAGTGATTTTACCATTTGTTGCTAACATTGAAAATGTTTGTTTTTTTATATGGAAAGGGTCACTGAATAAAAAAAAGGTTATTTATTAAACAGTGGAATAAAAATCTACACACTGTTTAAACTTTGCCTTAGGTGATTGTATTGTCAAAATATTTTTTTTAGAATTAGCCTAGAGATGGATTATGAACTGAAAATATTTTGCAGTAAAATCTTTAGGAAACCCATTTTCGTTAATAATTATCTCCATATTTTTAGGCAACCACCCACTGTCTGTCAAGAAAAATAAACCTTGAGAAAAGATGATTTGGGAATCATGACTAACAGCAAGGGATGATGTATTTATATAGGAGATGGAATACATTATTCAATTATATACACAAACAAGTTATGACAAGAGGAATTGGGCTATTACTGCAGATGGAATTTTAGATTTTTTTTTGGAATTAGCCTAGAAATGCTTTATGAATACAAACAGTTTTACAGTAAAATATTTAGGAAACACATTTTCAGTAATAGGTACCTCAAATTTTCAAGCAACCGCACACAATCCATAGAAGACATTTTAGATAAGCATAATCAGAAATGTCTTACAATTTTAAGTGCTGAAATGGCAACAGTGATTGCAGTGACTAAAGCAAGTAACAGCAATGTTTTTAATTCAGACATGTCTATAGACAGTCCATTTATTAAAAATATTTTCTACTGGGAAATCAAAACTTAGGAGAAACTGGACTGAAAACATATTTTGCCTGTATTAGATACCAAAATTTCAAACCCTAATTGAAAAATAACTCAACCTATCAATCTAGATTTATGACAGACAAGTTTGTTGGTACGTACCTTTAAGCAGTGGTGGCTGGTGACTTCAAATCAAAGGGGGGCTGCAGGAGACAGCTGGATGGGTGGGGTCAATGGGAAGGGGTGTGGCCAACTAGAAAGCTATACTCAAAACCACAAAAACTAACTAAATACACTGCCCTGGGTACCAAACCATCATTATGAGAGTCCAATCAAGACAAAATGAAGTGTAGAAGAATAAAAATATTTCAATGCATTGGCTGCATGACAGCTTACTTAATATCTAGATGGAAACAAAAAGGTTGTGAGGCATGAAAAAATGAATTACTTTTTAAATACATTAATGGAATGCCAGTCAAAATCAAGTATAAGAAAAACAAGCAGCACTCAACTTAAACCACTTCTTGCACTGCAGTTCTAATTATAATTTATATTCAGCTTTATTAAAGTACCAAGTAACATGCTGAAAGTAGAAATCTCTGATGCCCCCCACTTGTAAAAATGTTTCTTATCCAAAAAAAGACCTGCTGCCTGACAACTATCTACTTGTTTCATGGGGAAAACATGATCAAAGTAAAAAATGAAAAGCAAACAAGAAATAAGCTCAAGATACATTGCTTAAAATGATTACTGTACAGGTTATGGACCACACGATTGGCATTCTGTTTAGTTTACGGGTAAAGCCTGCAGAGATGACTGGAAGTCTCCAAGTGTAATGAGCTTCTTAAAATAATGTAATCCTGTCCTTTATTACAAATACTGTCATATGCATTTCAATACCCAAGGCTTATACATTATCTAGTTAAGTATTCTCTACATGGCAACAACAGAAAGGCTTTCAGTGTTGGCAATTCTTTAACAGTATGCTTATTAAAGCTTACTTGCATCTTACGATCTCAGCTAAGCTTACCTGATGGTCATTAAAGTATTGCTACTTAAACACAGAGCAACAGGCACTTTGAGTATTAAGCATAAATCAACAGTACAAAACATATGACAGAAACCAGACCATTCTGCAAAAATCAAGGACAGATGAAAAGCCACTCTAATACTTGTGTCTACCTTGGATGGGGAGGATACTCTGCACATTTACACTGCATAACTACTTGTTGCCTTGTTTCGACACATCCAGAGTCACTACATGGAGGAGTGGGGTGCAACAAGTATGTTACAATTTGAAATGTCTCTGGCTGACTGTGATGGCCCTGACACATTTGTCATACCTCTCAACCTCAGAGTAAGAAATCTGGACAAAGCCATACATAAATTGGGACAAAGGCCCAAAAATAAGGAATTTTTTTTAAATATTGCTCTTATAAACTTAGAAAGATAATAGAATACTAGGTCTTGTATTAGTATGAATTTTCTGAAAGGTATGAAATCTGAAACTCAAACGTCTTTCATTATTTTCTAACTTCAGTCTTTAATGATTTGTCACTAATTTGCCAAAAAAAAACTATTTCATGAAAAATGGACCAAAAATGTGATGTAAAATATAAAATAGCCACACAATACAGCTGGGAACCTGTCAAAGAAGGGACACTTTAATATTAGTACTGCTATCTTGAGCAGCTGACAAAATAAAAAAATCTACATGCATTTCTGAAATAAAAGTAATCTATAACTCTGATTATTACAGTTATTTCTTAATTGTAAACCCTCCATGTTTTCTTCCAAAATTGCTATTTTGCGGAGGGATTATTAGGGGGAAGAGCAACATTTTGAGCCAAAATCAGGGACAGTTGAGAGGTTTGGCTATGCCTAATTCCATAAAGCAATTTATTTACATGTACCTCTCAACCTGTTAATGCAATAAATCTGGACAAGGACAAATATATTGGGGGAATATATAAACAGTACTAAAAATTGTTCTTGTATAAACTGTGGCAGGTCATAGAACAACAGGTCTTACTTTAGCATGCATTTTTCTGAAGGTTATAAAGTCTTAAACTCAGTGTGTCATTATTTAGTGCCTTAATTCCTAAATGATTTGTCAGAAAACCACAAATTTTATGAGGAACAAACCAAAAATAAGAAGCAAAAATCTATTCATTCTTTGAAAATCTGGACAGTTGGGAGGTATAGTTCAGCTGGGGCTGTCTTTAAGTTTGCTGCCCTTCCCCCTCACAAAATCATGGTCGAATGGAGCCTTCCCCTGCAGCCATTCCAATGATCCATTACTTGGCTATTTCACTCCATTTACCATAAACACTAATGTGCATACTGATTTACTTCTATGATGATTTGGACTTCATTTGAAAGTTTTATTTTGCATTTTACAGTGCAAACACTAAGACATCTGCTAAACAAACTTAGCATTAAAACTTCTCTGCCCTTGAAACTCACATTCATTGAAACAGCATTGAAACCCACATTTAAAGAAAATACATTTTACCAGTGGCAGATAAAGATTAATTCTGGGCTGTTTTCAAATCATAGGCCTCTTGCATATGAAACATACATGTGCTCTTTGATGCACCTTCCTATTGTTTTGAACATTTTTACAGTAAACAATGAAACAAAACGCATGCACCAATAATGACAAAACTGCCCAGTTTAGAACATCTTTCCAGTAAACAATGAAACAAAATGCATGCACTCATAATAACAAAACTGCCCAGTTCAGAACATTTCCATCATAAAAGTTTACTCAAACTTCTACAGTCCACCATTATCAGTAAATATGCACAATTCTACAGTCCACCATTATCAGTAAATATGCACAATCTCTGAAGAAGTAAAAAAGTTTCCACATTAAATAAATCTGTAACTAATGAAGAGGTTGCTGCTAGCAAACACCTTTATATTTCATGGTTTCATCGAAAAATAAAGTGTCTGATGCCCCTGAGGAATAAATTGCCTATATTCCATTAAAAATAATAAGCTAGTAATATTGCAATAGGAAATGGATGGCAAAATGATAACAGGCTCATAGTATCTTACCATTTTCAGTATGGCAGTCTTCACCCCTTGTGGGAGTAGAACCAACAACCTTCTGCATCAAAAGCAAGTACACAACCTGTTGTACTATTAACAATGCAAGCTGACTTAGCATAAGCAGCACTACATTTCTCTTCCCCTGCAGCTCTCAGCTCCTCATAAAATCTACTCAATACTCAACTGCATCTCAACTTCGCAACACAAAAAATCTGGAAAAAGCCAAATTTATTGTGTGGGGAGGTCAAAAACCAGGGACATATTAAATATTGCTTGTATAATCTTGGAAAGTTGCTAGAATAAAATGCTGTGTTACCATCATACATTTTACTGCCAAGGTCCCTGTGCAAAAGAGTCAGAGCAACATACCACTATGCCAAATCAGCTGCTTTGTGAAAGAAAAATGCTGTGTTACCACCATACATTTTACTGCCAAAGTCCCTGTGCAAAACAGTCAGAGCAACATACCACTACACCAAATCAGCTGCTTTGTGAAAGAGAGGAAGACTGAAACTTAAATGGCTATCATTTAATAAATTCAGTTCTCACCATAGCTGTCAACCTCTTAGCACAAAACACCTGGACATACCCAGTAATGAAGGAATACAGCCCTCAAACATATTCAGTGAATTCAGTTCTTGCCATAGCTGTCAACCTTAGCACAAAAAACCTGGACAAAGCCAATAATGGGGTAATACAGTCCCACAAATAAGGACAAATTTCAAATATTCATCTTATAAACTTAGAAAATTGCTAGAATAAAAGGTTGTGTTACTATGTATTTTCTGAAGAATATGAAGTCTGAAATTCAAATGCCTGTCAATTTTACTTCTGACAGAACAAAAACAATTTTCAGCAGAGGCCCAGGAAGAAATACTGCAGACACATGTCTTTGTAAAATGGCAGGACACCAGAGCAAATCCACACAAACACAGGGATGAGATGCAGACTCCACACAGAAGGCACCCCAGCCAAGAATCAAACCAGAAAACCTATAGCTGTGAGGCAACAATGCTACCACTGCACCATCAAATATGTAAGGAATTAAACATTCAGAAACCTGAAGTCTGAAATTCAAATGCCTGTCAATTTTATTTAACATTTGTTAATCAGGACAGTCTGACTTGGAACAAAAAAACAATTTTCAGCAGAGGCCAAGGAAGAAATAATGCAGACATGTCTTTGCTTTTGTGTCCTCCCATGTTACAAACCCACACAAACACAGGGAGAAGATGCAGACCCCACACAGAAGGCACCCCAGCCAAGAATCAAACCTGAGAACCTGCAGCTGTGAGGCAACAATGCTACCACTACACCATCAAATATCAAGCATTGCAGCATATAGAAACCACAGATATTATGAGGAACAGATCAGATCAAATATGAGGCAAAAATCTGCAATTTGTTTTACAAATGGTGGTGGGTAGGGAATTCAGGTCCTTAACACCTGCATACAGGATACAGGGTTCAAGCCTGTGTATCTCTACCCGCCACCATTTGTTCACTCTAGCCACCAGTATATAGTAGCTGGGGTATTACACACACACACACACACACACACAGACATAGACACACAGACACACACACACACACACACACACACACACACACACACACACACACACACACACACACACACACACACACACACACCCTTTGTTCAGCAGTAGTATAAAATCCCAAACTCCAGCCAGCGATATAAAGCCTTCATCTATGACCGAACTAACACCTACCCGGTTTCACGAAGTAATCCAAATCCAGTGAACAAAGCAAGCCCACAATCCGAACACCTACCTGAAGCTTTGTCCAGCAGTAATCCACAAAGCCCGCGCACTGAAAGTCCCGTGAGAGCAGCTCAGTCCTCCTCATTGGTTCTGACTGCGGCTGAAGCAGTCTGGTGCTCTTCTGTTCTGTGCGGTCGTCACTGCACAGATTCCTGGTATCTCACAGCAATGATTGCTGGGTACCTCTTTGCCCATATCTGGACTGCTGATAAAGGCAGTCTGAGTTGTCTGCACATGCACAGAGGATCGGGACTCGTGATTTTTTTTTTCTTCTGTTTTTGTTTTTTTGGTTTACAGAATTTTTTGTTTGTTTTGTTTCTAGGTGGGAGGGCTAAAGTCCGGCAGACCAATAGGATGATCCGCTCCTGCCTTTAAGTATAGGCAAGGCAAAACATTTTTGAAGAGTCTCATCAGGACTTGATTCATATTCCCATGAGATATTTTTAAAAAACTTTATTAAATGATCACTTACGACACAGACAAACGTACATTAACAGAAAAGAAAACAAACCATGTTAATTTTTTTCATTTACATTATATAGCACATATCTCATCTTTCTTTTAATTATCATCAGTCCAGCATTACATGAAGTGATGAAATCCTGCCTTGCTCTAAACCTTACTCCTCCTCCTGAACTTTATTCTGCATGTATCATTTACACAGTTTCCATTTATTACTATGAAATTTGCACCTTCCCTTTTCTAAATATCTCTTCTTCCAGTTCTCTCTCTTTTATAATATTCGGTACTTCAAATACAGTTGGTTTAGACTTTGAGTTTCATTTTCAAGTAATTTTTTTTTTGACAGCCAACAGAATTAAACTTAACAAAGCCTTACTATGTCTAGGCAATTCAGATTCTGTGCCCTAGCTCCAAAAAAATCATATCCTTAGTTACACCAATTTTCTTATTCTATATTTCAGACAGAGTACTCTGTAGGGAATTTTTAAAATCTGCCAACTCATAAAACTCCCAGAACATATGTTCCTAGTTACCTCATTCTTCCCCATCACATTTCCAACATTTGCTATCTACCTGAGGAAAAATGTTTTGAAATCTGATTGGAGCATAAAAATATCTATGCAAACACTTCCAAGCACAGATCCTAAACCTTCTGAACTTTGTTGCATACTTGGAAACCATACATATGTCCACTCATCATATGCCCATGAGTTTGTCATCCAAATCATACTATAATTGCAATTCTCAAGGGGTGATTTATATACAAGTATGCACCACTTATTGTCCTTCCGCACAATGTCCAACCACATTTACATCCATACTGTGCTAAGTGGGCGCAAATGCGATCAGCTATTGTGCAGATGGACGTTATGCAAACACCTAATACAAAGTATAGGGTGTTCACTTAACGTCTACACCATTTAATGGGTAGAACCTACCCTGGACATTAAGCAGCACATACCTGCAGTTATATGCTCAGCTTGTGAATCATTCCATGTTGACATGGCTGCCAGGATGTTGTCACAGAGAATTACAAAGTAAGTTCACGGTATTAAAACCAAAAACAGCAACAGTTTGCATTATAAGCACCCTATTAACTGTACTGAATGTAAGAAATGTTATTGGCTATATTAAATCATGAATCCAAGGATATGAGAGAAGGAAACTTTTTAAATAAGCATGAAATGAAAAAGACTAAATGACAACTATTTTTGCAGGCTAATAATATGGCAAACTTGAATGAAACATTTAATAGAAGATGATTTTTAAAAGCTAGATCAATTTTCAAATTGTGGATTTTATGCTGTTAGTCAAGTGAACTTATATAACTTTTTACTATTTAAATAGTGTATTGAGATACTTGTTTCATTCTGATAAAGTCAGTCTATTAAATGACAAGAGCACTCAGTCAAATACATTAAAGTATTCCATTGCAGTGTGCCCTTAAGAAAATAGTGTTTGTTTGTTAACATCTTAAAACACATTATACCTGATGTCAAAAGCTCCAATATGAAAAAGAAAACATCTTAATGTTCTGGACCCACAACAAAAAAATCTTAATGCACTGGACCTACAGCAATGTTTTTTTTTTCCCAGTGGGAGATTATGGTTACCTAATTTACTAAACGTATTCTAGAAAACTTGTTGAAGCTGAGGATAGTAGCCATACAGCTCATACAGTGCACTTAGATCTGACCAAGGGCTTTGATGGTATTCTGTGTGATGGAATGTAAATAGGCTTAAAGGCTTAAGTGCTGAACCTTATGTTGTAAGATAGATAGCAAATCAACTGAGATATAGAACTAACACGGTGAAAAGAGCAGGTGTCACAATCAAAAAAATGACTAGTGATATTACATAGAATACGGTACTTGAACCCCTTCTGTGCAGCATCTAATTCTTGGGTTTCCATATCACTAACTCAGACAAATGGGTAGCTAAATTTGCCAATGGCTGCAAGGTGCGTGTTGACATTCACCCAGCATCTGATATCAAGTTACTACAAGGGCAAGGGCTAAGTCATACAAATCAATGGGGTATTAGAAATGCAAAAACAGTATAGTATTGCCATTTCCTGTAGCTCTAGGCTAATATGGCTGCCAGAGATCTCAGCAACTTTAGAGACAACCTCCTATCCTTTGATCCACATGTAGTACCAGTAGTCAGGAAATCCTTCTTTCCAGTATAATTAAGAATTACAGGTATCTCATCCATGTCAAAATAAATTATTATTCCTTTACATTTTGCCCTGAGCAGACCAATTTTAGTATAGTGTCTCTTTTACATATTTATCCAAACACATATCACACAACTAGAAGGACCTTAATAGCTCCAAGACCAATGGACTGATGACCATCCACTACCAAGACAGGGTGAAAATGTATTCCTATACTTTGTCTATAATGAACTCTTGCGAGGTGATTTATGCCTAGCATTCTCTGCTGTTAAGGACACAATCCACTTTTATCGCCTACACCTCCACAAATCAAATGACTCCTCAAACAAACCAACTATAGGCTTGAATCTCCATCAATGAATTAATAAATCACAGTAGGGACAGATTTATTAATCACTGCTTCCTTCATATCTGGAATAATCTTCTATTATGAGTGATACTTGGCCATCCTTTAAGGAAAACCTTGAAGGTTGGAAAGTATCTGTAAATTTAACCTAGATGTGATCTGTTTTGTGCTCCTGGATGAAGATGGTGCCCTATGAGAGAGGATATTGACAAGGTGATTACTGAACATGGACTGACTCTGGCTTGTAAATTCTATGCATCCATGAAACCAGTGGTGCTGCAGATGTGAAATGCCTGCTACAAAGTCTTTTGCCTGACTCCTTTACATAAACTGTGGAATATGCAGTGATTCTCTTGAGCCGCTTGCTTGCCGTACCTATGTTGCTTACAGTGAAAATTTATAGCCTAGTTACATACATTTATTTTTCAAGGTAAATGGATTAGGCTAAGGGCTTTTTAGTCACAATGAAGTTATAATAAAAAGTACAATAAAGTTTACAGATCATACAAGCAGTATAGCAATTACATGACAGCAAAATGTCAGTATATACACGTAAAACAAGCCTAAAGCATATCTCTCAGTTGCCTAGAGTTTTTCAAAATGTCCAGATTTTTGCCTCATAGTTTAGGTATGTTCCTCTTAAAAATCTGTTGTTTTCCTACAAATCACCGAGTACTGAAGTCACTAAATAATGACATGCAATTAAATTTCAGACTTCACATTCTTCAGAAAATGCATGCTAACACAAACCCTTTTATTTTAGCAACTTTCTAAGTTTGTATGAGAAATATTTAAAATCAAAGAGATTGAGAGATATGGCCTAAAGAAGAAGAAAGCTATAAAGCAATACCCTTACTTATGGAAAAAATGAGCAAAAACACGTAAGAAGCTTCAATTAGACTGTATCGTAACACGTATATGTGACACAACACTGTATGACTTTGGTGTTTTCCTTTTAAGATTGAGTGTATTTAATGGAAGAAGCACAGAAAAGGATTTGCAACTTCTGATACAAATGGCTATATGGTTCCTGATAGAATATAACTTCCATTTAGTTTCCAAAAGAAATTCTATAGTCACTGCTACTTAAACATTAAATACCTTTGTCAGGTTATCTGAATATGTGTAGTACACAGTGGCATGATTAAAATGATAGGTAGTTGTTAAAACAGATTTTCCTGTATCTGTTGTAAATCAGTAACAATTTCCTACAACCTGCTAATATATTTAACTATATTATCTCATGATAATCACAGCATACTATGTTCATGTAAAGCTGGAGTTATTTGAGACGGTCTGTGTAGGGCATCTGTTTGAGGCCAGTTGTCCTCTTTGTGAGGTATTTCTGTGGTCTTTCCAGTTGTTGTGGATGTCTTGTGGGGTGCATGCCAGGGGGAGCGTTGTGCTCTGTGATGGGTCTAGTGAGTGATGAGTGGGGGGGAGCAATGACCTCTTTTTTTCTGGATGAGAAGCCTTTTGTGATGGGGTGAGCCACGGAGAAGGATTTGCTGACTGCTGTGGTGGTGTGGTTGTCGAGGGAGAGACTACTGTCTACCTGTGTCCCGGGGTCTTGTCACATTTTCAGTGTTGAGTAGACTGCCGGCTATGTGGTGGTTCATGGGTGCAGAGTTTTTACCAAGGGGGATGACAGTACACTTTTTGGCATTGGGCTTCAGGCCATGGCTTTGACACCGGGCATCTGTCTCGGTGAGGCCCTTTTGTAGTGTGTCCACATCGTTGGGAGTTTCGATTGTGGCTCCTAGTTTGCAGTCGTCTGCAAACTTTGTCAGCCGGGGACCTTCTGTGTTGGCCTGTGCTTCAGAGAGGTGGATGCCAGGCGGGAGAGGACCCGGGACTGGGCCCTGTGGTGCTCCGATTATCACTGGTCTGAAGTCGAATTTGGAGTCTGCTACTTTCACAATGTGGTTGTCTACTCAGAGGCGATTTCTGCTTAACATACAAGGCTATGTCAAACCCAGTGCTGTTGGACATGCTACACTAAAAGAAATCCCAATCCCTCAGAGCCACATGCTCCAGGGATCTAAACCTGGTCATCACAATGAACAAAACATGCCGGAGGGATAGGTTCCTGACCCAGAGACTCCCCAATACTCTGGAATAGACTGCCTATACATGTCAAGCTGAGTGCCTCTTTGGCCCTCTTCAAAAGGAACCTTGACGATTGGATGGGAGATAGGAAATTCACCATGGGGATCATGTCAGTCTGGGGACAAGGGAAGTAAATATACTGGGAAGAAATAGCCAGGGAAATGTTATGGCTAGGCTTGTATAGGCCCTAGGGCTGATAGCCTAGTACCAACCTATGAACCTATGTATCTGCTCTGACATCATACCACCTTCCCTCTTAACTGCAAATTATACAGCCTTATACAGTGATAAACGATAAGCATTCATATGCGCAAAATAATATTCAGAATGATCAAAGTCAGATTAAGCCCAAAGGGGGCTTAGGGCACTAGGGTGACATGACTGATTAACTGAACCCTGAACAAATTCATACAGTGATGCCCATGTGATCAGCCACGTGACCACTTAACATGTATATCACTAGAATCCATGAAAGTATGTCAACCTCACAGGATAAAGTACAGAGACTGATGCTGGGGATAGCGATTTCTGGCCTAACTCATTCAGTTTGGTACCACCATGTCTCTTTCCAGGCACACAGTTTAGAGAATAGAAGGATGAATGGTGTTACTGTCTAATAATAGTATTTTAATTGTAGTAAAGGTCTGTAAATGTCACGGCTAGATATGTTTAATGACTTCACTGTAAAATGTTTGGTCTCAAAATCACACATTTTAACAGAGAGATAAAATTAGGAACTATGTATGAAAAATAGGACATATTTGAAACAGCGGTATAGCTAATGTGGGGTAAAGGAGGCAACTGCCCAGGTGCAAGGTATTAGTGATGCAACTGACAGTAGGGGTATCATTACAATACCAACATTCAAAAATGAATGATGATAGTGCATTTGCAGCGATCACTGAAGAACAGAAGTACTTCATGTGTGGTATTCTAAGTGTAACAAACCTCTTGTTACCTTTGTAGTATGTGGTTTGCTAAGGTTTGAAACAAAATACCTCTTCTTGGGACCCTTTCCCCTCAGTTCAGATAGTAGTAGTTTTTTCATTTTTCTTTTCATTTTTGCCCCTCAACCTAGAGTTGAGATGGTGGCAGTTCAGGGAACTGCACTGGGCACTACATAATCTGATTTTAAATCTATGTTGACGATATCAACTATCATCCCTTTTCCATCCATATAATCCACACAATTTTTAAAACACAACTTGGGAGAAGCAAAAGGCTCACACAGTACCTCGGGTGACTTCAGGTGAAGAGAAAAGGTAGCTCCCTTGCTTGTGTGGTGGTATCACACTGCAATAACCGTGATAGCTGTAGCAGCACAACATCCTTCCAGCTGATGTATTCCAGTTTAAACACACAGGTAGTCCAAACACAAACTGTAAGGTAAATCAATGATGAAATAATAAACATGAAACTGCAAGTTTGATAAATAAAAAAACTTGTACTAAAGGAACAAACACGATTAAGTGCTTTCATCCCACCATTTGGGACTTCCTTTTGCTTCTTCCTGGTTACGTTTTGGCTGTATGGGCACACGCTGGTTATGAATTTTTAAAACATAACTTAGCTAAAGCTTCACCCACCCATCAATGCTACACTGTTCTGTAGTGTCTCCATCAAGCAAAAAACCACAACTTTTTTTTTTAAGTTAATCACTTACTTGTTAGGCTTTGGTAACTATACATTTCATTACTAGCTTTGGTTAGCCAGATAAAGACATTGCTACATTCATAGAAAATCACAATACATATCCATTTCAAAAATAAAAGTTTGGAATCATTTAAACTGACTGATGCAGTAGAGACATGACAGACAGACAGACAGACGCAGGCAAACATATTCCACTCCCCAGGCTTTATGTACTTGCTTAACCCCACACCCTTAGATACTCTCCTCTCGTCTCCTCTCTCTGCAAGTTCATTCAACAAATCTTATTAGCTGTAATCCATGCCTAAAATGGCCACCATTAAATATCATCTTAAAATAAAGAGAACCAAGGCCTACCAACACTCTACTAAGTCCATAAACCAGATACTCTTGCTAACTGCCTCTCTAAGCCTACTAATACTAGCAGCCAACAACACTTTCTATCATTCAATCCTTTCCAAACCCCCTCCATTCCACTCAGCCTCAAACACCCATCCCCTACCTCCCAACCCAGTTAACATCCCCATATGTAGCTCCATCTTCAATAATGCAATCTTAAGTCAAGCAAAACTCTCACTTCCTCAATATCCTAACATACCTAGTATCTCCCTGAAATATGACAAAAACATTAAGCACTTCTTGAAATATGTGGTCCAAATAGTATCTATGCTAGCCCTTAGTGGGGACATAGATCCAAATCCCGGCCCAGCCTGTAAACCCTCAGACTCAGTCTCACATCCTGGTTCACATCTAAATACTATTCAGGCACCAACCATTCCTAGTAGAGACACAGGAGATATCCTAATATTGAATATGAATATAAGAAGCATAAACAATAAAGTTCATGAGCTCCATGCTAACATCTCCCTTTACTCCCCATACAGTGTACTACTCACCAAAACCTGGCTAAATGCTAACACCAATAGTAATGAAATACTTCCACCAGGCTATAGCATCATATGTTTAGACAGAATAAATAAAAGAAGTGGAGGGTGTAGCCTTACTCTTTAAAAAAACACATCTCAATAGAAACACTAGCTGAAAAAACATTAGACCTTAAAAATGCAGAAATAGTATATACCAAACTGACCATCAACCCCAAGAAACACACACACACACACACACACACATATATATGTGTATATATATATATATATATATATATATATATATATATATATATATATATATATATATATATATAAAATAGGTATCTACATGCCATGAGGGGATAATATTCAGATGCTAGAAAATATACTACACTGGTGTAACAAAACCATACCCCAGGAAACACTCATTATGGGTGACCTCCATATAGACTGGCTAGATTGCAATTCTCCACATCCCAAAAACTGTATTAACCTACATGACTTCTCTCAACTCATCCAATCACCCACAAAGGTTAATAAGTCTTCTAACAAACACTCCACTCTAGACTGGATATTAACAAATAGGCCAGCCCTCTACCCCTACTCTGGGTGTCTGCCAGATAGTCTCAGTGATCACTATCCCACATACGTAGGAAAACAACAAACCCAACTAAATAACCCGTTCTACTACAAATAAGAAATAAAAAACAACTTAACCCATACAAACTTATAGAGATACTTAAACACTGTAATTGGACACCATTGAAACAGCTACCCCTACAGGAAGCCATGGACTATTTCAACTCTACTTTCCGTCCTAAACTCTCAAGCTCCCAGCAGATATATACGTGTTAAATTTAACTATGCCCCGTGGCTAAAAAAGGAAACCCTCTCACTTCTTAGTACTAGAGATAAGGCTTGGTCAATATGGAAAACAACTAGCATTACAAACTTATCAAGAACTTAGAAATAAAGCAAAGAAACAAATTAAAATAGACAAAGCCAATTACTACACAGAAATTCAAGCTAAACACCACAAAAACCCACAAAAATTCTGGTCTACTATAAAGATATACTTCTACCAGGCAAAACAGGTATACCATCCCCCACCACCAACAACTCCTCAAGACAATATTGCCACTCAATTTAATAAATATTTTACTGAAGCCATCCTAGCACTATAAAAAATAAAACCCCCTCAACTATCAATCTATCCACACACCAAACATTACATCCACCTTCACCCTGCAACCTGTAGCCACTGACACTATAAAAAACTGCTGAAAAAATTAAAACCCACTACTCTAGCTGCAGATAGCCTACCTGCTGAATACCTAAAGCTAACAGCAGAAGGTAAAGCATACCCATATCAATACTAATCAACAGATCCATAGCCAAACACCAGGTCCCTTCCATTTGGAAAACCTCATACATCATTCCCCTACATAAAGGTGGCTCATCAAGAGATTTCAATAAATATCGTCCAATTGCAATATTATCACCACTATCTAAAATTCTAGAAAAAGTAACAAACTCCTAACTAATACCCAGCATGGCTTTAGACCTTTCCATACCACATCAATTGCACTAATGTCATTTACTAACACTGCCAACTATCACAGGAACAGCAATAACTATGTCTCTTCTATCTTCCTGAACCTGTCAAAAGCTTTTGATATGGTCTCACATACTAAACTACTAAATGTCCTATCTGATCTAAATTTTTGTAATTCCACCCTTGCCTGGTTCCAATATTACCTCAATGGATGCCAGCAAGCAGTCTCATGGCAGCAGGCCTTATCACCCCTATTATCAGTAACCCTAGGAGTACCTCAAGGCTCTATATTAGGCCCACTTCTATTCTCTATATTTACAAATAACCTTCACTTATCAATCCCCTCATGCTTCACTCCAATATGCAGACGATCAACAATGATTTGTTCTGCACCCTCTCTACTACAATTTCAGAATCTAACACAAAAAAAGCCTTTCATGAAGCTGAGCAGTGGCTCACATACGGTCATTTAATCCTTCTTTTTCTTCTTCTTCTTTCAGCTTTTCCTGGTTAGGGGTTGCCACAGCGGATTAGCTGTCCACTCATGATTGGCAGTGGAGTTTTACAGTGTCGAGTTGCCAGCCCAGCACCCAACCTTCCACAGAAGGCACACACATGCACACACTCACAACTAGGGCCAATTTTAGAGTGTCCAATCCACCTACAGCATGTCTTTGGACTGTGGGAGGAAACTGGAGCACCCGGAGGAAACCCACGCGACCACAGGGAGGACATGCAGACTCCACATAGTAGGCACCCCAGCCGAGAATCGAACCAGAGAACCTCTTGCTGTGAGGCGACAACACTAACCGCTGCACCAAAAAAAAGTTATGGTCTTCAGTCCTAACAAAACTGCCCTCCCCTTTAACACCTTCAATATTGCCTCACTCAACAACACCATCATAACCCCATCCCCCACACCAAACTTTTAGGAGTAGAAATTGACTGTAAACTTAAATACGATATTCACATTTTCCAGACGGTAAAACAAAGTACATAAAAAACTTGGTACCCTATGCAGGAACAAATACTACTTCACCAAAAATACCAAAATTGCCTTTGCCCAAACCCACTTAATTTTAACCTTACTGTATGTAGCCCTCACACTCACTAATCTTAAGGAATCTGAATTTTAAAAACTTGAAACCTGTTACAATAAAATTGTCAGATATGCCACAAATGTACTAGCTAGAGCACACCACTGCCTTGCACTCAAGCAACTCAATTGGTTAGAACTCTCCCAACTCCTGTACTATATACAACTAACATCGGCTCATAAAATCCTCTCAGATCCCCAAAAAACACCAGCCCTACAAACACTTCTTCGACTCTATGCCACCAATAGACTACTCCGCTCCACCAAAAAACACCATATAAAAACCCATATATCCAAAAATCAAGCAGGTGATTCCCTCTTTGCAAACTACATCGGAAAAATCTGGAATGAGCTGCCGGCAGACATTACCTCCACAGCATCCCTAGCTCTATTCAAAACAAGCTTAAAAAAACACCTCTTTAGCAAATGGCTGTGCCCTTGCTCTAGCCGACTAACAGTCTCCTATCAATCTCTACAGCCACCTTCCCAGCTCTAGTCCAGACTATTTCCTCAGTCTAACCTAAAAGGCTTTGTAGCCTCACGCCATCCACTGTATACTCTAGCTGTTATTTGCCTAGAAATAACACTCAGTATCAGCTTTATAACAGGCAGAAATGCCTCTGATTCCTCAATGTCTCCAATTTTATACGTGCAAATGATGATTGTACTTCAGACTCTGGCATGCTCATTATTTTTATAACATTATAATGTTATTCACCTTTAAATACGGTGTGTTCATTTGAAGCCTGAATGAATTATGTTAAATATCAATGTAATAATTGCTTATACTATACTGTATGCATATCTCCCTGTCTAACTTCCTTATGTATGTATAAAATTATTTTCAGTTTCTAATTTCCTCATGTATGTATAACATTAGATTATATAATATGTAGCATACTACTATGCTTTTGTTTTGTACTAACTGGAGCTTTTCTCCCCAGGCCTTTGCTGAAAAAGGACATGTGTCAAGTCGTACTTTCCCGGGTAAACACAGGTAAAATAAATAATAATAATAATTATAATAATAAAATAATAAGTTGTTCCATTTTAAAAAATGTCTTTGTAATTCTTAATTAATGCAGATCATGATGCATCCTATTTAACTTGAGTAAAATCAAAAATGTCATAAATAAATGATCTTTTCTAAACTTTACTTTTAGAAACTAAGATGCAGAAATTATATACTTAGAACTTGATTTTTGTAACGTTAGCAGATTTATCTGAGTGATTTAAAATACCTTGGTGTGTTTTCTATGTTGTTTTTAACTTCTATATTTATGAATACAAACTAATAAGTTGCAAATATGCAGATAAGGGTAATAAACAATGTTAGGCAACTAAATACATATCAGAAATTGCCTAAACATGAGATTATGAAATGGCATCTTCATTGCTTTTGCAATAGCATTCTTTTATTTCAAAGCACACCATAATCTTTATACGTATTGTGCAATCCTCATTATGTTGCACCTTGATATTCACACTGGAGGCCGCTACAAACTACTCCTTCTCTGGTGACAGCACAATGTTATGATACTTCTGTTTCTCACCTTATTTGTACATACATTGAAATAAAGTAATATCAAGTAATGTCTATGTACAGTCGCACATCCACGTTCTATTTCAAAATTGCATTTTTTCTCTACCCTATTATTCTATTTTCCAACCACGTTATTAGTCATATTTGGCATCAAAATCATTAACATTTCACTTTTCAATAATCTTCCAAACTAATTACTTAACTTTCATTTCCATGAAACCTCCATTGCAGACAATATACAACTATTTACACTATAATCAAGAGAGCTATTACAATCCCTGAACAAAAGTGGGTCTGGATCAGCTGTTGTGTCCTTAGTCAGCCAAGACTTTTTGGGCCCTGTAAGTGCAGAAGCAACAAAGAACAAAGGACAGTGTCCAGCTCCATGCCCATAAGGCAATCCATTTGCAGGGCTCTTAACTTCCTTTAAAGTATGGACACTCCTAAGAACTACAACTGTGCCAGCACTCACAGACACTTACAGGAAATCTTTGATGGGGCTAACAGGAGCCATTGTACTGGTAAGCGAACATAGAAGAACCCCTTCTCCAGATATACTTTGGTCATTATGGCCCACAAACTCTGTTAATCAACCAGATGGGATGGTGAAGAAAGGTAGAATGGCTATGCTATACTGAAAACAATGACCAGTCAGACCAAATGTATGGACACTAGACGATGATGCACCAAAAGGCATCTGATGCCCAGAGACACCATCCAGATGGTCAATGAGATTAAGGAAAAAAAAAAATTTTTTTTTTATACTTTATTTAGCTGCTTTTACTTAACTGTCTTCTACCTTATTACATTAGTTTGCTGTTCTGTGTGCTCTTAAGTGTGCAAGTGTTGTTATTCTGCACTTATTACTGCTTATCAAACCCTGTTCTCCATAAGTCTGCCAAGTACTCAACACACTATGTCTCGACAATTCCCATCAGTTTCTCCTGCCAGCCTGGTTTACATGGACAAACTGAGAAAGTGCAGCAGCAGCTGCCTGATGTTCACAGACAGTCCCCTTTTCCTAGCACATAAGTCTTCTATTTGAGAGAGATGCATGTACATCAGTAAGCTGGAATCCATGTTCTCTCACACCACAGTCAGTACTCCTGACAAAGAGGAGATTGCCAGTACAAGCAGCACACCCCACATCACAGAGCCACACACCTACCTATGCAGGGGTCCTCAACAAAAACATACCTAAGCAACAGAGACCCTCAAAACACACTCACAAACATTCCACACACAACAACAATCACATCACACACAGTAGTCAGCACAACCAGTGTCTCACAAACACAGCCCATTAGGCATAACAGTAAACCAACGCAGCCCATAAGACATAACAATAGACCAAACATACTAGTCATTGGCGACTCAATAGTGAGACACACTGTAATGTCCCCCTCACCAGGCTCAACAAGTAGAAGGTCATGGTCAGCTGTTTGTCAGGTGCTAGAATCCACCACATCATGCACATACTTAAGTCTCTTCACAACAGGTACAAGTATGACTCTGTCATTGTCCATGTTGATGTGAACAACTTGAGGTGCACCTCCCTGGACTATAGAAAGAGAGACATGATTAAGCTCTCGAGTATGTGCTCCAGGCAGGTATGACCTTAGCCCTAAGCAGCATCCTACCTTCACCAAGAATGATACCACAATACCAACAAAAAATGTTTGACTTCAGCAAATGGCTTAGTTTCTGATGACTTTCTAAGGGAATCCGGTATCTGTCTGTCTGGGATGACATGGCTGACAGGCCACGATGCTTTGCCAGAGATGGCCTCCACCTGTCACCACTGGGGTTTCGGATCTTGGCCAAAGCTCTTGCATCGGACATTGTGCCTTTTTTAGGCCATGTCCCAAAGACAAATCTTCGAACATAAGAGAGCTGTCATAAAACAAACTGAAGGCCATGCTGCTCAATGCTATGGAGCCTTAATCTGAAAATGCACTCACTGGAGGCTCTCCTCACACTCGAAGATGCTGATGTCTGTGCAGTCATAGAAACTTGGTTCAGGACTGCAGAGAACACCCCTGCCTTACCAGGCTATACCTCATTCCACACTTTCTGACCCTAAAATGAGGTTCGAAAGACTAAGGGTGGTGGAGTCTCTATCTTCATTAAGGACAGGCACACCTCCAGACTGGTTTAACAACATGATCTACTGGAATTACATCAGGTACAACTGACAGTTGGCAAGGCACCAATCCAATATATAGCCAACTATATACCCCCCTCCATGGACCTACGTGATTCCATCAAGGTACCCCCTAACATCTTGATCCTTGGTGACGTCAACTACCCCACCATAGACTGGGTGAATTATTCCTGCATTAATGCACTCACTCAATGATTCCTTGACTTCATCAGTTCTAACGCACTAGATCAGCTGGTCTTCTCTCCCACAAAGGGAGATAACATACTGGACTTGGTTCTCACCAACATGGGCGACCGCTGCACCACTCCCATAGTATGTACTTCCCTGGTGAGATCAGATCATCAGTTTGTCTCATTCGAAGTTTCTATCCCACCCAATCTCTCCCCAGCCATAACTAGGCTAAAAAACTTCTCAAAAGCTGACTACAACCTCCTAAGGGAGTGTATCAGCAGCTTCACATCACTGCCCTCCTCAGATGATGCAGACAACTTTTCTGAACAGTATGCCAATGCAGTATACAAGCATTTGTACAACTGCATGCACTCAGCCATACCCAATAGAACTAAAATCTGCTCCTCAAGGAAACACAAACCTGTCTGGTGGACATCCTCTATCAAGAGGCTTTATAACAAAAGGAAGAAACTGTTGTCCAAAGCTAAAAAGGAACAAATTCCAAATCAGAAAAACTCCCTCCTCTGCCTGAACAAGCAAATTAGATCACTAGTGAAAACCTCCAAAGTCAATTACGAGTTGAAAATAGCCTCCAAAACAAAGGGAAACCACAAGTCCTTCTTCAGTAACATTAAGAACCTCCATTGCAAAGCCCAAGTTTGTTGCAATCTAGTACTTAATGGTACCATTTAGACTGATCCTGCTGACTTAGACAACCTGCTGGCTGATAGGTTCAGTGCAAACTTCACCCCTTATCTCCCAACAAAGGCCCAGTCAACATCCCTGATACTTGTCCCACACCTCACATCTTTGTAGATCAAGTGTTAAAGGCCCTATCCAAGGCAAATATAGTATCCCAGGCTTTATTCTGCACCATCTCCAGCAAGAACTAGCTTTGCCATTGGGCACCCTATTCAAACACAACCTGATTATAGGCTTCATTCCAGCAGAGTGGAAAACTGCCATTGTCATCCCCCTTGCACAGAGGTGGTGACACTACTGACCCAGGAAACTGTTGTCCCATCAGTTTGACAAGACTGGTCTGTAAAGTATTGGAGCTTATTGGATCTAATAAACAAGGACATAGGCAATGTCCAAGCACTTGACCCCACTCAATTCGGATTCATCAGGGGCAGATCTTGCTTACTGAACCTAGCTGACTTCTTTGAGACTGTCATCAAAGCCCTGGATGAGAGAAAGTCAGTACATGCAGCTTACCTTGACCTGGCCAAGGCCTTTGACACAATCCCCCACTTGGGCATCATTGAAAAGCTAACACAACTTGGTGTTAATCCCTATCTAGTCAGATGGGGGGCCAACTGGTTCACAGACATAACCCACAAGGTCAAAATAGGTGCTGCCACCTCCGACAGCAGACCTGTCACTAGTGGTGTTCCCCATGGATCTGTCCTGGGACCCCTAGTGTTTGACTGGACCTCTGAGAAGTATATGCCAAAGACAAAGGGCCGTAGCTGTCCAAGTCTCCAGATTACTGTAGTTGGGTGCTGTCACTGACTCCCTAGTTTATGTTAACATACTGCAAAAGGGTCTCACAGCTACAAATAACTGGTGCCAAAGCCATGGCCTTAAGTTAAATGCAAAAAAATGTATTAACACACCATTCAGCAAAACATGGCCCCTACTGATTACCACATCAACGACAATCCCCTAAGCACACAACCTGTGGTGACAGACCTGGGTATTCAGGTTGACAACAATCTCACATTCGACCATCATGTGGCGGCGGTGGTCAGAAAAGCCTTTTGCCTGGTTAATCTCATAAGTAAAGGGATTGCATCCAAAAAAAGGAGGTTATTACCTCTCTGTACTCCTCACTTATTAGACCTGCAATTGAGTATAATTACCCGTTTAGTACGTACCTCTCCAAACACCTGCACCAACTGGAAAGGCCACAGAAATACCTCACAAAGAGAATTCATGGCCTCCAACACCTATTCTATGTGGACAGGCTTAAATCACTATCACTCTACTCGGTATCATACAGATTGCTCAGAGGTGATCTGTGTCTTGCCTGCAAGGCAATATCAGACCCTGCCCTATTAGAGATGCTCCATATCCATAAGTCTAACTCCTTGTGCATTACCTGCTCCATAGGCCTAAATCTAATATGTGACATCAACAAAACCTGCTGGAGAGACAGGTTTGTCTCCCAGAAACTGCCCCGTCTCTGGAATAGACTTCCCATACATGACAAACAGAGTACCTCACTGACCCTCTTCAAGCATAACCTTGATGAGTGGATGGGAAAACATAAATTTGTCCCAGGGATTCCACCTTTGTCCCTCATTGACAGGTGCTGACTGAAGTTTCTTGTTTGGGGATAACCTCTTGGCTAGCTTTGTAAGGGACACACACACACACACACACACACACACACACATATATATACATATACACACACACACACACACACACACACACACACGCACACGCACACATGCATATTTCTCTGAGTACTTTCAATTGCATATGGGAAATTTCCTGGACTTCATTGTTTTTTTACAGACATTATACATGCTTGTTTCTAGTAAGGCTATCTCAATTTCCAGTGTTTCTGTCCAGTTATTTTTCATTTTTAACACCACACCATTCCTACCATGTTGAAGCATCCTGCATGTATACTGGATATTATGTGCCTCTTTACCTGAGAGCGTCCCTAAATTTTGTCAGCCACCCTATCTGACAGCAGGCCAATAATGTTCTAAGGACTGGCAGCACTCATCTTGATTTGCATCCCTCACTAGATAGTTGAATTGTAAATAAGTATTTTCTGGCATTTCACATTTTTCTTTAGCCTTCTCACATCTTAAGGTTTTCCCTTTCCTCTGTAGCTGAGCCCAGTGTCTTAAGTTTCATAATATGTTGTCTCCATTGCAGTTACCATTGCCACTAAGTTATTATCTCTTTGAGCGGACCCAGTCTTGAGGTTCTTAGCTCTCCACTTCTTAAAGCGTGACTTCATGAACATTTGACTCATTTCCCTGCGACTGGCGTCTAACATACAATGTCCTGTTTCTGGGCCCCTCCATCTGAGAATATTACCAGTAAGTCCATCTGGCTCCCAGGTATTTACCCCACAGCATTTCCTTCCTTCTAGGGAAAAATTCTTCATGTTCGCATTGAGTGAAATAGGTTAATGGAATGTTTTTTTAATAGTTTTATTTTGGGACATCTAGGGCCCTTTGCATTTTTGATAGCTTAACATTATCCAAGAAAACCCTTGGTTTCTTCCCAGCCATATGAGGTCACAAATCCAACTGGTAGTTTTATGTACCATCTTTTTATCTTGTGGCGTCCAGAAGGACTATCCAAGGTATAAAACAAATGGAAGCACATGCCAATGGAGAATCTGAACCCTCAAGTGTAAGTCTAAATCTAACATCTATAATTTCTGTAAGAGCTACTTGAATTTTTCTTGGACCTCTCCATATGATTTCTTCTTGGAGCTTTCATAGGTCTCAGTAATTCACAGTCCCATATTTTTAACCTCCCTGTCCTTCCAGATTTCTGGATGTTCTCTTGTAGTGCCTGTTCCCATACTGCTTTGGGTTTCTTCCATTTAATTTTATAACCTGAAAATAAACCAAAATGTTCCATTAAGGTGAATACTTCCCCTAGATCTTCCTCTGGACTGAAGAGCATCAACATTATGTCATCAGCATATGATGCAATCTCAAACTCCCTGTTGACCCACTGATATCCTCCTAGATCTTTAAACAGCCACAGTGAGGATTCTGACATAACTATAACACAAATAGCAAGGGGAAACAGAGATCATCACCATATTCCTCTTGTCATTAGTGTACTGATAGAAGGTATTGCTAAGATTTTCATATGAGCCATCATACCCTTATAAATCTCTTCCAAAAGGAGAGTAGAGGACTCAGGAAAACCCATTCTATTCAATAGTGCAAACAAGTATGGCCACTCCATTCTCTCAAAGCCCTTTTCTGCATCTACTGATATAACTTCCACCTTCCCCCATCTCTTGTGCATTTTGTATTATAATTATTATTCTAATTATTTTATCAATAGTTCATCATCCCTTTATAAAACCACATTGATTCATGTTGATCAATGAGGTCATAATCCTGGCCAGTCTAGCTGCCGTTAATTCTGTAAATACTTAATAATCATGGTTTAAAATTGGGATAGGTCAGTAAGAATCAGGGAGGCTTGACTTTCTACCTTCCTTATGTATTGCCACGATTATATCTTCCTACCATCACTCTGGCATTTGCTGGGTGTGTAGTTCTTCATTTATTAAAGTCCCCCATAACTGCACAGTTTTATCTCCCCTTCCCAGTTTCCAGATTTCTACTGGTCTCTTGTTTAAGATTGGTGACTTATTAGGAACTGTTTTTCTTATGGCTATTACAATTTTTTTCATAATTATCTGTTTGATAAGTTAATCTGTTAACCCACTGTCTAAAGTGTGCTATCTCCAAAAGTCCTGCATTCTGATTTGTGGATTTAGTCCTCTTTCAGACATGTACAAATTTTCATAATGTTTTTAATATCTCCCCCTGCATTCTAGCTATTCTCTTACCTTTGGGGATATTTACTTGATTAATAGCTTTCTGCTAGCTTAGTCTTGCAGCCATTGTTGTTAGTGCTTTTGGGGTATTTGCATCATATAGTTCCTCACTGCCCTCCTAGCCTCTTCCTATTAAATGTCTGTCAGATTTTGTAGTTCTTGTCTCCCTGCTTCTTGCAAGCTTTCTTTTCCCACCCGCAATAACGTAATTAACTCTAGCCACATCCTTTTCTTACTATGCATTACTACTGTACTACACCAAAGGTAATTTTGTATCTCCTTTCTAAGTGTTTCCTTCAAATTATCCCAGTCCTGTATTAAGTTCTCCTGGATGTCATTTACAGACTTTATTAATATCTCTCTTATTCATTCTGTGAGTTTGGC
Source organism: Protopterus annectens (assembly GCF_019279795.1). Taxonomy (NCBI): domain Eukaryota; kingdom Metazoa; phylum Chordata; order Ceratodontiformes; family Protopteridae; genus Protopterus; species Protopterus annectens. The sequence continues at coordinate 723,669,206 of NC_056727.1, read as the reverse complement.
TTGTGTCAACTCAGTCATCAAAGCAGGAGTAACTAGGACAAGGCAGCTGCCGCGGCACCACTCCCTGAATGAAACACCTGTGCATATCAGGTTCATACAGGCATGTTGTCTGTAATGGGAGGGCAGAACATTGATTGACATGCATGCAGAAGCATTGACAATTTACTCCAACAGCTCAATGTATGCTTTTCCCTTGCACACTGGGCTGGAAAACATGGCCAGGGTACAATAAAAAAAGCCTTCATGGATGCCTGGATAATGGCATCATGATTAGCTTTTCTTCTAAGAGGAAAAAATTGGCTATGACAGATCTTGTCCAATCGGAATGAATGGGCCATATAGATGACAAGGGCTGAGGACTAACAGGCATTACAGAACAAAAATAAATAAAAAAATAATAATAGAAATAATTATCAACTTAAAAACACAAATAAAATATTTAAAAATGGGTTGCTTGATACTAGAGTGCTGACAGTGCATCAGTGGGAATTACAGTTTTGTGCTTACAATTGAGTATCTGTTGTTTGGTCAGTGTCTTTGTCCCCTATTGGAGCACACAAGGCCCCTAAAGGGATGTGATATACTGAAGTGTTCTCACAGGAACTTGTCTGTCACCTCATTTACTAATTATGCAAAGGAGCTTCCATTTTTTCCAGGACTGGAGGCTGCCACATATGTTGAAGCTTGTATACAGGACTGCCTATCTCTGATCCTGTTGTCTGTTCCTCTTATTATGGACCCAGACTCATGACAGTGAACTTGCTGGCCATGTGTTGCAGATTTACAGTGAAAAGACATCAATCAAGGTTTTCTGCAACCAGTAACAACATCACCAGATATGAGCAGCAATGACAAGGGGCTCATTTACTATGCTGAGTTGTCAGTTGCCCTTTCCTCATCTGGCATGGAATTCTAGTCACTCCTGCATGCGTAATAAATGAAACCGGATCATTATTATATGCCATAAATGTGAAGGTATGTATGTTACTTCAATGACCATTTTATCAGTGGACGTGGATCATTCTGTCTCAGATTTCACAAAATTTTCCTCAGGTCTGTGTGACCTCAGAAGATCTTCTATTAGGTACACCTTATTGCCCACTTCACCCAGCACCACTAAGTTATTTTTGAACTATGAACAAATGGCCTGCCAGTGAAACAGTCATTTTAAACAATATAGAATAGCTGGCCATAAGATGTACACTTCCCAACATGCACACATGTATATAGTATTATCAGCCATTATATGTAACAGTATACAGGTTCCAAAATAAAGCCTTCCAGGGTATCACTGAAAACTGCTCAAATAAGTGCCACTCCATTTTGTCTCAACAAAACCAATGGTGTCACCAGTGTTTACATGTAGCAGTGAAACTATGAAGGAGGTTAATTGTTGTGTCACTGACACCATCAGATACCTAATTATAATGTCCTCACACCTACTGGCATCATCAGTTCTACTGAATACCATTGTGTGCATGCAGCACTTACAGTGATGCACATGTGCCGTATCACAAGGGAATACATCCTGCTCAAGTTGTGTGTGTCCCCAGCAACATTCAACTGGCTATAGGTTATTGCATGCATCCACCAACAGCTCCAACAAACATGGGCAAACAATACCCAAAGCTATCAGACTGACCTGTCAGGATCACTTGCTATATTGATAGATTATAATCTAAGTGATTAAGAAAGTAATTATGTCATATAGCAGAGAAGAAGATGGCTGGCCTCTCTGCTGTGACCTTTTTGTTGTAAAGGTTCTGCACTGTATTTTTCTTCTAAATTTAATTATACAAGGTGTTTTGCTTCCATATGCCATTACCTTACTAGAAATCCATTACTCAAGCATGTGTGGACTGCACTGTCAGGTGTGCAAACCAGAGCAGTTTGGTTATAGACTGATGTCAGGACAGTCATGCTAGTAACTGTACATTTGTACAACACAAAGAGAAAGGTTGGTATGTGCTGTTCTGCAGGCTAATCCTGTAACAAGTACCAGGCTGTGGAATGGTAGCGCCTATCCCATGAGTCATATTACTGTAGATAACTGTCACCTACACCTGTTATTCAGTTAATGAACTAACATAGGTGGTACATACTGTTGTGCAATAGGACAATATTACACTAGCTGACTGCATTCTATAGTATACCACTGTATTTCTTATCATGTAGGTGCCTTGTACCTATTGTTTTTGTAGGTTAGGCAGTCACAAACTGCAAAAAATTACAGTAGAAAGAAAATCTTAGCACTGCAGAAAATGCATTCCTCTTTTGAATCTGAGAAAATATGGTATAATTTTACTGGGCAAGGATGCTGCCATCTAAGAACAGCATTACCAGCTCTTGCTGGGTTTGATGCCACAGGCCATTGCAGTTGATGGCCATGGCATGCAGCAGTGGGGCAGGGTTACTAACACGATTGATCATGACTATAAAAAGGCATGGTATATCAGTATAGCACAGAGTGCCACACAAACATATTGCATGGTATATCAGTGTAGCACAGAGTGCCACAAAAACACTCACACACACACACACACACACACACACACACACACACACACACACACACACACACACACACACACACACACACACACACACACCAACCATAGGATATCATTTTAGTACAGAATGTCATACAAACAGGACATGTGATATCAGAGAATGTTATCAGTGTAGCACTGAGTGCCAAACACAGGACACGTGTTATCAATGTAATATAGAATGCCACACACAGTGCACAGGATACCAGTGTTGCACAGAATGCCACACACAGGGCATGATGGGATACCAGTGTAGCACAGAATGACACACACACATACACAAATGACATGGGATATCAGTGTAACACAGAATGTCACATACAGTGCATAGGATTTCAGTGGAGCACAGCATTCCACACACATCTACAGGGAATGAGATATTATCTAGTACAGAAAGGCACACACAAATGCACTCACAAACTCACGTGGCATGAGATATCAGTGTAACACAGAATGAGACACACATATAGAGGTGGGCCACCTATTAAACCAGATTCAGACTCCAGTGCCTTTCTTTGCCTTTCTTGTATAACTGTCAGTATTTGACATCTCCAAAACTGTTCCTAGTTATGCTTTGATTTCAGTGCAAGTACAACATGAGGTTAAATGTCTCACAGGATGACAGCATTACTATTTTACTAAAGCCATGTTTATCACTGCTATGGGTGAACTATTTTCATGAGTCCTGAACTTGATGTTTACTTTGTAGTTACCTCAAGGTTACATGTTGGGTGAGCATCTAACCTCAGTAGGCACACAGCTGTATTGCTCACATTATTTTTTAACTTCTTTCATGCAGCTATATCACAGCTTCACCTTAGGTAGCATACTATCATTTTCACAAAAAAATATATATATATTTTATTAAGTTCTAAAATATTTTTTGTATTTTTCTCTGTTATATTAATGTTAAGTTTTCCCCTTCTTGATCAGCCTCAGCCTTCTAACTTTGATTTTAAAACAGGCATTTCCTAATAGTCAGTCATCCTGCCACAAAAATTAGAAGATAAAACAGTTATACTCTGTAAACTGCTAGTTTATGTTACAGTTCTTTAGTTTTTGCAAAATAAATTGACAACTCCAGCAATGACCTTACTGTACATTTGCTGCCAGAAAACAAAAAATGTTTTTTGGCCAGCTCACAAACATAGAAACTGGAGCCCTGACTATACCAAATTTAAACAGTTGGCACAGTGCCAGAGGAGCCAGCCAGGCTGGGAAAAACTGTGCAGTGGTCCCTTTCACTGTGTGGTATAACGGAGAGAAATGCTCTTAATGCCTGCCTCTTGATGATGATGAGGGATTAATCGTACAGACTGCACCAGTACTACATGTTGGGATTGACAAGGAGAATATTGCAATGCACATATCGGACCACACACTGTGATACATACAGATATGTCACTGCATGTTGACTTCTCCCAGGTGTGCATAGTGTGGCAAAAGAAAAAAAAACTGATGATGTCTGCTACCAAGATTCCACTTTACTGTTTGAACTTCCCCCCCAAAAGACAGCATATGTGGAGACAGGCTACATAGGGGATAATAGTGGGCAATGTGGTATTTTTGGGACTGCAGCATAGAACAAATGAATGACTAAACAAATAAATAAGACTCCAGCTCTGTGGAGTAGAGGGATAAAACTCTATGATCCAACTCTATGATCCATGGTCAGTTAACATCTTGGGTGCTGGAACAGCCAGATCTGGGAGGGTGGAAATGAGATGCTTATGCTGGCTTGCCCATTATTAAGGGATGGAGCTATTAGACTCCGATGGCTAACTGCTCCTGTGTCGGTAGAAGCTTGCACATTCACACTGACAGGAGAATCAAAGTAAGTGGGCTTGGTGATTCCAGCGTAGTAATGGCATCTCTCAGGTGGCATATGGGTGTGTGGCAGCATACAAATGCCATGAAGAGAGAGTAGTATGCCCCTGCAATGATGTGCTTGTCCATGTCAGTCACCAGGGGTGGAGTGAAGGCTGTTTTAGGGGAAACAACAATGGCTGCAAGCATGATGACTTATGTGATCTACTCTTACCCATGCTTAATGGTCAGCTGGCACCAGACAGAGAGAGAGAGAGAGAGAGAGAGAGAAGGGTGACATGAAGAAATACTCTAAAGTTTAAATGTTTTCATGAAACTCATCATCAGATGAACTAAAACATGTATCTTTTTATAGGTTCATACTAGGCTATCTGCCCTAGGGCATTTATAAGCCTAGCCAGAATGTGTTTGGCTTTCGCCACCCATTTTAAATTTATTTTGCTATGCCCTTTTTCGAGGTTAGTATACTGTGCCTCTGTCTAACAGTGACACAGAAGTGATACCCGGGGTAAACCTACGATCTCCCATCCACTCATCAAGATTCCTCTTGAACAGAGTCAATGAGGGACTCTGCCTAACCTGGACTGGGATTTTATTCCAGAGTGAAGGGAGCCTCTGGGTTATGAATCTGTCCCTCCAGCATGTCCTATTTATTTCAGTGCTGAGGTTCAAGTCTCTCGAGCACGTAGCTCGATGGGATTTGGATTTTCAGAGGTGCAGCATGTCCATTAATTCCGGGTTGGACATGGCTTTATACGTCAGGCACAGATCGCCTCTGAACAGGCGGTATGCCACTGAGTAGAGCTGGAGTTTCTTTAACCGGGCAGCATATGGCATCTGTTTGAGCCCTTTGATCCTCTTGGTGAGGTACTTTTGGGTTCTTTCCAGTTGCTGCAGCTGTCTGGTAAGGTACATCCCAAAAGGGGCATTGTACTCAATTATGGGCCTGATGAGGGATGAGTAAAGAGGCACGATGACCTCCCCTGATCTAGATGTGAATCCCTTCATGATTAGGTGGGCTATATAAAATGTTTTTCTAACCACTTTGGCCACATGGTTGTCAAATGAGAGATTGCTATCAACTTGAGTCCCCAGGTCCCTAATTACTTCTTCTGTACTTAATGGATTACCACCTATGTGGTAATTTGTGGGCACTTTGTTTTTGCCAAAGGGGATCACTATACACTTTTTGGCATTTAGCTTGAGGCCATGGCTCTGGCACCAGTTGTCTGTTTCTATGAGGCCCTTTTGGAGGATGCTTGTGTCGACTGGAGAGTCGATTATGGCGCCCAGTTTGCAGTCATCTGCGAACTTGGTCAGCCACAGTCCTTCCGTGTTGGCCTGTACCTCCGAGAAATATATACTGAACAAGAGAGGTCCCAGGACTGAGCCTTGTGGGACACCACTTGTAACTGGTTTGGAGTCTGACATGGCGCCAGCAATTCTAACCATGTGGGTTCTGTCCTTGAGCCAGTTTGCAATCCATCTAGTGACATAGGGGTTATATTTAAGCTGGTGAGCTTATCTATAATGCCCGAGTGGGGTATTGTATCGAAGGCTTTTGCGAGGTCCAGGTAGGCTGTGTGGACCACCTTCCCCTCGTCAATGGCCTTGGTGACTGTTTCAAAGAAATCAACCAGGTTTAAGAGGCAGGATCTGCCCTTAACAAAGCCGAACTGGGTAGGATCCAGTGTCTGTAGGTCCCCAATATCTTTATTTATGAGGTCCATGATGATCCTTTCCATAGCTTTGCAGACCAAGCTAGTCAGGCTTATGGGGCGATAGTTTCCAGGATCCGTTGAGGCACCACCTTTATGGAGAGGGACCACTGTTGCTGTATGCCACTCTTTGGGCACATATCCTGTAGTAAGGCTGAGATTGAACAGTAGTTTTATGTTTGGGTTTAGCTCTTCTTGGAGTTCATGTAGGATGCAGCCCGGGACACCGTCTGGTCCCATTGATGCTGTGTTTTTTGCTTTGGAGAGGGCGGCTTTTACCTGAGCATCTGAGATGTCAGGGGGCAGCACTCTGCTGGGATAGATATTTGCCCTTTTGGTGGGGAGGGGGGGAGAAGTTTGCTCTGAACCTGTCAGCTAGGATGTTGACAATGTCTGTGGGTTCAGTGTATTTTTTGTAATTTTGGACTAATTCTGAGCATATCTGGGAATTACCACCCTGGTTCCTAACATAACTAAAGAAAGCCTTGTGATTATCCTTAGTGTCCTGTGCAATTTTTCTCTTGAAGCTGGCCTTAGACAATTTTATGAGTGCCTGTTCTTTCTTTTCTTTTTTATTTTTTTTTGCAATCACATGAAAAAAACATAGCTAAACCAAACTTTATTTTATTTATTTATTTCATGTTCTTGTGGATTGTTGGACTTTTAAGTCTGTCAGTTTACCACAGAGGGTTAAGCATATAAGCTGCTGATAAGCTTCACCCTGCAGTCCTGACTTTATGTCTCTCCATACTAGTTGTTAACTCTGGGAATGTGAATAAGTCATTTCTCTGGAAAGTCCTACCATGACATCCCCTTAAAAAAAAAGTTGTGCGTAGTGGGCTTGCTCAGTGAAAACATGTAATAAATAAATCAACGGCAACAGATTTGGTAGTTTTATTACTAAACCCTTTTTCTTGTTGCTTCAACTCTGCTTTCACAAAAATGATTCTGGAATAATTACTTTTAACAGTTTGTTGATAATGGAAAATAGAATGCTATAGTAAACTTTGATCATTTATCTTTACTTTCACTTCTACTATGATACTGGTACTGCTATCCAGCTGTAATTAAAAGAGGAGATAATTTTACTTATTAAAGTTTTATTATGTGCATTCACAAAGGACAGCACTAAGAATGTACAAAAGATAATATACTGTATTTTATAATGCACTTGCAAAACCTTTCCCTAGCAATTGTTTTGTTTACACTTTCCCTGTCATCATCATCATTATCTTCTGTCCCAAATCTTCTTCGCTAGATTGTCTTCTGATTTTCTGTATATGTGCCTGAACCACCATAATCTGTTCTCTATGACCTTTTCTGCAGTTGCAGCTACTTTTCCTTCTATTCTTATGTCCTCAATTTTTCGTCTGCCCCACAGTGTGCATCCTACCACCTGTCTTAGGCACTTCATCTCCATCACCTCTAGCTTCCTCAACTGCTCTGACTTTACTGTCCAGGTTTCTGTGCCATACAGTAGTACTGGTCACACAACTGTTTTTGTATACCTTAATTTTGAGCTTCTTTGGCATTCCTCTGTCACACACTACCTCTGACACTCTGTGCTAGTTGGCTGCAGCCCCTCTGATTCTAGCTTTGACCTCCTCATTCAGACTTCCCATCTCCTCAACCATCCCTCTCAGACACTTGAAGTTGTTAACCTGCCCCAATATTTTCCCTTCTATCTCAATTATCAGCTTCTTCTGAACTCCACCATTTGCTGCCAATGCCATTACAACTGTCTTATATGTACTCATTTTCATCCCATGTGCCTTCAGTTTTGCATTTCATGGCCCCATCCTTTGCTATGTTTTTTGCTCAGAATCTGCCTGTAATGCCACATCATCTGCATACAGAAACCTTTTTGATCTGTCCCCTCTGATATGTTTGCTAATGTAGTCCATCACCAGTGTGAACAGCAGTGAACTCAGATCTGAACCCTGATACAAACCCACTCATACTAGAAACCCCTCTTTTAGACTGAACACTGATTGTAAGAGTCATTGGGCCCTTGTACATACCTTGAACTAATTTTACTAATGTTTCTGGGACTTCGAACCACCACAAGACTGCCCAAATCAGCTTTCTTGGATCCTTATTATCTATTTTCTCCAGGTCTAGGAATGGCCAGTTAGACTCTTTTCCCATTTCTAGATTCTTCTCAACTATTTGTCTCACTGCAAACATTGGTCAGTTGGACTGCATCCAAAGTGCTCATCACCTATCTTACTTTTTACGACTTTCAAACCCTTATTAAGCAATTCATACAAAACCCTGTTGATGTTGTTTCCCTGGATCTCCTTTAAATTGTCAGTTACTATCTGCATTTGCTAATACAGCTTCACACAACTTTCTATATTGTGATGATTCTGCCAAAAACACATTGGGACATTGATCTGACATCATTATTATTTGGTCTTTCTTCTCCCATAATAATTTAAAGCTGCCCTCTCTTCTTTTTTCAATTTATATCATCATGTCCATTTTATAATTTTCTTATATTCTTCTCACTTTTGTTGAAATACCATTTAATAAAAATATTTATAGTCAATTTTATAATGCAGGTATTAAATTACTTTACTATGAGAAAAGACCCTGGATTAAATGATGCTGTATCTTTAAAACATTACCAAAAATAAGGCCACTGGTTCATTAATTGACCTGATGTGCCTTATAGACTATATGAACAAAGATATGACTGATCTGTTGGACTATGTGTCTCAGGCAGGCATTTTACCTTCACCTACAACAATGCCTCAATACAAACACAAAATGATTGACTTCAATAATTGGCTTAGTTTTTGGTATCATTCTAAGGGGATCCAGTAGCTGTCAGCCTAGGATGACATGATCAACAGACTTCGATGCTTTGCCAGAGATGGTCTTCATTTGTCACCCCTGGGATTTTGGCTACTGGCTAAGGCTCTTGCCACCCCCATAGTGCCATTTTAGGCAGTGTCACAAGGACAAAACTACCGACATAAAAATACCAATCAAAAACAACTTCAAGGTCATGTTGCTAAATGCTAAGAGTCTTAACACGAAACTACACTCACTGGAAGCAGTCCTCACCATGGAGGACACAGATATTTGTGTAGTCACAGAGACCTGGTTTAAGACTGTAGACAACACACCAGCCATACCAGGTTACACCTCCTAACACACGTTCAGACCACAAACTGAAGGCAAGAAAGCTAAAGGAGGCAGTGTATATTCATCAAGGGTAAATACACCTCCAGACTGGTCAAACAGTATGACATTCTAGAGATACTTCAAGTGCAATTACCTGTTGGTAAGACACCTATTCAAATCATTGCCAGCTACAGAACTCCCTCCATGAATCAGAACACCCATTCTGCCTATTTGGATCAATTGCATCTATCAAGATACATTCTAACACCATAGTTTGGGTGACTTCAACTACCCTAGCATTGAGTGGGTGAATTACTTGTGCTCAAACTCACCTGCCCAACGGTTTCTCGATTTTGTCAACTCCAGTGCCTTGGACCAGCTGGTTGACACCCCCACCAAGGGTGCCAACATCCTGGACCTGGTGCTTAAAAATGAGTTCATATTAAAAACACGAACATTTACTTACCCGAATACCTAAACACTGACAAATATTCCGCGAACCATAAATACACCGAACGCCCTAAACCGCGAAATTCAAAAACTCAAAATGTCATACTTGTCCCATCCCACTGCCCGCTACATACTACCTACACAAACAAAGTAAATAAACCACATACATACACTAACCAAAACCCTACTTCTAACCCTACACTAAATCTTGCATATACCACCATATATGCACTTAACTTAACCCACACCCTACCCCTAAGGTCCGTAACTATCGCACACTTACCTTAAAAAGCTATACCCAAACCAACTAAATAATCCACACACATACACTTAATAAAACCCTACTTCTAACCCTACACTAAATCTAACATACATTACCAACTATGCACTTACCTTAACCGCACCCTAACCCTAAGATCCGTAACTACTGCACACTTACCTTATGGAGCTATACCGCAGAAGGGCCAACCATGACGATCTGACGTTTCGCACTTCAGGAAGATCAATATTTTTGCGGTTCGATGAAGACGTTGGAGTTTAGGTGTTTGGGTAAGTAAACATTCATGTTTTTAATATGAACCCCTTAACAATATGGGAAACCACTGTAGCTACTCCACTGTGAGTTCATCCTCGGTGAGATCTGACCACAAATCAGTCTCATTTGAGGTAACTATCACAGCTGACCATCCCCTAGCAGCAACTAGATTAAAAACCTTCTCCAAAGTAGATTATAACCTCTTATGGGATGGTATATATAGCTTCATTGCACCTCTCCCCTCAGACAAAACTAGTAACTATGCAGAGCTCTACACCAATGCCCTATACAAGCACCAGTAAAACTGCATTGATTTGGCAGTACCTGTTAGGACCAAAACAAGCTGTTCAAGGAAAAGCAAACTTGCCTGGCGGACAACCACCATTAACAGGCTTTACAATAAAAGGAAGAAACTACTGTCCAAGAGTAAGAATGAGTGGGCTGTAAAATGGAGACTCCCTCCTCAGGTTACATAAGCAAATAAGACTTCTTGTGAAGTCCTCCAAGGCAAACTATGAATCCAAGTTAGCATCCTCAACCAAGGACAACCATAAGCTGTTCTTTAGTTACATCTGGGATGCCCCTGCACTAGCCCAGTAATCAAGGAGCCTCAATCCTCACCACTGGCAACAGTGAGGGATGTACACAAGGGAAGATGACAAGTATACACACAGTAAAGTGCAAATTCCCTTAAGAGCACACAGAGACCACAGTCAGCCTGGGGTTGGTTTCTCCCTCTTTCTCCAGAACCCCAATAAGACAATACGACTCCCCACTGGTACAGCTATAGGGTTAAGATCTGAGTGGTCAAGCTAAAACCTTCAGTACCCTCTATGTCCAACCAGTGCTTTGTGTCCCTGCCCATGTAGCTGACACACACACACACACACACTTTGAGATCTGATTTATATACAAACACACACGCACACCTGGGAAAGGTTGGCACAGGTTTACTACCTATGCCCCCTTCGGCCCAGACTATAAAGTAGTTATCACTGCCACCAGCCACTCTTATCAGCTACTCTAGGCCCTTAACAAAGGGTGTCCAATTCTACTGTGTAATGTTACTAATAATTCAAATGGTAGTTTTGACCAAGCACCAGGCTATTAGTAGTGGCCTGTACAGTGTCACCAAATACATATGCAAGTACTCTAAGAGCTTAAATATGTCTCACAAATATTAGCCACAAATGTAGGTTTAAATATATTTAATAATAAATAATAAAAGGACAAGAAAATACTCAGTCAATCAGAATACTAACTTTAGAGTTCAAAATCACAGGAAGTATTCAAAATAACATTGCAGGACAGTCTCAAATAAATACAGAAAATGTCTAAACTAATCTTTACTATATTATCTATAACAAAAATAGATACTATGCCTAAATCTTACTTACAGCAAAGCAAGTACAGATGATGATGATGAGTGGATGTTTCCAGGTCAAAGACAAAATACAAAATGCACAGTCTCTCTCTTAATGAGTTCTTAAATTAATATCAAACATTACTGCTGGGTCAGCTTGGATGACATCACTCTGTCACCTGGCTTCAGTTCCCAGGCTAAGCAGAAACTTAACAGAATTTAACATCTCTGTTACAAACACATATCTCTCAGAACTGTGCAGCTGCTGGGAAGTCATAAAGCAATAAAGCACTTTTTACATTTTAAACATAGTAAATACTTATCTCCAAGACAATACAAAAAACATCTAGCTCTAGACATTGTGTCTGCTACTGAATTGAAACAGAAAGATAGCATATTTTGTTTACGACCCAGCTATAAAGTAACTTAGCCTCAACTATTCTTAAGTTTTGCAAGTTAATCTTCTATGTTCTAGCAGGGTATGCTGTAGTTACATTCTTGAAGCTCAGTACATAACATACAGTTCTGTATAAATCATATCAATATTCACAAATGACATAGAATTATTTACAAAATTCCAGATAGCTGGACTGGCAGCACTACACCATCTGTAACCTAAAAGGTAAGGCTCAGATTTGCGCCAAACTGGCAGTTAATGGTAACACATATACTGAGCTGGTGGACATAGCTAACCTGCCAGCCAACAGGTTTGGTGAAAACTTCACTCCCCCATCCCTGGCACATGTACTTCATGGCATCCCTACCACCTATTCCCTACCTTGTATCCCTAAAACGCAGGTCATAAATGCCTTAAGGCCATAAAACACAGCATTAATGGGATCTGATAACATCCCAGGCTGTATCCTACAAGAATTTGTATCACCATTGACTACTCTATTCAATCACAGTCTAAGCACTGGCTTCATCCCAGCTGAATGGAAAACAGTCACCGTTATCCCCCTGCACAGAGGTGATACTTCTACTGACTTCGGGAGCTACAGACTTATTAGCCTGACTAGCTTTATATGCAAGGCCATGGAGAGAATCATCATGGCTCTTATCAACAAAGATATAGGTAATCTCTAAACAAGAGATCGTACCCAGTTTGGATTTGTCAAGGGGAGATCATGCTTGTTAAACTGGGTGGACTTCTTTGAGACAGTCACAATGGTCCTGGACGAGTGGAAATCTGTGCATACAGCCTACTAATATTTGACCAAGGCAATTCACATTATCCTTTACTCAGGCATCATTGACAGACTCTCCCAGTTAGACATCATACCTTATACCGTAAGGTGGGTTGAAAAGTAGCTCTCTGATAGAACCCATACAGTCAAAATAGAGGAATCCACTTCCAAGAGGACACCCATTACCAGTGGTGTTGCACAGGGATCGGTCCTGGGACCTCTACTCTTTGGAATCTATTTCTCTGAAGTACAAGCTAAAACCAAGGGACTGTGGCTGATAAAGTTTGCTGGCAACTGCAAACTGGGTGTGGTCATAGAATCTCCAAATGATATCAACATCTTTCAAGAATGTCTTACACAAACAAATGATTGGTGTCAAAGTCATGGCCTCAAACTCAGTGCAAAAAAATGTATTACCAACCCTTTCGGCAAGAGTGACGTTCCTGCAAATTACCACATCAATGGCAATTTCCTAGGTACCCACTCAGTGGTGAGAGTTCTGGGCACTCAGTTTGACAGTAACCTTGCCTTTGATCATCATGTCTCCAGAGTGGTAAGAAGGACATTCTATATGGCTCACCTCAAAAGTAAAGGCATTGCCTTGAAAAAAAGTCATCACCTCCCTGTACTCTTCACTCATTAGACCAATAATTGAGTACAACGTCCCTTTTGGCATGTACCTTTTGAAGAACCTTCAGCAGTTGGAGAGACTACAAAGATTCCTCACAAAGAAAATTCAAGGTCTTCAGCAGCTATCCTATGTGGATAATCTGAAATCACTGTCACTTTATTCTGTTTCATACAGACTACTCAGAGACAATCTCTGCCCTGCATATAAGGCAATCTCTGACCCTGCTTTATTGGAAATTCTGCACATCCACAAATCAAATGGCACATGGGTTAGTCACTCTAAAGACGTAAACCTGGTATGTGATATCAGTAGAATCTGCTGGAGGGACTGATTTGTCTCCCAGAGGTTACCACACCTTTGGAATAGACTCCCACTTCACATCAAACAGAGCACCTCATTGGCTCTCTTCAAACACAATCTGCACGATTGGATGGGTAAATGTAAATTCACCCCAGGGGTTCCACCTATGTCCCTGTTGAACAGGGGCAGTAGGTGCCCATCATGGTAACAAGGGTAAAATTTGGCTAAGCTTGTAAGGGCCCTTGGGCCATTAGCCCAGTAACTTCTTACGATCTTATGATCCTTATGTTATACTATGATAACATACTAACTTTAAAAAGAAAACACCATGCTTCTGTCATTTTATGATCTGATAAAGCCTTGGGCATGAAACTTAACATGTCTTACTGCTGTTTCTTGGCTAATAAATTGAGTGTAATAATTTGAGTAAATTGGTAAAATGGTAAATTAAGTGTGCTTTTTCCTGAAAAATAAAAATAGAGAAGTTGTAACATATATAATGATATTAACGGTTAATACAGATTCATGAAACACACAATATTAATGTTAAAATTACACATTTGATCTTCTTCATGAAGTACATATTAATACAAATCACTTTGTATATTTCTGTGCATGCAGAAATTACTTCAAGTGCAGACTGTTTTGAGTCTGTTCCCTTGATTTTTAATCTCCATCCCTGACCATACCTCTAAAATGTTTAGAATTTTGCAGAATGTCCAGAGTTTTCCCTCATACTTTGATCTGGTCCTCATAGAATTTATGTTTCTGACAAATTATTGAGGGTTGATTTTAGTAAAAAAATGAAGACATTTGAATTTCAGACTTCATATCCTATAGAAAATACAAGGTAATGCAAAACCTGTTATTCTATCAAGTTGCTAAGTCCATAAGAACAACATTTTGAATCTGTCCCAGATGTGTCCCCTCTGCCACACATTATGTTTGGGTATATCCAGAATTCTTGCACTAAAACGTGGAAAGGTATGTATCACATGTATAAGATTACAGAGTGAGAGGCTTGCGATGCTGACCAGAATATCAGAGAACCTGACACACTGCAGACATTGTGTGTCGCTTATGGTTTAATCATTCTGTCAGTTAAAGTCCTCTAACTTCTTCCAGTTGGAATGCTAGCTGTCCCAATCTCCTGCATTCTATGCATCAAATTCATTTAGGCTCCATTTGCCTACTATATTAGTCTGGGCAAATCTTTCAACTAGCTGGTGCTCTCTGGCCTGGTCTGAAAAGAAAGACTGATACATAATTTGTTTATTCAGTTAATAACAGATTTGTATTTACTATTAAATGTATTATGTTTCTTAATAAAAATAGAAATATTGAGAGAAAGGCTGTCAATTTAATACTGTGGTATTTTATTGTAAAGCAATTAACACTTTTGTTTAGGGCATTAAAGAAAATACATCTATTTCCTTAAATGCTAGGGGATAGACAGTTCAGTTTATTTACAGTGTATAACCTACATGGCATCTTTGACAACAATGAGACTAAAATAATACTAAAACTTAATCTTAAACTTTAGATTGTGTGAAAGAGTCTTAACCAGTCACAAAAACACTTTCTACTTACTGCAGCCATACCATTTACAAAAGTTTCTCACTTGTTGTTTGTCTTTTTGGCTTTTCCCAGTTAGGGGTTGCCACAGCGGAACTCCGGTCCGCTAATGATTGGCAGTAGATTTTTATGGTGCCAAGTTGCCAGCCCGATGCCCAGCCTTCAGCGAAGGCACTCCCATTCACGCATGTCTTTCGGAGGCCACTTGACCACGGGGAGGACATGCAGACTCCACACAGAAGGCACTCTAGTCGGGAATCGAACAGGAGAACCTCTTGCTGTAAGGCAACAACGCTATCGCTGTACCACCACGGCACGTACAAAAGTTTCTCACTACTTCGCTAAAAAAAAAAAATGGAGTCATGCCTCAATGAATTGTATACTAGACAGAAGCCAAATTAGCCTAGACAATGACAGTTCCTTGCTGATGCTATCCATCAAAAACTTTTAGGATTATAGATTGAAGTCCAGGAAATACTTAGTCAGGAGATGTGCGTGAGATATCCCACAGTTTGTTTTCAATGACCTTTAAGAAGAAGTATTAAACATGACTGCATGTGCCTTGGATAATTTGTGTTCAGTTTTAATAAGGCACATTCATAAGACTAATGTTACATGTTTAACAAGATAGACATAGTGACATATTATCCTTGTCTAAATGCAATATGTATGACAGGGTGGAGAAAACTTAACGTATCAGCATTTTATAAAGCCCCAAAACAGCAAAAATTATAGATAAATCTGATTATTCCAAGTCAGCACTCTGCTATCTCATCATAAAAGTTTATTGTCCTATAAAGTAATTTTTCATTTGCAGTTTTCATGACTGTATGCTACTGTAACTTGATTTGTCCTTGAAGCACCAGTAATCATTTACAGAGGCTTTATGTCCTGTAGATGAAACTACTAAATGTATAGTATTTGTGCAGTTAGCAATTGCTCCTAGCAATGATATGAGATATTAATAATTATTTATATTTCTTTTGCATAGGGCAGTCCACTGGAGTAATAGTAGCATTGATTACTAGTGCAAAAATGCTTTCATCTCTTCATTTGTACAGCTGGGAGACACTGTATAGTAATGCTATTTACAAAAAAGGAGTCTATATGCTTTGCAAAATGACACAAAATACCATTTTATACATTTATTTTTGATTTAACACTTTGTTGATTGGGTCAGTCCCACTAGTCCAGCTGCCTCTTTTCAGGGGATGCTCAAGGTGATATTTACATTGATTACAGGAAATTTGGGCAGGGTACTCTTTTCAATAAGTGCCGTCGGATCTTTTACACCCACTTGAGCTACTAACAACTCAAGCAGATGGGGGTCTTGGTTTAACATCTCATCTGAAGGAAATGTGTTAGATATTACTGTATTAAAAAGGCTGATATATTCTACCATCTTCACTGGCACTTAGCCCTTTCCTGCTTGTACTAAACAAGCAAAGCCATTCTAATACATTATTCCATAACATACCACTCATAGTCCATACAGCTGTGTCTCATAGCCATTAAGGCTTAACCATAAACCCAAAATATTAGTCATAGGAGACTACATTGTGAGACACAGAGATGTGCCTCTCACCAGGCTGGATAAGGAGAAAGTCACAGTTAGTTGTTTGTCAGGTGCCAGAATCCACCATATCACACACGCACTCAAGTCTCTCAACAACAGGTACTGTTATGAGTCTGTCATAGCCCATGTTTGTGTGAATGACTTGGGATGTACTTCTCTGGACTATATGAAGAGAGACATTATTGAGCTCGCTGACTGTGTGTCCCAGGCATGTATGTCCCTAGCCTTAAGCAGCATTCTACCATTACCCAGAATGATGCCTCAATACAAACAGAAAATGATTGACTTTAACAATTGGCTTCTGGTGTCATTCCAGGAGGATCCAGTTCCAGACAGCCTAGGAAGATATGATCGACAGACACGATGCTTTGCCGGAGATGACCTGCATCTGTCTCACTTCTGGCAAAGGGTCTTGCCTCCCCAGTAGTGCCTTTTTTAGGAAAAGTGATGAGGTCAAAACTACCAATATAAAAATGTCAGCAAAACTCAAATTAAAGGTCATTCTGCTAAACGCTAGGAGTCTAGTCTAAACATGAAACTGCACTCATTGCAAGCATACTTAAACCTGGAAGATACTGACATTTCCGCAGTCACAGAAACCTGGTTCAAAGCTGCAGAAAGAACCCCAGCCTTACCTGCTTACTCATCCTCTCATATATTCAGACCCCAAACCGTGGGCAGTAAAGCCAAAGGAGGTGGCGTTTCAATATATATTAAAGACATGCACACCTCCAGGCTGGTCAAACAGTATGATGCACAGGAGACACTCCAGGTGCAGTTAACATTGAAAATACCCCTATTCAAATCATAGCTAGCTACAGGCGCCTGAATTTGACTCAAGATGCCTCACTACACCTACCTGGATCCCTTCAAATCTATCAAGATTCAACCCTTTACCCTGATCCTGTGCGACTTTAACTACCCAAACACAGATTGGAAGAACTACTCATTCCAGAATATGAATGCCCAGAGATTCCTCGATTTCATCAATGCAAATGCCTTGGAACAGCTAGTCGATACCCCCAAGAGGTGATATTATCTTGGACTTGGTATTAACCAACATGAGTAACCACTGCAGCATCCCTACAGTATTATCATCCCTGGTAAGATCCGACCATAAAGTGTTCATTTTCAAAGTCACCGTCTTCCTCGACCCCCCCCCCCATCTAGCTAGGCTCAAACAAAAAACTTTACCAAAGCTGATTACAACCTCCTGAGGGATGGTATAAACAGCTGCACAGCCTCCTCTTCCTCTGTAGGAACTGGCACCAATGTCCAAATCTACACCAAAGTACTATACCAGCATTTATATAGATGCATGGAATCAGGAATACCTGACAGGACAAAATCATCCTCTGCAAGGAAGAGTAAACCTGTCTGGTGAACTATGCAATAAATAAACTATATAACAAAAGGAAAACAATTGCTGCCCAGGATTAAGAAGGAGCAGGAACCCATTTGGAAGGAATCTCTCCTTAGCCTGAACAAGCAAATAAGAGCAACAGTGAAATCCTCCGAAGCAAGCTTCGCATCCAAACTGGCCACATCTACTAGAGACAATCATAACTCCTTCTTCACATATGTCCACAGTCTCAAAGGAAGCTCCAGATCCGCTCAGAACTGGTGGTCAAGGACACCGCATACACAAATGCCATAGATATAGCCAACCTGCTGGCTGACAGATTCAGTGAAAACTTCACCCCTCTGTCCCCTATCAGTAAATCAGAACATCCTCAGCTCCCCCCCTTATCTCTAAGGAGCATGTCATCACTGCACTCTCAAAGGCAAAAAATACAGCCTCCATGGGATCTGATAACATCTCAGGCTGCATCCTACATGAATTCAGGCAGGAACTTGCAGCTCCATTATGTGCCCTATTTAACCAAAGCCTACACACTGTCCTCATCCCAGCTGAGTGGAAGACAGCCACTGTCATTCCTTTGCACAAAGGTGGAGGGTCCACCGAGTCAGGAAAGTATAGACCCATTAGCCTAACTAGCTTGATCTGCAAGACCATGGAATGGATTATCATGGACCTCATTAACAAGGACATTGGTAAGTTCCAAACACTTGATCTCATACAGTTTGGCTTTGTCAAAGGGAGGTCATGTCTGTTAAATTTGGTCGACTTATTTGAGACAGTCACCATACCCATGGATGAGGGGAAGATGGTGCACACCGCCTACCTTGACCTGGCCAAAGCCTTCAACACTTTTCCCCACTCGGGCATAATAGATAAACTCTCTCAACTAGGCATCAATCCATATGTTTACCAGATGTGTGGCAAACTGGCTCACAGATACAACCCACCTAGTCAAAATAGGGGAAGCCACCTCAAGCAGTAGACTCAGAATGAGTGTCGTATCAAGGGATCAGTCTTGGGGCCTCTGTTATTTGGAATGTACTTTTCTGAGGTGCAGGCTAAAACCAGTGGGCTAAGGCTGACCAAGTTTGCAGATGATTGTAAGCTGTGCACTGTCATCAACTCCCCTAGTGATGTTGACATCCTCCAAGAGGGTCTCACCCAAACAAATGACTGGTGCCAGAAACATGACCTCAAGCTGAATACAAAAAGATGCATCATCATCCCCTTTGGGGAGAGTGACATCCCCACAAATTATCACATTAATAACAACATTCTAAGCACACAATCAGTTGTGAGAGATTTGGGCACCCAGGTTGATAGCAACCTGACTTTTGACCACCATGTTGCTTCCATTGTTTGGAAAACTTTCTACATGGAGCACCTCATAAGTAAGGGTATCTCATCCAGGGACAAGGAGGTCATAACATCCCTGTATTCTTCCCTTATAAGGCCCATTACTGAGTACAATGCCTCTTTCGGCATGTACCTCACAAAGCACATGCAGCAGCTGGACAGACCACAGAGGGTTCTCACCAGGAGAATCCAGGGCCTCAAACATCTACCCTACACAGATAGGCTAAAAGCCCTGTCCCTCTATTCAATTTCATACAGACGCCTCAGAGGAGACCTCTGTTTGGCATACAAGGCAATCTCAGACCCCGCATTGATGGGACTGCTGCATATCCACAAGTCAATCTCCACTCAAGTAGCCCACTCATGCAACCTCAACCTGGTCTGTGACATCAATAGGACTTGTTGGGGGGACAGATTTGTGTCCCAGAGACTACCCCATCTGTGGAATAGACTCTCTGTCCATGTCAAGCAGAGTACCTCATTATCCCTTTTTAAGTGCAACATGGATAACTGGATGGGAAACAGAAAATATACCCCTGGGATTCCACCTGTGTCCCTGCTGGCCAGTGGGTATGGGCATTGGGTGCTGACTTGTCTAAACATGGGCTAAACTCTTGGATAGGCCTATAAGGACCTCAGAGCCAATAGCCTAGTAACTTACTATGATCTTATGATCCTATAAGCGTTTAGCTTTCCAAAATTAACAATGCAACTTTTGGTTTTAAGGTTTGCATTCTTTTGGAAACCTTGAAAAGCATACACTGTAATCATTTGTATGTTTATTACATGAGGAACATATAAAATGTACCTTGTTATGGTTTTTACAGTTACTAAATATATGGATAATTGATCTGGAAAAAAGACAGACTCATTTTTCAGATTTTATTTGTTAAAGGCGAAGGTGTCTCAATATACATCAATAGCAAGCATACATCTAGGGCGGTCAAACAGGATGAAGTGCTAGAGTTCCTTCACATGCAGATCACCATAGAAAAAATCCCATAGCATATCTTAGTCAGCTATAGGTCACCCTCCATGTCCCAAGCAGCTCACAATGCATACTTGGACCTACAGAAGACACTTACCATTCAATCTAACACCCTACTCATGGGAGACTTTAGTTACCCCTCTACAGACTGGGAATACGCAGACTGAAATGCACAGCCACAGAGATTTTTGGACTTCATAAATACAAACATCCTTGACCAAACAGTGAATATGCCCACTAGATGGTCCAACATACTGGACCTCAAGCTTACAAATATGGGAGAATGCTGCCCCCCATGTCTCACCCTCCTGGTAACCTCCAACTATAAAGCTGTCTAATTCAAAATGAAAATCAACTCCATAATCCCATTAAAACCATTAACAGTTAGGAATGATTCCAAGGCAAATTACCTTTTATAAAGTGATGGAATGTCCAAATTCAATGCCCTCCAAACCCAGAGAACACAGCAGCCTATGCTAATTTTCTCTCAGAAACACTGTACAACCATGTCAATGGCTGCATAGAGGCTGCTATACCTACCAGAAGGAACAGCACTAGAAACAAACCACCCTGGTGGCATCCCAAATTAAACTGGATATACAACAAAAGGAAAATAAATATGGCAGAAATTAGGAAGGGTAATCTACATAAAGATAGAAGCTCTCTCATCAAAGTAAATAGGCAACTAAGAGGATTAATTAGGTCAAGCAAAGCCAACTTTGAAGTTAAGGTAGCCACCCAGGTGAAAGATAACCATAACTATGTCAGAAACCTCAAGGGCAACACACAGCAATGTGCTGAACTGGTGGTTAATGGTGCCACATTCACTGACTATGCTGATATAGCAAACCTCTTAGTGGACAAATTCAGTTTCAGCTTTACACCCAATCCCTAATCATCCTCTCAAAATACTCTCAAACATAACCCTCCACCTATAATTAGGGAGCAGGTACTGGTTGCACTCACTAAAGCCTCAATGGACCCCAATTACATCCCAGGATGCCTTCTGAATAATCTAAAATATGATGTATCAGGACCCCTGGTGTCATTATTTAACTATAGTCTTAAAACAGACTTTGTACCACGTGAATGGAGGACTGAAACAGTCACCCCCCTTCATAAGGGAAGACCTTCAACAGATCCTAGAAACTGCAGACCCATTAGCATGAATAGTTTTATTTGCAAAACCATGGAAAGAATTATCATGGAAATTATCAACAAGATCATAGGAAACCTTAAGGCATTGGATCCATCACAATTTGCCTTGTCAAAGGATGGTCATGCTTACTGAATCTGGTGAACTTCTTTGAAAAGGTCACAAAAGCTATGGATGAGGGAAAACAGTGTATACTGCCTACCTACATCTGGCTAAAGCATTTGATTCAATACCCCACTCAGTCATTGTCAACAAACTTACAGAACTAGGAATAAAACCATTTATAATATATGCTGGAATAGCTAGCTGGCTCACTGACAGGAAGCAGAAGGTTACAGTCAGTGAGGCCACCTCTACAAAGAGGCTGGTCACCACTGGAGTCTTCCAGGGCTCTGTACTGGACCCACTCTCTTTGGCATCTACTTCTCTGATGTTGCAGCCAATGTCAAAGGCCTTTGGCTGACCAAGATCACAGATGACTGTAAACTGGGAGCAGTTATTGAATCCCCCCAAGATGAGAAAATCATTCAGGAAGGTTTAATATAGACAAACGTTTGGTGCCAAAGCCATGGCTTAAAACTCAATACCAAGAAGTGCATTATAGTACCATTTGGAATGTCTACCACCTTGGGTAACTACTTCATCGATAAACCATCCTTAACAGTCAATTCACTAGTCAGGTATCTGGGAACTTATGCGGGTAGTAACCTAGCCTTCAATCAAAATGTGTCCAAGGAAGTAAGAAAATCCTTCTATGTTGCTCAACTTATAAGCAAGGGCATGGCATCTCAGTCCAGAGATGTCATCATACCACTGTACTTGGCCCTCATCAATCCCATCATAGAGTATAATGCCTCCTTCAGTGTGTACCTGACCAAACACATGCAGCAACTGTAATGTTCACAAGGCGTCTTACAAAAAGAGTACAGGGAGTAAACACAACATCCTGTGCTTATCACCTCAAAGCCCTGTCTCTTTATTCAATGTGATACAGACTTCTGAGAGGTGATCTTTGTCTGGCATGCTGGGCATCCTTAGACCATGTTTTGATGAACCTTTTACACATCTGGAAAACAAACAGCATCAGAACTACTAGATTAAAAGACCTAAATTTTGCTTGCAACATAAATAGGACACGTTGGAGAGACATATATGTTTCTCAGAGAATTTCCATTCAGTGGAACAGGCTCCCTCTCCAGGTGAAACATAGCTCCTCTCTATCCCTTTTTAAGTGCAACTTTGACAAATGGATGGGTAATCAGAAGTTCAACCCTGGTTGGGGCCTAAGTCTCTGATGGGCAGAGACAGTCAATAAACTACCACCTATAAAAATCAAATTTGTGGGTCACATTTGGGTTGCAAGGGCAGGCTTATTAAAGCCTAGTGATTGTTAGCCTAGTATATACCTACGAACCTGTGAATTACTGTGTGAAAAGCAGATTGTTTTAAGACAAGGACCAGGAATGTTACAGATCACCTGTCCTCTGCAACTTCATGCCTTATAATGAAAATGCTACACCATACAGATTTGGATACACTAACATGCTCTAGTAAATTGTGAATCCCTTCAATTAAACATACGAGAATTTAAATGTATAGCATAAATGCTATGAGATGCCAGTATGTTTCATCCTGTAGTTATAGGTTTGATTCTGTCATTCTTTATTTGCCTGCTCTGGGGCACTGAACAAGTAACTTACTAAAACAAATCTCTTCGGCCTTCACTGAAAATGAGCTTCATGCAGCACTGGACAAGCCCATTAGTGTCCTATACAAGTAAAACAAAATAACTAAAACAAGCACACCAAGATCACAAGGTCACACAACCTTGGATTAGGTAAAAAGTCTGTATTTTCAAGATGTGTTTGCTGGATTGATTTCACATTACAATCTCTTGATGAACTGGGACCCCATGAATCAAACAGGTACCAAAGAGAAATGTATTATGCCTGCATCATTATTGTCGTGTAGCTGAAGAGAGTGATGGAATCATGTCTGGATTATTAATTTCATATATAAAAACTGGAATCCCTTTTTGCTGTTTTACATCATACTTAAAATTGATGTACTGTTGCAACCAAATACTGAAATTGATTACTGTGAGAGTAAACAAGGAAATCAGTACAGTGTTATCACTGCTGTTAACAATTCTTCCCATGCGATAGATAAAGTCCACAAATTTTATGAGGAGCACATCAAAAAGAAGAGAAGAAAACCTGGACAGTTGAAAGCAATGGTGTCTCAGGAATAATGGCTGATTAAGTAACTTGCTCAAAGTTGCACAGCAGGCAAATGAGTGCTATGGGAAATGAACCCTGAACCACAGTAACTACAGCCTGCAACCTTAACTTCTGCAGTAACTGATTTGCTAAAGGTGAAAGCTGCTGATTGGCCTGTTAAGTATGATGACATAAAGTGCCCTATAAAACCCTGTGAATTACGTACAGACCTCTTCATTACAGAGAGCACTAGTGGTTGCTTATTTCTAGTGTTTTGTATCTAGGATTTAGAAGCTTGATTGAAAATTAATTTTTCATTTAATAGTTTGGGTTTTTCATCTGGGTGATTAGTCTCACGGCTCAGTTTCACAAGTTATGTAGCATCTCAATTAAAATTACAAAGTATAAAAGTCAAAGAACAAATAATATAAGGGCATCCGATGTATCAAATGATCTACCAAGAAGAGATAAAGGCAGTTTTATTTCAGTAAAGATCACATAAAAAAGAAAACGTAGCTTAACATATGAAGTTTGCCAGTATTTGATCAAGACCATGATTCAAATAACACAGGGTCATGTCTGAAAATGGGTAGCTATTACTATGGATGAACAGCTGAAAGCCCTTCTGTCATATATGGCAGGATACAAGGTATACCTGATGTATAAGGCCAAGTCAGCTCCAAATGGCAAGTTTGCTGAAGTGCAAGAACTGATAGACAAATAATTTCACACAAAGAAAATTAAACATATCAAACATTATAAGAGAGGAAGTGCTGTATGGAAGGAAAATCAAACTAATCCCATGTATTTTTGCAAGATTATAGGTCCTGGTAAGGAACTGCAAGTCTTATGTATAAAGAAGCAAAAACAAATAACTGAAGCATGCGGGTCAGAAAGATTATGAGAAAAACATTGGATGAGCCAGATCTGACTTTAGAAAACTGGTCAGTTTTGCTTGGCCACCAAAATTGTCATTGATGAAGGTCAAAGAAATAGAAGAATGCTTGGTTTATATTGCTCTTTGCTTGGGAGAGGGAAGGATAGACTTCAGTAAAAAAAATATTTAATTTAGAAAATTATCTAAACAAGCTAATAAGAACGGGCAGACTAAATGGCAACCAAACAATGGAAGCAGTGTTGGGGGAAGGAAGCTGGGAAGTTTATTAATGGTGATTCAAAACAGAGATGGCACCCAGATTATATGACAGGAAAAACTTACACAGAAGGAACATGGACAGTTGGAATTAAGGGGGAGTAAGAAAATGAAGAGATGAAATGAATGACAACTATGGACATTAACATACTTATCTGGAATGTAAATGGATTAGCCAACCCAACAAAAAGGGATAGAATTTTAAATCATCTCAAACAGGAGGGAACAAATGTGGTAGTTCTGCAACAAATGCACTTGACTGATGAGGAGCAAACCAAAGTGGGGAGAGGGGGTAGAAAGTCTCAGCCTGGTCTTCCTATAAAGGAACTCAGTGTATGGGGGGTTATTTTACTGGCAGCTAATGGCCTAAAGATGAGAATAGAGACCATCTTATCCGATGAGTAGGGTTGTTATATGCAGGGGTGAACGGCTATGTATATGGACAGAAAACTACACTGATAACTGTTTACTTTCCCCAGGGATAATTCAAATGGATGATGTTGGAAATAATATGTTTTCAAGAGGGAATAAGAATAATTATGGGTGACTGGAACATTATATTTTCATAAAATGTCAGGAAATCTACTAAAAGGCATCAAGGAAGAAAATGTTTGTAGAAATATTGTAGTAAAATCTGGGTATGGTGAGACTAGATGTTTGAAAAGAAATGAGAAATAATTAAGGAGGGTTTAGATATTACAGCCTGAAACATAAGGGATGGTCAAGGACAGACAAGACTTTTATTACTAATGAGCATGCCAGCCTAATGTAAGATATGAAATGATGTTGCCAGTGGGTTTGCGGATATTATAATTATGTATTTGAGGGTCTCAGTTGCACAGCAATTAACCTCCTTCATAGTTTCATTGCTACATGTAAACACTGGTGACACCACTGATTGGCTTTGATGAGATAACATGGAGGGGCACTTATTTGCAAGTTTTTCAATGATACCCTGTAAGGCTGCATTTTGGAACCTATATATTGTTACATAAATTGGTTGATAATACTAAATACAGGTGTGCATGCTGGGAAGTTTGTTTCAAATGACAATTTCACTAGCAGGACATTTGTTCATTGTTCAAAGATAGCTTTAGCATCCTGGGTGAAGTGGACAGCAAACCTTGCTTAATAGAATATCCTCTGAGGTCACACAGACCTGAGAACAATTTTGTGAAATCTGAGACAGAATGGTCCACTGATAAAATGGACATTGAAGAAAACATACATATATACCTTTGTGGCATATGTCAATAATCCAGTTTCATTTATTACATATGCAGAGTGAATAATTCCATACTAGATGAAGAAAGGACAACTGATAACTCAGTATGGTAAATGGCCTCCTTGTCATTGCTGGTCATATCTGGTGCTGTTGTTACTAGTTGCATTTAACTTTGATTGACATCTTTTCCATGTATCTCTGCAATACAGGACCAACAAGTTCAAAACTATGAGTCTGAGACCATAAGAAGAAGATTCAACAGGATCAGAGATAAACAGTTCTGACTACAGGCTTCAACATTTAGGGCAGCATGAAGTCCTGGGCATGTAGAACCTGCTTGTCATAGTTAGTAAAAGAGGTGATAGATGCCAGAATACTTCCTTATATTGCATCCCTTCTGAGGCCCGGTGTGCTCCAGTAGGGGATAAAAGACAATGACCAGGCAGCTGACATTCAACCGTTTTCACAAAACTCTGATGCCAACTGATGCACTATCCAACATTTTAGCATCGAATCACCCATTTTTAAATATATTTAGATAGTGTTTTTATGTTGGTGACTTTTTCATTTTCTTTTATTTATTTTTGTTCTCCAATGCCTGTCAGTCCTCAGCCCTTGTGATCTATATGGCCCGTTTATTTGATTGGGCAGGATCTGTCACAGCCCAGAGGAACTGGGATAAGAGCTAATCATGAGGTCATTATCCAGGCATCCATGAAGGCTTTTTTTTACTGTACTCTAGCCTATGGTTTCCAGTACAGTACATAGTTGCAGTGTCCAAGGGATAAGCATACAATGAGCTTTTGGTGTAAATTGTCCATGCATCTACATGCATGTCAACCAATGTTCTGTCCTCCCATTACAGACAACATACCCATATGGACCTGATGTCCACCAGTGTTCCAACCATGGAGCTGTCACTCTGCAGCTGCCTTGCCCCAGCCCCTCCTGCTGTGATGAGTGAATTAACACAAGCCAATCAGTTGCATCCCCGGCTCTGTTATTAAACTTGAGTCGGCTGGAATGCAGCCTGGGCTCCATCTCGCTACACCATGCACCTTGGCTGTAATCAATGATTTTTATTGTTTATTATCAGTAAACAGTATGTGTCCTGTTCATAGACTTCACCTCAGCCTTCAACACTGTAATACCACAGCAGCTGTTGTCTAAACTAAGTCAACTAGGCATAGAAAATACACTCTTCAACTGGATCCTCAGCTTTCTGACCGACAGGCCCCAAATCATTCGAGTTGGCAAGGAGCACTTAAAATGCATCACCCTGAACACAGGGGTCCCCCAAGGTTGGATACCAAGTCCACTTCTCTTCGCAATACTGACCCACGACTTCTTTGCAAAACATCAGACAAATAACATCATCAAGTTTGTTGATGATACCACCATGACTGGCCTCATCAGAAATGAAGATGAGGGGGCATACAGAGAGGAAGTGAACCAGCTCATCAGATGGTACACCAAAAACAACCTAGCACTAAATGTTGACAAAACAAAAGAAATCATTGTTGACTTCAGGAGGAAGCAAGGGTCCCATGCACCCATCACCATCAGTGGTACAACAGTGGAAAGGGTTAAAACCACCCAATTCCTAGCAGTGCACATTTTAGATGACCTAAGCTGGGCAACAAACACCTCCAGCCTTGTAAAGAGAGCCCAAACAACGTCTCCACTTCCTTCAGAGACTACGGAGAGCAAAACTCCTCTCCCACATCCTCATGACCTTCTATAGGGCCACGATTGAAGGTATACTGACTAACAACATCACAGTCTGGTATGGAAACTGCTCATATGCAGACCACAAGGCATTAGAGAAGGTTGTAAAGCAGGCAGAAAAATCACTAGATCAAACCTCCAGTCTTTACAGGACCTTTACTGTTGCAGATGCTATGGCAGGGTCATGAAACTAGTAAGGGACAAGTATCATCTTGTACATAGACTGTTCCACCTCCTGTCTTCAGGGAGGGCGGCGCAGTGGTGCAGCGGTTAATGCTGTCGCCTCACAGCAAGAGGTTCTCCGGGTCGATTCTCGGCTGGGGTGCCTTCTGTGTGGAGTTTGCATGTTCTCCCTGTGTTGGCGTGGGTTTCCTCCGGGTACTCCAGTTTCCTCCCACATTCTAAAGACATGCTTCTGGAGCATTGCTCCCCGGGCCTCCACTGAAAACAGGATCTGTGGAACCTAGTCGGACATTCCCGGTCAACAAATGTTAAAAAAAAAAAAAAAAAAAATGATACAGAATCAAGATTCAGGAATAGTTTCCTTCCACAAGTGATCAGACTTTTGAACAACTAACCTTAACAATGTCAACACTCCCTCAGTTCATGAGAACACCATAAGTGTAATATGATTCTCTTTACTGTTGTAGAATTAAATTATTCTATTTATATAAGTTATGCAATCTGAACTACATTATTACTTGCACAAGTACGGGAACTCTTAATTATGCTATGCTACTATCCTATCTTAAAGATGGTGGTGGGTAAGTTATCTATGTGTGTAATTATATCTGTACTGCCTAGAATTTCATCCATTATATGCTTCCTTCACCCTCCTGTGAAAACTGTTTTTCAAAGTACATGAGCCTGAAGCAACAGAATTTCATCCAGTGATACACTGAATTTGTTGATCTGAATGACAATAAAGTTTACTTTGACTTTAACAATAATTTGTTTGCAGTTTGTTGATCTGGTTAGTCCCATGAAGTCAATGGCCCCTTTTCAATGGACACAAAAGGTGGATTCATACTAACTTATTGAGCTGCATCTGTATTGGCATCCTAGTCTGCATGCCTACAAGTACTCTGTTATAATGCATGTACAGATACAATATTGACATATATCACTTACATAACTGTGCCGATTCCCTGAATATTTCTGTGCCACGTTTCAGCCTTTTGGGTCCTTTCTATTGCACTGTGTGAGTTTTTGCTCTGACAAACCATATATGAGTGCCCCAACCTTAAACTGTGCTACTTTTATTCGAGTTACTATTGCATGTACCACAGTCTACCACATGTAGCAACTGAATAGCTTGTTAATCTTTCTTGCATTCCCTGTTACCTGTACATCTAATGACAAGGCACTATTCCTGGTATGCTTCTGCTTTTGTGTGTTTGTGTGTGTGTGTGTGTACTTTTTAATGCTACAAGACCTAACACCATCTGTTATACATAGGCAATGCATGTAGTCCTCATGCATGAGTGTGCATTCGCAACACTCACTGGTACATGTACACAAATTTTGCCTCACATCTTGTCACTTACACTTTTCTTTACTCCATATCCTCATAGATTACTTCCATGAGCTGCTTGCTTCGGTTACATTCTATTGAATGTGAAACTTTAAAATGTAGTAAGGAGGCAAAGTGTAGCTTAGCGCAGCCTGCATCTACCCCCTTGCTGTGCAAAGCTTGTACTGCTGAACAATGCATGTCTCTGAAGCCTACCCAGGGTGTGTGTTTGGTGGGGAGATGAACTGATGGTTAGGCTAAGTCTGTACCTAATGGTAATTCTACTTATATATAAAACCACTGCATCTTTCTAGGTATGGCCCCACTCTTCCAGTGTATACAATTATAGCTACTGCAGAAATAAGCACAAAAAATCCTGGAGTGCTGTCCTTTAGTGAATTAAGGGACAACTGCATGGTTAGCACAGTGTTTCTTCATTCCTGAATGCATATTTCTCTCAACAAAGTAGTTCTCACCATACCACCCATAAATGAAGCATGCCTTAGCTATTCCTCCTTTTGCATAGAATTTTCTTGCTGTTCACCATCCTCATGCCAATATTTTATTCTCATTCAAGACTGAAGCACTTTATCACTTGTAATGGGTCTAAGCTGTAAGAAACCACTTACAGTTTTTTTCTTTTTGATCCTCAGATTTAAGTTGAGAGGGGTGCCAGGAAACATGGTACATTTCTCGCTGACAGCTGTGTCTGAGTAAGGCAGGAGTAACTGCTACTAAATAATTCTTTACCTTCACTAAGCATCCATTCATTTGTGCTGGCATCTGAGGCTGCAACAAGTAAACATGTCTGTTTGGGAGATGGAAAAGGATTCAAATCAATCTGTGTAAATCTAAAATGAAAGTGTGCAGTCTCATTTTTCCAGAAATTCTCAAAGAAAGCTATTTCTGAGTACTTCCATTTAAAAGATAACAGCAACATGAAAAAGACAAACAGAATGACAGTAAAATGTTACACCCTAGAGTCAAAATACTGAGGAAAAAGAAGTTTAGCTGAAAAAATCATGCCAATACATCAGTCTCTGTCAGGCCACACTGGGGTAGGACAAGATGTAAAACCATTTTGAAATCAAGCTATGAGGAGAATTTCTGAGTTTTAAAGGTTCCCACAAAACAGAAGCATGAAAAGATGTGAAGGTGAATCCTCCTAGTACATGATTTGATGTTGCAAGCCCCCCCCCCCCCCCCCCCCATTTACACTGTGGGTAATTGTATGGGCTGCAGGTTGTAACTCAAAAGGTAGAATCACATTGGCAGAAAGGTTTTTGTGGGTGCAAAAAAGAGAGGATGCACAAATGAGTGAATGCTCATGTGTGTGAACCACACTTGGTTGAATTTCGTTTTATATAGTGCAGGTAAGCAGGAGTGTGGAGGAAAATTAATGTTGGAATGAAAGAGTGGTGGTTGTGAAGATGTGCAAGGCTGTGTTATAGCAATTGATGTCAACACACCAAGTGTTCGCTGGCTAGCATTAGAGTAAGGGTTAGGTAAGGGGACAGAGTCAGTGTTGTGCATGTTTTGTGTTGTTTGCATTCTGTATCCTTTTGTGTAGTGGTACTATTAGGGAAAGAATTGCTAGTGACGTAGTGTGTAGGTTTAGGATTAGGGTCAGGCATAGGGTTAGCGTTACAGTTAAGGTTGGCACACATAATGCTCAGTTTTGTAGCTGTGGTTTATTCATATAGGGCAATTTTTAGTGACAGAGAACGATTCAGTGTTTTGTGATTCACTCTTTTTTGTTTTACAATTTGTGATTCTCTGTTTTCAGTTCTCTACCTTTCCTGACATAATTCAGTTGTATTAAGTAGGACTTAAATCAGCACATCTAAGAGGTTCTTAAAGAAACGGAACATAAAGCAACCATACCCTGCATGCAGTACTGCTGTCATCATCGCAAGACTAGTGCATGGTAACCAAGGTCATGTGCGGTGCTGCTGATATTATTGTTAAGTGACTAGTGCATGGTAAGCAGGGTCCTGTGTGGTGCTGCTGCCATCTTCACATGACAAGTGCATGGTAACCAGGGTCCTGTGTGGTGCTGCTGTCATTGTCACATGACGAGTGCATGGTAAGCAGGGTACTGCACCATATTCTGCTAAGCAGTGGTTATAACTGTTGCAACAGCAGGGTCAGAATAAACAACCGTCATATTTTACTTTGCCACAATAAATCAGAAAACAAATGAAGAGAGGGTCATCAAGCCATCATGGCCATTCTAAGAGTGACAACAGTACAAAAACCTTAGGAGAATACAAATGTAAAGTGAATGGGAGATACAGAATAAGAAAAAGGGCTACAATTCGGTAAGGTTGTCAGATGACTGCCCAACAAAGGATACTTGGGATGAGATAAAACTGAAAGGGGCGATATATCTGACACATATTCTGCATTTGTTTAAGTTACAGTACTAGCATTTTGAAATAATTTTGAAAAATTATATGAAAAAGGTGAGGAGCCTGGGGCTAGCAAAGCACCAAAGCCTAAGACTCTCTGGAAGGGTAGATGCAGGTATTATAACCAGTGAAGGCATAGCACATAGTGAAGGAGAGACTGCCATCAGCAGAGCAGAAGAACAGCAGACAGAAATTACTTTGTAATTCAGTCTTAGGCAGATTGCAGTAGTACAGGACTACAGGACTTGCTAGTTTTAAGCAACAAACAGCATTCATTAAATGCATCAGATAGAAAAGGGCAAGGCACTCAAATACCAGCTGCTGCTGTGGTGAAGGCAGGGAGAGGGATACCTGTCAGTATATACTCCCTATTTATTGATACTTCAAGAGAAGTATTAATATCCACAATAAAACATTTCATTACAAAGGAAAAGGCATATAGTCCTTTAGTTACTGAGCAGTAGAAAACTAAGTTAAGTAAACCGTAAAAAGGCTGCAGGCTACAAATATGCCTGACAATGAATCACAAGCTCATTTTCTCCTTCTTCATTCATGGAAGTATGACAATTACCCATCAGTATCATTATAATCATGTTGCTCTGACTACAAACGACAGTTTGAGACAATTACTAAAGGTATGGAGTGACAGAAGTTTAAGGCAGCATAGAGGTTGATGAGGAAGGGGTGCAAGGAAGGTGGAATTGCTTTTGAGAGGGAGAAAGATACAGATGAGAAGTATCCTTCTTGAAGCAAAGCACAAATTTTCACCTATTCAAATTTCTTCTGATTTTCATTACCTCCCATCTCATAGCTACTTAACCATATATGAGCCAGATTTCATACCAACATCAACAATAAGTGAAGTCTAACCACAAAATGTGATCAAATATCTTTGAGGATTCCCTGCTTGCCAACTCTTTGGGTTACATTTTGTTGATTTTAATCTTTCCTGGCAGTGTTTGTCTTTGTTTTAATAGGAGACTGAGGACACTATTGCCTCTATAAATGCTGTCACCCTTTTCTGGGTATTTCTCTTTTCCCCCAAGGCTGTACAACCATGATATTAGTGTATATAAAAAAGGAGCTGGAATTTTATAAAGAATTATATATAGTTTGTATATCAAACTGATTCATACAGATGCCTGTGTTGAAAAATGTATTTGTAAAGCTGCTTGTGTTAAAAAATGTACCGACAGTGGGTCCTGACTGTATTGTAACTGATTAAATGCATATGTTTTAACAGAGGTTACTGGAAGAGAAGAGATCAATCTCAGTCCATATAAACTTGAAAAATAGTAAGAAATTAAATTACTTAATTTAGGTCACAAAAACTGTATCTTACAGTTCTTATTGCAGCCAGAGAGGAAATGTCTGTGCCAGAGAATTGCTTATTAGGTCCTGTAGGAAGAGTGGAAGTGTTTTATTGTTTTATAACTTCCAGAGGCTGCAATGTATCTTAGCAAAGCTCTGTGTGTGTGCATTATTGACACATGTGGGAGATTCTGGTTCAGTTGCTAGGAGGGGGTAACATGGGAACCAGAAGCCAGATGACCAGATGTATGTGATGTCATTCTGTAATCCATTACTGAAATGATTTTTTAATACTAGAGGAGACTGAAGTCTCAGGGCACTCTGTTATAGGAACCTGACAAAGAAGGACCCCTCACCTACTTCATTTTGCCTTGTTCTCGTAAGTGACCTGAAAATAGTAATTCTTTAGATTAGTCAGGAAAATATAGTGAGATTAGTTAAGTACTGTTTTTCTGTAGCTGTTTGAATCTATTCGTCTGTGTTATTTTAATATTTCCTGTGATTGAAACTCTGGTGTTTATTATAAATAGATATTTAGCATTTTCATGCTCTTTTATTATTTATTATTAAATATATTTAAACTTTTAATTGTGGCTATACCTTTAGAGAATATGTTAACCTTTGTGTGTACTCACATCTATTTGGTGACTCTGTGGCCACTCCTGAAAGCCTTACTGCATTGGTCAAAACACCACCATTTGTGCTAATATTAATTTCACTGAATATAATTGGGTACCCTTGTAAGAGAGAATATTTTAAATTTTGAGAGTACTTGTATCTATTTGGTGACTCTGTGGCCACTCATGAAAGCCTCACTAAATTGGTCACCACACTACCATTTGTGCTAATATTAATTACACTCAGTATAATTGGGTACCCTTGTAAGAGCCTTAGAGTAGCTGGCTTTGGAGTGTCTGGTGGCAGTGACTACCTTATAGTCTGAGCAAGAGAACCATAGTTAGTAAATCTGTGCTAGCCTTTTTCCAGGTGTGTGTGTGTGTGTGTGTGTGTGTGTGTGTGTGTGTGTGTGAGCTGTTTGGAGCAGCGACATGAAGCACTGCTTTCACAGACAAAGTGGTGGAGGACTTGGCTTGGACAGTTGGGTGAGGACTCAACTCTATTGCTGTGCCAGTGAGGAGTCTTATTGAGGACCTGGAGGGAGACAGAATGCGAATCCCAGATGCCAGGCTAAGTGTGTTCCCTGTGTAGTCTTAAGGGAAATTGTGCTTGATGCAGAGAGTTGCATCTGGAAATACTGGGTGTATCCATTTTTGTTCCAAGTGAACACCCCTCTCCAGTGTCAGTGGTGAGGATTCGGTCTCCTTGATTACTGGCCGAAAGATGAAACAGTACATGCAGGTGTAACCAGGGAAGGTACAGCACATAGTGAAGGAGAGACTGCCATCAGCAGAACAGGAGAAGAACAGCAGACAGAAATTACTTTGTAATTCAGCCTTAGGCAGATGTTGCAGTAGTACTGGACTACAGGACTTGCTAGTTTTAAGCAACAAACAGCATTCATTAAATGCATCAAATATAAAAGGGCAAGGCACTCTTACAATAGCTGCTGCTGTGGTGAAGGCAGGGAGAGGGACACCTGACAGTATATACTCCCTATTAATTGATGCTTCAAGAGAATAATTAATATCCACAAAAAAGCATTTCATTACAAAGGAAAAGGCATAAGACAGTCCTTTAGTTACTGAGCAGTAGAAAAGGCTGCAGCCTACAAATACGCCTGACAATGAGTCACAAGGTCATGTTCTCCTTCTTCATTCATATAAGTATGAGAATTACTCATCAGTATCATTATAATCATGTTGCTCTGACTGCAAATGACAGTTTGAGATAATTACTGATGGTATGGAAGTGATAGAAGTTTAAGGCAGCAAAGAAGTTGATGAGGGAGGGGTGAAGGGAAGGTGGAATTGATTTTGAGAGGGAGAAATATACAGATGAGAAGTATCCTTGAAGCAAAGCAAAAATTTTCACCTATTCAAATTTCTTCTGATTTTCATTACCTCCTATCTCAGAGCTACTTAACCATATATGATTCAAATTTCATACCAATAACAACAAGCAGTGAAGTCTAACCACAAATGTCTTCAAATATCTATGAGGCTTCCCTGCTGGCCAACTCTTTGTGTTACATTTTGTTGATTTTAATGTTTCCTGTCAGTGTTTGCATTTGTTTTAATAGGACAATGTGAGCAATATTGCCTCTATAAATGATGTCACCCTTTTCTAGGTATTTTTCTTTTCCCCCAAGGCTGTACAACCATGTATATAAGAAAAGGGGCTTGGGCGGGAAAACTCCATAGGGACTTGACCCCCCCCCCCAAAAAAAGTAATTTTGATTTTTGCAGATGTTGACTGATCCAGCAGTTGTGATTGACTGTCTGGTTTGCCACAGCTGGGAACTGGGGCTGTATAGCAGAAGCTGTCTACGAAGCAGGATTTTGAGAAGGGACAGAACTGTAACTCAAAGTAGGCCCATTACAAAGCACCAAATTAAGGCAATAACAACCAAGGCTTTAGCCTTCTGATGTGCTGCCTTGTTTGTCATTACTGGAGGATGATTAAGGCATAGAAATGTGTAGCCCCTCCTTAGGAGTACTCCCAGCCAAACGTATTTTATGACAAATCATTGCAGCTGGTTTTGTGACCTGTTATATGGTGTGGTTAAAAATAGAGCCAGTCTGTAACTGTATATTAGTTGATTGTATTAAAACAGAAAGAGAGCCACTTTAATTGTTGTTGTACTGGTTATTACTCAGTCTATCAAAACGTGTTTTGGAGAATTTACTAGAATATTCAAGCTGCCTTTAAGACTGACCCACAGTCAAGTCATGGTATACTAAAGTGATTAGTGTTTTTATACACAGTAACTCAGAAATCTAATTTAATTCTGCAAGAAATCAGTGTACATGGACTAATATATATTTAACCCAGCAGGACCAACTAATAAACAAGCATCTTTGGCTACATTTAATGTGGGACTTTTCAAGGCACTGCAGGCTACTTATTTTATTTTCTATTTGCAGTATGATGCCATCTGATTAGTTCACAGTGGGTATTTATTATTACTGCTGACTGGTTAGACTAAGGTCATGTTAAACCTTTTGATATTTTCCATCACTGGAGAATCACAAAGGTGCCATAATGACCTCTTTGGGTGAATTCTCTTTATTTCTCTTAGATCTCACATGCCTGATAGGAGTTTCCATTCTGGACATTACTTCTCTTCTTACTGTAGTTACCAGATGAGGAATTATGTATTTTATCAATTAGAGACCTGAATTATGCTGATTAGATTGATCAGTGCTGCAGTAGCCTAAGTTATATGGGTTTTAACTTGGCAGGATATAATCCATATAGGTAAGGCTACTGCAGCAGTGACTATTAAAACATCTACTGTTATAATAAGTTTACTTACACAAATGTATTTTATATTCTTGGCAGGATAAAACCCATAAGCTAAATCTACTGCAGCAGTGATCATTCAAACATCTATTGTTAAAGTAAGTTTACCTACACATCTAGAGTCTACCCTCCCTGGAAGAGCCAAGCCTAGGATAATGTGGTCTCATTTTGTGTCTCAGCTTTGTGCAGGCCATTTGATTTGCTGCACCATTTCTCAAAGTTTGGTCTTCACCTCAAAGCAAATAAAACCTTTTCTTTCAGAATTTGTAACTTGGGAGCTTCTTCTTTTTTATAAATGAGCATGGTTGCATACACTCACTTTTTTACAAAGTATTTTCTGTATCAGTCTATGCATAAGAATGGAAGTGTGATTTACCTAACAACCCTGGATATATCAATACAGCAACAAACTACCAAAGGAGAAAGATGCCATGTGACCTCATGCTGCTGTTTCATCTTCAAGAACTAAACAACACTGCAAGACAGTCTCAAATAAATAAAGAAAAACATTTAAATTAAGCTTTGCTGTATTCCTTACTATATCTAGAGAATTACTATATCCTAGTTAACTTACTTACAGAGCAAGCAAGGCAGATGTGGTGAGTGGGTGTTCCAGCTGATGTTGTCAGGTCAAAGAAAATACAGAATACTCTCTCTCTCTCAGAGAGTTCTTAAATTAATATATCCAATATTACTGCTGGGATAGCTTGCAGGATGATGTCACTTCTTGTCATCTGACATTTCTATCCCAGCTGAAAAACAGCCATTAATGCAGCAAGTAGCATTTAGCATCTAACTGTGAAAATACATAAACAAGGGCTTTTCTTAGATCTAAGGCAGATCATGGAAGTCATAAAACAATAAACACTTTGATGACAATACAAAAAACCTTCCAGTTTTAGACATTGTCGGTTACTGCACTGAAACTGAAAGATAACATCCTTTTACTACGTGACCTTAAAGTCATTTAATTTCAGCTATTTTTCTGAAGTTAACCTCTTGTGTTTCAGTTTCCATTGTTAAAATATATACATCTAAACAGTTACAATAGTGCAGGAACATTTCTGTTCTATTCCAATAGGGCATGCTGTGGTTACATTTTACCTCAGTACTTTACAAAATATCTCTTCAGCACATGTCTGTACAAACCATCTTATATGACATACAGTTGTAATACAAACATATGAATCATGTTGATATTCACAAATGACATATAATTATTTACAAAATTCCAAATAGCTGAGCTGGCAGTATCTCCCTTCATGACATTTCTCCCCCTTCAAAGACTCAAGCTAGTTTTTAAGTGATCGTTGAGAAACGTTGCTTGAGAGGGTTGAACCTATTTGGGAATACATTACCCCACTCTCTGTCTTGAGATTCTAGCTGCCTTTGCATTGCTGACCCCACTACAGTGCTGCACCGTCCTATCATATGCCTGCAACCCTAGGGTCCACCATAGTAATTTGGGATTTTGCTGGCTGGCTCCCTGTAGCCATAGATCCCCCTCAGACTCCTTCTGCTTCTTACTGCAAATACTTAGCACTAGGGCCTCCCTATCATGGTAAGGATTCATCATGTTAACATGGTACAGCTTGTGCCTCTGCCTCCTGCCCAGCAGTTCTACCATGTATTTAACATTACTGACCTTCCTTACCACTTTGAAGGGTCCCTTCCAAGCTGCCTGCAGCTTGTTGTGTTTGACAAAAATGAGAACCATTACCTGCTGTCCCAGAGCATACTCTCTAGTTTGAGCATTCCTGTCATAGCAGACCTTTTTCTGCTGTTGGGTTTCTGCCAAGTTCTCCTGGGCCAAGCCCACGAGTTCCCTGAGCCTTGTCCTGAGATTTAGGACATATTTCCTCAATGGACTCCTTGTGGGATTCACACTCACCCTCCCACTCATCATGAATCAAATCTAGAGGCCCCCTCACCCTATGCCCATACAGCAACTCAAAGGGTTATAAACCTGAGGATTCCTGGGTTACCTCTTTGTAAGTAAACAACAGATGTGGCAAATATTTGTCCCACTCCCTCAAACTGGTTTGCAAATGCCTGTAGCATGGTCTTGAGTGTAGAGTTGAACCTCTCAACAAGACCATTAGTCTGGGGATGGTAGGGGTGGTCTTTAGGTGCTTCACCCTACAATGCTTCCACAGACAAGCTAGCAGGTCTGACAAGAAATTGGCACCTCTTTCAGTCAGTATTTCTTTTAGGAAACCTACCCTGCTGAAAATCTCTAACAAAGCATTTGACACCTTTCTACCTCAATGGCGGACAGGGCTACCACTTCAGGGTATCTGTTAGCATAATCTACTACCACTAGGATATACATTTTCCCTGTGGACCATGGGGTACTCAGAGGCTCCATAATATCCATAGCTACCCTCTGAAATGGCACCTCAATCACAGGCAAAGGCATCAAAGGAACCTTGATCTTGTCTCTTGCCTTGCCTACATTTTGGCACTGCTCACAAGTCCTGCAGTATCCCGTTAGATGTCTGGAAATCCCAGGCCAATAAAAGTTCTGCATAATATGTCTCTTTGTATGCTTTATGCCCATATGACCTGCAAAGGGAATATCATGGGCTGTGGCTAGTAGTGCCAGGTGGTAGGCACTGGATGCTACCAACTGCTGAATTCTCTCACCCTCTAGCCCTCCCTCAGTGGTCCCACTCAATATACAGTAACCCTTTGTCCCTGTATACAGATTCCCCCTTCCCTTGAGAATCAGGTGCCTAACTGGCTACCTCTCTCACACCTTCTAATGTAGGGTCTGAGAGCTAAGCTTTTCTCAGCTCTCTCTTAATAACCCTTCCCAGCTCTCCTTCCACAGGAAGTCTGGTATCCTCTGACAGCGGTGCCTCACCATCAGCCTGGGTACTACTACTCACCTCTGCCCTTGCAGTCACTCAGTTCAAGGGAATATCAGTACCCATAAGCAGATGTGGCTCACCTTCAGTCTCACTGCTACAGGGCAGCTCCCTCCCTGAAGTAGCCACCTCACCGGTCATGGCTTCAAGTCTGTGGTCTGTCTGGGTCTCCCCCAGGCTACCAGATCCACATGCTTGTCTCCAAGCCTGACTGTGTGTAACTGCATGAACACAAGGTACTGTATTATCAAAACCATTCCCTATCAGGGCATCTGCAAGGATATCCTCAAACACACCTACTTTCTTGCTTCCTTTTCCACCATCTCAGTCAAGGTGAACCCTAGACAAAGGTATTTGGAATGGGGTCCCTCCTAAAGCTCTGACTGGAGTAGACTGCCCAAGCTAGTAGTGCTCGTCTGTAACCACTGCAGGTTTCACAATGGTTAGGTCAGAGGCTCTGTCTCTCTTGACAGTGGCCTGTTTCCCATCTACTAAGATAGGATATAACCTCTTGTGGTAGTTTGTCACCCTTGTTGTCTCCAGACAAGTTAGTGATGGCATTCTGACATTACCACTTACTAGCTCTCCCATCCTTTGTTCCTCATCTTGCCTCCCATGGATATCTATATGCTACACAGCCCTACTGGTTACATTTTAAACATTTAATCCTTGGTCCTGAATGTGTAGCTGGACTGGTGGCTTCCCCTGCTGCTGGTGGACTATGTTGGGGTGGTTTAGGCTGCCCACCATGGGTTCCCTTAGACCCATAAACAGCATTAGGTATCCTTTTCCTGTGGAGTGATGTCCTGCATGCTAGTTATAGTCTCCCTTTTTCCCCATCTCATCTGCTATGTTACAGTCTCTATCCACTAACCAGATTCTCATGTCCACAGGCAACATACTAAGGGCTTGTTCCCTCATCAAAAGGTCTGCCAGCCCTTCAAAAGTGGTGACCTGATATCCACTCACCCATCTATGAAAAGAAGTGCTTATCTCAGCAACATATTCAAACACACTTTCATCTGCCTTGCATCTATGCTCACAAAACATTTTTCTATAAGCTTCAGGTGTTAACTTAAAACACTCAAACAATTTTTGACTGTATTATAATTTAAGCAATCAGTATCAGACAATTTAGAAATAGCAGTTCCAGCTTTACCATGGAGTAAGGGGGTCAGGAACCAAACCCATAGCCCTTGGTCAACATTATACTGTTTACATACCCTTTCGAATATATGAATAAAATTGTCAAAATTATCCCTCTCTGTAAATTGTGGAAGAAATTTACTGACCTTTGGTGCTTCTGGGGATTGTATAGTCCCTTCCCCATTACCTCCATGACCCTGGCAAAGAGTCAGCATCTCCGTTTTGTGTTGCTTTTGCCTCTCATTCTCCTCAGCTTCCAGATGTCTCAGTTTCTCATTTTCTTCTGCCTCCTGCCATCTCAGTCTCTCTGCCAATTCCCTTTCCAAATGTTTGGCCTCCAGTTCAAGTCTCTTTAACTCCAAATGGATTTTTAAGTCCTAGGTGGAAAGTCTGGTTGTCTTCCTGTTTGCTAGTCTGTCATACAGCTGTGGCTGAGGCTGCAATCATTTCTGCTTTAATCAGGCTGGCATGCCCCAATCCTTTGGCTTGGCACATCTCAGCCAACTGGCTCCTTGTCAGCTTGCCATACTCCTCTGTTGACACCCTTGCCTGCTTTCCCTGACTAAGCTAACAAAAAATAAAACTATTGTGATATGAAACTCTGTACTCTCAGTCAGCCAGATGGTGAATATTCAAACACCTTCTATAGTGACCACCATTTACAGGCTACAGGAATTCAATATCTATACCACTGAATCCTAATATGTGGATATCCCACCACTGCCAACCAATATATATGATGCCCGCCACTGGCCCAGTAATCAAGGAGTCTCAATTCTCACCACTGGCACCAGTGGGGGACATACATTGGAAGGATGACAAATACATACACAGTATTTCCAGATGCATCTCTCTGCAGCAAGTGTAATTTCCCTTAAGAGTACACAAAGACCACAGTCAGTCTGCAGCTGGTTTCTCCCTCTTCCTCCATATCCCCAGTAAGACTCCCCACTGGCACAGTTATAGAATTGAGATCTCAGCTGAGTGGCCAAGCCAAGGCCTCCAACACCCTCTCTGTCCAACAGGTGTTTCATGTTCCTGCCCAAGTAACTGACAGACACCCACTTTGAGGTTTGATTTAAACACAGACGCACACTCCTGGGAAAGGCTGACACAGGTTTACTAGCTATGCCCCCTCTCTCCCAGAGTATAAGATAGTTATAACTGCCACCGGCCAACTCCTTATCAGCTACTTTAAGGCCCTTAACAAAGGGTGCCCAGTCTTACTGTGTAATGTTACTATAATCCAGATAATAGTTTGACCAAAAACAAGGCTATTAGCAGTGGTCCACAGTGTCACCAAATAAATATGCAAGTACTCTCAGAACTTAAATATGTCTCACAAATATCAGCCACAATGAAAGGTTGAAATATTTTAATAATAAATAATAAAAGAACAAGAAAATACTCACTATATAATCACAGTAACATCAGAGTTCAAAATCACAGGAAATATTTAAAACAACATTGCAGGACAGTCTCAAATAAATAAAAGGAAACATCTAAATTAAGCTTTGCTGTTTTCCTGACTTTATCTATAGAATTACCATATCCTAGTTAACTTACTTACAGAGCAAGCAAGGCAGATGTGGTGTCTTCCAGCTGATATTGTCAGGGGGTCTTCCAGCTGATATCAGGTGAAAAGAAAATCCAGAGTACTCTCACTCACTCTCTCTCTCTCTCTCTCACAGAGTTCTTAAATTAATACCTCCAATATTACTACTGGAATAGCTTGCAGGATGACTTCACTTCTTGTCATCTGACTCTATCCCAGGTGAAAAACAACCATTGATGCAGCTGGTAAGATTTAGCATCTACCTGTGAAAATACATAAACAAGGGCTTTTCTTAGATCTAAGGCAGATCCTGGAAGTCATAAAACAATAAACACTTTGACGACAATACAACAAAACTTCTAGTTCTAGACATTGTGTCTGTTACTGCACTGACACTGAAAGATAACATTCTTTTATTATGTGGCCTTAAAGTAATTTAATTTCAGCTATTTTTCTGAAGTTAACCTCTTGTGTTTCAATTTCCATTGTTAAAATATATACATCCATAGCCAAATTATGGAACTCCCTCCCACCCACAATTACCTCCATACCATCATGCACCCACTTCAAAACTTTATTAAAAGCGCACCTAAAAACATGCTGGCTATGCCCTTGCAACTCCCACTCTAATATCACCCACCCCATCCAACCACTACATTTCTTTCCACTCCCCTAACTACCTTGATTATAGCAAGCTCAGATGCTCATAAGCCTAGTACTTATACAGCAGGAACTTCTTATTTTAACATTTGTTAATGTCTGTTATGTACTTCACAGATAAAGATTCTAGTTGTCTACTGATGTACTATGTTCTTCATCTGTAAATATGTTGTAAGTAATTGCTATGTAAATTGTTAATCGCTATGTAATCCAATGTAACTACTGTCTGTTTATTTTAACTGTGGAGCTTTTCTCCCCGGGGTTCCGCTGAAAACGGACCTACGTCCAGTCGTACACTCCCAGTCAACAAATATAAATAAATAAATAAATAAAATTTAACAGTTACAATAGTGCAGGTACATTTCTGTTATATTCCAATAGGGCATGTTGTGGTTACATTTTACCTCAGTACTTTACAAAATATCTCTTCAACACGTCTGTACAAACCACCTTATATGACATACAGTTGTAACACAAGCATATGAATCATGTTGCCATTCATAAATGACATATAATTATTTACAAAATTCCTGATAGCTGGGCTGGAAGTATCTCCTTTCATGACAATCACAGCAACATGTAGCAAGCAACCTAGCATGAAGACACATAATAGTAGCAATAGGATTACCTCCTAGAGCCAGGAGAATATCAGCAGGTGAGGTTTCACAGGTCTCTGTCTTGGGCCCCCTGCTTCTCAGCATCTACTTTTCAGAAATGAAAGCAGATGTTAAAAGACTGGTTT
The DNA here is from genome assembly GCF_019279795.1 of Protopterus annectens. NCBI lineage: Eukaryota > Metazoa > Chordata > Ceratodontiformes > Protopteridae > Protopterus > Protopterus annectens. Next base: position 723,625,544 of record NC_056727.1, on the reverse strand, counting down.
TAACTTAGCTTGGTTATGACTGCAAACTGGGTGCAGTTGACAAATGCTCCTCAGGCACTCAGTCACTCCAGTAGAGCCTGGAACAGACCAACATCTGGTGTATCTATAATGGACTTATCTTACGTACCCAAAAATGCAGTATAGTTTCCTCTGTGAAAGACATCTATCCACTCCTCTTACCACATCACTGGTATCCCTTGCAAAACAGTTACAGTTACCTGGGGCTTGGGTATCCATGTTTTACTATTAGGGGTACCTATGTAGTTAACAGTCTGTTTTATCACAATGTCATTTTGCTCAGCTAATCTTTTGTGGTGTCTTCTCTAGGTCCCCTGCAATCTCGGTCCCTTTGTACTTTTCGTTTGTTATACCTATCCTAGAATACAGTGCCCCTTGTCAATGTTCCTCACAATGTACTTTTACCAACTTGAAAGACCTGAAAGGTTTCTGACCAGGAATAATTCCAGTTTGTAGAATCTAAGCTATCTTGAAATACTGCAAGCCCTGTCCCTCTTCTCTGTCTCATATAGACTCCAGAGGGGTCATCTCTGTTCAGCCTTTGAAGCACTTAAAGTTACCACTGCTTTTGCTGTCTTTTCCACCTTCAAAACAGTCTCTTCACCCTCTACTGGAAGATTAACAATACTGGCTGGTGTGACACATTTATTCCAAAGGAATGGAATGCATGTCAAACAAAGTAACATCCTGTCTACTTTCAAAATTAATTTTGGCAATTGGATGGAAATAATCATTTTGCTAGGTGTGTCAGCCTAAGTTTCTTGATGGCCCTTCAATCTGGTATGAACCTTTGAGCCTAGTTGAGTTCCCAACTTAGAAACAAACTTATCATAGGTAATTGAAGGGAAACCAAAAAATGACTAAAGTAAGCCATGTGATGAATGTAGGAAAACACATTTGAAGAAGAAAAAAATGTTCTCAGGCTGGATTAGAGATAATATAATTTATAATGACCTACAGAAGAAATATCTGTTTTATCTTTGCATAGCATTACCACAGAACATTTAACTGTTTGTACCTAGATGTCTTAAAAAATATCTTCTTCTTCTTTCGGCTTTTTCCCGGTTAGGGGTCACCACAGCAGATCGCCTGTCCGCTCATGATTTATCTGTGTAATGTATTTTGTTAAAAAAAAAGTTTTGTCATGAGTATCTTAAATGTATCTGTAGGATTTTTTTCTCCCTGGGGCCTCAGCTGAAAATGGGCTTTGCCCAATCACTTTTCGGGATGGCAAAAACAATTAATTAACTAATTAATAATTAATTAATTAATTAATTATACACATGTGAGAACTGTGAGGTAAATATACAAATGGTACCATTCTGGGTGAGAATTGGGAGGTGAACAAGCCAGTCTACAACGGAACTTCTGGAGGCTAGAAACTCTTATTGACATAGGTAGCTAAGATTTAGCACCAATTACATTTACTTTTTTTCAGGAATAAATAACTGAGAACCTAAATATGAAGTGCTAAGGATCAAACTCCCATCAGCTGGTATTGGAAAAACTCTAGGAATCATCATTGTAGAATTGAGCCACTAGTAGCAAACTAAGAAAGTATTAACCAAGTCTAAACTGAATGCTGAGCTATGTGACAAAACAGAGAAATACTTGAATACCGTACAAGGCACTGGTGAGACTGCAGTTGATGTACAATGTCCAGTGTTGGAGGCTGTATAGAGATGGGGATACTAAGCTACTACACAGAGTACAGAGGAAAGTTTGAAAACCAAAAGAAATGACGTAGGAAAGGAGTCTTGATGACCTGGTGTTGTCTTACTTAAAAACTAGGAGGGAATGCTGGAACATGATGCAGATACACAAGTCCATTTGTGACACTTGTAATATAATTGAACGTTGATGGCATGATGAAGAGGACAACAGGGCATAACTTACAGCTAGAATGGAATACCTATAGCTTGGCCTTATGGGAATTTGTCTTCATGGGGATGATGGACAAGTGAAATGAGCTCTTTGAATTGGTGTTGCAGAGGAAATCTACTGAGGTAGAGTGGCATTTGAAAGACATGTGTGAATGGGCATGCCTTCATTAAAGGTTGGGCATTGGGCTGGCAACTCAGCATCGTAAAAATCTACTGCCAATCATTAGCGGACCAGAGTTCTGCTGTGGCGACCCCTAACCGGGAAAGGCCAGAAGAAGAAAAACTAGAGCCAGTGAGTTTCCATTTTTATAATGAAATAATGGAAAATTATAAAATTTGGACTGCATAAGTACAGTAAAATCATAAGAGTTTCACAGAGATTGGGATTTTAGGACAGCATTCATTCACCATAACTTGTGTTTTTTTTCATATTTACTGTTTATAACAGTATGTATTACTGTCATCTTGTTATATTGAATGTTCTACAGTTATTGCCTTTAAAAATCACAAATAGCATTTCTGAATTTCATCACATGAAAACACTAATTTCAATTTTTCATTGTATAACATTACCTGTGAAAATGAATGAACAAATTTAAAATTACAGTTGGAGCATGAAAGAGGTGAAAGAATTGTTTAGCTGCATCTAGGGAACTGAGATAATATGTACACATAGTATGAATCCAGAAAGAACCTTGCTATACAGAGCTATATGATTACTTTATAGTTTTGTACTGCTTACACAACGGAGGCATTCAGTACACGTCTATCCTGGACAGCTAAAATGAATGTAAGGGAATTAGGTGCACAATATATAAAAGCAGCATATCAAGTAAAAGTAAAGCAGTAACTCCCCACACCACCAAATGTATACCATACAAAGCAGATACAGCATGCGACAAATGCATCCTCCTGCCATACAGCTGTCCATGGCATAATATGGCTTCAGGCACCAACATTGTGGATCTAAGCTTCTCTGCATGTTGACAAAATGTAACTAGATAGAATAAGTTTTTAATGAGGGCTGTGATGCTCCATTAAGTATTGTCACCTTTTTGATTGTTCACTTTTCCCATACAGCTGAGTTACACTGCAGTTAGTACATATAAGTGTGTGTGTGTGTGGGGGGGGGGTTAAATCTTACAAGTGAGGGTGTGAGGGGCTTAACTCCTACTAGAACCATTGACTTTATGCTTTTACAATGAGTGCAGTAGCTGACCACTTGTATTTACTTGGTATATCAGGGAGTTGGTAGATGTGACTTTGCAGAGGAACTGTAAATATAGCCTACCCCACTGCCTTGCAGTCATGTTCCTGGCTTACATTTGTAGATACACATCTACTCAGTAAGACATAGCCCTGTGTCTCATAAACACACATATTGGTAAGAATCACTGTTCCCTATAGCAGGGGAGCCCGGTCACAGCACATGGTCATATACCCATGTGATTTCCATATCCTTGAAACAGCACAAGTTCATATCCTCATCTCTATTTCAATCCCAAGTCTTGCACCTTCACATACCTAAATTGGAACAAGTCCCTTCAACCAGTCTGTGTCCTATTGTCAGTACAAACATTGTATGAGGGGCCATTGTATTTTGGGGTTGGGAGGGTGGCTTAATGGCTAAGGTGTTTGCCTTACAAACACAAGGTGTGGGGTTTGAGTCTCACAAGAGATAACTAGATAGGCTTAAAATGGCTCGCAGGGGCAGTTAGCCTAGTACTAAACTATGAACCTATGAACAATTATAACTACATTCACAAGCATACCTGCCCTAAATGTAATTGCACTGTCCTATTCCTAGTACAAACACATGCAATCCTCCCTGCACAAATATGTGTTTATCATGGGACCATCCTCATCCATGTCCTGGTCTTAGCACAAACATATTCTAATTATGACCCTATTTTAATACATGCCTATCTCAAAACATACAATACAGATCTTATGATTCTCCCACACCCACTATACAACAATCCCTGCCATAATTATTTTTATTTATCAACCATCTACTCAGCTGCCAACCTAACTAGCTAACAGACATATTTTAGAAATCCCGACACCTCTTAGAATTCTTGTTCTTTTACATACACATTTACTTACTTAAATTTGTTAGTAAGGGCAGAGCACTGATCCACATGGACCTATTTTAGGCTTGGCTTCAATGCAAAAATCTTGACCCCTGTGCAGTGATGTAGCCAGCTTGTACTTTTTCATATATATCTCCTACCTAATGTACAGTTCTGTATGCAGCATGTACATATGCAGCAGTACCCTGAACCCCCTCCCATGCAGTTTCGTATGCAGCACTGCATATATATTTGCCATAAGTATCCCAATTCCTTGCAGTCCTGTTTTCACCTCATTAAACATCTCAGCCACTAGCTACACACTCCAATAATGCTGAATTGTTTATTTTGTGCCAAGCATAATGCTTGCATATATGAGAGGCTGAGGAAAAATTGGCACATAGCATCTCATTTTAATACTGCTGAGGAAGCGCAGAGGTACTACACAATGCAAATATAGTCTAGATCTGTGACACCATACCCATCTAAAGTAAACAGTATGGTAGACATGAGTGTGTCTTGACATCTGGCATGCCATGATATTACACATACTTGCATATAAAACATCAGCTTGGCCTTCCATCTCCCTTTGACCCAATACATCATTACAACTTCTAGTGTGTATACAATTGTACAGAAAGCATCAAGCTATGTTCCCAACTAAAAGATCAGTTAGGCAGCTACTATGTCTACAACTGTATTTCTGACCCAAGAAAGCATTCCATTTGTTAAGGACTGGCAGTTACTAAAACCTTTCTATTTCTTTTCTTTTTTCTGGGGGGGGGGGGGGGGTGACAATGTTACAATGTGCAACAGATATCT